>NC_140183.1:27365277-27965277 GCF_963971535.1 Notolepis coatsorum
TTGATTATGCCATGGATAACAGCCAACACTGCTGAGTGTTGGAACTACCCCCCCGAGAGGAGTCCAGGTGAGACGGCGCTCTACCCCGAGTGAGGTCGCCTCACGTCTCTTCATTGTGGACCGGCAGCTACCGTCTACAAGAGGGCCCAGCTGTATTCATCTGTGGACCGAGGTTCTGTGGGCACCGTGTTCAGCACTCTGAATTCTCCCAAGAAATCGTCGGCCAGATGGGATATCGCCAGCGGCTCTCCTAACCCCCCCCCTACTGACTTACAACCAGCGGGACCCCCCTTTAGTGTATCCAGCTATAATCATTTAAGTACCATCGCTATAGTTCCCTAAAGAACCAGGTTGTATACTTGCTCCCTGCGTAACCAGAGATTGGACATTCAATGTTGATTTACCAACGAATACTCATTTGCCTTACAAGTGCATTCAAATCATAAATGTCATTAAGTGAACGTTGTATATACCCTTTGCTATATAAAATATTCGATTTATACATTTGTGTGGACTTCGTTTCATCAGGTGGGAAAGTGTTCATCATATCTACATCATGTACTGTGTGGCCAGTATTTAAAGTACATAAAGCAGGTAGTGGTTTAATGATACCATACTTATCAATACAGTCAGGGAATTGTACCCCTCAGTTACAATTGGTCCTTCGAGCCGGAGGGTAACTAGTGTAATATTAATATAGTGTTATTAATATTGAAATGGCCTATGATGAACACTCCACGAAACGGTCCTCCTAACGTAGAACGCCCGCAGCGCAGACGACAGCCACCTCAGTACTTAGAGGATTACGCTGTCAGTCAACTACCTAGCCTTCTACAAACGGTAAACGCGGTAAAAGTAGAAAGTAAAATTATGTCTGACCTTAACGACCAGGTTACCCCGACCACAGAGGCCCTAGTGGGTTCTAATGTAACTGACCAAGCTCACGGTGGGGACCAGGAGGGAGCTGACATGCCTTTACCCCCCGCCAATACCGAAGAAGTAGTCCCCGACCAGCCCCGGGAGGAAGACAACCCTACAGAGATTGATTGATTGATTGATTGATTGAAAACTTTATTAACAGATTGCAGAATGGGTACAATACAGTACGGCTCAATACACACAATTGTTAAGGGGATGCAGACCAGAGAAAGACTTTTGTCTTGTTTACATCAGGGTCCCCCATTTTCAATTCATCAGGACATATATGACATACAGATAGACAGTACTGCTACATCTTTATGACATACCAGATTTGCAAATACAGTACTGTTTGTGATACAAAAATAGTCCAGAAAAGGGAGTATATACATTTGACGTAAAAACTGTACATTGGAGGAGGTTGGGTAGGAGGGGTTGGGTGGGGAACTCTGCACGGAAGAAGAGGAGGAGAGCGCCGAGGAAATAGAGCTCCAGGACTCCCCAACGAGTACAGCCAGGAGCGGCTCACCTCTACAACCGTCTTCCCCCAGCGAAGCGGAGAGGATGCTATCACAGGCGTTCCTCGTCAGCCTGACAGCCTCTACCGAACGCGATCGACTTCAGGGTGAACGCGATCGACTTCAGGGTGAACGCGATCGACTCCAAGCACAGATGCTTATCGAGCACGAACAACTCCAAGCGCAGCAACGGAGCGAAGAAGAGCGCATACGCCTGGAGATGAGACGCCTTCAGACGGAAGAGAATATGGCAAGAGACCGGGCCGACGCCCAGCGCGCCGCTGCCGGTGCCCAAAGAGAAGCAGATCTCACCAAGCGCGAAGCCGAGCGCGACAGACTACAAGCCGAGCGCGACAAGCTACAAGCGCAACTAATGGAGCAGCTGATCCTCAAGGCAACACCCTCTCCCTCCGCCAGGGGTTCAAGGAACTCGTCGAGACAACAGTCAAGGGCAGCGTCTCCTAACCGAGCAAGCGACCCTGAACTTGACCAACAGACCAAGCCTATACCCCCCGCAGACCCCCTTCCCAGACCGGTCCAAGCGAGACCCAGCTACAAGGAAGGAGCGGCATACACTGCGGAGAAGCTAAATAAACGACTACAGGATCTAGAGGACCTGATAGAAGAAGAAGAGGGAGAGGAGGAGAACCAAGCCCGACGACAGCACAGTACTCCACCGGACCAGGAGGTCCAGTACAGCCCAGGCTATACCCCCGCGGCGCTGCGCTACAGACCCCCGACTCTATTCACGGGTGAGCACGACGCACGACCAGCCCCGAGGAATAGCACCTGGACCAGCGGGCCATGGTACCCTGCCGGTACCAGCCCACAGAGAGGCGCAAGAGGAGACTCGCCTAGGAGGTCTCTCCCCCAACGCTCGCCGATGTATCAGCCATCCACGGCGTCATACATTGCCACGCCGACGTTTCCAGACTTCACCTATGAGAATCGAGCACAGTACACGGAGCTCCGGATGTGCTTAGAGACAATGATGGTGGATGTCGCTGATGAACGCCACAAGTATGCAATATTACTGAAGCACCTGAAAGTACCGCGAGCGCACAATATAGCGCTAGCCTATGCCACCTCTACGACCCCATACACCGCGGCTCTAGCAGCGCTGGACCAGAGATATGGACGTATATGGGATTACGTAATCCAAGAGATAAGGCATATTGATCGCCTACCCCCAGCAACAGACAATCGCTCATTAGACGACCTGTCTATAAAAGTGCAGTCCCTGGTAGGGATGCTGGGAGCGCAACGAGAAAAGGGTATGCACGAGCTATACGCCAACTCTAACGTCGAGAGGATTTTAGAGAAGCTGCCACCCGCCAGACAAGAGCGCTTCAGGCGGCAGAGAGACCACCGTGATCCTAACGGTCCCGAACCATCCCTCCTCGATCTAGCCGACTTCCTGGCGAGAGAAGTCAGCAGCTTACGACTGGATACGTTCGTGCGGAGCACACCAAGCTCCAGAGAGGGACCCAGGAGAATAAACGATGGAAGAAGATCGGTGACTGTCATGCACCAATCAGAATCAGTACCGAGCAGTAAGAACCACAGTACCCCCTCGAGAAAAGAGAAGTGGAAGATGGTGTGCCCGTACTGCGAGAAGGAACACTGGCTGTCACAATGTGACCTGTTCACAAAGATGAATGCAGAAGAAGTGAGTCAATGGATAAAGTCCAACAGGCGCTGTTACCGATGTGCGCGCAGTCACATGGCAGCCGAATGCCGCCTAAAGAAGAGGTGCAGTCGGTGTGACGGAGCCCATCTAGATGTACTACACGACAGTAACAGAAGAAGGCCTGCACCTGCACCATCGAGCAGCACCAAGGCAAGTGTCATGTACATTGACCCCGCCAGCAGCAGCGGCGCCCAAGTGCTCTTAAAGGTAGTCCGTGTAACATTGAGCTACCAAGATAAAGTCATGGACACTTACGCCGTCCTTGATGACGGGTCAGAGAAGACCCTTCTGCTCGCGTCCGCTGCCGCCCAGCTGGGACTGCGGGGGAGCGAGAACCAAATGACGATTCGGACAATAAGAAGAGATTTAAAGACGATAAAGGGCGAGAATGTCTCCTTCACTATCGCAGCAAGCGGGCAGCCAGAGCGACGGTATAGGATTACAAATGCTTTCACCAGCCAAGAAATAGGACTATCGCAGTACACCTACCCCATCGCCAAGCTGATGGATAAATATGTGCACCTGCGTCAACTACCTATCCCGCTCATAGACGGCGCCACCCCGACCCTGCTGATAGGCTCCGACCATGCAGACCTCATCGTCCCGATAGACCGGGTCCATACAGGACCCCGAGGCTGTCCTGCAGCAGTCGAGACCCGCCTAGGGTGGACACTACAAGGCCCCCTCGCTAAATCTCTCAACCGAACAGCAGCCACTAGCTGCCTCCACTCCAGAGCGACAGAAGAAGACACCACTCTCCTGCAGCATGTCGAGAGGCTATGGACACTAGAGACAATGCCCTTTAAGAACGAAAAGAAAGACATTCGTTCTAAAGAAGACGTTTACGCCATAAACCTCCTCGAGCAAGGGACAAAGAGAGTCACAGTCGGCGGAGTGATGAGATACGCAACTCCACTCCTGAGGCGAGAGGGAATGCCCACCTTTCACGCAAAGAAAGACGCTACGGAGCGGTATCTATTGAACACAGAGCGGCGCCTAGCCAAAGACCCCGCTCAAAGGAGTGTGTACCGCGCTGAGATTGAGAAGCTAATCACAGCGGGACACGTAAAGAAGACTGACTGGCGACGCCGAGCGCTGCTCCGCGCCTCCCTGATCAAAGGCGGCTTTGATCTCAGGCAGTGGGCCAGCAGTGACCCGCACGTATTGCGCAGCCTCTCCCCCGCGGACAAGGCTGCCAGCAGCGAGACCTGGATGGCGACCATCCCAGGAGAAGCCCAAGAAATGACACTAGGACTAGTCTGGCGCTTCAAAACAGACTCGCTCCACTATAGACACAAACCCCTGACCATGGAGCAGGGAAGGTCGACGGCGATACCGACCACCAGACGGAGTGTGTACAGAACACTCGCCAGACAATATGACCCGTTGGGATGTATTCTACCTTACACCACCAGGGCAAAGATGATTGTACGAGCACTATGGGACAAGGACCAGGGCTGGGACGACCCAATACCCGCACACCTTGCCTCCACATGGAGAGAGTGGGAGACGGAGCTCCGCTCACTCCCAGGCGTCAATATATGCCGCAGCTACTTCCCACCCACAGTGAGGCCAGAGACATGCAAGATGGATCTACACGTCTTCAGTGACGCCTCCGAAGTAGCCTATGGATCGGTGGCCTACTTGCGTGCCCAAGAGAAGGGAGGAGAGATACACACTGCTTTCATCCTGGCTCGCTCAAGAATAGCCCCACGAAAGCAACAATCTATCCCGCGTCTAGAGCTCTGCGCAGCCCTAGCAGGAGCGCATCTAGCCACGTTAATCCAACGTGAACTCACCATTCCGGTGCACAAAACAATCTTGTGGTCAGATTCCACGACAGTACTCACATGGATCAAGTCTGATTCATGCAGATACAAGGTCTTCGTGGGAGTCAGAGTCACCGAGATTCAAGAGTTAACAGAAGCAGCGAGCTGGCGGTATGTGGACACCAAACACAACCCAGCTGACGTCATCACCCGGGGAATGTCCCTAGATGACCTCACCCGTCGCAACATCTACAGTGACGGACCAGAATTCCTCAAGCTCCCGGAAGAAGAGTGGCCTACGCCCACCCCACGGGAAGCGAGTAAAGAGGAGGCGGAGAACAAGAAACCTATGTTCTGTGGACTGAGCACAGTCGCCTCCACAGACCCCAACATAGATGATTGCATTACCCTACAGAGTGCGCAGCTAAAGACATTCCTGTGGCACCACCCAGAGATTCAGTCCACTGCCGACATTTCAGCAGCTGACTACGAAGAAGCAGAACTTCTTCTACTACAACGAGCCCAGAGAGACTCGTTCCCCGATGAGCTAGACTGTCTACAGGGAGGAAAGCCCGTCCCATCAGACAGCAGATTGCTCCACCTGGCACCCGAGAGCGACGCCCATAATCTCATCAGAGTGGGTGGTCGTCTGCGGAGAGCCCCCGATCTACCGGATGATGTTAAGTACCCGATAGTCTTGAACAGCCGACACAAGGTCACAGAGCTGATCATAAAGAAATACGACGAGGATGTACACCACGCAGGAGCAGAGAGAGTCTTCGCGGAGATCAGACGTCGCTATTGGATACTTCAAGGAAGAGAAGCAGTGCGATGCTTCCAGCGAACCTGTCTAGACTGCCGAAAGTGGCGCGCGCAGCCCAGCATACCCCGGATGGCTGACCTACCTCCCTGTCGCCTCCGACTCGGCGACAAGCCATTCCACTCCACAGGCATGGACTGTTTTGGCCCGTTGTACATAAAGAAAGGAAGAGGAACCGAGAAGCGGTGGGGTATTGTATTCAAACGCATGACCACCAGAGCAATACATATCGAACTCCTTTCAACCATGAGCACAGACTCATTCCTTATGGCCTTCCGAAGATTCACATCACTGAAAGGAAAACCGTCTACATTGTTGTCTGATCACGGGACAAACTTCAAAGGCGGAGAAAGAGAGCTGAGAGAGAGCTTCCAAGTTATGGGCCCAGAACTTAAGACCCACCTCGCTCCATCCCAGATTGACTTCCAGTTTAATCCCCCGAACGCACCCCACTTCGGTGGAACCTGGGAACGAGAAGTACGTTCTATAAAGACAGCCCTGTACGCCGTGCTTGGGGCCCAGACTGTGGCGGAAGAAGTCCTAATGACAGTCCTCACGGAGATCGAGGGAGTATTGAACTCGAAGCCCCTCGGTTACGTCTCAAGTGATGTAGCAGATGTCGACCCAGTCACCCCCAACACACTCTTGATGGGGCGGCTGGACCCCGCGCTACCCCAGACAATGTACAGGCCTGAAGAAGCGAACGGCCGAAGAATGTGGAGGTACAGTCAAGTACTAGCTGACAAGTTTTGGAACAGCTTTCTACTCCACTACCTACCGTCTCTACAGACCCGCCAGAAGTGGGTACAAGAGAGAGACAATTTGACAGAAGGAACAGTCGTCATGATTATCGACCAGTCACTACCCAGAGCTATGTGGCCGGCTGGCCGCGTAAGCAAAGTGATCACCGTTGCCGATGGCAAGGTCCGAGCAGCTGAAGTACTCGTCCAAGGGCGAACTTACACACGACCCGTGGCGAGGCTAATAGAACTGCCCAGACTCCCGGACACTATCGATGACGACCATGACCCCATGACTTTGTGAGTTGACTGACCCTTACAGCGGACCTTGAGTGGTAGACAGTGCGGTTAATCTGTCTCTGCTTAGCTAATTAGGTGGGACTAATTAGGGGGCGGCTGTTGTGAAGGATCAGATTAAACCGAATATATATATTTATTTATGGATATATATTTAATAGTATTTGTATATCGTTTGATATCCCTTGTATATTCCTTGTACATATACACTGAATATCCCTTTAGTCTACTAACAGCCCATAATAGTTTCATTCTACCATTGGACGAGAACCTGGCGCCAGCAGCCAAGCCCCTTGGTTCAAGTTCAATCGTGCCGACGAACATGTCGTTACAAGCCCGGTTCCGCGTAGGAATACGTCTGGCGAAATACGAATGGTACTATTTGTTCACAGCGCATATATATATGGCGCAAGTAAAGTAGAACTTTCTTTTAGTCCATTAGTCCTTTACCCTCCAACCTAGTAACAGACGTGAAGCCTCACCCACGACGCACGTGTGGTGCAGTATGGCCTACTTGGCCTCAGAATAGGCATTGAGACATCGTGTGGATTAATAGTTGAATTGTCATAGTTTGGCACTATACCGTCGAGTGGGACGTATTTCTATTAAGTTAATAATAGTCTATTATGTATGGTGCATCGTTCGGTTAGAGTTATAGAGTGAGCAGTACCCCCATCGTTCCTGGCGTTATCTAGAGTCTTAACCAGGCTGGGCAGACCACGTGTGGTGCTTGCATCCGAGGAGCTCTGGGCCAGGACGAGTGGACCTGTACATTGGATTACTTCACCCGGACGACGGCGAGCCCTCCACGGCTTGGATTATCTACGTGCTTTGGGTGCTTTGATTATGCCATGGATAACAGCCAACACTGCTGAGTGTTGGAACTACCCCCCCCCGAGAGGAGTCCAGGTGAGACGGCGCTCTACCCCGAGTGAGGTCGCCTCACGTCTCTTCGTTGTGGACCGGCAGCTACCGTCTACAAGAGGGCCCAGCTGTATTCATCTGTGGACCGAGGTTCTGTGGGCACCGTGTTCAGCACTCTGAATTCTCCCAAGAAATCGTCGGCCAGATGGGATATCGCCAGCGGCTCTCCTAACCCCCCCCCCTACTGACTTACAACCAGCGGGACCCCCCTTTAGTGTATCCAGCTATAATCATTTAAGTACCATCGCTATAGTTCCCTAAAGAACCAGGTTGTATACTTGCTCCCTGCGTAACCAGAGATTGGACATTCAATGTTGATTTACCAACGAATACTCATTTGCCTTACAAGTGCATTCAAATCATAAATGTCATTAAGTGAACGTTGTATATACCCTTTGCTATATAAAATATTCGATTTATACATTTGTGTGGACTTCGTTTCATCAGGTGGGAAAGTGTTCATCATATCTACATCATGTACTGTGTGGCCAGTATTTAAAGTACATAAAGCAGGTAGTGGTTTAATGATACCATACTTATCAATACAGTCAGGGAATTGTACCCCTCAGTTACAGAGTGCGTCACCTTGTTTGTAGAGCTATAACTATATTCTATATTCTAGCTATGGATACAATACTATGGCCCATTTGACATCAATATGTGAAAAATAATAAAAAATGTCATCCATACGTTCCCATGTTATACCGTGGTCTGGGGTAATTCCCGAAAGGCTGTGTTATAGCCTCACACGTGAATCCTACTATAAGTGTTGCCATTTCTTGCCTGGACACGCTACTATTCCCAAATCAAATCTATATAATAGGTATTATGTTTCATCATGAATGCATAAAAGGGACAAGGCGCTCGTCACCAACGCAAGAGACACTGGTATCGAATCCAGCTGTCAGCGTTGCTTCCGGCTTGGCCGGCCGTCATACTCGCTTGATTGGCAGAGTCAGTGGGATGGAAGCCGGTGGGTGGGTCTGGGTCATTGTGGACAGCGACTCATACAGTTCGGTCGGGGCGCCTGCACAGCGAGGGAAGGATCTAAGAGAGGTACAGTAGTGTGACCTTCCACACGTTACACTCTCTCAGTGAGAGTCCTCGCTGCCAGGTGAAAGAAGTGGTGGGCTGGGTACACATGTGTCGGAGGAAGCATGTGATATAGTCTCTGCCCTCCCAGACCGACGGTAGAGTGCGCAACGACCAGGAAGGGGATTGGGAATTGGCATAACGACTAACATTGGGAGCGGAGAAAAACAGAAAAAGAAGGGGGGGAAAAGATTCTGATTATTTGATTGCCAGTAACGGCATTTGTATTGAACACTAAAAACGTTGATCAGCACGATCGGTATAAAAGCATTGAACGATCAAGCCAGAATTGACATCAGATAGTCCTTACCTGTGATCGGGAGTATTCCAAAAATAATATTCCAATTGTTTGATCACCATCTGGTCCATCCGATGTCCATTTCGTCTACGACATAACCCACCACAACATATGGATCAGGAGCATTTGACGCACTTCAATGCAACCGGGAGAACCGCTCTCAGACTCATTCCCTATGGTAACACCAAGGTCCCTGGATGAATCATGAATACAAATATCGGATAAAAGAATAAACGACCAAAACCTGAGATATCTCGGGTCTGGCAGCCAGCATGGTGAGTTAACCCGACTTATCTCGGGTTTGGCAATTAAAGTGTTAAGAGTTTAATTAACTTTTTAATGAATTTACCCGGAATGAGAAGAGAGAGAGCGCTGATAATCCTCCAAAACCTTTTGGCCTCTGAGCGAAAGAGATGGGACCATTGAGACACGGCCATTGTTCCTTATTATATGACTTGATTAGAGCATGTCTCAAATCTAAGTGAACTCTTCTGTTGGGTATCACTTCTTGGTAATCACACATCTAAGGCTTCTATCTTAGCACAAAGTAATGGAAGCAGATACAGACCACTAGCTTAGCTTAAACTCCAGGTTTTTTTTTAATTTTTTTTATCTACTTTTTCTCCCATTTTCTATTTTTCTCCCATCCCAATTTCGTATTGTCCAATTCTACCCTCCCCTGTCTCGAACGTTGTTAGGCCATGCCTCCCACAAGCCGGCTGCAATGTGGACTATGCCTTACATCACGTGTCCCCTCCGGTACTCGAGGAAGCAGCAGTCGCATCTTTTCACCTGCACAGCGCGATCTCTCAGCGTCTGGGGTCTGCGTTTGGAGGGCACGCCGCCCCCGTCGCTTCCTGATTCTGCTGCGCAGGTGCACCAACCGACCTGTAGGAGTCGCTGTCCACAACGTCCGATCCCCACCCATCAGCTTCCCACTCCCTAATACTGCCAATTGTATTAGTATGAACGACCAGCCAAGCTGATAGCAATGCGGAGAGCTGGGCTCGAACCCAGCTTCTCCCGCATTGGTGGTGAGCGCCTTGCCCACTGCACCACCTAGCCGCCATAAGGAGAGGTGTTTTTGACAAACAGCAACATGTAGGCTAGCTGGTCCATATCCACTTCTATATATTTTGTGCTAACCTAGGCTAGCTTGCAGCCGGATAGCTTTCTACTGAACACACAGAGAGGAAATTGGTATCTTCTTGTCTAAGTTTTTGTTCAAATGTGGACAATATTTTCCGTTCCACAGCGCATGGCTGGCTGATTTTTCAGTGCTCGGCAACCAAGCCACATTATCCCTGAATACGTTTTTATTTTTTATACCATTTGATTTTCCAGAAGTTAGAATTATGTCTAAACATACGCAGAGCAAGTTGGGAACCCTGAACGACGTGTATAAGGATCTCATCAGGTCGATATTCCGAGAGGAAACAGACGCTATCTTGGCTAAGCTAGCTGGCAGGGTAGATGCATTACAGGAGGAGGTGACCGCAATAGACACTTGATTAACCATGGCGGAGGGAGATATGTCCGCGGTCGTGGAGGTGGCTGAGACCAACGTCGCGGGAATATTATACTTGGAGGACAGGCTACGTGATTGTGAGATGAAGGCGGCAGATCTGGAGGACCGTGGTAGGAGATGTAATGTGAGAATATATGGACTGCCTGATGAAACGGAGGATGACGAGCCGATAAGGTACCTCTAGGAAATGATTCCAAAATGGTTCCCAAAGCTAGCTCGCCCTGAGATCGAAAGAGCGCATAGGATCTTTAGACCCGCTACCCAGTTGAAGGGCGGACATGCAAACCCTCGCACATTCATTTTCTGCTGCCTGAGATTCCAGACGAGACAGCATATACTGAGAGATGCCAGACAGAAACCTCCGGTTGTGAACGGCCGTACATTGAGATTCGCCGCTGACTTTAGCGACTACACGGCTAAACGTCGCAGAGCATTCGCAGGCGCCATGGACCTGGCACGAGAGCGTGCGCTGGAGGTGTATCTGCTATTCCCAGCAACGCTAAAGGTGAAGACGGGACAGGGAGAGGTATCGTGCAACCGACTATTCAAGTCACCATCCGAGGCGGAGGACTACATTCGAAGAAGCGGCACGGTCACTCCGACGGGGGGGAGCGGACTGGCCACGGTGGAGCATGCACCGAGCGGCGGGCAATGAGGGGCTGGAGCGGGTACCTGAGGCTGGCTTCACGTGTGGCCTGCTAACATGCTAGCTATCCAGGCTAGCGACCCTATAGGAGCGGAGCTGATTCCACATGTGGGCGGCTAGCATACAGGCTAACCAAGCTAACGACCCCACTGCACGTGTGCTGTTAGCACACCGGCTAGCTAGCCGGGCCAGCACTATGGTAAACACGTTCGACCGCGGCTTCCTCAATCCTCAAGGCGGTAATACTTGACTTCTCTATACGGTACTGTCTCAATCACGAACATGATTACGGACTAATTGAATGTAATTCAGACGCCCTATACTCTAGTTTTTTCATTATTATTTAGCTCTTGCCTTTTTATCATCTAACACTTGAACTATCCAGTAAACGGCAAGGATTGTTACGTTTGTTTATTGTCTTTATTCGGCTCTAACCGGGCTGGATTAAGATCACAATCTTCACTCAACAGACTGAATGTGCTTATGATCCGTCCATTCGAGGGGGTTGTTCCCCTTTGCAACGAACTGTATGCAGGTTGCCGGTCGAGGCTATCCTACCGCTGCGGACAATGTTGTGCATTTAACTCTCTTTCTTATCACAACAGAATACAGGACTGTCACCGACGCTGCACTACCTCAACGTTGGCAGCACGGTAATGATCGGGGTTTGTTTCCACAATGGTGTTATTTCGACATGTGTTAAGAGTACCTCACTTTAATCAAGTTCAGTTCGGACGAACTATGTTTCATGTGCCTTTATCGTATGCATAATGTTCTATGCACTGAATTCTATATAGACATAGATTGATACTCTCTGTTGAGAGATGGGAGATTCCCCCTATTCCTAATTTGTTACAATATACAATTCTGGTTAGAATGGTAAAGTTACATAATGTGGTCATGGTTGCTGTGACCCGGTCACAGTGCCAGGTGATGTTTGATCGACATCGGACAAGCAGGGACGCGAGAAGGGGGGGTGCGACAGGGGCTGCAGCACCCCCTGCTGGATGGGAGTGTAACTGCAACTGCAAGGTTGTTTTGGATTTTATTCCAAATTTGTAACCGAGGCTACTCATGTCACAGAGCGGAACTGCACTGCAGATTTACCCTACTCTTGGAATTCATTCAGATCGTCACAGGGGCACTGTCTCGATAATGCAGTGTTATTATTAACAGCGTGTAGCCGACGGATGAACCGGTTGGGATTCGAATAGACGTGGCCTGGAAGCGTCAACGCGGAACTGGAAATCCGTTGGTAAAAAAAATAGACAAAGCGGCTGGGATAGTTTTGGACTTTTGGGACGCTGCATTCGCAGTAAAGGAATATATGAACAAGCCAGCAGAACGGGAGGGTGATCGAAGACCTTTTGCATCATGTCGGCGATCATGTATGCGGGGAACGAATTGCAGAGGGAGTGCGCAACAGCCAGGTGGGGACCGTGGGGTAAGCTGGGCTGTGATGTGTGCATCAGAACGGTTGGGCAGCGGTTTTGATTGAAAAGTTTGATTGAAAAGTTTATTAACAGATTGCAGAATGGGTACAGTACAGTAGGCTACAGCTCAATACATACAATTGTTAAGGGGATGCAGACCAGAGAAAGACTTTCGTCTTGTTTACATCAGGGTCCTCCATTTTCAATTCATCATAGTATCCTCTAGTCAAGTGAACGAGAGTGTTGGTTATGACATGACAGACAGTGGAGCTGTTTGCAGATAGCGAGCATTTTGACGTGTTGCGTGGTGGCGATGTCTCGCAGACAATACAACTACAAGTATAATTATATAATATATATATTTTATATATAAAAAAAATTATATCAAAAAAAAAAGATTAATCAAAAACGATCGATATCTCAGCACCCCCACTCCCCGCGGACTTCTCGCGTGCCTGCGGACAAGATATTTGAGGGGAGGGGAGAGGGGGACACGTTTTTTTTGTTTTTTATTTCTTTTGGCTCACTCTATTGTATGTCTGCTCTCGCCCAACAGGACCTTAGCGTGGGGTTGTGTATATGTTGTGGTGCTCTACTTCAGGGGAATCACATTCAATCATACTGCAGCCTGGTTGGACTATGGCTAACTTAAACATCTTGATCTGGAATTCAGGGGGGCTTAATATTCAACATAAGCGCACAAGTGTACTTACATGGATGGAAAAACAGGAGGTCGATGTGGCTTTGCTGAGTGAAACGCATCTTTTAAAGGCTGACAGTGCTAAACTTGCAAACAAATTTTATCATAATATACCGTAATTCCTCTAATAGTAACCGGGTCTCAAATACAAGCCGGGTCTCTATTAATGGCCGGGTGCGCTCTTGAGCTAAGCAATTATGAGCCGGCCTCCTAATACAAGCCGGGTTACTAATATACTGAGCTGCATACTGAGCTAGTTACTTGATTTCACTTTGAAAACGTTGAAATGACCAGTGACCACCTGTAATTGCACTGTTTACTATTTCATACAGTACTTGGTTTCAATAAATTAACCCAGTACATTTTACTGGGTTCAAACTGACACAAAATGTTGATTTATTCATTATGATCCGTTTGAAAATTTGAAATATAGGCCTCCCTCTTATACAGGCCTCCTCCTAATACAAGCCTGGTACCCGCTACAGTTGAAACAAATACAAGCCGGGGTTACTATTAGAGGAATTACGGTAAGCTCCTCTTCTTTTAGCACTAAATCCCGGGGAGTAGCCATAGTGGCTAAGCGGAAGTTGAATATTAAATTATTAGATGTGTGGTCTGATGCGGAAGGACGAATCACTATAGCGAAGATGGAATACACTAACAGGAAAATTGCTCTTAGTTCTCAGTTGCCGACCTCTGTACAAGTAAAG
Organism: Notolepis coatsorum; assembly: GCF_963971535.1. Lineage (NCBI taxonomy): Eukaryota > Metazoa > Chordata > Actinopteri > Aulopiformes > Paralepididae > Notolepis > Notolepis coatsorum. The sequence goes on from NC_140183.1 coordinate 27,379,361, forward strand.
AGGCTCATTTTGGCTGGTCTGACGGCTGCCAAAAAGCTGATTGCCTCACGCTGGATACAACCAGATAATCACGGTCTCTTTTAGTTCCAAATGAAACTAGAAATAATTGTATCAATGGATGAAAAAAAGGATTTACGAATTAATATGGGAATTCTTTGGAATAAAAGAAATGAGAAGAATATACATTTTCACTGCATTTATTCTGCCTGCCAAAGAGTTCTCCAGTATATCCAGTTTGATGAACCCAAGGACCCAAAGGACCTTGAAACCCATTCAGAACCCAATGTAGAACCTAATAAATGAAGCAGTCCTAAAGTGTGGCCCTCGGAAACGTTTTGGGCGGCCCATGATGAGTTGTTCAAATGCATGTGTTATATGTTCCAATACAGTTTTAAACCAACCTACAACATCACACAGTACTTTGCTTTTAAGAAGGTAAAACTGCTCTCCCTCGGCTAAGCTGTCAAGTTAGGAATGACAGCTTGTCGGAAGCTTGCTAGGCTACTGGTTGCATGGCAACTAAGCATCTCGTGAGTATGACTCACAAGGCAGATTATATCAGTGATTGCCTTTTTGCATTTTTCATTGTCCCTAAATTGGCCCTCAATCAAAGCTTTGAGAACCCCAGTCAGAAAAACATGGGTGTCAATATGAAAGATGTTTTTTTGAATTCCTGAAAAGTTGACCCTCATAGAAATCCAATGTTTTCACCCAACAGGCCGACAGCAGCATTATGTTGCCAGAAAAGTAACCGTAATGTATCAGACACAGTTAACTGATCTTTGAGTGTCAGGTGTTGAAAAAGTCTATGCCATTCTGAACTTTCATTGGAGAATTATCCGACGTTTTTCCCAATATGTTTATCATTATTATCCTTCATTATTAGCATAAGTAACATTTATTGTATACCTTTATTGCATGCGTTAGTTATTATCTGGTGCCGCCTAGTGGACGCACTTTGGAGCACATATGGCGACTCTGGGCAGGTAAGCTGTCTCTGCGCCGGCGCGTCGTGCTATTTAAGTGACACTCTTAGCCCTAGGCTGTAAGGTGAAAAGCCCTGTGGGCGAACTCTTGACTGGCCAACGGTACGTATGCGCCGTTAATATCCGCATTTATCTTTGATTCATATATCTAGTTACTAATTAATGCTGTTTATTTCCTTTCCTTTGTATAGGTAAATAATCTGACTGACTAACGTCTGATTGTACGCTGCTGACTAAACACTGACTGAATGTACACGCTGACTATAGACTGTATCGTCTACTGACGTTTGAATGAACACTGCTGACTAACGTCTGGCTAACTGTTACCTGGCTACTGCTGGCTAAACGTCTGGCTACACTATCAAGTACCGGCGGTTGCTAAATTGCAACATAACTATCAACGAACTATTATCAACGTCGACTTGGTTGAACATTACCAAATACCATATCGACCTCTACTAACATTATCCGCTAATGCTTGGATGTAAGCTGCTACTAACTATCAGCTACAAGCTAACCACTTGTTTAATTGGCTACCTGGTGATTATTGCAACGAGTAGTAATTGGATACTGGACATTGAAGTCCAAATAAACGAACATTCTTACAAAGTCTGAATTGTTTCACTGGTTTGATTAGAAGTCATTTCGCCCACACCCTTCCAAGGGGGACATCTAGTTGACTCATTGACTGAGACTGCTAGATAATTGGACATTCATCCTCTCAGACAGGAGTTTGACTTGTTGCCATCTGGCTGGCGATATGGCACCTAAAGTAAGGTCTAACAGACCTCTGACGGGTGACGTATTTCAGCTGCTTTCTTGCTAGCCAAAAATGGCCTGGAACCATTAGCATTGCAGATCAGGTCAATGACATCCAGTCATTTAGTGTTAGCAATGTGGCTCTTAAAATTAAGCTAGTTAACAAAACATATAATCCTCCTGTAAAACGTCATGTTACCTCTTAGCCCACATGCAGTTTAACTGACAGAATTACTGGTAAACGGGAAAGGAAAACACTGGTAATTTTCACCATAGGTGGAGAAAAAAAAGGAGCCAGGGATTTATCCCCACAGCAGTGAATGTTCTCTTCCAGTATTATGCAGGCAATAGCCCTATAGTCTGTCTGTCTTGTTAGTTTTACCTTGGTCTTTTTTATATGGTTAGTTGTTTTACTCATCTACCTGTATCATGTATACTTGTGATATGCATGCATATAGCTGTTGTGATGTCTGCTCTGCCTGCCTAACACATTTCCCCAAGTGAATAATCATTTTGATAGATTTATTGATTTATTGATTTATTGATAGATATATGGCAAAGATTGTTTCTGGTTCCACTCCAGCGTCTCGACTAAGTGATTCTATATGTGTAGTAGACAGGAGAGCCCATGAGAACACAGACTGAAATAAAATCTGAAAACAAAGGTTATGAATTATAACCCTAGCTATATGAATACTGGCATAGCATCTTGCTTCCCTATTGGACTGCTCCATGCACCTATGGACACTCACTGAAATAATTGTATCAATGCACCAGCAATCACTAACCAGAGCCACGCCCCCCTGCTAATATATAAGCAGGTGCACCTATCACTAACCATAGCCACGCCCCCCTGCTAGTATATAAGCAGGTGGATCTATCACTAACCAGAGCCATGCCCCCTGCTAGTATATAAGCAGGTGCATCTATCACTGACCAGAGCCACGCCCCCCCTGCTAGTATATAAGCAGGTGCACCTATCACTGACCAGAGCCACGCCCCTGCTAGTATATAAGCAGGTGCATCTATCACTGACAGGAGCCACACCCCCCCTGCTAGTATATAAGCAGGTGCACGTATCACTGACCAGAGCCACGCCCCTGCTAGTATATAAGCAGGTGCATCTATCACTGACAGGAACCACACTCCCCCTGCTAGTATATAAGCAGGTGCACCTATCACTAACCAGAGCCATGCCCCTGCTAGTATATAAGCAGGTGCACCTAGTACTGACCAGAGTCACCCCCCCCTGCTAGTATATAAGCAGGTGCACCTATCACTGACCAGAGCCACGCCCCCCCTGCTAGTATATAAGCAGGTGCACCTATCACTGACCAGAGCCACGCCCCCCTGCTAGTATATGAGCAGGTGCAGCGGCCTGTACTCTCCCTTCCCTGGTTCCTTTCACGCAAAGAAAAACTAGGAGTGAAAGCAGGATGCTATGCCAGTATTAACACTTTGAGTGCCAGGGACGCGATTTGTCGTTAGTTCATGCCGCCAGTTGAGTGCCACCAACGACATAAACGTTTGTTTGTCGTATTTTTTTTTATTAGCGATTTGAATTCATATTTCATCAATCGAGCCTCACGCTAGTGTTGCAGACTCTCTCTGAGCTCAATTGGGAAAATACCGCCCCTATCGTCTCTCCCTGTGTAACTGCACCCCATTGGTTTAGACTGATGGGGGGGGGGGGGGGCAGCCTCCTCATTGTGAGGGCTGGCCCAGTACTGCGCGCTTCCAGGTGCCAATTACCATCACGCACCTGAAAGGAGTTCTAATCAGCTCGACGGGAGTCCTCTTATACATGGTTTGCTGAACATTCAGTGTCGGGTCGTTTTGGTCACCACCAGCTACTGCTTGTGCCTCTTGTGTGTTTCTCCAGTACGCCCTTGGAAGTTGCCGCTGTTACCTCTCTCTGCCTCCGTGGACCCGTGCCTCGTATTTACACTTTGCCCTTGGTGAGTTTTTGGAAGTCTATTTTTTGATGCTCTGATATCCCAATTTTTATTCCTGGACTCAATACCTTCATCTGTTTTTTGTGTGTTCCTTAACACTGAAGAATTGTCGCTTTGTTTTGGTACTGTGTACTGCACTTGTGTACTGAGTGTGCTATCAAAGGCCTGTCACTGCTTAAAAGCAGAACCTCAGCCTCTCCTGGAATCACTCTGTACTACATTCTGTTGTGGAAGGACAGCACATTCACTGAGAGACTTACACTGCATCAGGGTAAGACATTTTAAGTAATTTAGTAATATCTTTAAACTGAGACTTGATTGCTGACCTGACCAGCTGACTTGATTAAGGGGCGTGTTTAAAGCGGCCATTTTGTTTCCTTGAGTGCCCCATTAAAGGCTGCTTCCTGCTTAAAGACAGCACTTGTGTACTGAGTGTGCTATCAAAGGCCTGTCACTGCTTAAAAGCAGAACCTCAGCCTCTCCTGGAATCACTCTGTACTACATTCTGTTGTGGAAGGACAGCACATTCACTGAGAGACTTACACTGCATCAGGGTAAGACATTTTAAGTAATTTAGTAATATCTTTAAACTGAGACTTGATTGCTGACCTGACCAGCTGACTTGATTAAGGGGCGTGTTTAAAGCGGCCATTTTGTTTCCTTAAGTGACCCATTAAGGGCCAGGTGTTAGACAACACTAATTAGTGATAGGGATTTAAAGGCTTGCTGGCTTAGCGTCAGCGAAGTGTCAAGAAACGAAGAGGGACAAAGAGGAGTTTTCCTGGAGTTATCCGCAGAGGAATCCAGGGATCCACCTAGTGCTAAATACACCATAATCCTATTTTACACTCCACTCTGAAAAATCTCCCTTTCCCTCCCACTCTTGACACCACAATGTGTCTCATACCTATATCCACAATCTGCTCCTCCAGAACAGATTCAACCCACCCACGGCAGTTTGCTAGCAACCCGGCTAATCTCTCCTACCCTCCTACAGCCACTAATACACCTGTCACAGTACGGGGAGGCTTATGGAATTGTCAATCAGCAGTCAAGAAAGCTGACTTCATTACTGCCTACGCCCATAGTTTAAATCTGCAGCTCCTGGCTCTAACTGAGACCTGTATAACCCCCAATAACTCATCAACACCTGCAGCATTATCTACAAACTATAACTTCACTCACACACCTCAACCTTCCAGACGGGGTGGAGGCACTGGCCTCATGACATCTCCTTCATGGGCTACAAACTTAACACCACTCCCAGAACTGTCACTCTCCTCTTTCGAATATCATGCAGTATATGTCTCTAATCCTTTCAATCTCACCATTGTTACACTCTACAACCCTCCAGGTCCGCTCGATCACTTCACAGATGAGCTGGACATGCTTCTAAGCTCCTTACCGGAGCTCCTTACCTAAGCTCAACCTGCCTGATTCATCTCAGTCAGTCATAGTAGTCTCCCTCCTACAATCGTTTGACCTGACTCCCACTGCCATGCCTCCCACCCACAAAGCAGGCAACTCCTTGGATCTCATATTTTCCCGTAACTCCAGCATCATTAACACCACGGTAACTCCCCTACATGTATCTGACCATTCCTTCATATCCTTCTCACTAACTCTCATGCTTAACCGAAGGTCCTCACCCCAACTCAAACCGTCTCACTCAGACGCAACCTGGCCTCCCTATCCCCCTCCACCCTCTCCTCTGACATACTATCCGCTCTACCTTTGAATGACACCTTCTCTGCTCTCTCCACAGAGATGGCAACCTCCACCCTCCTCTCAGCCCTTACAACCTCCTTCGACAAGCTCTGTCCCCTCATTGAGAAACCTGCCCGCCGTTCCCCACCCAGTCCATGGCTGACAGATCCAGTGAGAGAACAAAAACAGGTCCTGAGAGCAGCTGAAAGGAAGTATAGAAAGTCACGCCTCACTGCTGACATCAACACATATCACAACCTCTTGTTAACATTCTCCAAAACCATTACTAATGCCAAAGCTTCTTTCTTTCACCATAGGATCGAGGCCTCTGCCAAGAATCTACGCAAACTGCATGCTACCATGTCCTCCCTCCTCACTCCCCCCCCACCCCCCCCTCCCTCATCTTTCTCTGCCGAAGACTTTGCGATCTTCTTTGAGGAAAAAGTGGAGAACATCCGCAGCTCCTTCTCCCAACCCCCACCCATTCCAAATGCTGAATCGAGAACCTCATCCTTCACTCTGTCATCTTTCTCTCCCATTACAGAAGCCGAGACCCTGACACTGGTAACGTCGAACCGTCCGACTACATGCCAGCTGGACCGTCTACCCTCCCCACTCCTCCAGACCATAGCACCAGACATCCTCCCATTCCTAACTGCAACCATCAACTCCTCACTCAACTCGGGGGTGGTCCCCACCTCCCTAAAACAAGCCAGAGTCACGCCCCTCATAAAAAAACCATCCCTGAACCCTACCGTCATAGGAAACTACCATCCTGTCTCTCTTCTCTCCTTCCTTTCTAAAACAATTGAACGTGCTGTATCCAACCAACTTACTGCTTATCTCTTACAGAATGACCTCCTAGACCCCCCTGCGGACGGGTGTCCCCCAGGGCTCGGTTTTAGGACCCCTTCTCTTCTCCCTCTACACTAAATCACTGGGTAACATTATCACGTCTCATGGCTTCTCCTACCATTGTTATGCCGACGATACTCAACTCTTCCTCTCCTTCCCTCCCTCAGATATCCACGATATCCAGATATGACGACCAACCACCTCAAACTGAACCTAAGCTAAACAGAATTGCTCCACCTGCCGGCCAAATCCTCCGCCCTGACCGACCTTTCCATCACAGTCGAGAATGCAGCTGTGACCGCGTCCCCGACCGCCAAGAACCTTGGTGATGTCCTCGACGACCAGTTGAACTTCTCTGCTCACATCGCAGCAACAACCAAAACCTGCCGATTCCTCCTGAGCAACGTCAGAAGGATCCGCCCCTTCCTGACAAAAGAAGCCACCCAACTCCTCGTCCAATCAACAGTCATCTCCCGCCTCGACTACTGCAACGCACTGCTCGCTGGCCTCCCGGCCACTGCCACTAAGCCTCTTCAACTCATTCAGAACGCAGCGGCCCGCCTGATCTCAAACCTACCAAAGTCGGCCCATGTCACCCCACTTAGGGACCTGCACTGGCTCCCCATTGCTGCACGAATCCGCTTCAAGGCCCTCGACCTATGCATACCATGCGGCAAAGGGAACCGCTCCCGCCTACCTCCGGTCAATGGTCTCTAACTACACACCCTCAAGACCCCTACGCTCTGCATCTTCTGGCCGCCTCAGACCTACTCCTATCCAAGCTCCGGGAGGGTCATCAAAGAGAAGTCGCCTATTCTCAGTCCTTGCCCCACAATGTTGGAATGAACTACCCACCCCAGTTAGGACAGCCGAAACACGTCCAATCTTTCGCCGTCGACTAAAGACGCACTTCTTCAACCATTATCTGAATAAAAAAAAAAAACTAACTAACCGTACTGTCATGCACTTGTCCTAATAAACTAACCTACACTGTAGCACTCAACACTTTGATGAACATTGTTTCTCAGCTGATAGAGTTGTGCCCTTCCTGATGGCTTGTCGTACAGAACATGTAAGTCGCTTTGGATAAAAGCGTCAGCTAAATGACTAAATGTAAATGTAAATGTAAATTAACTGGACTGCCTTGTAATCCCTACGTTTCCGCAGAGCCCTACTCTGCTAAAGGGACATTCCCCCCGAATGCATTTACGTTATTTTTGCTCATTTCTGTTTGTGAAATAAATACGCCCATTGTTTTTGGCTAACTCTGAACTACCTGTCTGTGTCGTGCTGTTGGGGTTGTTTACAAACCATAACACTCATGTTACTTCAACCGGCGAGGCATCTGAAGAGACCCAAGTGATTCGCCGAGCCGGAAAACGCGTGGAATACATAATTTACAGTACCCAACACTGAATCAATAAACGCGATCGATATTTGGAATGGCAATCAGGAATTGGAATAATCTTTTTGGATAACATCTGATCTGAGGTAAGCAATTTATTTTACCAGTCTTGGGATAATCGGATCTGTTTTGACCTATATATCAGCGTGTGCCCTGTGTGTGTGTGTGTGTGTGTGTGTGTGTGTGTGTGTGTGTGTGTGTGTGTGTGTGTGTGTGTGTGCGTTGATCAGGAAATGAGAGAATATATTTTTCACATCGCTTCTATAGTGTGCATAAGTACACATATACTATCGATAATCTAGCGTTTATTTGAAAACGATTCATAAATAGGCCGAAAAATGACAACGTTTTTTGTGTATGCCAGAATATTCCAGTAAAGGGCGTTTATCACGGAATCTATATATTTTCCTGAAAAACGAGGGCTTTTCAAAATGCTATAAAACAAAGGCAAAGGCTGCACATAACCCTGATCAGTACGCTCCCTGTTGGTAAAAAAAATTTAAATCAGAGAGAGTAACACCCAGGCCCCTGTTAACCAGTGATGGGAATAACGGCGTTATAAATAACGGCGTTACTAACGGCGTTACTTTTTTCAGTAACGAGTAATCTAACGGATTACTCTTCCAATCTTAATAACGCTGTTACCGTTACCGCCAAAAAATGCGGCGTGTTACTATGATTGAAGCAGTTTTTTTCATCAGACCAACTAGATCTCTGCGCCGAGAGGCAATACTGTTCTTCCTTGGTTAGTGGGCTGGGCAGTGCGCGAGACAAGCGCATACATGCTGACGATTGGCTGAGGTTGAGTAAAATTTCATGGTAAACCAATCAGAGGTAGAGTTGGGTAGAGTGTTCAAAAGCACGCATAGTCGGACACACAACGAAAACACAAGCGAGTCAGTCAACGAGAGACCGTGGGTCTGTGTACGTTTTGATAGTTTGTTTGGCGAGCCAAAATAATCCAAAACGAATCCAACGAACAACACAGGCGAGTCAGTCAACGACTAAATTGGGACGGGGAGAAAACAGAGAAGAATCGGAGAAAGAGAGATACAAAAAAAATAAAAATAAAAAAAGTTTAGATTTGTGTACGTTGTTTATGTTAAGAATTTACTTGAAAGTAACGCAATAGTTACTTTCTGAAGTAACTAGTTACTTTTATCATTTATAACTGAGTAAGAAATGTAGTTACTTTTTGGAAGAAGTAACTAATAACTGTAACTAGTTACTTTGTTAAAGTAACTTGCCCAACACTGCTGTTAACCCTAACTGTACATTCAGATACAACACAAGGAGAAATATTGTCTCGCTTTACTTGTGTCAGTTGATAACTATCAAAACTGGCATGAATACATGCTTGTGATTTTGGTCTCAATTGTGACATTGTTGACATTTACAGAAAAGAGTTTCTAAATGTAACCTATTCAATATCTACAGTAGGCTACAGAGCATTCATAGCATTATATTTCATATTCATTGTGAAGATATAATTATTTGTTCGATCACATTTGTAATTTTGTATGCATTTTCCTCTACATTTTGTCTTTGCATTGTATTTGAACATACAGCAAGGATTAACAAAGAGCCAGAACTGTTCCTTGTGCGTAAAAATTTACCAACACTGACAAGTCAGAAAAGCCTTGTTCTAGCTTAAAAGGGTAGCCAAGGGGTAGGCAGGGGATAGGAAAGCAGGGTGGCCTATAAGACTGGTTACAAATTGTAACAGTGTAAAAGGGAACCCTCTTTACACATGCAAATACAAAATGACCCTGAATGAAATATTCTCCACCCCAAAGGAGGAGAAGTATTAATAGGGAAATTAACAGAATGCCTGGAGGGTCAGTACAAATTGTAACACAAACAGTGTATAATTATGCATTAACACATTGGTCGCCAAGAACGACTTACGCCGTTTTTGCCCGCCATGCGTTGAACACCAACAATGGCGTAAGTCGTTTTTGGGATCAATATTTCATTTTTTCGCCATGGCATTCATAATTCATCCAGTCTCTCTCCGGGCTGCAGCTGTACCCTGTATGAGATTGCAACGCCTCAATACCGCTGCCTGGTGGATGGTCGGGCGAGTTACACTCTCGCCAAAACCGGAAGTGGCGCTGGTGCATCGAGGAAATCCCTCCAGCAGTAATATCTTGTTACGTGGATTCAGACAAACACTATAGTGCATTTGGATCGCTTTCTAAACTCAATAATCGATATGATTTTGGCGTTTATTGCGCCATACAAACCAGAAATGGATCTAGGAGATTGGCGTCAAATAGTTGGGATCTTTTTCCTCCAGTCTCATCGGCGAACGGTAAGAGGACAGTAACGTTATTTTCAGCCTGATTGTTTATTCATTTCACTGCAAACCATCTGATCAATGTATCATCCCATACTAAATAAAGCCGTTACTGATGATCAAGGAATTATAAATGACCCCCCCCCCCCCCCCCCCTTTCCTTCACGCATGATGAAGCATAATGTATACCGGTCATATACATTTGAATTTTTAATATAGCGTGTATAGGAAAGAAACGCCAATCGATAATCTATCATATGCGTCAGGGCCTATAACTCTCGTTTTTGGAATTACAGCAGAAAACCTTAAAACATACTTATATTCTAGACGGTATTAACACAACAATGTATGAATGAAAAAATATAACGTTCCCACATCCTGAACGATAGATAATCGATGTTGAATGGGCCATAGTAATGTCAATATAGCAATACAATTTAAAAAGTTATAGCCCTGCAAAGAAGGTAAACATCTCCATAGGCTTTCAACTGTGGCAGACTGGGTACAATGATGGACACAACCCCCGGCGCCCAATGTGTTAAGGAGTGTGGAAACCCCCACAAGTAGATAGAACTAGAAGCTGAAGGGGGTCTCCTGTGCTAAGGACAGAATGAGAGATGGAACTCACACATATGTACATTTCGCTGAGTAAATTTTACTCAAACTGAGTCCATTTGAGCCCAAGTGGGTAAAATTTTACTCCGTTTGAGTAAAATTTACTCAGCGAAATTTACTGTGTAGAATCAGATAAAAGAACAAGGGGAAGACCAAGAAGCTGCTGTACAGTCGTCTTCCATTGAGACTCCCTTGAGCAGGGCCAGCAGCGGAGCATATCAGACCCGGGCCGGGGGGCGGGGTTACGTGACCGGGCCCTTTAAAGCCAATAAAGCTTGACATTATATCGGGAGTCTGGGGTGCCGACGCGCGTCCGGGGTGGTAATCTGACGGCTCGTGCGTAAAAAAAGTCTAAGATTACAATTTAAAACAATGTTTGAAAGAAAACTAACCAAAGAAAAGGTGTAATATTTAAGATTTCGTTTCTACAAAGGGTATAGAAACTAAATATATACAGATAATGATATAACATGTAATAAAGCCAACAAACTACAAGAACAACATAAACATAGCCTAATAAAATTACTACATTTCTGACACACCATTCACCACGGACCACGAGAGCAGCTTGTGGCGATGTCCCGACTATAGTGCTCTCCTGGGCAGCTTGGTGTAAACTCCTCATCCTTTGCTTGCAGTAGTGTGTTGGCATGTTCACAGTTGCATTTAAACGTTTGTCCCCTATAGGCTACTCCACCAAAACACTGATCGCATGTTGCAGTAGAGTAGATGCTTTGAGAATATCCACGTCTTTTGCTGTTTTGCAACAAGCGCATCATGGCGAGCCGAGATGACCAGCGAGTGGGACATAAGCGCTTGTGATACTACACGAAGTAACAACAACCATATCAACATTTACCACAAACTCACGTTTTCTTGTTGATAGTGTGTGTTCGTGATTGTAGGCTACCTGTAAATCTGGCTCACCCCCACTAACGTTGTTGGCGGGCTGGGGCTCTTCAACAACTTAAGATTCCTCCCGCAGGAGGAGAGTAGGGCGGAAAAAAGATACATCTATAGCTTGGACAATTTGTCTTTTCCTTGGTCCCTTTTATCTTTTTCTTTGCGTTTTGTCGCTCCACTTTTGTGTTTATAACTGCTCCCGCTCATGCCTAGGCAGTGCTCTGTTGACAAGTGATTGATGATGATGACGTTAATTTACGTATAATGTTGATGGACGGCTGATGACGATTTTACCCAAAATAGGAGATGGATACAATAGAAGGGATTCACTTGCAATTTTTCATGTTTTAATGTTAAATGTGAGTGTGAAAATAGCAGCACAAGTTCAACTCATATTATAGGCTACGATGCTTTATACCTAATATACAAACGTCAGTGCACTCAGTGGCGCGAGGCAGCAGGGCCCGCCTGCGAATATCTCGGGGGCGGAGCCTGCTGCCTCGGCGACGGGCCCCCATTGGGTCCCGACCGTCCCGGGGAGCACCGCCCCTACAGCCCCCCCTGAAGCTCCGCCCCTGAGCAGGGCAGAGGTGGCAGCCGTGCGTTGAGTAGGCCCTGACCCTGACAGGTGGAGACAGTCCTGCTTGGGTGTAGCAGAGATAAATGCCCTTACACAGCCAAAATTACAGTTTTCCTTGTCTGCCTTTGGCAGCCCCGCTCTATCGTACACAAGCAACTGTGACATGGATCTGCACTCTCCATACATATGCTGTATGGAGATGTACCGTAATTTTCGGACTATAAGGCGCACCTGAATATAAGCCGCAGCAGCTCAATTTATTTATTTTTTATTTTACCTTTATTTTACCAGGTAGTCACTTGAGATCAAAGATCTCTTTTTCGAGCAAGACCTGGCCAAAATGGCAGCAAAAACAAAAAACAAACATACAAAAATACACAAAACACAGACAAAGACATAAAAGGCAAAGTGGGGCAAGGGGATACATTTGAGCTGCAGCAAATCAGATTGAATGGGATTGGGGGAGATTGGAGGGTAGGGTAAAAAGGTAGAAAGAGGATGGAAGGTGAGGCCCTGCAGGAGGTTGCTGGGGAGAGAAGGTCAGGTTAAAAACATAAAATATAACAGCACATTATGCAGTGAAGCAGCGACATTCTCCCATCTCATTCTTTAAAATGCCCTTAATTTGAACTTTAAAATCAGATATGGTAGTGAGGGCCTGCAGTTTCAAAGTTTTTTGAAGTCCATTCCAGGCAGAGGGAGCAGAGAACATGAAGGCCCTTTTCTCAAACTCTGTGCGGGTTCTGGGTACTGAGGCATATAAATAGTCCTGGGATCGTAAGCTGTAAAATGGGTTTGATGTGATGGTGAGGTATGAACCGAGGTAAAAAGGGAGCTGACCAATAATTGCTTTATAAATGAAGGTGTACCAATGAAGAAGTCTACGGGCAGTCAAGGACGGCCAGTTAACTTTAGCATACAGAGTGCAATGATGGGTAAGTGATCTATATCCAGAAATAAATCTTAATACACCATGGTAAGCAGTGTCCAACATGTGTAGTGAGGTGGAACAGGCATTCATGTATAAAACATCACCATAATCTAATACTGGTAAAAAAGTGGCAGCAACTAGTTGCTTCTTTGCATTAAAAGAAAAGCATGATTTGTTTCTGAAAAAGAAACCCAACCTCACTTTTAGCCTCTTGACCAGGCTTTCAACGTGTGGTTTAAAAGACAAGCTGTCATCAAGTAAAAAGCCAAGGTATTTAAAAGTCGACACAATCTGAATAGGAATGCCTTGCGATGTGTGTATAGAGGCAAGACAAGGCATTTTTGTTTTGGATTTAGTAAAAATCATAATTTTTGTTTTTTCCGGATTTAAAACAAGCTTTAGTTGCTGAAGTTGGGATTCTATTTCTTTAAACGTATTTTGCAAACTTTCCAGAGCTTTTGTCAACGTATTAGCACAACAGTAAATGACAGTGTCATCAGCATAAAAATGAAAGTTTGCATTTGGAACATTTTTGCCTAGATTATTGATATAGATTGTAAATAACAATGGTCCTAGAACAGAACCTTGTGGCACCCCCTTGTGGACAGATAAAACATCAGAATAAAAACCATCAGCCTGAACACATTGAGTCCTGTCAGCAAGATAATTACAGAACCAGCCAACAGCAGAGTCAGACAGTCCTACATTAATTAGCCTATGCTTCATTATATTATGGTCCACTGTATCAAATGCCTTTGAAAAATCAATAAAAAGGGAAGCACAATGTTGTTTCCTATCTAAAGCCCCAATTATGTCGTTTACTACCTTTGTAGCTGCTGTAACGGTACTGTGACATTTCCTAAAACCAGATTGATCACAAGATAAAATAGCATTGTTATATAAGAACTCCTTCAGCTGATTACTTACCAGAGTTTCCAGAATGATGTGTACATATATAAGCCGCACTGGACTATAAGCCGCAGGTGTTTTAATGTTTAATTAAAGCAGTAGGTGGCGATGTAGTTCAAACATGAACTTCCTGCTCAAAAACAGAAACCCACCATCTTTAAATTACCTCGCGTGAACATTTAGCAACATAGCATTTATTTTTCAGCAAGACACAAAGTGCAATAAAAGTGCAATACACAAAAAAGGATACATTCACTGTGTTCTGCCTCATTTGTTGATGAAACAAAACCAACATCAACACAATTTACCACCAAGAGCGAAGAGTTTAGTCTCACCAAAAGATCTCTGATGTTGTTAGCTACATGCTAATGTGATTGGCATTTTCCATATAAATAGTTAGCCTGTTAGCTGTAAAAATCCATAGATTAGCCGCACCGTTATATAAGCCGCAGGGTTGAAAAATGGGGGGAAAGGCGCGGCTTATAGTCCGAAAATTACGGTAACCATGTCAACGCTGGTGATGCATAGACCTTCACAGTCGAGGAAGACAAGTTGTCTAACAGAGACCGGAGGAAAAAGAGGACAGATTCCAGAGGACAGGAGATCAGGTCCAGAGACCTGGCCTCACACCAAGATTCAAATGAGAGCCACTTCCCTGCATAAACAGAGGTAGTGGAAGAAGCATGCATGCTTTGAATGGTTCTGATGACAGCAGGATTGCTACCTTTATTCTCAAGATTTAATATTTCAGAAACCAGGCCATCAGATGCTGTCCGAGGACGAGTGGACAGGGCTTCCTGTGACCATGAAATGGGCCATGGTTGAGCTGCCAGAAGCTGCATCAGATCGGGGCTCCCTCTCCAACAACTGATCCATCAGGTGGATGGGAGAATGCATGGAGGAGCCTGTCCAGCCATGGGAATAGGGAGAACGCATTCCCAGTAGAGGATTGTCCTTCAGCCTGTTGGAGAACCACAGGGGACAGTGAGTGTTCTGCTCACAAAGAGATCCTCTATGGCTTCCCCAACCAGATCAGTTTGACAATGTCTGGATGTAACCGCCACTCCTCTCAAGGGGGTCCACCCTGAGACATGAGGTCCGCTCCCATATTGTCCACACCCGCTGTTAGGCTGTCTGTCCTGACTAAGACATGATGACCCCTCACTATAAGCTGTGAAAGTGTATAAGCACTATAGCAAGACTGCTCTGAGCTCTAACACATTAAAGTCTCCAAAGTCTGAGTGTGGACCGTATCATGTCACCAGAGTTACAGGGGCTCAGCACTGTTAACAGGAGTGAGGACCTGAGGATCTACTGACATATTTTCATACATATTATATGTCTTTCCTGCGCCCAAATCTCAATGCAGCTGATTTATACACCACCCCAGCAAGTGGCACATCCGGTTTTGGGTACACCTGTGATGATATGCGCTGCAGGGTGCCAGAATGAGTTGTTGAGTGTTGGGTAAGGAGGCCTTGTGCAACAGATGGAAAAATAACACCTTTTGGGAGAAGAACATAGCAAGAGAAACTCAAAGTTAAAGAGCCTGATCAGCCGGACATCGTAGTTCAACAACAATCGAAAGAGAGGAAGACGATAGATGGGTTTCTCATCAGACTGTGAGTGCGCTCATCAAGGAGGCAAAAAGGAACATAATTCTGGTCACAATATATTCGCATTTGTTAGCCATGCTAGCGATCTAAACAATCAATCCATGCCAAAGCTACATATGTAAAAGGTGAAAGACTCACACTCACAGCCATGCTGATTTGGCTAAATGACATCCAGCTGTTTTCATTTGAAACAACTTTTAGCCAGGGGAGTGCTATGATTTCTGCATAGAGCCCAGTTGTACTTTTTTAGCGCCGCAGCTCAACGCATGCAGGGGGCAATTCAGTCATGTGATTCAGCGCAGGGGGTATTGCTGTCTATACACTTGACAGTTTTCAAGCAGCTGGTTTAGGCCCATGTTAGACTAGTGTTTTTGTGGTCGTTTTTTGAATACGTTTGAATACGTTTCATGTCCCTTTTACACAGAAATGCGTTTTTGGGCGTTTTTTGGCGGATACGTTGTGGCCCCTACTGAAACGCTAAATTGTGTTTTCCGTTTTTGAGCAGCGCCAAAACTCGCCGACAACAGTCGTGTAGCCTTCACGGAGCCGTTGTTGCGAAAACACCCATGCGCAGTAGATACCATCTGCGTGCCCTTCCGGTGACAGCAGAGCTGTCCCACATAGCTGCAGCTACCATGTGTTGTCAAGTTATTGTTATAAGGACCCCAGTCCAAGCTACAACAGTCTGCATTCCCTTAACAATTGTTTGTATTGAGCCGTATTGTATTGTACCCATATGCAATATGTTAAATAAAGTTTACATCCATTCATTCTGCTAGCATTACCGATTCGGCGATTGCATGAGCAGCTGGCTAATGTTAGCTATCAGACCCTGTTAGCTCAGAGCTCCTCTTTCAATCTTTAACAAGCATTAAACAAATGGCCCAGCCATCTATTCACCTTTGTTTAATACACACAGCGTTGTCTCTAATGTTATCTAGCTACAGATAGCTCCCGATATCATCAGTTTGGTGCTGGCTAACTAGCGTGAGCTAACGTTAGCTTCTAGCCACAATGCTATACTGTTATAATGGCATATTCCATCCACGTTAGCATGCAGCTAACAATCCCCCCGCCGATCCTTTTTGAGACTAAACTATCCGCTCTTGGTGGTCACTTGTGTTGATGTTAGTTTTGTCTCATCAACAAACGAGAGGCAGAACACACAGTGAATGTATCCGTTTTGTTTATTGCACTTTTATTACACTTTGCTGAAAAAGAAGTGCTGCATTGGCGGCGCCCGCTTGTTGACATTTTCTTTGCAGGAAGTGTATTGGCACATTAAAGTTCTGATTGGTTGAAAATTGCCTTCATGTTCGCCACCTACTGCCACCTACTGCTTTGGCAGTGTACTACATCACTGTGCTCATATGACAAAACGAAAGTACTCGGGTTGCAAACGTATGTCTCACTTGGCTACCGTTGCGTTGCGATCTGGAGAAACCGAAAACGAAACTAAGGTGTAACCGGCGCCTTAGAGAAGCTGCTTGCTTCAAACGACAGGATCAGACTCAGCATGGATTCAAACAGGTTACACTCATTTAAAGCACTTTTCAGAAAAGGCTCAAAAGAAAAAGCATGAACAAACTAACTAAACACATGGACAACGGCAAAACGCAATGTGTCTAACAATGTGTGGGGAAATTAAACATTGCTGCTCAGCTTGATGAAGGATACAGGATAGAAATCTGTGAGCATAATGAGCAGATTGACAAAAACAGGCACATCATGTCTAAAATAATAACTAAAAACTATCCCTTTAACCTATTATGTTTGAAAATATAATTGAAAAGAAATGTGTACAATAACATACTCAAAGTCATACTATATTTAGATTTGTCAAGAAGTAGTTGTTTTCTTTTTTTCTTAGCTGAATCAGTTATTTCCTGAAAAGTTATAATCATCTCTGGAGTGAAAGAGGCACTAGTGCTTGATTAAATCAACAAATTGATCTTCTGGTATGCCGTTCGTGGGTACAGACGTCGCATAGAAAGACCAAGCTCCCGGGTAAATCACAATTCTTCCACTTAAAAATTCAAAGACTGCATATTCACAAGTTTGAGGGTTAGATGAGTGGGAGAAGGAAGGGGAAAGACCGGAAAAATATGAAAAAAAACTGTGAATAACTTAGAAGATGAAGTCTCGGAAGAGGCTAACGTCGAAGCTAACGCTAGCTTAGCCGACAACGAGACAGCGAGGCTCGGGAAGAACATGGATTATGAGAATATAATTGAGGCGATAAAAGAACTAAAAGCCGAACTCAAAACAGACAGTGACGAATGGAGACAAGAGATTAACCAGCTGGCTCAAGGAATTAAGGGGAAACTCAACAACATTTCTGCGGAGATTCAGAGCCTGAATGAGCGAGTGGAAGAGGTGGAGACTCGGGCAGAAAGAATGGAGGACTGGGCAACGGAGTTGTCCGAAGCGCTCAGTACAAGCCTGTAACAACAATGTGCCATACAGCATAAGCTAACAGATTTGGAGTCCAGGTCGAGGAGAAATAACATCCACATCTTCGGAGTGGCAGAGGGAGAAGAGGGAGACTCGGTTTTACAGTTTATCGAAAAGAGCTGCGCTCCCATTAGACCTGGACCTCAAAATACAACGAGCACACCGCTCACTAGCCGCAAAACCCCCAGCTGGCGCCCCACCACGGCACATTATTATTAACTTCCAGGAATACACAACCAAAGAGCTGGTGTTGAGAGATGCCTGGAAGAAGGGAAAGATTCAGCTGAGAAACAAGACCCTCTATTTTGATCACCACTATGTGGCTGAAATCGTCAAAAAGCGGAGGGAGTACAACTGCATAAAAAAAGCGTTATAGATAAAAGGAATCCTCTTCCAGACTCCATACACCAACATGCAGATCCAATGGGACACAGGAATCAAGACCTACACCAGCGCAACCGAGAGCTGAAAAGACGAGGCATCCCGGTAAGAGCTAGAGTGAGCCAAAGAGGGAGACGGCAGGATGGGAATGCAGAGGCGCGAAAAGCGAGACGAGCCACAGGCACCACCGGCAGACAAGCAGAGGGAGCGCATCGCTGCCCTGAGAGCGAGAGAGAGACTCAGCGAGTATCAGTGTCCCAAAAAATAGTGAGGAGGATCGTTCGAATTCACTTGCTATGTGGTCAAGGCAATGTTCACTAAGTGCCTGGGAGAATCTTTTTTTTCCTTTAGCGTGAGTTTTTCTTTAACGGGTTACGTTGGACTTGAGGGATGGAGGGGTTACAACCACCTCGCCTCGACATCCACCCTTAGCGTAGGGCCCTCTCCTGTTAAGCTGTAGCCCTATTTTCAGAAATTCCGCCTAAAGGTACATGCCCAAGTAAATGGAAGATTGCTCTACTTCTACAAGGTCAATTAGCATGTTCTTGGTATCTAGGAACATCTAGGGACCTGGGGGTATGTATTCCAGTGTCTATTGTTTCTGTTACTCTGTTCTTGAGTAAATTGTGATGAAACAAAGGAGAATATAAATTATGAATCTATTTTGCATCTTTGCCGGTGAATAACACCATGAAAACATTGAGGTTATTTTGATTCCGCTCACTGAGCTCATACAGCACCTTCTTGAGATCAAGTGTACAGAAAATCTAAGCAAATGAATAAAGGGAAGATGATTAAACAGAAGGATTTGTAGATACAGTAATAAATTATAATCCATTTTAATTATAAATTCATATTTGACCTTGAACTTGACCTTATTATGGCAGTGTTAAATCTGGATTTAGTCATTTCCTGTGGTTTTACGATAAAAGAGAGATAGAATTGGCAGATAAATTCGTATTTTCGGTAAATCTTAAAAACATCGGTAAACAAACGTAGCGCTGAAAATATACACTTTGACTGCTGTTTTGATAGGGTTAAGGTCTTTACTCAGATTCAGATTCAGATTTCTTTATTCGCCATTTTGTAGGTACAAAATGGAACGTGATTTGACATTACAGTGCATGATTGATATTTTCACAAATAGGAACAACATGATAATAATAATGATAAATAAATAAGTAAGTGCAAAACAGGACAGAACAGTGAGACAACAATAAGACAGTAAAGTGCAGTGGTAGGGGACATGGAAACAGTGCAGCAGAGTTCAAGTCCAGAGGTCCAGCCCTAGCAGCTCGCCATAGAGGGGGGGGGGGACACACCTGACTCATTTACCAGGCGAGCTGCTGAGGGGAAGAAGCTGAGTCTATGGCGGGTGTAACTGAGGGGTACAATTCCCTGACTGTATTACTAGATATGATACTTACTACCACTACCTTTGTACTTAATATTCGGCCACCCAGTACACGGCATAAATATATTATGATGAACACTGTCACGTAGATGAAACGGATCCAACACAAATGTACGAATTAGAAATAGGTCTTTATTTCTACACAGCGATGGTGTGTAGAGCAAGCACTTAATCAAATCAATCACATTTATGAATGGAAATTAGTATGCACTTTTATGGCAAGAGTATTCGTCGGTATATCAATAGAGAATGTCCAATCTCTGAAGGCGCAGGTGGTACATATACGACCTGGAATAGTTTAAGGAATAACAGCAATGATACTTTAATGATTATATACTGGACACACTAGGGGGGGTTAATCCGGTCGCTTGTAAGCCGACAGGAGTAGGAAGGGGGGGGGGTAGAATCCGGCTGCCTCATCCGGCCAAGGGTATCCCAGGTGAACCCACTGTAGTGCCGTTCAATGCGCCGGCGATCCTTGGACCACAGATGAAAGCAGGTGGACTCTTTGTGGGCCGGCTCTCTCCGGTCCACGGGGGAGAGACGTGAAGCGACCTCGTCTTGCAGAGCGTCTCCTCACCTTGCGTCCTCTCCAGGGGGGGGGGTTCCAACACACGGCAGTGTCGGGGGTCTTTATCCATGGAATAATCAACGTACACAAAGCATAATCCGTGCCTGGGAAGGCGGGCTGTCGTCGGTAGAATAATCCGGTATACAGGTCCACTCGCTCGTCGGCTCTGGGGCTCCTCGGGTGCAGCTTCACGTGGGGTCAACCACCCTGGGTAAGCAGCCAGTTCTCTGCCCGAAACGATGGGGTGCTGACTACGGTAGTATTCTCACCGTACGAAGCACTATATATTAACAGACTATTATTAGCTTAATAGACTACGTCCAACTCAACGATATAGTGCCAAATATGACTATTCAAATATTAATATACACGATGTCTCAATACCGATGGTAGGCGAACTTGGCCTTACTCCCACACGTGGCGTCGCGGGGAGGCTTTACGTCTGTGACTCTATTGGAGGGTAAGAAACTGGACTGAAAAGGAAGTCCTACTTTAGTAGCGCAGTATATATACGCACTATGAACAAATAGTCCCATTAGTGGTGCGGTAGTCAGATTCCTACGCGGAACTAGGACTTGTTCGTACATGTGGAGCGGTACGTTTGAACTGGGTCTGAGGGGTATGGCAGCCTGGCACCAAGGTCTCGACCAATAGTAGAATGGAGACTATTATGGGATGTTCAGTAGGCTAGAATGGATATTCAATGCATATTGTACAAGGAATATACAAGGGATATCAGGGAATATTAGAGAATATACAAATACAATTAAATATATATATATAAATAAATATATATATTCGGTTTAATCTGGCCCTTCACAACAGCCACCCCCTGATTGGTCCCAGACCTAATCAGTTAAACAGAGACAGATTAATCGCGTTGTCTATTTACACATAAGGGTTTGCTGTAGGGGTCAGTCAACTTCACAAAGTCATAGGGTTATAGGGTCATGGTCATCATCGATTGTGTCTGGGAGTCGGGGCAGTTCTATGAGCCTCGCCACGGGACGGGTGTAAGTGCGACCCTGGACGAGCACTTCAGCTGCTCGGACCTTGCCGTCGGCACCGGTGATCACTTTGCTTACGCGGCCGGCCGGCCACATAGCTCTGGGCAGTGATTGATCAATAATCATGACGACTGTTCCTTCTGTCAAATTGTCTCTCTCCTTTACCCACTTCTGGCGGGTCTGTAGAGACGGTAGGTAGTGCAGTAGGAAACTGCTCCAAAACTTGTCGGCTAATACTTGGCTGTACCTCCACATTCGTCGGCCGTTCGCTTCTTCAGGCCGGTACATTGTCTGGGGTAATGCAGGATCTAGCCGCCCCATCAGGAGTGTGTTGGGGGTAACTGGGTCGATATCCGCCACATCACTGGAGACATATCCGAGGGGCTTCGAGTTAAGTACTCCCTCAATCTCCGTGAGGACTGTCATTAGGACTTCTTCCGCCACAGTCTGGGCCCCAAGTACTGCGTACAGGGCTGTCTTTATGGAGCGCACTTCTCGTTCCCAAGTGCCACCGAAGTGGGGTGCGTTTGGGGGGTTGAATTGGAAATCAACCTGTGCTGGAGCGAGGTGGGTCTTAAGTTCTGGGCCCATAGCTTGGAAGCTCTCTCTCAGCTCTCTTTCGCCGCCTTTGAAGTTTGTCCCATGATCGGACAATAGGGTAGACGGTCTTCCTTTCCGTGATGTGAATCTACGGAAGGCCATAAGGAATGAGTCTGTGCTCATGGTCGGGAGAAGCTCGATGTGTATCGCTCTGGTGGTCATGCATTTGAATACAATACCCCACCGCTTCTCGGTTCCTCTTCCTTTCTTTATGTGCAGCGGGCCAAAGCAGTCCATACCCGTTGAGTGGAATGGCTTGTCACCGATTCGGAGGCGACATGGAGGAAGGTCAGCCATCCTTGGTATGCTGGGCTGCGCGCGCCACTTGCGGCAGTCTAGACATGTTCGCTGGAAGCGTCGTACCGCCTCTCTTCCTTGTAGGATCCAGTAACGACGTCTGATTTCCGCGAAGACTCTTTCTGCTCCTGCGTGATGTACATCCTCATCGTATTTCTTTATAATCAGCTCTGTGACCTTGTGTCGGCTGTTCAATACGATCGGGTATTTAATGTCATCCGGTAGATTGGGGGCTCTGCGTAGGCGACCACCCACTCTGATGAGGGTATGAGCGTCGCTCTCGGGGGCCAGATGAATTAATCTGCTGTCGGATGGGACGGGCTTTCCTCCCTGTAGACAGGCCAATTCATCGGGGAACGAGTCTCTCTGGGCTCGCTGCAGTAGAAGCAATTCTGCTTCCTCGTAATTAGCTGCTGACATATCAGCGGGGGACTTGCACTCCGGGTGGTACCGCAGGAATGTTCTTTGTTGTGCACTCTCTATGGACGTGCAATCGTCTATGTTAGGGTCGGTGGAGGCTACGGTGCTCAATCCACAGAACACAGACTTCTTATTTTCCACCTCCTCTGGACTTGCTTCCCTCGGGATGGGCATGGGCCACTGTCCTTCCGGGAGTCTTAGGAATGCGGGGCCGTCACTGTAGACATTGCGACGGGTGAGGTCATCCAGGGGCATCCCCCGGGTGATGACGTCAGCTGGGTTCTGTTTTGTATCAACGTAGCGCCACTCTGTTTCTCCGGTTAACTCTTCGGTTAAGTCTTGAATCTCGGTGACTCTGACTCCCACGAAGACTTTGTACTTGCATGAGTCCGATTTGATCCAGGCGAGTACCGTCGTGGAATCTGACCACAGGATTGTTCTAGACACCGGTATGGTGAGCTCACGTTGGATGAGCGTGGCTAGGTGCGCTCCGGCTAGGGCTGCGCAGAGCTCTAGACGTGGGATAGATTGTTGCTTGCGTGGGGCTATTCTCGAGCGGGCGAGGACAAATGCTGTGTAGATCTCTCCCCCCTTCTCTTGGGCCCGCAAGTAGGCTACTGATCCGTATGCGACCTCTGAGGCGTCACTGAAGACGTGTAAGTCCATTTTACATGTCTCTGGCCTCACCGTGGGTGGGAAGTAGCTTCGGCGCATATTAACGCCTGGGAGTGAGTGGAGCTCCATCTCCCACTCTCTCCAGGTGGATGCAAGATGTGCGGGAATGGGGTCGTCCCAGCCCTGGTCCTGGTCCCACAATGCTCGTACAATCATTTTTGCCCTGGTGGTGTACGGTAGAATACATCCTAGCGGGTCATATTGTCGGGCGAGTGTTGTGTACACACTCCGTCTGGTGGTCGGCGCCGCCGCCGGCCTTCCCTGCTCCGTAGTCAGGGGCTTGTGTCTGTAGTGAAGCGAATCTGTTTTGAATCGCCACACCAATCCCAGGGTCATCTCCTGGGCTTCTCCCGGGATTGTAGCCATACAGGTCTCGCTGCTGGCTGCCTTGTCCTCGGAGGAGAGGCTGCGCAGTACTTGCGGATCGCTGCTGGCCCACTGCCTGAGATCAAAGCCGCCTTTGATCAATGAGGCGCGGAGTTTAATCAGGAGAGCCTCGGCTTCTTCTTGGGTTGAAAGGCTTTGTAGACAGTTGTCTACGTAGAAGCTGTTCTTTACGCTGTGTCGGACCTCTTCGTCCGCTGCTGGGTCCTCTGCTACATGTTTCTGTAGTGCAAATGTAGCACAGCAGGGGCTGCACGTCGTTCCGAAGGGGAGGACTTCCCATTGGTAGATGGCTGGGTGCTCATCTCCTGGCTTCTCTCTCCATAGGAACCGTAACAGGGGCTTGTCCGCCTCTACTAGTCTCACCTGCAGGAACATTCCTTTAATGTCCCCGCTGATGGCCACCTTTTCCTGGCGGAAGCGGAGTAGAACGCCGAGTAGGGAGGGGCCGAGTGTGGGACCGGGCAGTAACTCTTTATTCAGATTTTGGGATCCGATCTGGTAGCTGCAGTTAAATACTATGCGGTCTTTACCGTTGTGATGGACCTTGTGGTGAGGCACGTACCACGATTCAGTGGTCTGGTCAGCCTCTGTAATGTCCATCTTTGTGACGTGTCCCGCTGTGATGAGCTTCTCAATCTCAGCGCGGTATACACTCTCTTGGGCGGGGTTCTTGGCTAAGCGCCGCTCCGTGTTCAGCAGGTACCGTTCTGTGGCGTCTGTCTTGGCGTGGAAAGTAGGCATTCCTTCTCGCCGCAGGAGTGGCGTGGCGTATCTCAACACGCCGTTGACCGGGACTCTCTTGGTCCCTGTCTCGAGGAGGTGAATGGCGTAAATGTCATCTTTAGAGCGAATGTCTTTCTTTCCGTTCTTAAAGGGCATTTGTTCCAAGGTCCATAGCCGCTCTACGTGTTGCAGGAGTGCGGTTTCTCCCTCTGTGACTCGGGAGTGGAGACATCTAGTGGCTGTACTTCGGTTGAGAGATTTGGCGAGCGGGCCTTGGAGAGTCCATCCCAAACGGGTCTCGACTGCTGCAGGACAGCCTCGGGGTCCGGTATGAACCCGGTCTATCGGGACAATGAGGTCTGCATGGTCGGAGCCTATCAACAGGGTCGGCATAGCATTGTCTATGAGCGGGATCGGTAACTTGCGCAGATGTGCATATTTCTCCATCAGCTTGGCGACGGGGTATGTGTACCGCGACAGTCCTATTTCTTGGCTGGTGAAAGCGTCTGCAATCTGGTACCGTCGCTCAGGCTGGCCGCTTGCTGCGATAGAGAATGAGACATTCTCGCCCTTTATCGTCTTCAAATCTCGTCTTATTGTCCGAATTGTCATTTGGGTTTCGCTTCCCCGCAGCCCTAGCTGGGCCGCAGCGGAGGCGAGCAGAAGGGTCTTCTCTGACCCGTCATCGAGGACGGCGTAAGTGTCCAGGACTTTATTCTGGTAGCTTAGTGTCACACGCACTACTTTTAGGAGTACTCGGGCTCCACTGCTGCTGGCGGGATCGATGTACATGACGCTCGCTTTGCGGCTGGATGGTGCGGGTGAAGGGCGCCGTCTGTTACTGTCGTGAAGTATGTCCAGATGGGCTCCATCGCACTTGGTGCACCTTTTCTTTAAGCGGCATTCGGCTGCCATGTGTGAGCGCGCACAGCGAAAACAGCGCTTGTTGGACTTTATCCATTGACTTGCTTCCTCCGCGTTCAGCTTGGGGAAGGAGTCACATTGCGCTAGCCAGTGTTCTTTCTCACAGTAGGGGCACACTATCTTCCACTTCTCCGTTCTGGAGGGGGTACTGTGGCTCCTGCTGCTCGGTACTGACTCCGATTGGTGCATCACAGTCACCGATCTTCTTCCATCATTTAGTCGTCTGGTTCCTTCTCTGGAGCCAGGGGTGCTCCGTCCGAATGTATCTAGCCGTAGGCTGCTGACTTCTCTCGCCAGGAAGTCTGCTAGATCGAGGAGGTTCGGTTCGGGGCCATTCGGGTCTCGGTGGTCCCTCTGTCGCCTAAAACGCTCCTGTCGAGCGGGCGGCAGCTTCTCCAAGATCCTTTTCACATTAGAGTTGGCGTAAAGTTCATGCCTCCCCTTCTCTCTCTGCGCTCCCAACATCCCTACCAGGGACTGCACTCTGATGGACAGGTCGTCCAGTGCTCGATTGTCTATTGCTGGGGGTAAGCGGTCGATGTGTCGGATCTCCTGGATCACGTAATCCCATATGCGCCCATACCTCTGGTCCAATGCTACCAGCGCTGCTGTGTATGGGGTGGTGGAAGTCGCGTAGGCGAGCGCTATATTATGTGCGCGGGGTACCTTTAAGTGCTTCAGTAGGATGGCGTATTTATGGCGTTCATCCAATACATCCACCAACATGGTCTCCAGACACATGCGGAGTTCTGTATACTGGGCCCGGTTCTCTTGGGTGAAGTCGGGTACCATAGGCGTGCCAATGTATGACGCTGACTGTGGATACATCGGCGAGCGTTGGGGGAGAGGCCTCCTAGGAGAGTCTCCTCCCGCTCCTTGGTATGGGCTGGTACCGGCAGTGTACCATGGCCCGCTTGTCCAGGTGCTGTTCCTCGGTGCGGGTCGTGCGTCGTGCTCACCCGTGTATAGAGTCGGGGGTCTGTAGCGCAGCTCCGCGGGAGTATAGCCTGGGCTGTACCGGACCTCCTGGTCCGGTAGAGTACTGTGCTGTCGTCGGGCGTGGTTCTCCTCCTCTTCCTCTTCGTCTTCAGTTAGGTCATCCAGTGCTTGTAGTCTCTGGTTTAGCCTCTCCACAGGATATGCTGCTCCTTCCCGGTTGCTAGGTCTCGCTTGGACCGGTGGGGGGAGGTGGTCTGTGGGGGGTATAGACCTCGTCTGTTGGTCAAGTTCAGGGTTGTTTACTCGGCTAGGGGATGCCGCCCTGGAGGTGTGTCTAGACGAGTTCCTGGAGCCTCTGGCGGAGGGAGAGGGTGTTGTCCGTCTGATCAGCTGTTCTATTAGTTGCGCTTGCTGTCTGTCGCGCTCTGCGTCCCGTAGAGCACCAGCAGCTGCTCGCTGGCTGTCTGCTCGGTCTCGGGCCACATTCTCTTCTCTCTGAATGCGTCTTAGTTCTAGACGTATATGCTCTTCTTCGCTCCGCTGCTGGATCTGCAGTCGGTCGCGTTCAGCAGCGGCGTTCAGGCTGATGAGGAAGGCCTGCTGTAGGGTCCTCTCTGCCTCGCTGGGAGAAGGCGGTTGTATAGGGGAGCCTTCCCTCGGGGTACTCCTTGCGGAGCCTTGGAGCTCTATCTCCACGGTGCTCTCCCCGTCTTCTTCCGTGCCGAGTTCTCTCTCGGTAGCGTTGTATTCCTCCCGGGACTCATCGGGGACTACTTCTTCAGTACTGGCGGGGTGTGAAGTCATGTCTGGTTCCCACTGGTCCCCACCGTGAACTTGGTCAGTTACATTAGAGCCCGTAGGGGCCTCTATGGTCGGGGTAGTCTGGGCGTTGGGGTTAGACATACTTTTACTTTCTAGTTTTACCGCGTTTACTGTTAGTAGAAGACTAGGTTGTTGACTGACAGCGTAGGCCTCTAAGTACTGAGGGAGCCGTCGTTCGCGCTGCGGGCGTTGGTTAGGAGGATCGTTTCGTGGAGTGTTCATCATAGGCCATTTCAATATTAATAACACTATATTAATATTACACTAATTACCCTCCGGCTCGAAGGACCAATTGTAACTGAGGGGTACAATTCCCTGACTGTATTACTAGATATGATACTTACTACCACTACCTTTGTACTTAATATTCGGCCACCCAGTACACGGCATAAATATATTATGATGAACACTGTCACGTAGATGAAACGGATCCAACACAAATGTACGAATTAGAAATAGGTCTTTATTTCTACACAGCGATGGTGTGTAGAGCAAGCACTTAATCAAATCAATCACATTTATGAATGGAAATTAGTATGCACTTTTATGGCAAGAGTATTCGTCGGTATATCAATAGAGAATGTCCAATCTCTGAAGGCGCAGGTGGTACATATACGACCTGGAATAGTTTAAGGAATAACAGCAATGATACTTTAATGATTATATACTGGACACACTAGGGGGGGTTAATCCGGTCGCTTGTAAGCCGACAGGAGTAGGAAGGGGGGGGGTAGAATCCGGCTGCCTCATCCGGCCAAGGGTATCCCAGGTGAACCCACTGTAGTGCCGTTCAATGCGCCGGCGATCCTTGGACCACAGATGAAAGCAGGTGGACTCTTTGTGGGCCGGCTCTCTCCGGTCCACGGGGGAGAGACGTGAAGCGACCTCGTCTTGCAGAGCGTCTCCTCACCTTGCGTCCTCTCCAGGGGGGGGGGGTTCCAACACACGGCAGTGTCGGGGGTCTTTATCCATGGAATAATCAACGTACACAAAGCATAATCCGTGCCTGGGAAGGCGGGCTGTCGTCGGTAGAATAATCCGGTATACAGGTCCACTCGCTCGTCGGCTCTGGGGCTCCTCGGGTGCAGCTTCACGTGGGGTCAACCACCCTGGGTAAGCAGCCAGTTCTCTGCCCGAAACGATGGGGTGCTGACTACGGTAGTATTCTCACCGTACGAAGCACTATATATTAACAGACTATTATTAGCTTAATAGACTACGTCCAACTCGACGATATAGTGCCAAATATGACTATTCAAATATTAATATACACGATGTCTCAATACCGATGGTAGGCGAACTTGGCCTTACTCCCACACGTGGCGTCGCGGGGAGGCTTTACGTCTGTGACTCTATTGGAGGGTAAGAAACTGGACTGAAAAGGAAGTCCTACTTTAGTAGCGCAGTATATATACGCACTATGAACAAATAGTCCCATTAGTGGTGCGGTAGTCAGATTCCTACGCGGAACTAGGACTTGTTCGTACATGTGGAGCGGTACGTTTGAACTGGGTCTGAGGGGTATGGCAGCCTGGCACCAAGGTCTCGACCAATAGTAGAATGGAGACTATTATGGGATGTTCAGTAGGCTAGAATGGATATTCAATGCATATTGTACAAGGAATATACAAGGGATATCAGGGAATATTAGAGAATATACAAATACAATTAAATATATATATATAAATAAATATATATATTCGGTTTAATCTGGCCCTTCACAACAGCGGGACTTTAATGTCTTGGGCAGCCGTAGCCGCCTGCCGTGGGGGAGCATGGTGAGGAGGTCGTGACCCGGGTGGGCGGGGTCTGCCATGATCTTCCTCGCCCTCCTCAAGGCCCTGGAGGAATGTAGGAACTTGAGGGAGGGAAGGGGGCAGCCGATCACCCTCTCCGCTGATCGTATCACCCGCTGCAGCTTGTCCTTGTCACTGACCGTGGCTGCAGGGAACCAGGTGATGATGGAGAGGGTGAGGATGGACTGGATGATGGCAGTGTAGAACTGGACCATCATAGTCCTCGGCAGCCTAAACTTCCTCAGCTGACGTAGGAAGAACATCCTCTTCCGGGCCTTTTTATTGAGAGCGATGGTGTTCAGCTCCCATTTCAGGTCCCGGGAGAGTGTCATGCCGAGGAAGCGGCAGGACTCCACAGAGGCCACCGGGGTGCCTCCCAGAATGATTGGGGTGGTGGGGGCTGCCTTCCGCCTGAAGTCCACTACCATCTCCACTGTTTTCTGGGCGTTGAGGTCCAGGTTGTTGCAGCTACACCAGCCTCTCGATCTCCCTCCTGTAGGCGGACTCGTCCCCCCTGGATACGAGACCCAGCAGGGTGGTGTCGTCCGCAAACTTCAGGAGTTTGACCGAGGGGTGCAGAGAGACGCAGCTGTTGGTGTACAGGGAGAATAGTAGCGGGGACAGAACACAGCCCTGTGGGGAGCCAGTGCTGATGGACTTTGGATTGGAGATGTTAATGTACTCTTGGCTACATTTGAAAAAGAAACACAACATTAATTAATACGGTCTGTATTGATAGATTTATGATAAAAACAGCAGCTTAACAGATTTTAATTTAAAAAAAAGAGGTTTTCCCCCAGACCTACCAAGCTGAAGAGGAGTGAATGAATGAATGAAAACTTTATTTAACAGATTGCAGAATGGGTACAATACAGTACGGCTCAATACACACAATTGTTAAGGGGATGCAGACCAGAGAAAGACGTTTGTCTTGTTTACATCAGGGTCCCCCATTTTCAATTAATATCAACATTTATGACATACACAACATACATGACATTTATGGCATAGGGACATACAGGTATTTAGTACTGATACATTTGTGACATAAACGGTATTCAAATATACAGTACTGTTACCCATAGATCCTGACAGAGTATATACATATGATGGGGAGGGGACTGTACATTAGGAGGGGATGGGTGGGTGGGAGAGAAATATACATACGGTGGGGTGGAGACTGTACATTTGGAGGGGGTGGGTGGGTGGGAGAGAAATATACATACGGCGGGGAGAGAATATATACATGCGGTGGGGAGGAGACTGTCTATTAGGAGGTGGTGGGGGGTTTGGGCATTTACGGTGGCCAGTTTCGAATTGCAGCCTCCCGTAGGTGCTCTTTAAGAGTGGTTTTGAATGTGGGTAGGGATTCACATTCCTTTACAGCTTTGGGTAGGGCGTTCCACATTGATGTGGCATAATTGCTAAACGTGTTTAGTCCCTTGTTTGAGCCGAATCTGGGTTTAACATGATTTGTTGAGCTTCCTCTGGTGTAGTGGTTGTGGTATTCACTGACATTTGGGAAGTATTTTGACATGTACATGGGTACCTTAGTCGTATAGTGTATCTTGTAGACCAGGCCCATTGCAAGTTGCTGTACTCTACTCTAAGCCATCCTAGGTTGTCAAAGTGGGCAGGGGTGAGGTGGGTACTGGGGGTAAGGTCAAGTAGTAGTCTGACCAGTTTGTTTTGTGATGTTTGTAATCTTGTTTTAGCGCCTTTGAGGTGCTTTGGTACCATGAGGTGCAAGCATAGTCGTAGTACCCTTGAATGAGTGCTCCTGCCAGAGTCTTCAGGGTATTCTTGTTTACCAGAGAGGAGATCCGGTACAAGAATCTAGTTAGTTGGTTGACTTTTTTTTATTACATTGGATGCCATTTTGTCACAGGAAAGATTTGCCTCTAGGATGGAACCCAGGTAGGTAATTTCGTCTTTCCTTGTGACAATATTGTCACCCACTGTAACTGAGAAGCCGTCGGTCTTGCTGAGTTTGTTATTTGAACCAAAGAGAATGGACTCTGTTTTACCCAGGTGTAATGATAGTTTGTTATCAGCGAGCCATATGCAGATTTTGCCTAGTTCCGAGCTGAGGGTTTTTTCAACCTGCAACTTGTTCTTGTCAGAGAACAGCATAGAATAGAATAGAAATACTTTTATTATCCCGTGGGAAATTAGACACTGCAAATCGCTCAACATTTAAACATTTAGACAGGACAGGTCACAAATTAGAATAATAACACAAATCAAATCAAGTTGCCTATAGGATAAGAGTAGAGTAAAATAAAATAGGATAAAATGAAATGAAATAAAATATACAGAAATAAATACAGTAAGAATATACTGAGCATACTGAGCATGGGGTAAACAATTTGGTCAATATAATTATAATTGAAATCTAACTAAATTAAATATGAAATATATATTCCAGTATTCAGTGTAACTAGGTGCAGTATGCTTTAGGTAGTGTATTGTCCTCCTTGGGTTCCAATAAGACCTAGATCAATGTCGCTGCCCCCTGTTGTGGAGCCTGGAGGCCGCTAGTCGCGTCCTCCTGCCACTATTGAGCTGCCGCTCTGTGCTCAGTGATGCAGTGAGGCACAGTGATGCATTATATAGTCTGATGGCTGTTGGAATGAAGGACTTCCTGTGCCGTTCAGTGCTGAATTTGGGTAGTGTGAGCCTAGCACTGAACATGCTCCTCCTGTCAGCCAAGTCTGTGTATAGTGGGTGGGTGGGGTTTTCCCTGATGGCCTGGAGCTTAGCGAGGCTCCTCCTCTCCGCCACCCTCGCTAGAGAGTCCAGCTCCACCCCAACCACACTGCTGGCCTTCCTGACCAGCTTATCCAGCCTGGTTGTGTCCACTGCTCTCAGTCCGCTGCCCCAGCAGGTCACAGCGTACAAGAAGGCGCCCGCCACCACCGACTCATAGAACATCCTCAACATCCTTGTACAGACATT
Source organism: Notolepis coatsorum (assembly GCF_963971535.1). Lineage (NCBI taxonomy): Eukaryota > Metazoa > Chordata > Actinopteri > Aulopiformes > Paralepididae > Notolepis > Notolepis coatsorum. The sequence goes on from NC_140183.1 coordinate 27,411,249, forward strand.
GAAGGATCTCAGCCTTCTGAGGAAGTAGAGTCGGCTCTGGCCCTTCTTGTATAGTGCTTCTGCATGTTTTGACCCGTTCAGTTTGTTGTCGATGTGCACACCGAGGTATTTGTACACCTCAACCATGTCCACATCAACTCCCCTGATGGAAACGGGGGTCACAGGTGCACTCCTCCTCCTCCCCAGCTCCACAACCAGTTCCTTGGTCTTCGCCACATTTAGCTGCAGGTGGTTTTTGTCGCACCATGTGACAAAGTCCACTACCAGTTCCCGGTATTCCCTCTTGTCACCGTCCTTTATACATCCCACTATCGCAGAGTCATCAGAAAACTTCTGAAGGTGGCAGGACTCTGACCGATAGTGGAAGTCATTGGTGTAGACAGTGAAGAGGAAGGGAGAGAGGACTGTCCACTGCGGGGCCCCGGTGTTGCTGAGGGCTGAGTCGTCCGCAAACAGGAACAAGTTGCAGTCACAGGCTGACAACATGTCATTTGCATAAATTAGGAACAGTAGCGGTCCTAGTATGCTTCCTTGTGGAACACCACAGCTCACTGTGAGGGGGGGGGGATAGAGTACCGTTTACCTCCACGAGAGGGTGTTTCCTCCTCGTTTGGAGGTCAATTTGTGTTCTAATTGTTATTCGTTAAATGTTGGTGATAAATGTGTGTTGTGGGAGGCTGCTAATTCATACAATACCTGGAAAATGAATGTCAGGGTCACATAACTTGTGAATGGCTTCTTTGAACGTCGATGGCCTAAGTAACCCAGTTAAGAGAAGTAGAATCTTAGCTAAAATTAAGAAAGAGAAGACACAAGTGATCTTCCTACAAGAAACACACATGTCAAAACAAGAATGTGAAAAGCTGAAAAGGTTTTGATACTTGAATACATTTTTTAGTTCTTGCAAGAATAACAGGAAAAGGGGAGTGGCAACTCTAATTTCGAACTCTTAATTTTTAACTGATAAAAGAGAAAAAGGATAAGGAGGGAGATACACGATAGTAAAAGGAAAGATAGACAATGTCCTGATAACTCTAGTAAACACATATACCCCCCTGAGAGTGATAGAAAATTATTTAAACTCCTATTTGATGCAATAACCTCAGAAGCGGAAGGGATTCTAATATGTGCAGGGGATTGGAACACTATACTGAACTATTCCCTAGACACTACAAGTCAAATCAGACATAACTCTCAGAGATCAAAGGATCTTAATCTCTTGATTATGGAGGCGGGCTGGTGGAGGTGTGGAAGAACCTGCATGCAACTACTCTGCATCTCACAAGGAGTATTCTAGGCTAGCTAGACTTCTTTTTAATAGATGTCAGAGATAGACATAAGGTGATAGACTGCTCAATAGGGACGGCGGATATTTCAGACCACAATATGATCTATTTGAACATACATTTGAACAATAGACAGTGTAACACACTTAAGTTTAACTGGAGGTTAAACGTGGGAATTTTAAATAATGAAAACATTGTGGATTAGATTAGGAAGGGAATAACTGAATATATAAAATATAATGAGAACAGCCAAGTGGATCCAACTATTATATGAGACACAATCAAAGCAATTATGAGAGGGTACCTAATTTCTAAGATGGCATATTTAAATAAGATTAGGAGGTTAAGATATGATGAGTTACAGGGAAATCTGAGAAAACTTGAGAAACAAACACAGGGGAGCAAGGCGGAGGAGGGTACAAGGGAGCAGATGAAAGAAATACAGAAACAATTAGAAGAGATGGGGAGGGAGGCACTAGAAAAGAAATTTGAGATTTGCTAAACAAACCTTCTATGAATCGGGACCAAGGGCAACCAACATTTTAGAAAAACGCCTCAGGAATCAACGAAACAGACACAATCTTTATACACAAGATTAGGGAACCCCTTGTTGTGAGGACTGCACCTGAACAGGTGCCTCAGCCTGATAGCACTGGGGGGAGAGGTCGCGTGGTGCTGTCACTCAGCCCCGACACGGACGTTTCCCTAGACGTTCTCATTCCACACCAGATGTGAATCTACAATCAGAGGCTCCTGTCTCTTTCCCAGTAACGGGGGGAGTATAAACGTTTGACCAGCCCTGAGGACAACGCGAGGTCGTTCTGCTTGGAACAGTAGGTTTTGCATAGTAATTACCCCTCTTGACTATTTTGTCTTTCCTGCGTATTGTGATTGCATTTCAATATTCTGATAGTAGTTGAATCTTCGTTTTGTTGATGCGCGTATTATATCTACCAATTGATAAACCTAGCCTCGTTCTCTCCCCTGTAGCTTGGGTAAATGTTTAGCTGGTTAACTAACCCCCGTCTCTCTTCTCTTGTGTCTAGTGTGGGAGGACGCCGCCCTCGAACCACGCCACGCTCGTCGTGTTCTTCCACTCGCTTTCCCCTCCCGTGTTTTTCCCCCACCTCGCCTACCCCTCGCGTTTAATTCCCTCTGGGTTCCAGATTTGTTTCCTGACGTTGTTTAGGCAATCCTGACCCACTACTACATATTCAACACGGTAAGACTCCATTCTACATATTAATACACACACATAGTCATCTGCTTCACAACACATTTTGGTAAACACACACTTCATATCCCAGGCCTCCGACCTATCCGCACTACACCACCACTGTCGTTATTGTTTTGTTGTACTCTGTTTTGTCTTGAACATTTGTGAAAAAATACACTCTGTTTTTGGCATTTTCCTGTTGAACCGGTTGCATTGCTTTATTACGGGTCCCATTCCTCTGTTCCCATAATACCCCTGACAGATGAAGCGACCTACGAACCTGATGAAATTCAACATATTGTAATGATCTGGGGTCTTGTGTGTCACTGTACCCGGGGGGTGTGAGATAGGAGGTGGCACCGGAAGTTACGTTGTGTTCGTGGAATATACGTGAAGCTAGGAAGCTGTGTGTGTTCCTACCGAGTGAAGTATTGACCTGTATGTACTCATTGAAGTGGAATTAAATAACCCAAAAGAAACATGAACCACTCCTCATTCTTCCTAACAATACGGGTACGACAGAACGCTACAATATATTCAAAGAATACTATGAGAAACTATACTCACAACCTGAGATGGAAAATGAGGAAGAAATTAGGCAGTTTCTAACCTCTTTAGATCTTCCATGTATAGGAGAAATAGAAAACAAAGCTTTAGTTGCCCCCATCACGAGAGAATAACTGGATATAGCCGTAGGAAAACTGAAAGCAAATAAAACACCAGGAAGTGATGTTTCCTGAATTAGTGGTACAGAATCTTTAAAAGAGACCTAGCTCCAGTAATGTTAGAATCTTTTAATTGGACACTTAAAAAGGCAGAGGCTCCTCCATCACGGAAAGAGGCAGTGATATCCGTCATACCAAAGGAAGGGAAGAATAAAGAATACTGTGAGACATATCGTCCTATATCGATGTTAAATGGGGATTGCAAATTGTTCACATCAATACTAACCAAGAGAATGGAAAACATTCTGCCTGATTTGCTACATGAGGACCAGACAGGATTCATTACAGGTAGACAGACACAGGATAATGTCAAATCAGCTTCAAGGTTCTTGAATGAATGAATGAAAACTTTATTTAACAGATTGCAGAATGGGTACAATACAGTACGGCTCATTATACAACGGCATGCAAATTTCTCGATTCTGATTGGCTGAAACAGTCCGTTTACACGTCTTTATTGGCAACAATCCACGGTCCTGGGCTCAGGACCCACCCACAACCGAATCACATATCACTCCGCCGGCTCACTCCGGGAGAAAACAAGATCGCGGACAACAAATGGATATGTTGATAGCGCCATAACGACTAAATATGAAGCGATTCTGTCACTGCGAATGTGTTAGTCCTTTAAACAATGTTGGATGATGTAATTGATGGGTCTTGAGTCATTCTAGAACAAAAAAAAATCGCGATTTGATTGATTGATTAATTTGCATTTTTTTTTTTTTATTTCTTTTTCCTTCTCTCTGACTGTCAGCGCTAGCTCTAGTCTTCTTTTTTCCTGATTATGGTGGGACGTTTTTTCCACCATCGTGGAGCAAGGACAGAGAATAGCCTGCTTCATTTCGATGACCCCCTTGAAGTCCAAACAGGAGTGGGTCTCAGGCAGTCAGAAGATGCAGAGCGTAGCAGTCTTGAGGGTGTGTAATTAGAGACCATTGAGCAGAGATAGGAGGGAGCTGTTCCCCTCGTCGCACGATATGCCAGGACCCTGATGGAAACAAGACAAACGTCTTTCTCAGGTCTGCATCCCCTTAACAATTGTGTGTATTGAGCCGTACTGTATTATACCCATTCTGCAATCTGTTAAATAAAGTTTTCATTCATTCATTCAAAAAGCTTCAAGCGGATTTGTGCGTCAATGGGAAGCCAGTGCAGCTCTCTGAGAAGTGGGCCGACTTTGGTAGATTTGGAGATCAGGCGGGCCGCTGCATTCTGTATGAGTTGAAGCCCCTTGGTTGCAATAGTCGAGGCAAGACATGACTGTTGATTGGAGGAGTTTGGTGGCGATGAAACAATCAAGTATCAGGAAGTATCAGGCTCTTCTAAACAGAGTACAGATTTGTGTCATTATGACATAGCGCTACCAAATTAGCACCTTCCAATGCCGATAAAAGCAGAGATTGCTTTTGGCCACATAGAGAGAATTAATCTGTTATGACTCAATCTGGTAAATTAGTTTAATGTTGCTTTGTGGTGGAATTTCCATTTTAAGACTAGATGACCCTTTCTCAAGTACTTCATTCCATAGTGTTGTCTTTCAAATCACATATTTTGGACATGCTGGGGGATTGATTGATTGATTGAAAACTTTATTAACAGATTGCAGAATGGGTACAGTACAGTACAGCTCAATACATACAATTGTTAAGGGGATGCAGACCAGAGAAAGACTTTCGTCTTGTTTACATCAGGGTCCCCCATTTTCAATTCATCGTAACATATATGACATACATGACATACAGATAGACAGTACTGCTACATCTATACATTTATGACATACCAGATTTGCAAATACAATACTGTTTGTGATACAAAAAGAGTCCAGAAAAAAAGAGTATATACATTTGACGTAGAAACTGTACATTGGATTGGGTAGGTGGGGGGGGGACTGTACATTGGAGGTGGTTGGGTGGGGGGGGACACACTGTACAACTGTACAAACAAAACTGTACATTGGAATATTGACAAGACCATACTTGGTAATTTACTGTACATTGGAGGGGGTTGTGTTCGGACATTTACAGGGGCCAGTTTCGAATTGCAGTCTCCCTTAGGTGTTTTTTGAGAGTGTTTTTGAAAGTGGGTAGGGATTCACATTCCTTTACAGCTTTAGGTAGGGCGTTCCACATTGATGTGGCATAATTGCGAAACGTGTTTAGTCCCTTGTTTGAGCCGAATCTGGGTTTAACATGATTTGTGGAGCTCCCTCTGGTGTTGTGATCGTGGTATTCACTGACCTTTGGGAAGTATTTTGACATGTACATGGGTACCTTGGTCGTGTAGTGTATCTTGTAGAGCAGGCCCATTGCAAGTTGCTGTACTCTGTCGTCTACTCTAAGCCATCCTAGGTTGTCAAAGTGGGCAGGGGTGAGGTGGGTTCTAGGAGTAAGGTCAAGCAGTAGTCTGACCAGTTTGTTTTGAGATGTTTGTAATTTTGTTTTTAGCGCCTTTGAGGTGCTTTGGTACCATGAGGTGCAAGCATAGTTGTAACTGAGGGGTACAATTCCCTGACTGTATTGATAAGTATGGTATCATTAAACCACTACCGCTTTATGTACTTTAATTACTGGCCATACAGTACACGATATATGAATATGATGAACACTTCCCACAATGAAATCGGTTCCAGTCAAAGGTATTAATCAAGTATTTAATGGAGCAAAAGGTACATAGGATACTTTACATTATTCTTTGAATGCACTTGTAAGGCAAAGGAGTATGCGTAGGCAAATCAATAACGAATGTCCATTCTCTGGTTACACAGGAGGTAATTATACAACCTGAATCTTAAGGAATTATATCTATGGTACACTAGTGATAGCGGGAGATACAGGAAGGGGTTCCCACTGGTTGTAAGCCAGCAAGGGGGTAGAAGATCCGTCGGTAGTAGGACGTCTGGTCAACGATGACTAGGGAGACTTCAGGTACAGAAGCCGGTGCAGTAGTCTCTTGATCCACAGACGAATACAGCTTGGTTCTCTTGTAGACTGTAGCTCTACAGTGAAGAAAGCTAGGCGGCCTCAGGCTCTCTGAGCGCCGACTCGACTTGACTCCTCTCGGGGTAAATCCAACACGTGCAGCGTTGGCTGGTTCTCCGCTCCATAAATCATAGGACCAAAGCAAATATATTCCAGCCGCAAAGGCTATGTAGTCGTCGGGTAGATTAATCCAGTGTACATGTCCACACGGTTCTCGCCTAGGTCTCCTCGGGTGAAGGCGCCATGCGGTCGGCCCAGCCTGGATAAGAACTCTAGCTAATACGAGAAAGCGTTGGAGATGCTGGTCACTATAGAATTCTAACCGCACGATACACTATACACAAATAGACTATTAAAGACTCAATAGAAATATGTCGCACTCGACGGTATAGTGCCAAACTCTGACAATTCAGTTATTAATTCGCACGCGATCTCGATGCTCTATTCTGAGGCCAAACAGGCCATACTTCACCGCACGTTGTATCGTGGGTGAGGCTTCAACTTATCGGTAACATGCTAAGTGCACGAAGGGTACGGAGGTAAGGGGCTAAGAGTCTTCTACATTCACCTGCGCCGTATTTATACGCACGGTGCACAAATAGTGCCACTCTCATTTCTGTCGCCGTATCCCTGGGCAGGGCCGGGGCAAGTACAGACATGTCGTGTCGGTGACTTTGAACTTGGCTCCGGGGGCCGGTCCCTGGCGCCGGTGGACCGCTGTCCAATAGGAGAATGAACTATTATGGTCTGGGCTAAAAGGGATATTCCGTGTATATGTACAAGGAATATACAAGGGATATCAAACGATATACAAATACTATGCAATATATATCAATAAATAAATATATATATTCGGTTTAATCTGATCCTTCGTAACAATAGTCGTAGTACCCTTGAATGAGTGCTCCTGCCAGAGTCTTCAGGGTATTCTTGTTTACCAGTGAGGAGATCCGGTACAAGAATCGAGTTCGTTGGTTGACTTTTTTTATTACATTGGATGCCATTTTGTCACAGGAAAGATTTGCCTCTAGGATGGAACCCAGGTAGGTAATATCTTCTTTCCTTGTGACAATATTGTCACCCACTGTAACTGAGAAGCCGTCGGTCTTGCTGAGTTTGTTATTTGAACCGAAGAGAATGGACTCTGTTTTGCCCATGTGTAATGATAGTTTGTTATCAGCAAGCCATATGAAGATTTTGCCTAGTTCTGAGCCGAGGGTTTTTTCAACCTGTAACTTGTTCTTGTCAGAGACCAGCAGGGCTGAGTCGTCCGCAAACAGGAACAAGTTGCAGTCACAAGCTGACGACATGTCATTTGCATAAATTAGGAACAGTAGCGGACCTAGTATGCTTCCTTGTGGAACACCACAGCTTACTGTGAGGGGGGGGGGGATAGGGTACCGTTTACCTCCACCATCTGCTCTCTCCCCTCCAGGTAGGATTGCATCCAGCTCACTGATAGACTATCAAAACCAATTGCTTTTAGCTTGTCAATCAGAATGGTGTGATTGACAGTGTCGAAGGCCTTTTGTAGGTCCAGCATGACCATGCCACAGTATTTGCCCGCGTCCACCTCTTGTTTGATGTGGTCGTTTAAATAGAGAAGGCATGTGTCAGTGGAGTGGGATGTTCTGAAGCCAGATTGGAATTCGTAGATTAGATTTTTTTCCGCGAAGTATTTTTCGACCTGTTCGTATACAATTTTTTTCATGACTTTCGAGATGGAGGTAAGGATAGAAACAGGGCGGTAGTTGCCTGGGTCTAATTTACTGCCTTTTTTGTGCAGAGGGGTCACTCTCGCAATTTTGAAGTCCTTGGGGACGTGTCCCTGTTTTATGGAGAGGTTTATTATGTGTGTGATGACTGGGGTGATGGCGGCTGCTGAGTCTCTGAGGAATTTGGAGGGGATGTTGTCATGGCCAGTGGCCTTGTTAGGTTGGAGGGCGCTCAGTTTTTTGAGTACCTCATCTGTTGTTACCATTTCCAGTTTGAAGTCGTCTTTGTGGACCCCTAGGTTCTTGTAGTATGCTACTATGTGTTCTACCCCATAATGCCCTGAGTGGGAGGGTAGTTTGTTTACCAGTGTTGTGGCTATGTTTGTGAAGAAACTATTTAAGTAATTGGCTACATCCAGCTTTTCTGTGATGAGCGTGTTGTCCGTCTTTATGTTTATGTTTGAGAATCTGGTTGAGTTTTTTACTGCAGCCTAGTTGGTTATTGAGTAATTTCCAAAGTTCACGTGGTTTGTTTTTGTTTTCCTCGGTTTTGTCATTGATGACATTTTTTTTTGCTGTTTTGATCATGGAGTTTACATCATTTCTTAGTCTGTTTCTTTCCAGTTTGAGTTCAGTCACGTGGGATTGGAGTTCACTGCTCGTGCTTATGGTAAGCTTTGACTGACTTTTACGAAACGCAGAGCATTTTTTGTCTCTGGTTTTCATAGCGGTCAGTATTTCAGCGTGCATCCACGGCTCCGCGCGATCTTTTACCCTGGTGGTTCTTAGGGGGGCCATGTTGTTTAGTATCGTTGAAAATTTGGTTTTGAAGCCAAGCCATGTTTCTTCAACCAGTGTACCATTGAGCTCATCTGACCAGTCCAGACCCTCCAGTTCAAGGTTAAAGGCCTCGCTAGAGTAGGTTTTGAGGTCTCTAGATGTGACTGTTTTGTGACAGCCAGCCTTTTGTTTTAGCTTTTTGCGGGTACAGAATATCATATAATGATCACTTAACCCGCATGCTATAACCCCTTTATTGGCGATCTTGGACTTGTCAGAGGTCATGATGAGGTCAATGGTAGTCTGAGTTGACTCACACACACGTGTGGGTTGAGTGATTAGCTGGCTGAGGCCGTGCAGGACACAAAACCTATTGTAGGATTTGAAGACGGGTGCATCTTTTTGTTGCATATCCGGGGGATGACCACAAAAGAGACGGAGAGTGATGGACAAAGTTCTGACAAACACTGGTGCCAAGACAGTGAACTGGAGGAGTGAATGACAAGACAATTAATTGGAGAGGAGTGAATGACAAGACAGTAAATTGGAAAGGAGTGAATGACAAGACAGTGAATTGGAGAGTGAATGACAAGACAGTGAATTGGAGAGGAGTGAATGACAAGACAGTGACTTGGAGAGGAGTGAATGACAAGCAGGCATTTGGGTCACTTGCCATCAAGGACATAGTTCTGAGTATGTTTATTTTACAGGTTTCATCATAAACAGACGGTGGTCTACTACTGTTTGTTTCAGCATCACGGAGCCCTCTGGTATTTACCTTGTCAGAGACCTGCAATGTCCTGTAATGTCTCAGACGAGGGAGACACCAGAGAGGTGGCTGAGTCATACTACAGAAAGAGTGACAGATAATCTGAATCTGAAAGACAAGATCACAAGGTTTTCACATGGATCTTTGAGGTAACGACTAATGTTGGTGACGAGGAGGTCACTTGCCGTAGGGTAAACAGTGGCCAATGTTATATTGGCACATTCATTCAAGATCCAAAAGGTCTGGTCTTGGCATGGACTCGCATGTTGACCTTTGACCTTGTGGTGGGAATGGAAATAGGGGAAGTTAGGAATGAAAGCTTGCTAGGCTACTGGTTACATGGCAACTCTCACAAATGGTATATGACTTGTGACAAGTGTTTTTTATTGAGCAGCCCTCAATCCAATGTTGGGTCCCTAAATTGACCCTCAGTTACCAAAACTTTGAGAACCCTGATTTAGACCAATGTTGTTTCAAATGTAGTCTGGAGACAATTTAAAATGTAATTAAGCCAATATGGATGGATAGACTTTTAGTCAGCCTGAGAAGTTAAATAAATAATAATGTTGCATTTCAAGTGGATACTTTTTTTTTTTTTTTTTTGAGCTTTTTTCCCTGCCCTTTTTTGAGGGCACTCCATACTTTATACTTTTCTTAGAACAAAGAGACAGCAGCCAGGAGTTAGAAAACAATGTCATCTGTTTAATCAATGTTAATGCTACACATAAAACATTTTTACAACTTCATAAGGTAAGAATAATGGTGAGTAGCAAAAAGACAGACAAGCAAACCACTGAAACGACGTCAGTAGGAGAAAAAAGAAAAAGACAAGGAACAAAAAGCACATCGTGTTTGTAGCAGTGAGACTGATAACATGTATTCCAGTGGGAGGATTAACCACCTTCTTTTGACTCAACTGTTGTTAATCATTTGTTCTTAGCAATTCATATACTGTGAGCCAGATCAATGTTACCAAAAGAAAAGAAAAAACAATTAGTCAAATAAAAAGAGACTCATGTTTAATGAAGTTCACAGCTGTGTGTGTATGTGTGTGAGAGGAGGGGGCGAACTGCAGTATTTGTAAACAAGCTTGTCTAGACGTTGATGTGGATTTACAAGAATTACCCCCCACCCCCCCTTCTGGACAGAGCAGGCCAGTTAGCCACCTAATTTAAAGTACACAAACACACACCGCCAACTGTCCTCCCTCCAACTCCTCTCTCTCTTGTGCTCACTCACCTTTTTTTCTATCTGTAGGCTGTTACTTTCTCTCTTGCTTTACTCCCTTATACCGCTCTCTCTCTCTCTCTCTCTCACTCTCTCTCTCTGTCTCCGGCCCTGGGGGTGCTTTGTGTGTTTTGCGGTGTGGAGGGGAATACACTCATAGATTCCTCTACTACATCACTAATCACTCTCATGTGTTGATCTGCTTCAACTCCTCTCTGCCGTCTGATACACCAGGGCCCCCTGTTACGTGCTAAGTCTGTATGTGTGTGTGTGTGTATGTGAGTGCGAGAGAGACAGTTTTTTGCAGAATCAAGCGGGACAGTAGGGGACTGGCTATAGTTGCAGGTCATAATTTGTGGGGGAGTGTTTTGGGGTTGGTGCTGATGGTAAACGTGTGTGTGTGTGTGTGTGTGTGTGTGTGTGTGTGTGTGTGTGTGTGTGTGTGTGTGTGTGTGTGTGTGTGTATGTGTGTGCACGCGTGTCATGGAGGGAATGGTTTCGCGGAATCTGGTGTAAATCACTCTGCCCGGTAAAAGGTTAGGCTATTATTGGAAGTGTTTGGAGTTGGTATGGAAACAAACAAAAGGCATAATGTCCTCTTTGTTTTGTACCTGTTTTGTAAGCCTATTATTTTAAGTCACTATGAAGTGAAAAATGACTTTGTCAAATGCTAGGATGTATGTGTAGCTATGTACCAACAAACAAAAATAGCATTTATTTGTACTTTAATGACTCTTCTCCATTCCTGGCAAGTGGATAAAAGCTGAATAAATTCAAAGGCATGAATTCATTAAAATCTCATTACAATGACAAATATGATTCGAAGGTCAATTTAAACAAATCCCTCTTCCAACCTCCGATCACACAAACACTTTCTTCCTATTGGTCCTTGACGAAGGATATCACTGTCACACTAACTTCCCACTATCTTTGGTCAATAAAGTCCATTCCAGTGTCAAGTCCCACCCTGGACAGTCTCTTGAATTAGTAAACACGTCAAATCAGGGAAGCAAAACACGATCCTAATGCCACAGTGACACTAAATCTTCAAAGTTAAGTTAAAAGATAAAGGTTTTATTAATCACTGAACGCCTGTCATAATGCCACAATGGATAATCTCCTTTCCCCTCCAATCTGCCAGCTTTGGGTTGTTCAAACTGAACCTAGTAAAGAAGACATCAGACATGGATAGACAGCGCATTTTGAAATAGGTCTCCAAAGGCGCATGCACATGACAAATATTATCAATTTGACATGCATAACTCACGATGATGAGTTTAGACAAGCTTTCCAAAATGTAGGGGGAGACCTTGCTGGTCACGGAGCAACCGAGATAGGAGACAAAACTCAATATATGATTACTAATATTTCTGGGGGTCCAAACGACGATACAAGTAGTTTTTAACACATCCTGCGCCAAAAACGGTGTACAACGTGATTCAAGTTCATGCTAATTCTGCCATTCCACGGCGTACGACGTTATTGAGATAATATTTAATTTTTTCGCCATGTTATTCATATTTCCCTCACGGAGCTCGGCACAACTCTGCAACGCTTCAATACTGCCCCCTGGTGGATGATCGGCGAGTTGCCAAACCGGAAATGGCCGAGTCGACCTCGTGTGCGTCTCCGAAATGCGTCTGGCACTCGCATATTGTTGCGGGACTCTAGCCACACACCGTGGATATGGATCGCTGCCATAACGCAATAATCAACATGATTTGGGCGTGTATTATTATTATACAAACCGGAAATGGATCGACTCGATCGCCGTCAGATAAGTGGGATCTTTTTGCTCCAGTCTCATCGCCCAACGGTAAGAGGACGCTGACGTTACTTTCAGCCTGTTTGTTTATTATTATCCATGCAAACTGCTCTCATCAATATATCACCCATACTACATAAAGCATTTAATGACGATCACGGAATTATAAACGACCCCCCCCCCCCTCCGTTCATCCGCGCATGATCAGTCATAACGTTTAGGATCAGGTACAGTTGAAATTTTTTATATAGCGTGGATCGGCAACAAACGGCATTTGATAATCTATATATGCGTTTATGCCTATATCTCACGTTCTAGGAATTACTGCAGAAAACGATAAAAACATATTTATATTCTAGACGGTATTTTCGTATGAATGAAAAAGTTAAACGTTCCTACATCCTGAACGATAGATAATCGATGTTGAATGGGCCATAGTAATGTCAATTTAGCAATACAATTTAAAAAGTTATAGCCCTGCAAAGAAAGTGAACATCTCCATAGACTTTCAGTGCTGGCAGAGAATGGTATAAGATGCTCAAAGTGCGTGGCAGGGAATGTGTCAACAGTGAACGCGATGGTGGTGTCCATTTTTAAATACCTTCACAGGAAGTGCATACGGACGATGGGGGCGAAACCACCCCGGCAATTTCACCACACCTGAAGAACCCCCATTCAGTGTTCATACCTTTGAAAACAGAACGGCATGCCGGCATAACGGGGCAGGATGCCCAGCTGTAACGGACCGTGTGAAAGGGGCTATGGTCCGACGGGAGACTTCTTAGGCAACAGTCACATTTGTGATGCGTTTCATTATCATTACAATTAATGCCAGCTCAGGACGCATCAACTGGCTGGTCTGGTCCGGTTTTGCTCTGATGAGTCAGACTGCATTCCAGAGGTCAGGCTCACAATGGGATCGGAATTCTACACGCAAAATCTGGTCATACATAACAGACATGTGTATGTGTGAGGTGGACGCACTGCTCCGGACATTATGGTCATGCATAACAGACATGTGTACGTGTGAGGTGGACGAACTGCTGCAGACATTTGATTTATATTAGGGCTGGGTATCGGCACAGATTACCCGATTCGATTTCAATTCACAAGGTGCCAATTTGATTTAAAACAGTATGTTTGTTGGACAGGGCTGAGTCCGTCTCCGCCAGATTTATCTCCATTTTTCTGTCATTTTAACTGACAGAAAAGTCCAGAGTACTGATACGACACCTTCCGTTAGCAAAGTTGTTGTTTCTGTAAACACACGATTGCATTAGCTAGGTTCCAATAAAAAAAATCACAAAAACAACAAAAAGCAATACCTTCCATCCGTTTGATCTCCATTTGTGATGATCAATGTAGCCGGGCCCTCTCCGTGACACCGTGTTATGAGACCAATGTAATTATTCTTGGAGATCAGAGCGATGGTGGAATTTCAAAGACAATCCCACTGTATGTTAGGGGAAACAAACGAAGTGTGTGTGTGGGGGCGGGGGGGCTTGGGAAATCCCATAAAAACATATGTGTCAGCTTAGACCAGACATGTTTGATCATTGTGTCTAGGACTGGAGTGTGTAAATACAAACACATACATGCACACACACACACACGCATATGACCCCACACCAAGCCCGGGACCCTGACTCAACATCATAAACCCCGCCATCCCATCATGCTTGGCGGCGGCAGGAGCGATGAGGAAGCCTGACGTGATAAGATGATGTGTGTGACATCACACATACTCACACACATACTGTACACACACACAGCAAATTACAGGGCCGGCTCTCTTGACATGAGATGGGTGCGCGAGAGAGAAGGCAGACAGGATTCCATTGGGACACTTCACACCTTCCTCACCCTCCCGCCTCCTCCTCCTCCTCCACACACACCTTCAGGGGGCTATAAATGATGTCTGTAATTACTACGTATAGCACACATACACAGAGCAGCCCCGGGCTCGGCAGACAGGACAGTTTAGCGGTCTCATTAGCAGCCAGTGGAATGCCAACAGATAATTAGCTGGAGAACAGGAGAGGGGGGAGGGAGGGAGAGGGTGCATCTGCAGTAAATGACGAAAAATAGGATAAGATTAAAGAAAGAGGGAAGCAGAGAGAGTCAAATGTGGGACAGACGCTTCATGAGATGGTTGAAAGGAATGAGACAAAGATACATGGATGGAGAGAAGGTTAAAAAAGGAGTTGGAGAATGAGGCGTTTATCAGTGGCTTCCAACCACCAGAGAAACAGAGGAGCATTGGCGTTACTTGGGATTAGGGGTGGGCAATTGAAGGAATATCAATATTTGAATATCCTATTAAAAGATTGGTTTAATTGGTTAAATGAGCTACACACCCCCCCCCCCCCCCCACATACACTCATAATGTAGGGCTTCTGTGATCCTCGTAATCATAATTGCGACTGTTTTCCATTTGTTAGTCAAACAAATATGGAAATCAAATCCAATTTGCTCCAATTTATTGAGCATAGAAGAAAAAGGAAAAAAAAAACTCAAGTTGACACAAACGAAACCATCAGCTGTAGTAGAATACCTCTGTCATTTCAAATAGTAAAATATTTGGGTCGTTAGGATGCCCAGGTGAACGCTCATCCCTACATGGGTCGTTAGGATGCCCAGGTGAACGCTCATCCCTACATGGGTTAGGTCGTTGGTAGAACGATTTCACAACTTGAGACCAATCTCCTAGATCCAACCTGCTTAATCCCCGCCCCCCCCCAATTAAGTCAAAGCTTCAATGCTAATTCTGGAAGAGTCCTGGGGCAATGGGGAGGGGGTCACACAGGCCTCATCGAAGATGCATCGCAATAGATCAAAAGTGCATTGGTGCATGTGGTGCAATTGGGGAAAAAATGAGAATATGAGTGTGTAAGGGATCCAAGTTTTTTTCCCAGGACACCATGTAAACTCGTTTTGGGCGCGATGGTAAGCGTGGTAACTAAGGCAACTTCAGCAGGGGAAAGAGGGGTACCCCCCCAAAACCCACCCACCCTCTACGATGGGCATGACTGTCTTTGTCTGGGGGGGGGGGGTGAATATGGATGGATGGATGGATGGATGGCAGGATGGAAAAGGAGACAGACCGCACCCCTCAAATGTTCCATTCTTTCCACAGGGTGCCTTCACCCCCGCCCTCCCCATCTTGTCTCTGACGCCAAGGAGGACAGAAAGAAGAGGGACCGAGGAGGACGAGAGAAAGAGAGAGTTCAGGAGAGAGAGGCCAAAAGACAATGGAGAGTGTACACGTGTGGCCAGGGACAATCGTTCGCAGGCGGGGGACTCTCCCGTTCGTGGGAACCCGCTGAACACCGTGGCGACATCCGCGTTTTTGATGGCGACACACGCGCAGGGCAACGTCCCTTTCCCCCTTTCCGGAAGCGGTGCGTGTGGGACGTTTCCCTTCTCTCGTTTAAAAAGAGTCCAGTCAGTTCTGAGTTCCTCGCAGCTCTCGTTTCCAGGGGGGTAGAGACACCTGGCTCGCCGGGACGTGTGCAGGCGATAGCAGGAGAGGGTGGTGTGGGTTGGGGAGGGCTGGGTGGGGTGGTGGGGTTCTCAGTCGCTGGGTGCAGGGATGATGCTGATGTGAAGGAAGTTGTCGGGGTGGCTCAGATGCTCGCTGAGCCACTGGAGAGGTGTCTCCAGCAGGGGCTCGATGCCGTGGACCACCACCTGGTATCGCTTTGGGTCGTCTGAGAGAGAGAGAGCGAGAGAGAGAGAGAGAGAGAGAGAGCGAGAGAGAGAGAGAGCGAGAGCGAGAGCGAGAGCGAGAGAGAGAGAGAGAGAGAGAGAGAGAAGCAGGAGAGAGATTACATTATCTCATTTGTCACTCACTCACTGGTGAGTCATATTTGCTTGGTTATAGTGTGATTGCTTGATACTCCTGACACTAGACAGCAGCCCATACATTAGTCAGAGCATCATCACTAAGGCCGTCCTCTAGGGCTGGGCTATTAATCGAGTTTCAGTTTCGATTACGATTTTGGCTTCCCATGATCATGAAAAACAAGAGAATAGAGATAAAACGATAATTGTGGCGCATGCCGCGTTGCTCTCATTTTGTCTTGTGTTGTAAATGGAGCACACCCGCCACCCCCCACCCCTAAACACTAGTTTCAGCTGGTGTCGAGAGGGAGGAGGGAGCCACGGTGCGCTTCTCCACTTATTTTGAAACGTTTTTGGTCACTTTTTTGAAAGAAAGCTGAAACTAATTAAATCGTTGTCATATGATGTTCTCAAATCAATGAGTAATCGTGTTTAAACTCTTAAGCCCTAGTCATAATATTATTTTCATAAAATTCACCAAAAAATACATACCCAAGTAAATGGAAGATTGCTCCACCTTTACAAGGACCATTTGCATGTTCTTGCTATCTAGGGACATCTATGGACTTCAGGGAATGTATTCGCTGAAATATTGTGTCTGTTACAATGCTTGAGTAAGTTGTAATTGTGTGTTTTTTTGTTTTCATCTTTGACAGTGCATAACACCATGCTAACATTGACCAGACAAGCTTATTCAGCACCTTCTTGAGATCAAATGTACTAAAGATCTAAGCAAATGAATAAAGGAGAGATGATTTACAGAGGGTTTTGTAGATACAGTACTGAATTTTGCCATCCGGACACATGCCATTTGAAATATGAATATAGAATATCAGGGCTATAAATTACCTTATTATGGCCAAGTCATACATCTATGGATCGTGCCAAATCTCCTCTTTCCAATGGCAGAGTTCAATCTGGATTTAGTACCACCAGACGCCCGTTACAGGGCAGCAAAGACCGTGAATGAAATATACTGTAAGCACATTTACATAATGTCCATAGCTCCGCCATTTTTCACCAGATTGCAACGCGTTTTTTTCTAGATGATCACAGAAAGCTAAAGAAACAATATACGTTGCATTTTATGGCAATAACGTTCAGGTTTGTTCAACCCGTGAGACATAATCACAAAAATAACATTCAAAAATTATTTTTACGTCAGGCGGCTCCAAATTTGACAGGGGCTGGTGTGAGCAGGGTAGTGTAGCCGAGACCGTCTCTCTCTCTCTGTACGTTAAATGATTTGAAGTAGCGTTACACTATAAAAACGAACTGGATAGTTGTTAATAAATATTTCACTTCATTAGCAAAAATATTGTAAAATCATTAAGTCTGCTATAAACTATTCTCTCTTTGAGACATGGATTAGGCTAATTAGATTTAACAATCCTGATTCATGAGCCTATTTTATTCAAAAGGAAGATATTGATTTAAATATTATGTATATAGCCTATATAAAAAAAAATAAAAAAAATGTATCGCATCTCCTGTGCTGGCACAAACACTACCATAGCGTGGAGAAATAACACATAATACATATAATGATTCATGGAGATATACTAAAAAGCTATTTATAATTTTTGGCCGGTAAAGAAATCTCTCTGGCTGGTAACTTAGTTTTTTTAATCTAAAAAGTAAATTTTGTTCCCTGGTTTTCAGCATTTAGCTACAGGCATGGATACATTGTGTCATTTGTATGTAATGATAAACAATGTCATAGTAACGGGCGGGTGTTATATTATTTCAAGATAAAGTAGCTATAATGAGTCAATAGATAAAAAGCAGTAATGGCATGTAGGTTACTCACCCTACTCATGTACAGTAGGCATACACACACTACACAGCATTTATAGACATAAATAAACTTTATTCATCTCCTACTCTGGGTATTCAGTAGGTGGTGTCAAAGAGGCAATGAGGATGACATGAGGATATAGTAGAATATTTTGAAATAATAAATTGCAAATAGAATCAATTGTTGTTATTTTTCTGGTAAATTAATTGTTTAGATTCAACAAAAATTATCAACAGACTAATCTATAACAAAATAATCGTTAGTTGCAGCCCTAGTGTTTAATAATTGTGATTTCAATATCAATCAAAACTGTCCTCTACTCTACTTAATAAATTCTTACTTGACTAATAACCATTGGATTTTTACCACAAATCTGTATAACTACCGGTATCTCTCTTTCAAAATTAGTCATCCAGTTAGGTTTTTGTGTGTGTGTGTGTGTGTGTGTGTGTGTGTAGGTGTGTAGGTGTGTAGGTGTGTAGGTGTGTAGGTGTGTAGGTGTGTGTGTGTGTGTGTGTGTGTGTGTGTGCGCGCGCGTGCGTGCGCGCGTGTGTGTGTGTGTGTGTGTGTGCACAAGAAATCTGTCTTTTTGGGCAAGTGAGGGCAATTTGGCTGCACCTCACTTTAATTAGGGGCCATTTAAAGGGTAGGCTTTAGGTTAGGGTTGGAATTAGGGTTAGGTTAAGGTTAGGTCAGGGACATAGTGTGAGGTTTAGGGTTAGGGTATAAATTAGAGTTAGGTTAAGGTTAGGTCAGGGACATAGTGAGGTTTAGGGTTAGGGTATATAAATTAGGGTTAAGTTAAGGCAGCGGTTCTCAAACTACGGGTCGCGACCCAAAGTGGGGTCGCGGGTAGGTGACAGTGGGGTCACACATTGGCAAAAAAAAAAAAAACTCTGATCGAGTTTTCCACCCGGCAGCTGTGTGTATTTGCCATGTCTCGCCCCTTCATCAACGGAGGCTGACACACAGTATTCCAATACACATCTCACTACATCCTGAGCATGTATAATCGCGGGAGGGTGCCGGGGGTGTGGTCTTTTGTGTGTAACCTGGACTCGCAATATTCAAGTTCAAGTTCAAGTTCAAGTTTCTTTACATTTACATTTACATTTAGTCATTTAGCTGACGCTTTTATCCAAAGCGACTTACAAGTTCTGTACGACAAGCCATCAGGAAGAGCACAACTCTATCAGCTGAGTAACAATGTTCATCAAAGTGTTGAGTGCTACAGTGTAGGTTAGTTTATTAGGACAAGTGCATGACAGTATGGTTAGTTAGGGTTAGATTTTTTTTTTTTTTTTTTAAATTCAGATAATGGTTGAAGAAGTGCGTCTTTAGTCGACGGCGAAAGATTGGACGTGTTTCATTTAATAGTTGTCATATAGAAGTACAGAATACTTTTATACAAAATGCTTCTTTCTGTTACGCTCCAGAGACTGTGCTAGACAAAAGATAAGTATAAAATAAAATAGTATAGCATGTAAAAATAGAAGTAAAAATAGAAGTCACGTACGTAGACAGTGTTCAGTATATACATGTACAATGTTCGATGCAGAATAGAGTAACTGAGTTACCGTACAATATACAATATACTATGCAATATACTAATATACAATACTATATAGTGCAAAGCAGAAATGGGATGAGGTACAATTTAGGTACAATTTACAGTAAGGTGTACTGAGGTATGGGTTGTAGTGAAAATCCTTTACCAATAAATATAAAGTGTGTCTAGGTGTTCTAAAGTGTGGAGAGTGGGTGGTGCAGTGTGTTGTTTGTTTAAAGTGAGTGTGTGCGTATGGATGTGTGTTGTGAGTGCATTTGATGGTTGTTGCATAGTGTTATTGTTCGTTGAGCAACCTGATGGCCTGGGGATAGAAGCTTCTTCCGAGTCTTTCTGTGCTTGCCATGAGACTCCGGTATCGCTTGCCTGACCGCAGCAGTTCAAAGAAGCAGTTGTTTGGATGGCTGGAGTCCTTAATAATTCTCTTAGCCTTACCCCTGCACCGCTTGTTGTAAATGTCTTGGAGAGTGGGAAGCCCCCCCCTGCAATTGTGCGTTCGGCTGAACGTGCCACTCTCTGTAGTCTGCTTCGGTCTTGTGCAGTGCTATTCCCAAACCAGGAGGTGATTAGGGATGGGTACCGAATTCTGTACTTTTGAGGCACCGAACCGAAACACGTCGGTACTACCGAGTATCGAATCAAGTGAGAAACCGAATTTTTTTTTAAAAAAAAATGATTTTTTTTTTTTATTAATTGTTTTTTTCTTTTTTTTTTACTTTTTTCTTTTCATGTCAACGTTCACACGCACAATATATGCTTACCTAGGATTTTACTTGATTCAACAACAAAGCAGTCGGAGCAATGACAAGCCGAAAACTGTCGAAATTGTAGTTATTTGAAGTTTGGATTTTTTTTACGACTGAGGTAGGTAAATTAAATTTCTTGAGACTAAATTACCGAAAAAAGGTACCGTTGGGTACCGGTATCGATTCACAGGTACCGGTACCGGTTCAAATGTGAAAGGTACCCATCCCTAGAGGTGATATTGCCAGTCAGGATGCTCTCTATTGTACATGAATATAAGTTCTTAAGGATCTTCTGACTGACTTGGAACTTCCTTAGGCGCCTGAGGAAGTAGAGGCGTTGTCGTGCCTTCTTCACAACACTGTCAATGTGTGTGGTCCATGTCAAGTCCTCGGATATGTGGGCTCCAAGGTACTTAAAACTGTTCACTCTCTCAACCGGTGCCCGTCGATGCTGAGGGGGCTGTAGTCTCTGACCCCCGACCTCCTGAAGTCTCGCATTTAATCTGAGGCAATGAAGTGTTCGCTGGAGATCTTCATTCCCTGTCCAACAGGCTGATCGCGCCGTCTGAGTGCAGCCAGCCAACGTGCCAATAACACTGTTTTTTTCACTGGTAGTTTGTGGAAATTAACCAACTGTCCTCTCTCTTTCACACGGTAAAATTAGTTTGAACAGCCAGGAGCAATACAAAAAGAACCACCACGGTCCCGTTGTTTGGTAGGCAACATTTTATTTACTGACTGACCCCACAATCCATGTTTACTATAGGCAGCTAACCAGCAGTGTATACACCAAACCAACACCGTGACGTCAGCAACAAAATGGCGGCGCACATGTTCATAAATGCTACATAAATGGACATAACAAATCGTTTTTTCATAGAAACGCCTTATTTTTATAACGTGATTTTTTTCTGTGGTTTATCTAAATACTAATTTGATGCTATGACTATGTTTATATCGCTATGCTTCATCTCCCCTTTAACGGTCAGCCCCCGACTATACAAAATGGTGTCATCTGCATACAGATAGCCATTACGTAAGGGATAAGGTCATTGTCGCAAAATAATTTACCCGACAATGCGCTCTGGAACACCGAGGCGCCGCGCCGAGGTGTTCTAAACGCAGTAAAGGTCAATTATTTTGCGACAATGACCGAGTATAGCTATACATTATCCCGCTTATTACAGGGCTAACTTACTAACAATATACGTAATTCATTTTACACCATCGACAAGACGAGATCAAATGCAGACGCGGTTCTGTTGCTCCTCTGGCGTGTGTGTGTGGGCTTGATTGCACCTGATGCAGTGCAGCTGTGCATGGTATAACGCTGCGAGAGTCCGGCTGCGAGGCTATCGTTCCCTGTTGTCCCTAACAGCGGTCAGTATTGCACGTTGCCCCTATCAGCTGTGAATTATCGAGAAATAATTGACCGCTGCTAGGGGCAACGGAGCGCTATTGACCAATCACAATCAAGCATTTTGGCGAATTTTAAAACGCCATGTAATAAAGATCGGACAATATAATTAATATAAATTGATACATTAGTTAAGCGGTGTTCCTGGCTCCAAAAAGCACAGCTAATTGATTACTAAAAGCCACATTTTCATATAGAATTCTCATTACAAAGAGGAATAATGTACAGAAATTAAAGGAGATTTAAATCGTTAAAATGTTTTCTCATATAGAATTATCATTACACAGCAGTGGGTCGCAAACCTTTTCATGTCAAGAACCCCCAGGTGGACAAGGCTAGTCCGGCATGTCTCAACAAATGCGCATGTTTGGTGTATTAATTAATGATTGTGTGCCATTATTACTATCAAATGTAATGATTGTGAAATATTACTGTAATGAGTGGTATGTGTATGAACCAAGCATCCTTGACTCCAGGGACAACGATGGAAATAAGTCCTGGACTTTTCATTTCTATCCCTGACAAAGCAAATACTCATGTGATCTGTATATGTTTATTGTCTAAATAAACCTACCTACCTACCTACCTACCTACCTACCTACCTACCTACCTACCTACCTACCTACCTACCTACCTACCTACCTACCTACCTACCTACCTACCTACCTACCTACCTACACACAACAAGCCGTGGACCTCACTGGATAAGGTTTCCATCACAGGGACCCTCACTGGATAAGGTTTCCATCACAGGGACCCTCACTGGATAAGGTTTCCATCACAGGGACCCTCACTGGATAAGGTTTCCATCACAGGGACCCTCACTGGATAAGGTTTTCCATCACAGGGACCCTCACTGGATAAGGTTTCCATCACAGGGGCCCTCACTGGATAAGGTTTCCATCACAGGGACCCTCACTGGATAAGGTTTCTTTAGGGCTGCACGATTAATAGATTTTTAATCGAAATCGCAATTTGGAATGATGAAATTATCAAAAAATAATAATAAATAAAAAACACAATATTTTTTTCTTTATTTTTTTGTTTAACCAGGAAGTCCCATTGAGATACAAGATCGGTTTGGGAGAGGGAGGTAAGGGGTTTTAGATTGTGTGTTGTGAAGTTTAGACTTCAGAGAGGGAGAGTAAAGTACAGAAAAAAAGGTACCGTTGGGTAACGGTATCGATTCCCAGGTAAAAAGAAACATTTTCAGGCTCGGTGTCCTGAACAGACCCACAGCGTAGGCCAGATGCAAGCCGCATTTTACAATAAACCTCTCTGGGTCTGCTTAAAAAATATATATATTATAATCGCATATTTAATCGCAATCGCAATATCTGTCAGAAAAATCGCAATTCGATTATTTCCCAAAATCGTGCAGCCCTAACAGGGACCCTCACTGGATAAGGTTTCTATCACAGGGACCCTCACTGGATACGGTTTCTATCACAGGGACCCTCACTGGATACGGTTTCTATCACAGGGACCCTCACTGGATAAGGTCTTTATCACAGGGACCCCCATCTGAGAAGTAAAAACTATGACTTCATGTCAGTGAATAGAATATTAATGAATATGAACTAGTCCCATGGAACCATCTCATCGACCCGTGGGGTCCCCGGACTGAACTTTGAGAACCACTGACGTAAAGGAAGAAGGTACAGAAAAGTCAAGGAGGTTGGGTAACTTTATTCACGGTTGGCCACAGTGGTTGGTGAATAAATAGAATCAGAAGAACGTTAGGTTATGACTATAACCAAGTTCTGTTAGTTAGGGGCGATGCTTGGCATCGCTACTGCACTATCTCGCGTACGTGCACGCGTACTGAATAAACCACAAATGTACCTCTAATACCAGTATTAGTCTGACCACACCCCTCATCAGCTTACCTTCATAAGCAGGTGTGTGGTCACCTGCTCTCCTCCTTCCCAAGCTTTCACCACAAGGTGAGGACAAGGGCTGCAGCGGCGTCCGATGCCAAGCATCGCCCCTAACTAACAGAACTTGGTTATAGTCATAACCTAACGTTCTGTATCGTTAGTGGCTTAGCTTGGCATCGCTACTGCACAAGGGAGGCCAAGCGGAGCCACTTGGCTGACAAATACACCCCGCTGACAGCCCCCCAAAACCATCAGAACAGGGAGGGCCGAGCCCCCCCGACCCCCCCTAATGGAGGGTAGCCCCCCTATTAGGGACGTCACGGGAGGGCGACGGACCCGACCGTGCGAAGAGGCACTCAAGCAACTCAACGCACAGGGTGAGCAGACCGTGGCTTGACCCCACGACTACACACACGCACAACCCGCATGCCACCCGGGAACGAACGGAGGAACAACCTCGTTACTGCCCCCAGAATCACGGGGTCAAGGGCAAACCCAACCCCGTGGCAAGGCCGTAGCAGCGGAGCACGAAGGAAGACCCAGACCCACCAAAAGGACTGGACTCCCTGGAATGGGGGCCCGGAGAAGTCCATGATGCCAGCATCAAGACCCCACCAGGTGGGCACGTAGTGCCCCGCCCCCCACATCGCCAGCGTATTCGGACAAAGGCCCCTCAGTTACTGCACCTGGTATTCCCAGGCGGAACCAACCAGGCCAGAACCTGCCCAGCTTCCGAGATCGGACGAGACCGGGCGTGTTCAGGTCGGTATGGCCGTAAGCCGAGCGGGCCCCGTCCCCCCAATAGTACACCGCCTGGCACACTGACCCTGCAGAATAGGCAGTCAGCATGGCCGTAAGCACACAAAAAAGGTTAACCAACGGAAGCAGGCAGCGCACCGGGGAAAAACCAGGCAACAGGCTGTTAACCCTAGCCTGGAGACTGCGGACGAGACAGGCGCCAGAGGGGACAGCTGAACACAGCCGCCCCGGCGGAAGGAGCGTAAGCTGGCGGTGTTGCATGACCAAGCCTCCATTTAACAACCCCCACCCAGAGGGGTCGAGGCAGAGAAGGCTGACACGATTGGCAGACGTCATGAACGTGCAGGGGCACCCTCAAACGGTGAACCCGGGAGTTGACACTGCTCCAACACACCAGGGAATCAACCACCTCGGTGTTACCCAATGCGGTGGTTGTTCCTATAACCCCTCAAGAAAAAACTCCAAAACACACCTGCGGGTATACACCGGCTATACCGCAGTACAAGTGTTTCAGTTTCCAAAAAGGGTTAACCCAGGCCTACGGGTCGCAAACATCACTTCGGACCGGGCCTGGCGGTACGGGAAGCACAGGGTCACCAGAGGAGGTCAAAAAACCACCCCCACAGGCCCCTCTTCGCCATGCGTGAGAGAGGAGCGAAAAATAATGGAGAACCAGCCCCTAAGCACACCGTACCTGGTATTCCCCGGCGGTCTCCCAACCAAGTACTAACCAGGACCAACCTGTGTAGCGGCCGAGATCCGACGAGATCGAGCGCGTACAGAATGGCATGGCTGTAAGCCATGACGACAGTGCTGAGTAAAAACATACCCAACCAGGGTCTCCATAGCGCTTAACCCTGTGACACCCAGACCGACCTGGCATTTTTCCCCCTGAAAAAAGCCCAAGTCCCTCAGGGTACCAGAACAGCAGATCTGCATCCCCGGCGGACAACGGGTTCAACTGATCTGGACCAGCGTGACCAGAACCAGTCCCGTGCCCTAACCACGCCGACATGCCTACTCCAGGAGAAGGGCAGATATGCGTGTTGATCTTAACATGAAAAGAAGGCGCCACCCAGACGTCGGGACGAACCGCGCCTGGTGGCCCACCCCAAGGGCGTGAGACCCCACTACATATGTTCAGATCCATCCCGTCATCATCCCCCAGACATGAACGAGAATCCGTCGACAACCCACCCAGGTCATGGGATGTGGTCGCCGGAAGAGGAAAAACCCCCATCTCAGTTGCTTTATAAAAACGCTGTTTCAACCACAAGCAACTAAGGCGTGCCAGTCAATCGCCTGTTTACAGCGAGCTAGCACTATACGTGCGTCGGGACACACCCCCATCAATGAACAGGCTATTTAGACCTGTCATTGAATCCCCAAGGCGCCCAGGGGAACGACAAGAGGGGTGTGACACTCCCTAACTCCAACACTTCTGGAATAGAAAGAAGGAAGCATCAACAGTATGTATCCCAGTCTACACAGCCGGGGTAAAAAATGTTCACATTTTTACATCCCACCACCCTCCCATAGGAAAGAGACGGGGATCCCCAGAGAGACTTCCCACGCGAGCTGTACAGATTGAAAAGAATATATTGCACCTTGAGCCATGTAAAAAACTGGTTTTAGGGCCTCCGGGGAAGAGGCACCGAACCCATACACACTCAATAAACGAATTGAATCGAATATACATACAATAGAAAAGGACCCTTCTAGAGGGTCCACTCACTTTGACAATCTGAGGAGGAAGGCTCTGTACTCTGATGGAGGCTTCCTCACATGGAAGAAGGAGTCCGAACTCACAGAAGGCCTGAGTAGGCGCTTGGTGAGGAGGAGCCCTGACCACCCCCCCTGAAAACAGATCCATCACATGGACCTGAACAGCACACGGAAGTCCTACCAACAGAGACGCGCACGGTGACGTACTCTATGGCGGGGGAATTCCTGCGGTGCACACGCCCAATATACCAGGCCGTGGGACCAGGAACTCCCCCCCCCCCCCCCCGTAACGTGCCGAACCGCCACGTGACGGGAACCTTGAAGGACAGGGGGTGTACCCCTGACCGACAGAACAATGGGGAGAGGAAAGGTTACCAGTTCACCCCTTTACGACCCCACACCCATGATACGACGTAACGACAAAAAGAGAATATGACACAGTCATAGT
This sequence comes from Notolepis coatsorum, assembly GCF_963971535.1. Taxonomy (NCBI): domain Eukaryota; kingdom Metazoa; phylum Chordata; class Actinopteri; order Aulopiformes; family Paralepididae; genus Notolepis; species Notolepis coatsorum. The sequence continues at coordinate 27,437,896 of NC_140183.1, forward strand.
CAGCTCTATGAAGCGTTTCACAGCTCCACACAGCGCACGAGCTAACCTGCTATCTGATTTTTACTAAGGAAAAACACAGAATAGAGAGGGCTCTAAGAACCCCGGTCCAACATACACATGTGCTTCTGTGGTCAGTACAACCCAGTTGTAGGTCACATGACACACACAACCCATCATCACCTACAAAAAATGGCAAAAACACTCAACAGAGGAACGCCGTTTTTTTCACAATGAGAGAATACATCATTCTTGATTAGTATCGACCACAGGCCTTGCTAAGCACACATGACAGCAACCAAACCAATTTCCCTTTAGGAAATAAGTTTCTCCAGCAGATTTAGCACAACCTCAGCAATCAAGCTGAGAGTTACATCGTATCCCTACCACACAAAAGACACAATTAATGCACAACATGTCTGATAGGAGGTGATAAAGTCCCCAGGGAACCGGGGGGGGAAACACAATCCTCCTATTTTACCCTCAATACGGCCAGTTAAAACAGGAAAACCTGTTAATGTGTGAACTCACTGTTCATTGTCATTACAGTCTGAGAAAGAACATTCTTTTACTCACTCGTCACCAAGCATAGCTTCATAGGTTAGTTGCCTTAGTAGTGAGTACACGGTACACATAAACACCATGATGTTTCTCACACAACAACCAGATCAATACATCACGACCTGCACGGAGAAGCTAACTGCCAGTGACAAAAACAGCTCACACACAACCCGCAACGTATCTCAAATGCATTGCAACAACACACGTTTTGGGAAAAAACACCGTTATTCACAATACATTTAGCAAGGTAAAACCAGAAGACGTGTTATGAGGTCTGGCCAACCCCGTACCTGCCCGGAACGCAGATCAGCGAAGTGCAGTCACAAGCCACCGTAGAACACAGCCGTCCCGTGTTGTTCGATCCGGGCAGCGTCGCCGCTCCACCAGTCGCTACAGTCCTCTTTGTTGACGCAATCCCCGTCTAGGCTCAGGCAGGGTCGACGAACATCCCCTGTCAAGGATGACGTCGTGGTCAAGAGTGTAAAACATGTTAAAATCAAAGCACGTTCAACAGAATAGCATCAAGCTAACGGCTGCTCCAACCGTTCGGGTGCTATTGCTTCCGCTCGCGAGACGCCGATCTACGACGCACGCGATCAGGAGCGAGCTCCCGGCGGCGCGCGAGAAGCCAAGCTACCCCGCGCCAGGCCACCGACCGGCTAACCGTAAGCTATGAACATGTAAACAATGACATAACACTCACCCAGACAGGCCGCCGTTCTGAACCCTCCTCACTTTTTAAGAGAAAAGAGAAAACAAGACGTCAACACCGCTTCACAACGGTGACATTAACACGTCCGGCGGAATCAGCACAGTACCAACTGGCCTGTATAGCTGACTTTGAACATGAATCTGCCGCTATCGCACATTACATGCACATATCCCCTCGTGAAGGAATACTCTCATTTGGATATGAAAGATGGGGTCTTAACACGGTGACAGAGAGAATCCACTCGTCCAGAACACACAGGGATCACCAGTGTCAATGGTCGCGGCCCACTAGTTAAAACTATAATGGTCGCCAGACCAAGGCCTTCTGTCGCCTAGACGGCTAAACAAAGGACCCTAGCCTGGGGCCGGTTTCCATAAACTTTGTCAAGTAGCCCCCATAGCACTAACAGACAAGTGGAGCCCGCCAGCAAACACTACTCACCCAACCTGGAACGCACCGCTCCTCACAACAGCGGCATGTCCGACAGTTCAGCTGTGGCCTGACAGGTTTCACCCCAACAAACACAGCAAGGAACTGCAGTTGAGAAGCATGCAGCGGCGTGCTCCCAATACGAAAACCGGTGGAGGGTTTGTAGAATGATCATCATCTTCTAGACACTCCAGTACGAAGACAATATCGCCGTATTTTCTCGAAAATAGTGAGAGAGAAAATAAAGATATGATGTCAACGTATCCTTGTTTCCCAAGCTGTTCCTAATCCAATTTCTTCCATCATGGTGTCAAGTGTGGGGATCTACCGAGGCACCTCTTCCTTGTGGTGAAAGCGAGAAGGAGGAGAGCAGGTGACCACACACCTGCTTATGAAGGTAAGCTGATGAGGGGTGTGGTCAGACTAATACTGGTATTAGAGGTACATTTGTGGTTTATTCAGTACGCGTGCACGTACGCGAGATAGTGCAGTAGCGATGCCAAGCTAAGCCACTAACGATACAGAACCAAACTATAGCTATAATAGGAAATCAGAAGTCTGGTTGTTGTCCCTCTCATAGTAGCTGAGAGTCTAAAGCATCTTGTCCCCCACTGCCAAAAATAACTAGCATTTACCTGGTGAGCAGTGGTATATACACAATATATTAAATCAATATATCTTATTGATATGTCTTAAGTAAATTATTTAACCAATAGAATAACGATTATTTTATGAGGTATGTTGCTGCAATACTGACATTTCGTTGATAATGCTTTAGTTAACTCATGAACAAGTATTTATTTAGTATTTTAATCATTAAACAGCTAATGAACTAATTTCACCCCATGCTCTGAAAAAATAATATACTCCTCTATCAGTTCCATTCTGTATGAGAAACTGACTAACAAACAAATAACACACTTCCCTACCAGTTCCATACTGTATGAGAAACTGACAAACGGATAATAAAGACACTCACACTGATATCACACTTTCACTGTTAACAGAAGCATAACACAGGCACACACATAAGTGTTCAAGTTCATACACACCTATTGTAGCAGATTCTAATGGGTAGGAGATAACTAACCCCTGGTCAACCTTTAGACTTGCCTAGTAACAGACGGGCGGGTGGATGTGGGCAGAACAGGAAAGCTACACACACACACACACTCTCACTATGAGATGAAGGGAATCCACCCAACTAGACCCGCTGCACACACACATGCAAAACTCACGTTACCTAATTACTTCCACACACCTGTAAGCTGTAATGCTGTCCACACACATTGTTTCACCATGGTTGTTCATTTATCCATCCATCCGTCCATCCATCCATCCATCCATCCATCCATCCATCCATCCATCCATCCATCCGTCCATCCATCCGTCCATCGTCACTCTAGTTGGAGGGCCTGGAGGATTTCACCTCACCAGTATAATTATGTACTGTATGTGATTCTGGCTACTACTGGTTACTGGACAGACAGGGAAAGAAGAGATGTGATAGAGGTATACGATAGGAAAGAAGAAGAGAAAGATGGAGAAACATCAAGAGAATGAGAGAGAGATAGAGAGAGAGTGAAAGAAAGAATGAGAGGGAGAGAATAAGAAATATTGGGAAAGAAGGACAATAGAGGAATGAGAGAGACGAGAGAAACAGAGGTAGAACAAGTGTGAGAGAGAGGAGGAGAAGGAAGACAATAAGGGAGAATGTCAGGGAGGCATGGAGACAGAGGGGTGTTTTCCCAAACTCAGTCACTCTCACTTCTGCACTTCATTACACATTAACAGTGCAGGCACGATGCGCCATCATAATACAAGACACATCCACAGTGAAATTGCCAATAACAAGCTTGACTTAGGAAATACCAACAACTGTTAACTAACCCCAACCCTAAAAAAGAATCAGATTGATTTTGCCACACACACACACACACCCTTGTGGTTGAGTGTTGCATGACTGGCTGGCCAAGGCATAATGTCTCGTTACTTGAGCATAGCCAACCCCTATTTAAGAGGACCGCAAATGCAGAATTTTCCTAAGAGCCCGCGCCCAACTATGCGTCGAGGCCGAGCCAAGAGGCTGGCTGTACACGAGCACTGGCCACACGGTGGTTAAACCACTGACACCGACTGACTGATGGCTCGGCGTAAACTTTCACAGGTTTTCCACAGGTTTTTATAGTCTACTTGATTTGTATCGACCGAATGCCTCTATGGACGACGCTCTAAAACCCCTATCCTGGCCAAGTCACTTTGGAGGCTGTTTGGGCCAGACTTTATTCCCCTCTCTTCGGTAGATCGAGTCAACTATAACCATCCTCCCTATCAGAATGAAACACAGACCTCCCCCTCACTCTCTGAAGTGAGCCATCCCCCGATACAGTGAGCTGTGCGGGGCATACTACAGATGTGTCCATTATGGGGGTGGTGGACGTGGTGGTGGAGATTCTAGTATTGACGCGTGGGTCTCATCAGTCATGGGGGTGGATTTCGTCAATCAGCCACTGATGGAGATCAATGTGGGGATTTTTCACCGGGCAGAACTCCATTCACAAAAACAAAACTCTCCATGTCCTGCTGATGAGAATCATCTGTTAAACGCGAGTGCGTCACACGTGGGTGAGAAGACCCTTTGGCCGCGTTTCTTCATTCTAACCATACCAAACTCCTGCCAGACTTTGTGCAACACAATGCACCTTGGGCAAAACAAAAAAATAATACTCAACAGCACCAGCAGACGTAAAAGATGACCGCTAATTCGAATAACATGTACACTCTCCGTACTGATGACAGCACGGCACATCTGACTGGTTGGTCATTTGGTGGGAATTCCCCCCCCCCCCCCCCCCCCCACCTTGTATTCCAGCCACCCCGCCTGCTCGCATCGAGTGGTTCAGTCTGAAGCTTTTCAAGGTCCCAAAGGGGTCATACCAAGCCTCCCAGACATAACAGATGGGGGGATGTTTGAAAACATCACTATTTGATGTTTGAAAGATCACAGAGAGGAACGCCCCAGACTTCTTTTTTTAATCCAATAGGGTAAAAATAATAAAAAGAGGGTCCTGTGAATTCTCGTCGTGAACACAATGCCTCCAGCACGCTACCCCCCCAAAGCAGCACGCCGGGTCCTCTAAACCAAACAATACCGCCATAATCCATGGTTATCACACACACTCATCTACCAGGCTGAGGAAGACAGAGAAACCAAACAAACGACAGCAGACAAAGGGCCACTTTCACCTTTATCAGCCCCGGCACCCCTCCTCCTGACGGAACAGTTGAGTAAGAGACATTACAGACAAACCAAGAGACATTACAGACAAACCAAGGAGAATGTGGGAATATTGAAAAGGAAGACAAAAAATGTGTGCGTTCGCACTCACGTGCACAAGCGCATACACACACACTCTTATTAAGTTATATTAAGACTATATTGTTCTGCCTCAATATGTATTTTAATTTGATCTATTATGTCCTTATTTTATCTACCGTCACTTATTTAATAATTTCTTTGTTTTATCATAATTGTCTGGCTAGTTTATTTAGGTGAGACACTTTTACAAGCCTCTGCTTTTTTATTTTTTATCTCCTTTTTATCACCTACACAATCCGTTTTTATTTATTGTGTTCTTTTTGTTGTTGTTTCAGTTCCATTGTGCTAATAAAATACATAAAAAAAAATCAAAAATCAAAGGGACAATAGTTGAGCGTGTCAGAGATGAGAAAGGGAGAGAGTGAGTAACAACAACCTTCTTTCACAAGTGTACCCATAATGAAGTCGGAACATTCACATTGTTTCCTCTTAACTACAGTGCAAATAAACATCTGAACATCTGTTACAGGCAGAGGTCTGTGGCTTTCATGGTGGCTTTTGCACACAATTTTTTTTAAAGAAACCTGTCAACAAGAGAATTTCATCCAAATAATGTCTGAATGTGATTTGAGTCACTTGAATCTGATTTAGATTAGACATTTTCAAGTAACCCCCGTTTCACACGAGGGGGGGGGGGGGCCTGACCCCATGGTTGGTAAAGTATGAGACAGAGATCAGACCTGGGTCCAATAGTATTAACAAATCATTCTTAGCATGGTGGGTGGGTTTTGCCACATCATTACAATTCAGACGGCGTAAGTGTAAGTTGTCAATCAGGAAAAGTATACCAAGTTCACTTCATGACAGTCACTGCATTGTCCTTTGTGGTAAACCACACCCATCTGGTACTTCCAGGAGATTAAAATAAATGCTAAGAATTATTCACAAATGACAGTTTTGACCTAGGTCTGATATGAGTCTATATCTATGGAGATAGAAAGTGAGAGAAGACAGGCAGGCAGACAGACAGATAGAAAGACAGAGAGGAGAAACAGTCAGACAGGGTCAAATAGTCAGGTTAGTAGATGGGCAGACAAGTAGACAAGCAGTCAGACAGGTGCTAATGCACCTCCATGCAGGTGAGCCTCCCTGCGGGCCCTGTGTCCAAACTGCCCATTGTCTCCTTATCTGCTTCCTCTCTCCTCCTCTCCAGACGCTACCTGTTTAGGCTGCTGCTCTCCACCTCTCTCCCTCTCCCGTCTCTATCTACCTACAGTCTCACTCCCTCTCCCCTCTCTATCTACCTAAAGTCTCACCCCCCTCTCCTTTCTTTTCACTTGTTCAAATGAGTGCCGCTATTTCTGCCTCTTGATGGCTTCTTATCTGCGAGGGAGGATCTCTGGGATTCCTATTGACGCTGTGTAAATAACATAAACCCGGACGAGTCGTCTATTTCTTTTGCCCACTTCCTGAGGACAGACCACAGCACTGATAAGATGGAAAACGTTGTCTGCTTTCTCCACCAGTGTTGTTCATTGCACTCTCTCTGCGTGTGTGTGTGTGTGTGTGTGTGTGTGTGTGTGTGTGTGTGTGTGTGTGTCCCTTACACGTTCACAATAGAGGTGTTCACCTTGTAGCTTCTAAATTAGAGTGAGTGTGTGAGTGAGCTGGTCAACATAACAAGGTAGAACAAACATTATGACACTTGAAGGCTTGTGTGCATGTCTACAACATACTATCATGGGTTATGGCAGAGGGGTACATCTCCTTGGAGCAGGTCCTCCAGTGTGTGTGTGTGTGTGTGTGTGTGTGTGTGTGTGTGTGTGTGTGTGTGTGAGAGAGAGAGAGAGAGTCTACAACGTACCGTGGTGGGTTATGGCAGAGGGGTACATCTCCCTGAGCAGGTCCTCCAGAGTGTGTGTGTGGCCGTCGGGCGAGACGGGGCGAAACTGTTTCTGGATGAATGGCCTGTCACTCGTCGTCTGGAAGTGGGATCAGGAAGGAACCAGAGCGTGGCAAATTAATGACCTAACAACGTACTGTATACCCAACAAACACAGTGTACAATCCGAGTACAACGTACTGTATACCTGACAGTGTACAATATGAGTACAACGTACTGTATACCTGACAGTGTACAATCAGAGTACAACATACTGTATACCTGACGGTGTACAATATGAGTACAACATACTGTATACCCGACAGTGTACAATATGAGTACAACATACTGTATACCTGACAGTGTACAATCCGAGTACAACGTACTGTATACCTGACAGTGTACAATCAGAGTACAACATACTGTATACCTAACAGTGTACAATATGAGTACAACATACTGTATACCTGACAGTGTACAATCAGAGTACAACATACTGTATACCCGACAGTGTACAATATGAGTACAACATACTGTATACCTGACAGTGTACAATCAGAGTACAACATACTGTATACCCGACAGTGTACAATATGAGTACAACATACTGTATACCTAACAGTGTACAATATGAGTACAACGTACTGTATACCAGACAGTGTACAATATGAGTACAACGTAATACCCGACAGTGTACAATATGAGTACAACATACTGTATACCCGACACAGTGTACAATATGAGTACAACATACTGTATACCCGACACAGTGTACAATATTTCTTTATTTTAATTTTAATATTCTATTCAATGTCACGGACCTGTATATTGCCGTTAAAAGGCATACTGGGACCCCGAGGGTGCAGTACAGGCCAGATCCTGCCAGGTGGCAGTATCGAGAGTGCAGTAAATCCTGTTCCAGACCCTGTGTTACACTCAAATGTCTCCGGGCGCTATATTTAGACGGAGCCGAGTAAGTAGCGTCATCAGATCACTTCGAAACGCATCTGGCACACTCGGTCCATAAGTTGTGCCGAATTATGTCCGGGACCAGATGGACACCAATACTGGAAATCGCGATCAGACAATTGGAATATTCTTTTTGGAATACCCCCGACCAAAGGTAAGGACTATCTGACATCAATTTTAGCTTGATCCAACAATGTTTTCATATCCATCCAGCTGATCAGCTTCTGTAGTGTTCAACACGAATGCCGTTACTGGCCATCAAAGCATAAAAAAATACCCCCCCCCCCCTTCATGCATTCATGATGAAACATAATATCCATTATATACTTATAAAAAAGTTGAAGTCCAAGGCAGCTCTACAAATTTTAAAATGCCTTTATTTAATGGCTCGCATTATTTAGAGAATTTAAAATAAACCGACATGTTTCGGCCTACATAGGGCCTTCATCAGGGTATTGATAACTACAACCAAATAAAACTGAGAATACAGAACTCTGGGAGAGACTAATTACAATGAGGGACAGCTGGTGCTAAGTTAATGGAGGCACAGCCACAGCATATAAGATAAGATAAGATATTCCTTTATTAATCCCCTTGGGGAAATTCCAGTGACACACACATACAGCTCATCGTCTCATTAATAACAACATATCACAATCATTACATTTTTACAGTAACAACGGCACAACAAAAAATTCACACAGACATGTACATTTGTTGACACATGTCATCTACAGAATGCCTGAGACGCCATATGCGATAGTCGGCTGCAACAACAACAAAGTGTCTGAAACAAAGTGTCGTCGCGCAAGGTGGCAGGAGGGAGGGCGGAAAAGATTGTCCAGAGGGAGGGGGCATGGACTGGGGGATAGGACTTGGGTGATGAAACAGTCTTAGGCCCCCCCCCTCCAGCACGCGTACTAGTTGGCTGCCGTCATAAGCGCCAGGCGTACACGCGGGAGGGGGGATTGGGTAGGGATTGGGAGTGGGGGGAAGCCGCTTGCCACTCTTATCTCCCAGAGGGCCTTCGACTCCAGCAGCTCTCTGGTTTGACCTTGGTCCAGGAATTTGTTTTGGCTGACTGACTGGCACATTTATCCCAGCCACGTCACTTTAAATTTGATTTGAATAGAGTGAAATATAACTATTGATTTGAGTGGAGTGAATTTTAACAACTCCGTCCAAATGACTGAATGCATTATTAGTCCAAGTGTCCAAGTGTCTTAATCAGTTCATTTTGGTAGGTCCTGTGCGCGGTAAACAGATCCAAAATCTTCTTATTGCAGTCCAAAAGCTTCGATAATCCAAAAATGACCACGTCTTCAAGTTGGTAGCCCGATTATGATGTCCCAATAGGCAGAGGGTTAGCCTTATTCTGCTTCTTGAAGAAAATATGCAATCCACTGATTAGATCCATTTAGAGTTGATTTGAGTATAGTCCGGCAACCGGCATGAAGCAGAGCATAGCAGCGTCGGGCTCCATGGAGCAGTAGAGGCGGCGGTAGGAACGGCCTTGAGGAGCCTGGGGAGAGGAGAGAAATGCGACTGTCTCTGGTCGACTATTGGTCGAGAGAAAAAGTAATATACTTTTTTTTTTTTATCATTCCATTTGGGCTGTGGGGGGTGCTTAATGTCTGAAGGAGTCGACTGAAGGCTTCTTGTCCTCTGCAAAAGCATGCAATTGGTCCACTGATGGATACATCTTGATATTTGTCTAGTCTAGTATGTTCATTAGATGGGTGAAATCCTCTTTCAGTGCCTCTGTGCCTGTTTTCGTAGGCAGTTAGCCTCTGGTATGCGTGCCATTAGCGTTAGCCACGCTTCTAGGCCCTCTTTTCTTTTGGAAAGAATGATAAAAAAAAAAAAAAAAAAAAAAAAAATTACTATTCGACTAAGAGGTTGGTTAGTCGACTACGGCTCCTTTCGACCGATTAGTCGACTAATCGACTAATAGGGGTCAGCCCTAGAATGAATGAATGAAAACTTTATTTAACAGATTGCAGAATGGGTACAATACAGTACGGCTCAATACATACAATTGTTAGGGGATGCAGACCAGAGAAAGACGTTTGTCTTACATCAGGGTCCCCCATTTTCAATTCATAGTGACATTTATGACATAGGGACATACAGCCTATACAGGTATATAGTACTGTTACATTTGTGACATATACGATATGCAAATATACAGTAGTTACCCAGAGATCCTAACAGAAAATATATACATATGATGGGGAGGAGACTGTACATTAGGAGGGGGTGGGTGGGCGGGAGAAAATATATACATACGGTGGGGAGGAGACTGTCCATTAGGAGAGGGTGGGTGGGTGTCTTAGTGTCTTTATACCTGTATCACTGTACACATTAATTAATACTACTCTAATACAGCTCTGTAGTGTACATACATCCGATTAGCACTATTACTCAATAGTAGTACTAATGAATATATGCTATATACCCAGTTTAATCTAGGACCCCTTCTCTTCTCCCTCTACACTAAATCACTGGGTAACATTATCACGTCTCATGGCTTCTCCTATCATTGTTATGCCGACGATACTCAACTCTTCCTCTCCTTCCCTCCCTCAGATATCCACGTCTCTGAGCGGATCTCGGCCTGTCTGTCCGACATCTCCACCTGGATGACGACCAACCACCTCAAACTGAACCTAAGCAAAACAGAATTGCTTCACTTGCCGGCCAAATCCTCCCCCGACAGACCTTTCCATCACAGTCGAAAATGCAGCTGTGACCGCGTCCCCGACCGCCAAGAACCTTGGTGTTGTCCTCGACGACCAGTTGAACTTCTCTGCTCACATCGCAGCGACAACCAGAACCTGCAGATTCCTCCTGAGCAACGTCAGAAGGATCCGCCCCTTCCTGACAAAAGAAGCAACTCCTCGTCCAATCAACAGTCATCTCCCGCCTCGACTACTGCAACGCACTGCTCGCTGGCCTCCCGGCCACTGCCACTAAGCCTCTTCAACTCATTCAGAACGCAGCAGCCCGCCTGATCTCAAACCTACCAAAGTCGGCCCATGTCACCCCACTTCTTAGGGACCTGCACTGGCTCCCCATTGCTGCACGAATCCGCTTCAAGGCCCTCGACCTGGCATACCGTGCGGCAAAGGGAACCGCTCCCGCCTACCTCCGGTCAATGGTCTCTAACTACACACCCGCAAGACCCCTACGCTCTGCATCTTCTGGCCGCCTCAGACCTACTCCTATCCAAGCTCCGGGAGGGTCATCAAAGAGAAGTCGCCTATTCTCAGTCCTTGCCCCACAATGGTGGAATGAACTACCCACCCCAGTTAGGACAGCCGAAACCCGTCCAATCTTTCGCCGTCGACGCACTTCTTCAACCATTATCTGAATTTAAAAAAAAATTTAAAATCTAACCCTAACTAACCTTACTGTCATGCACTTGTCCTAATAAACTAACCTACACTGTAGCACTCAACACTTTATGAACATTGTTACTCAGCTGATAAGAGTTATGCCCTTCCTGATGACTTGTCGTACAGAACTTGTAAGTCGCTTTGGATAAAAGCGTCAGCTAAATGACTAAATGTAAATGTAAAATGTAAATCACCTGTACATTGTATATTACTTTTGCACTTTACTGTTACAGTTGGTTGAAGGCCAAACTTCTTTTCGTTGTACTGTACAACTCTACTAAGTGCTTTTTAATGACAATACATTTGAATCTAATCTAATCTGTTCTAATGGAGGAAGTGGCAGCAAAACCCCTGAAGAGAGAGACATAGAAAGAGAGGGACGGCAGTCTGCCAGCGAGGTGACTTCTGACATGAGAGAGAGAAGAGTGGAGAGAGAGGGAGAGAGACGGAGAGATATTTATGTTTGTCACCCCTTTGTTTCATCCAATCCAGTTACTCCTTTATGTTTTAATAGACATCTTTGGACCAATGTGTCCCTAAACTTAAACTAATTGGTGTCGTTGTGTGCTTTTTGCCATTTTGTTATTGTGAAATTGGTATTAAATTAAAAAAGTATTAAAAAGCCTTAAATCTGACTGGGCTAAACCTGCAGATACCCAGTAACCATTACCTATATATCACAGAACATATTATTGACCTAACCATTACCTATATCACAGAACATATTGACCTAACCATTACCTATATCACAGAACATATTGACCTAACCATTACCTATATCACAGAACATATTGACCTAACCATTACCTATATCACAGAACATATTGACCTAACCATTACCTATATATCATAGAACATAATTGACCTAACCATTACCTCTATCACGGAACATATTGACCTAACCATTACCTCTATCACAGAACATATTAACCTAACAATTACCTATATCACAGAACATATTGACCTAACCATTACCTATATCACAGAACATATTGACCTAACCATTACCTATATATCACAGAACATATTGACCTAACCATTACCTATATCACAGAACATATTGACCTAACCATTACCTCTATCACAGAACATATTGACCTAACAATGACCTATATCACAGAACATAGACCTAACCATTACCTATATCACAGAACACATGATACCTATATATCACAGAACATATTGCCCTAACCATTACCTATATCACAGAACCTCACAGTGTAATCACCACTTTCATGTCATCTGAGCGCAGCTAATGGTTTAATTGTCCTACGCCTTTGAAATGTGAACGGCGACATATGATGCTATGCTATGCAAGTCCACCAAGAGAATGAACAGCGTGCAGAGATGAGCTGAGAATGTGTTATTGGTGACGCGCCAAGCTGTGTGTGTGTGTGTGACATTTTGCAACCGCCAACATTCCGTCAGTTGTAACAAATGGAGATAACACATGCTTCACTGATCAAATCAATCTGGAAGTCATCTGCTGCTCCTTAAGCAGTTGGCAGGTTCCTCAATAACCTCAAAAACTCTCAGTTGATCATGTTATTGGAAATGTGGACCAATATGTCCACACATGCTGCCCTCTCCCATGTCTAAATAAATCACAAGGTACAACAAAATACCCCTAATGACTGTTCCGGCTCCCATTAGCAAGTCTTCAACCACAACAACCACAGCATTCCAGGAGACTGGAGATGGGGAGCAGCATCGTTCAAAACATATTGACTAACAGTTTTTTACTAGATGACAATTTATATTGTCGGTTGACCGCAAAGTGCTCTGTAGGCCAGACTGACTGAAAATGACTCAAATGCAACACAGCTTACGGAACAATCTTGAAACTCGACACCACAGAGTTCTAAATAAGGCCTTCTGTCAACTAACCTACATTGCCGTCTACCGCAGGCGATAAATCCTACGCTTGTACCAGAATCTGACACGCTGGTAGGTCCGTTGAGGACGAGCCATCACCTCGGAGTCTCGTTAAAAATTCAACAGTTCTGCTCGCTAAGTAACCTCCGCTCTAAGGGCAGAAGAGAAGGTGCCGGGTGCTGGAGAACATCCAGGCCTTGGCAGCCAGCGCTGGCACGCAGGAAGGGACAGTGGTGGTGCTTATGCAGGGATGGGATCTGGTCCAAGCAAGATACCCAACCCCTTGCCCGCATTCTAGGTGACAAATAGAGAGTCTGACACAATAGGGGCTAATCATGGAGCTGTGAAAAGGAAACCGGCGAGGAGCGGGCTCGGGTAACCGAGCTGTAACTACACACCGTGCAGCCACGCGCAAGCGGGCGGACGGACGGGGGGTGGGTGGCCGAGAAGGCGCGAAGCCTAGCGCTCGGGTTACGCAGGGAAAAAGTGACTCACTGTGCGGGAAGCGCGGCGTTTCGTGCGGGATCATCCCGAGTGTCGGAGCGGAGAGAGTGTGATAAGTGACAGCTACTTCGTTGCATTTTTAAAGAGCCCATCCCATGAATAATTGAGCCCCGGGCGCCGCACAAAGAAAGGGGCCAGCGATCCTCGGGGGGAGAGGAGCGCGATACTCCTCGGATAGAGACACTTTCTTTTCAGCCGCCGTGACACCTAAGCTGGCACGGCGGCACATGGCGACACAGAGGGAGGAGGGTGGGAGGTGTCATTAGTGCTCTGATGTTGAGAGAAAAGAGATGACTTGCTCTCGCCGACCAAAAAGAGCAGCGGAACTCAAGCCATAGCCTAATTGACGGTGTGGATTCAATCTGCCTAATTGACAGTAAAACAATGGTGGAGGTGTGTGGATGTCAGTCAATATAGGTTTCCACTGAGTGCAGCGGGGAGGAGAGATGGGGGGAGGGGGAGAGAAAGCGTTTTTTCCACTGACTCTTCCATTGGTAGATGAAAATTCAAACCTGATTTGAGAACGTTCATTTTCCTGTGACTTGCAATGGACACCATCACTCAAGAAATTGGATTTTCCACCTTTGACATTAAAGGGGCACTTCACCAAAAACATTATGGAGATTTATTTTGCACATAATCTCACAGACATCCAAAAACAGTTTTGCACACATTCATTTCATTTGACAGTTAATGAGAGTAAATTAGTTTGAATATGGCCTACCGGTGATGTCATCGACATTGAATTAGGGCTGCAACTAACTTATGCTGTCGATTATTTTATCGATTACTTGATTAATCTAAACGATTAATTTACCAGAAACATCAACAAAAATGTATTCTATTTGCAATTGAATATTTCAAAATGTTTTACTAGTATCCTCAGGTCACATGGGTAGTTTCATCTTTGACACCACATACTGAATACCCAGAGTATGAGATGAGCCATGAAGTTTATTTATGTCTATAAATGCTGTGTAGTGTGGATGCCTACTGTACATGAGTAGGGTGAGTAACCTACATGCCATTACTGCTTTTTATCCATCGACTCATTATAGCTACTTCATGATCTTGAAGTCTTGAACATCCACCTATGACTATGACATTGTTTTTCATTACATACAAGCCCAATGCTAAATGCTAAATGCTAAATGCTGAAAAACAGGGAACAAAATGTACTTTTTAGCTTGATTTAAAAAACTACTCGCCAGAGAGATTTTTTACCGGCCAAAAACTATAAATAGCTTTTTAGTATATCTCCATGAGTTATTATATGTATTGTGTGTTATCGCTCCACTCCACGCTATGGTAGTGCTTGTGCCAGCACAGGAGATGAGATTACAATAAATGTTTTATATATAGGCTATATACATATTTAAATTAATATCTTCCTTTTGAATAAAATAGACTCAGGAATCAGGATTGTTAAAGCTGATTAGCCTAATCCATGTAAAAAAGAGTAGCCTATAGTACATTTATATACCACAAATGTATACATATTTTAGGGCTGTCGAACGCAGGGATCAAGAGCTAAATGTCATAGCTTCTAAAATGTAAGGTGGGGGTATCGGGCTCAGCCCCTCCCCCTTTCTTCACTGTTGCAGCTGGAGTTGATGTCCAACACGGAAGTTATCAAATGCGAGCGAAGCACAGTGTCTAGTCCTGGCTCTAGGCAGAATCATGAATAGTGGTTTAAGAGAAGTTATTTATATTTTGAATGTGATTCATTGCGCACTAGTTAGATTACACGTTGCGCATATTATGACTTTGAACATCTGCTATTTCCACCACAAAAGGCACATACAAGTAATATGATGTGTCGATCATGAGTATGCAAATCAACAAAATTTCATGGTCGATGAATCGTTGCAGCCCTACATTGAATCCTTGTTTTGTGTAAATGATGGCATCATGAAATGATGTTGATGAAAATGAGGGCTGTCAGTTTATCTCGTTAATTAATTACACAGCAATTTTTTTTATTTTTTTTTTATATATTTTTTAATCTCATTCATTCCATAAGAACGTAGAATATGAATTTACAGACTTTTTTTTAATATGGTCCATTTGCATGTTCTTGGTATCTGATTCTAGGGACATCTATGGATCTCAGGGAATGTATTCCCTGTGTCAGAAATACTGTGTCTGTTACTAGGCTTGAGTAAATTGTAATGAACCAAATGAGAATATCAATAAAAAATGTTTTTATCTTTGACTGTGAATAACACCATGCTAAAATTGACCAGACCTGAAAAATCTAAGCAAATGAATAAATGGAAGATGATTAAACAGAAGGTTTTGTAGATACAGTACTGAATTCTGCCATCCGGACACATGAAATATTATTATAGAATATAGAATATCAGGCCTAAAATGGTTATGCGATTAAAATGAGATTAATTAGATTAATTAATTACAAATCCTGTAATTAATTAGATACATTTTTTTAATCACCTGACAGCACTAATGAAAATATAACAATACCTTGTCTTATAGGGACTGCTACCTTATCATTTCATTGAGCATTCAATGTCCCCGATGACATCACTGGTGGCCACATTCAAACAAATTTACTCTCAATAACTCAAAACTAAATTAATGTGTGCCAAACTGTTTCCAAGTTTTTTAACACTTTGAGTGCCAGCCACGGCATAATTCGTTAGTTCATGCCAACCGTTGAGTGCCAGGAACGAGATATGCCGTTTTTTTATTTCGATCACACTTATTGATTGAGTATTGGCTACTGTGAATATATATTCCAGGCTGATTCCCATCCCGCGATGACTTCCATGTTGATCAGACAGCTTGCCAGCTCAAGGAGCCAGCTGGCTCCGCCTCTACATATCGACTGATCCCAGGTCAGTCTAAGCGACTGACATGCAGTTACACAGGGATAGACGATAGGGGGCGCTTTTTTCCATTCTGAGCTCCTACAGGGGCTGCTGTACCAACGGGAGACTCGGTTGATGAAATATGAATTCAGATCGCTAATAAAAAAATAAAACGCTAATACACGTCGTGGGCATTCAGGCATTGGGCTGATAAAACGAGTTATGACGTCATGGGCACTGAAAGTGTTAATATCGCGATATTAAAGCTGGGCCGCTAACGGCGTTAACGTGCTGCATTAACTCCGGACGTTATCGCGCGATAAAACAATTGACGCCGTTAATCTATTTCTCAAACTTGGGTCTCCTCCTCTCTCTGTCTGCACGAGAAGCGAGCCGCTCACTCACTCACACATACACATACGGTTACTTAACCCTTTTCCCGCCAATAACGTCGTACGACGGGTTTCAAGTTCATGCGAATTCTGCCAATAACGGCGTACGACGTGATTCTGATCATAATTTCATATTTTCGCCATGGTATTCATATTCCACTCACGGAGCTTTGTCAGATGCTGATGGACTCAGCACAACTCTGCAACGCTTCAATACTGCCACCTGGTGGCTGATCGGCGAGTTGCCAAACCGGAAATGCCCGTTGCAGTTCGGTCCGTCCCCTAATTCCGTCCGGCCACTCGTTTTAGCGTCCCGGGACTCAATACACACACCGTGGATATGGATCTTTGCCATAACTCAATAATCTACATTATTTGGGCGTGTATTAGTAATATACAAACCGGAAATGGATCGCCTAGATCCCCACCACATAACTGGGATCTGTTTGCTCCACTCTCATCGCCCAACGGTACGAGGAGACTGACGTGAGTTTCAGCGTTTTTGTTTATCATTTTCGATACAAACTGCTCCGATCAATATATCACCCATACTACATGAAGCATCTAACGACTATCATGGAATTATAAACGACACCCCCCCCCCCCCCCTCTGTTCACCCGCGGATGATCAGTCATAACCCTAGGACCATGTACAGTTGAAATTTTTAATATAGCGTCGATCGGTATCAAACTGCATTTGATGATCTAATATATGCATTTGTGCCTATATCTCACGTTCTGGGAAATACTGCAGAAAACGATAAAAACATATTTATACTCTAGACGGTATTTTCGTATGAATGTGTGAATGAAAAAGTAAAACGTTCCTACATCCTGAACGATAGGTAATCGATGTTGAATGGGCCATAGTAATGTCAATTTAGCAATACAATTTAAAAAGTTATAGCCCTGCAAAGAAGGTGAACATCTCCATAGACTTACAGTACTGGCAGAGAATGGTATAAGATGATCAAAGTGGTGGCAGGGAATGGGTTATGGGCGGGGCCTATCTGTGGCTCAGTGTTGAAGCGCTGAGGACACAGACCGAGCTCTGCGCTCATTATTATTATTATTATTATTATTATTATTATTATTATTATTATTATTATTATTATTATTATTATTATTATTATTATTATTATTATTATTATCATGGCGGAGAGAACTAAACGAAAGTCTGGGTACAAAGTCGATGCCGACAACGCACGTTGCCACAAGTGCAATAAAACATTTGCAAGTATGGGTGGCAATAGAAGCAATTTGTCAAAACATCTGTTGTCAAAACATAACATTAGTCTGGAGAAATGCGCCGTTTTCGACTGCTTTGCTCGCAGTGTTCCATCTCCATGCACGTCCACTGCAGGTAAGCCAAGATAATATGGAGTTAGCTAGGCTAATAACAAATTATTACGAATAGGCTAATAAATAAAATATAATTGTTTAGCTACAAATATATTTGAAAGATGACAGCCCACGCCTCCTCCCTCTCCCTCCACCACCAAATACAGCTGTCCCAGCCAAGCCAAGTCCCTTCACCCTAGCAGCTAGGAAGGATGACAGAGGTATGGGGGGGGGGGGGACGAGTGTCAAGGGCTGTGACCCAGTTTGTTGTCAAAGGCCTGCACCCCTTCTCTACAGTGGAGTCCAAGGGCTTTAGGTAACAACTGATCATTCAGTGTATATATTTTTTTTTTAATCTTACATTTGTTGTTTATTATAAAGTCTATAATTCAGACACATTTAAAACATTGTTGCTGCTGTTGCTGAAGACATATTTATTTATTTATAAAGTTATATAAAAGAACATTGCTGCTGCTGTTGCTGAAGAAATAATATTTATTTATAAAGTTATAAATAATAAAGCAATGTCGATAAAGTACCGAACCGTTAAGCAGTATCGATAAGAGTAGTAGTATCGATAAAATCCTAACGATACCCATCCCTAGGTAGAACACACATATTTTGAATGCCTTCGGCAGACTTCAAATGAGCCATTTTAATCTAGATTAACCTCTATGCGATATATTTAGTATCGCGATACTATCGTATCGTGACGCGAGTATCGCGATAGTATCGTATCGTGAGGTCTCTGGCGATTCCCACCCCTATTAGACACATAATTTAAGATATAGTTTATGCGTTCGCAAATATGAGAGCTCTATCATTGAAGTGGGTGGTGGTATTCAACGGGGTAAATAGGACACGGAGGCCGGCACTCAAAGTGTTAAGGATGTGTGTGACATTGTGTGCAAAATAAATCGCTGTGTGTATAATTAGCTTCAGTATGTCAGGCAACATCACAGCATCTAAATGTGAAGCATGTAGTTCAGAAGAGAGGTGGCACAATTCTTCCTGGATAGATACCCCATAGCCTTTGGCATTATACACTAGTTGTTCCAATGGACGATTTGTGGCAATGGATTTGTGGATCGACGATGTTCAGAGCTATCGACAATTTTCACAATGTCAAGACGATTTTGGGGTAGTTTGACCAAGTGTTAAGCACCAACCTGTGCCATTACATGGCCTTTGTGTTAAAGGAAAACGCCAACATTTTGGGAAATTAGCTTATTTGCCATCTTCCCTGGAGTTAGAAAAGAAGATACATACCTTTGTTGTCTCTGTGCGTGCAGTAGGCTTAGGGAACGCCCGCTCCGTTAGCTTAGCTTAGCTCCATCACTGGAAGTGGGTCAGACTTTTACCTTCAAGTTCCCTACAGTCACGAAAGGATCCGAACCGATTGAAGTTTATGGATACCATGACTTAAAATCCTCTTACCTTGATGATTAAAAGCCTCCCCAATTTAGAAAACAGTATTCCCATGGCTGGTGTTGATATACTGCTACTGTAGCTAACGAAAAACAACAAGCGGACACTCAAGCAGATAACGAGGGTAACAACTTCCGGTCGGGGGGGTTCCAAAATAAAAGAGCGACGTCTATATAGCAGCGGAAATATGTTTATTTTGTACATTATCTAACGTTAACACGAACGTAAACTAACTTTAGGTTACCGGTAGTTGTAACGTTAGTTTAGGTTCGTGTTAACGTTAGATAATGTACAAAATAAACGTATTTCCGCTGCTATATAGACGTCGCACTTTTATTTTGGAACCCCCCCGACCGGAAGTTGTTACCCTCGTTATCTGCTTGAGTGTCCGGTTGTTGTTTTTCGTTAGCTACAGTAGCAGTATATCAACACCAGCCATGGGAATACTGTTTTCTAAATTAGGGAGGCTTTTAATCGTCAAGGTATCCATAAACTTCAATCGGTTCGGATCCTTTCGTGACTAGGGAACTGTAGGGAACTTGAGGGTACAAGTCTGACCCACTTCCAGTGATGAAGCTAAGCTAAGCTAACGGAGTGGGCGTCCTAAGCCTACTGCACGCACAGAGACAACAAAGGTATGTATCTTCTTGTCTAACTCCAGAGAAGATGGCAAATAAGCTAATTTCCCAAAATGTTGGCGTTTTCCTTTAAATGGTGTTGAGAAACATAGGCCTAACGCTAAAGTCTCCACTTTAAGGAACACACAAACATTATGGGAAATGCGATTACCGTCTTCTCCAGAGTCGGACAAGATACAAATTTCCTCTCCGTGCGTTCAGTAAAAAGCTATCCGGCTGCAAGCTAGCCTAGCTAACACAAATCAATGGAAGTGGATACGGACCATTAGCCTAGCTTAAAACTCTGGGAGAAAACTCAGGCTAGCTGGTCCGTATCCACTTAAAGTTGTGACAATCCAGCCAGAACATTTAGCAGACAATTGGCTGCTCAGCTGTTCCATGGCCACTGGCCAGGTGTGTGTTATTCCCTCATTATTTAATTTACAAGGAGCAGACAAAAGGTCTAGAGTTCATTTCAAGTGTGGTATTTGCATTTGGAATATGTTGGTCAACTCTAAATATGAGGTCCAAAGTGCAAAGCAAGCTGTCATTAGGCTGAAAACCTAAACAAACCCATCAGAGAGATGGTAAAAACATTAGGTGTGGCCAAATGAACTGTTTGGTACATTCTTAAAAAGAAAGAACGCACTGGTGAACACCAAAAGAACCGGAAGATCACAGAAAACAACTGTGGTGGATTACAGAAGAATATTTCCCCAGTTGGTCAGATCAAGAACACTCTCCAGGAGGTAGGCGTATCTGTGTCAAAGGCAACATTATATAACAAAGACTTCACCAGAGTGAATACAGAGGGTTCACCAAAATATATAAACCATTGGTGAGCCTCAAAAACAGGAACATCTAAAAAGCCTATACAGTTCTGGTCCTGGAACAACATCCTATGGACAGATGAGACAATGATCAACTTGTACCAGAATGATGGGAAGAGAAGAGTATGGAGAAGGAAAGAATGATCCAAAGCATACCAGCTCATCGGTGAAGCATGGTGGTGGTAGTGTTATGGCATGGGCATGTATGGCTGCCAATGGAACTGGTTCCCTTGTATTTATTGATGATGTGACTACTGACAAAAGCAGCAGGAAGTGTTTTGAGCAATATTATCCGTTCATATTCAGCCAAATACTTTAGAACTCATTGGACAGCGCTTCACAATGCAGATGGACAATGACCCGAACCATACTGCGAAAGCAACCAAAGAGTTTTGTTTTTTAAAGCAAAGTGGAATGTTATGCAATGGCCAAGTCAATCACCTGACCTGAATCCAATTGAGCATGCATTTCACTTGCTGAAGACAAAACTGAAGGGAGAATGCCCCAAGAACAAGCAGGAACTGATACAGTTGCAGTAGAGGCCTGGCATTACCAGGGCAGGGACAAAACCCAGCATCTGGTGATGTCTATGGGTTCCAGACTTCATCGATTGCAAAGGATTTGCAACCAAGTATTAAAAGTGAATATTTTATTTATGGATTGTTAGTTTGTCAAATTACTTTTGGTCCCTTAAAAATGGGGGTGCACATGCAGAAACTGTTGTAATTCGTACACCGTTCATCTGATTTGGATGTAAATACCCTCAAATAAAAGCTGAAGGTCTGCATTGATTGTTTCATTTCAAGTTGATTGTGGTAGTGTACAGAGCCAAAATTGTGAAGATTGTGTGAATATCCAAATATTTATGGACATGACTGCCTGCCCTATATAATATAATATAATACAATAACGTAAAATAATGGTCTATATTTATAATATTTTGAGGCCGTATTCGTTTGCCGAGAGGCAGCAGTCCATTCTCATTGTAGTGCGCTGAGAGGGAGCGTGAGAAAGAGAGAGGAGAAATGTTGGCGATAGCGTCGGCTATTGGCAATCTCACAGGGTGATGACCGAGTACGGAGTGCGTCGCCCAACTCTAGTATACACACAACTGTTTCTGATGTTCCCTGCTTTTGTAAATATCTGTCATTTCCACCCACTCTTCTCAGTCACCATCGTTACAAGAGGATATCTATGAGGCAATAAACAGCACAACACGGCACAACACAAAAGGTTAGTTGGACTGCCTGGTATTGCACTGGGGTTTTTTGTGAGCAAGCACTTAGTCACGGTGGGGGGGAAAAGGCATACCTGTAGAGCAACAATGTAAGCAGTCTTTAAAAACAAGCATTGTAATTTTCACTTTCCGCGAGTGAGGCGGTCTGCGCCCTCTGGCTGTTTAAATCACTTCTGAGGCAAGGAAGGAACCGGCTGTCGGATAAGACCGGCATGCCATCAGTAAAGGGCGCGGCAGGAACAACATGCAAGACTGCAGTGCGTACACACACACACACAAGCATGAAAAACACACAGGTAGGCTTGGAAATACACACACACACATAAATCAGTCCCTGTGCCCACGAAATCTCTTCTTCCCATAAGGAGTGCAGGCCAGACGGAAGTGAGTCCTCTGTTATTTAAGAGTCAATGTTGTCATTAATTCTGTCTGCATCAAACACACAGCACGTTATTTACACTGAATACTGCAATCTGGGCTGGAGGATGGCTGGGGGGGGGGGGGGTCACTTCCCAGTTTAGGCTGATATACAGCTTGGTCTTCCTTTAGGGTTGTGCACGTCATGAGGGCGCCAACTGCCCTCTCTGGCAAGACTGTGTTATGATCTGGGACTACCGTGTTCTGATCTGGGACTGCTGTGTTCTGATCTGGGACTGATGTGTTCTGATCTGGGACTGATGTGTTCTGATCTGGGACTGCTGTGTTCTGATCTGGGACTACCGTGTTCTGATCTGGGACTGCTGTGTTCTGATCTGGGACTGATGTGTTCTGATCTGGGACTGATGTGTTCTGATCTGGGACTGCTGTGTTCTGATCTGGGACTGATGTGTTCTGATCTGGGACCGATGTGTTCTGATCTGGGACTGCTGTGTTCTGATCTGGGACTGCTGTGTTCTGATCTGGGACTGCTGTGTTCTGATCTGGGACTGCTGTGTTCTGATCTGGGACTGCTGTGTTCTGATCTGGGACTGATGTGTTCTGATCTGGGACTGATGTGTTCTGATCTGGGACTGCTGTGTTCTGATCTGGGACTGATGTGTTCTGATGTGTTCTGATGTGTTCTGATCTGGGACTGCTGTGTTCTGATCTGGGACTGCTGTGTTCTGATCTGGGACTGATGTGTTCTGATCTGGGACTGATTTGTTCTGATCTGGGACTGATGTGTTCTGATCTGGGACTGATGTGTTCTGATCTGGGACTGATGTGTTCTGATCTGGGACTGATGTGTTCTGATCTGGGACTGATGTGTTCTGATCTGGGACTGCTGTGTTCTGATCTGGGACTGATGTGTTCTGATCTGGGACTGATGTGTTCTGATCTGGGACTGATGTGTTCTGATCTGGGACTGCTGTGTTCTGATCTGGGACTGATGTGTTCTGATGTGTTCTGATCTGGGACTGCTGTGTTCCGATCTGGGACTGGTGTGTTCTGATCTGGGACTGATGTGTTCTGATGTGTTCTGATCTGGGACTGATGTGTTCTGATCTGGGACTGATGTGTTCTGATCTGGGACTGATGTGTTCTGATCTGGGACTGCTGTGTTCTGATCTGGGACTGATGTGTTCTGATCTGGGACTGATGTGTTCTGATCTGGGACTGCTGTGTTCTGATCTGGGACTGCTGTGTTCTGATCTGGGACTGATGTGTTCTGATCTGGGAGATGTGTTCTGATCTGGGACTGCTGTGTTCTGATCTGGGACTGATGTGTTCTGATCTGGGACTGATGTGTTCTGATGTGTTCTGATCTGGGACTGCTGTGTTCTGATCTGGGACTGATGTGTTCTGATCTGGGACTGATGTGTTCTGATCTGGGACTGATGTGTTGATCTGGGACTGATGTGTTCTGATCTGGGACTGATGTGTTCTGATCTGGGACTGATGTGTTCTGATCTGGGACTGCTGTGTTCTGATCTGGGACTGATGTGTTCTGATCTGAGACTGATGTGTTCTGATCCGAGACTGATGTGTTCTGATGTGTTCTGATGTGGGACTGCTGTGTTCTGATGTGTTCTGATGTGTTCTGATGTGGGACTGCTGTGTTCTGATTAGGGATGTCCGATATTATCGGCCGACCGATATTATCGGCCGATATCGGCAGTAAAATGTGATATCGGAAAATATCGGTATCGGTAAAAAAAAAAAAAAAAACAATAACAATATTTGTTATATATATATCGAGTGAAATGATTAGTTACCTGAAATTATTCTGTTTTTTTGGGGGGGGAAACCCTGCATATATCGGTATCGGTTGATATCGGTTGATATCGGTATCGGAAATTAAGAGTTGGACAATATCGGAATATCGGTATCGGTAAAAAAGCCAATATCGAGCACCCCTAGTTCTGATCTATAGTTTTAACTTCCCCACAATAGTTTTAATACGAGCCAAACACACAAAACGCCTTTTCTAAACCGGGGTTATTTCTGCACGAAAATTTTAACTGACAAACGAGTTATTTACAAGTTTTTATTTATATTTCCATACCAACAGCCGGGGGGGTTTGAATGATAGCTGTTCTGCACATTGTCCTTGTTGTTAGATGAATGCAAACGCACCCATATGTTAGGGACAGCGTGGTTAACACTCGACATGCCAAGAATACATCGTTTAACATGGACTTTTCTAACCAATGGTTTCAAAATGAAAATATGTTTTTTGTTTTTTCTTCTCCCTCGTCGGGAGGCCACCAGTAAGCTTAACCATGATAAACCTTCCTAAATAATTTCTAGCTAACTAGTCCAGACAGGCCCTAATGCTACAAGTCCTTTTGGGGAAAGAGAGGGTGGGGTTGGCCGTTTTGCTATTGACCCATGACCAGGGCTAAGTGCATCCAGTTTCAGGTAGTAGACGTCGTACACTTGACTCCGGGAACGTTGCTGTACCCCCGCAGTCTGGCCCGCGGCATGCTAATGTTTTCCAGGCAAAGGCTCAAGCGCTTATTCATCCAATTTCGAGAGGGAATTTCACCTGAGTCAGGCGAAGGCCGTAGGAATACTGGGATCCCCCTGCTTCAGGCCGCTCCCCTGACGCCGCCGCCTTGTGCTTTCAGACTGAACCCTGTGAGCACGCCCACGGTCTCAGCGTGTTTCAATGGCATCGCAAACAAGCAAGGCGAGAATCATAAGAGTATCACTTACGCAGGAGGGGATGAATAATCTACGAAGAAAAAAAATAACAATGGGATGTGGGCCAAAACCTCGTTCAGGACATTTTGGAGTGGGTATTGTGTCAGAGATAATGGTGCTGTTATTGTATGTTGCCGCTCGCTTGATTTATAGACTTAAGATGCAGCGAGACACTAAAAAAGGAGCCTACTAAATGTATCTATTAATTACGAGTCAACGGATAACGGGTTGGTTTGCTTATGAGCAAGACATGTCCCATACAAGTTTGACTGTCACCAAAATAGGTTTTTGAGGAAACAAAGACTTCATAGTTTGCGGTAAAAAAAAACAGCAATGTTACTTAAAGAACCAGTACAATGATGTTAATTCAGACCGAAAAAGCTTATTTTGGAATGTTAATATTAGGAGTGTCATTCTTTCAGCGTCAGATGTATTGTCATTTGTTATAACTGTGTGTAACCCAGAGCCGATTACTATCATAAATAGCTCTGTGTGCACCCACTCTGAGCAGAGCCAACTCTCAGTAGGTTAAAGGGGCGTGGCCTTCTGTTCATTGAAAGGAGATGTCAAGTTAGTATCATAATACATGAAGCTTTCAAATGCAAACATAATCATGAGGCCAGTAAGATAGGTCTCTATAAGAGATTAACATTGGTTATACAACGGCATGCAAATTTCTCGATTCTGATTGGCTGAAACAGTCCATTTACACGTATGTATTGCGATCAGTCCACGCTTGCTGGCCCAGGACCCGCCCACAACCGAATCACATCACATCAATCCGCCGGATCACAAGAAGGTGGACAATAATCTTTAAAAATGGATATGTTGATAGCGACTAAACGACTAAATATCAAGCGATTCTGTCACAGCGAATGTCTTAGTCGTTTAAACAATGTTGGATGATGTAATTGATGGGTCTTGAATCATTCTGTAACAAAAGAAAAACAACACACAACCCCCCACACACACGCACACACACACTCTGCCTGCAACGCGGGGGATAGTCAGACAGAGAGAGCTGGGTGCTGCGCTGTTCTAAGTGAGCATGGCCTATTGAGTTGATTGATTGATTGATTGCTAATTTTATTACTGTACGCTTGGTTTCCAACTGGTTAAGTTTAGGCCCTCTACAGTAGGTTTAAAAAAAAAAGAATAGGGCGAAGAAAACGTTTTTTTCCTATAGGGCAAAGAAAACTTTTTAATTTGTTTTACCTACTTTCTATAGAAGCATCTAAGAATGAAGTTCTATGGAAAGTAGGACTGCATTCCCTTAACAATTGTGTGTATTGAGCCGTACTGTATTGTACCCATTCTGCATCTGGTAATACAATTTTCAATCAATCATTCCAATAATACACAGTTGGATGTGTTAGTTGGTTGGATGCACTTCAAGCTGCTTCCACATGAGGCAACTTCTCTCAATCATTCCAATAATACACAGTTGGATGTGTTAGTTGGTTGGATGCACTTCCGATCTGCTTCCACATGGAGGCAAATTGTCTTTTTTGTAGTTGTGGGAACTACTTTTTCTGGCGGATGGTTTTTTCAATAAATCTTCGATTAATGTGTGTTTATTGTATAGAAATAAGGTTGGATGAATGTGGCAGTTGTATAAAAGCTTTACACCACTTGCAGTCGTGATTTGTGAACAATAAACCATGCCTAGGGGGGTCTAACGACCACCAGGCATGGTTTATTGTTCACAAACCACTCCTGCGCGTGATGTAATGCTTAAATAACTAGCAGGCGATAGATATTATTGTCAGTTGATGTGGATGTGGATTAACTAAATTGTCACAAACTAGTTTGATTACTTATTTGTGGACTAGTTAGTTGATATCATACTGACAGATTGATTATGCAATCTCTTCAGGGAAATGGTTTGATTGTGTTGAGATCCAGGGGGATAGTGATCAAAGGGCTTTAGTCATCATATCCACAACAACAACAACAACAACAGTACCTAAAATGGGTCAATGGGTCAATGACTAGGGGATTGGATCCCATAGACATGTGCTAGTGTCTAGTTCCAAGGCGGAGAGAACATTTACTCAGTGTTTGTCATGGAGAAATATATACAAAAAAAAAAAAATTGCATGTTTACACTGTCCTCTAGCCCCATCTAGCGGACTGACCTGCAGCTACAAGTCACGTCCCTAAGACAGCATGTGAAAGTTAACAGGCCTAACAGAAGATAATACAGTGAAACAGGGGTCTATTATCAAGTAGGAAAGCACTAACCTACAGAATTATTCTAAGTGTGACACAGGATATACAAACCACACCAGTGACTTGTTCCATGAGAGCCGATTGATCCATTTCCAGGGTGTGTTGCAATGGTTCATTCTCACTGTTCACTTACACAACAGTTGGCCTTGTGTTGCCGTTACTAGGGATGCACCGATCCGACTTTTTCAGTCCCGATACCTGGGTTTTGGTATCGGCCAATACCGATACCGATCCGATACCCATTGTCCATTTTTTTTATACAAAAAAGTTTTAAAATAATAATAATTTAATAATTTTTTTTTTTTTTTTTTTTTATTATTAAAATATATTTTGTTTTTAAGAATTGTAAAGGATCACAAGTGTGTTTTTGATTTGTTGTAAACAAAGACAGAAAAATGTCATTCATTCAATTAATAAACTGGATGCCTCACTGTCACGTGTGGAAGAGACTGGGATCATTATTTTGTGCAAGGCAACATCAGGCTTGACTTAAAACATTACTTTCCTAACTTAGTGAAACTAAATGTAACAAATTAACACAGATATAAATGTACTGAATGGTTATTTCTTATTTTATTTATTATAATATATATATATATTTTTAAATCAGATATATATATATTTTTTTTTTACCGATACCCGATCCAGCTATTTTACTGATATCGGCGGCCGATACCGATACCAATATCGGAGCCGTTACCAAAATTTTACCTATCCTGTTGGAGTGTGACAATCTCAACTTTTAAATTTTTAATGTTGAATGTAGTGAAATTTAAAACTGTTATCAACTATTTTCTGTCCAAGAGGATCTGGGGTTTAAGCACACGGTTAGTGCTTCTTGAACCAAGAAACATCAGTTTAACTGGTGCTGTGTTATGGTATAGTTAACTGCTATTAACACAATTTAAAAAAAGATATAATAATAATTCAAAAGAAATCTGCGCCAATCAGGCCGTGTGTGTGTATATGTATATATACGGTATATATTATATATATATAATTATAGCTCTGTAGTCATAATGAATAAAACATTCAGTCAGTATTTGTGAACACGCACCCCTCTCTCCTAAAGCTACAAATCACTGATCGGTGATGTCACTGGGATGTGAAATCTGGGGCTGCTCCATAGACTATGAATGGGGCTCTCACTCTACGAGGCCATGCAATGGTTGTGAGCTCTTCCACCCAAATAAGGTTTTCCTTCAAGTGTGAACCAGAATTAAAACCTAATTTGGGTGCAAGAGCTCACACAAACATTGTATGGCCTCTAAGTCCATTCATTGTCACTGTTTACATGAACCGTTCCTCCCCTAGTGTGTTTTTGTGTGTGTGTTTTACTGACCTGGTATATTCTGAAGGGGATGTAGCGAAAACCTCCCTCCTCACTGGGGTACTCCATCAACTTTCTGTTTATGGCCCAGAACTGATCAAACTTATCTGTAAACACACATACACACACACACACATTAATTACAATTACAAGTAAATGTATGTTGATTGATCACTAGAAGTTGTTGTACCTTATGTTATGTTCGTTTTGTTCTGCCGTTTTTAGTATATGTTATTATTATACATTATTGTACATATGTATGTAAAACATTTCTTGTTTTAATATTGTTTTGTTATACTTTGCTCTTATTGGGGTTTAAGTTTTCTTCACTGCATTCAGTTTTTGTTTATGCCATTATGCAATGTTTGGGTTTTGTTGTATTCTTTTATCAGGGTGCAATTGCATTGATTTGTTCTAGGTGGGAGGGACTGGGTTTGTATGGGTGGGTTTTCCTTAGTGTTGCTAGGTGGTTGTGGGGAGTTTTTATCTTTGTGTTTATATGTTAGATCGTTTTTTCTTATGTCTGTCGTGTCTATATTTATTTCACTCATATTCATTTTTTTAGCTACCGTTTATATTGTATATAGTCCTGTATATTGTGTGTACATCGTGTCCCTTATGTTACTTTATGTTTATAGTGTATAGGGTCCTATATGTTACTTTATGTTTATATTAGATATTTTTTTATATACACCACAGGAAGGGGGAAACGCAATTTCATTTCTCTGTATGTCTTGCACATTACGAGAAGTGACAATAAAGCTGATCAGTGGACCCCAAGAAGACTAGCGGTCACAATTGTGGCAGCTAATGGGGATCCAATAAACACACACAAGTGTGTAGACACTGAACATGGTCATATGGCTCAAAATACACCACAAACCGCTACATGCATTACATACTGTACACCACAAACTCAAGATATCTTCTGGACCATATTAACCCCTTACAGTATTTGTATTGTATTCATTTAGCAGAAGTGGTTGGCTATTCACGGCAAGACCGTTACCACAACTACTATGGTGCATGTGAAGTAAATCATCCACACCATTATTATTATTATTATTATTATACCATGGCTGGTCTGAATACTTGCTTCACATTATTGTTGTTATTAATATACCATGGCTGGTCTGAATACTTGCTTCACATCATTGTTGTTATTATTATACCATAGCTGGTCTGAATACTTGCTTCACATTATTGTTGTTATTAATATACCATGGCTGGTCTGAATACTTGCTTCACATCATTGTTGTTATTATTATACCATGGCTGGTCTGAATACTTCCTTCCGGTTGGCTGAAAGCAAGAGGTGGGCATTTATTCATTGAAATGTCCAAAATAAATCTGCCCTAAAATATAATTAGGGTTAGTTAATACTGTAGGTGTTACCTGTTGACTAATTGTGCTCGCTTTATAGTAGCATGCTGGACCTGGATGGTGGCCCTCACTTGAACTGCATGAGTTAAACCGGCCTGTAGTTTATTATCAGTGTCAAGCAGTGAGTGTATTATAGTGTATTGTGTTATATTAAAAGTGTGTTCATTTGAGAAACTAAACGGTCTCCACCACGCTGTGTTGGTTAACAACAGCCTTCCCAGTTACCCTGACATTACAGATTCTACCTTTAAGCTGAATACTAGAGAGCCAGATGTCATCGAGAGACACATCTGGGAGCTGCTCCATAGACAGTAAACAGTGGACTCCTAATACACCGTTACATTAACCAGAGTGATTTTACAGAGATATGGGTACATTTTCTGATCCAGAGCTGTTAAAACTCTACATTTAAATAAAACTAATTTAATAGCTAAACGAACCTACAATCCATTGTCAATGGACCAACTCCCAAAAGTGTCACTTGATGGCATCAAATTCAAGTCTTTCTAGCTTTGGGCAACATTTGGAATTGGAATAGTACAATATAAATTATGAAATGTAAGAAAGAAAAAAAACTGACATGCTCAGTGTAGGTTGAATGTTACGTTTGTACACAAGGTTCTCATGGTGGGTTCAAAATTAACAAAAGTGGGCAAAAAGAGAACATTTTGGGGTATCTGGGGGTAACGTGATATGATTTTGTAGGGAAGAAACAGGAAGGAAGGAGCCGATGCGTGTGCAAGTGAGATTGCTGTAGAGAAACTGTGAAAAGTTCATATCACTGGTGCAAAAACATAATCAATTGATTGTTACTTGCAGTGGTGAAAAGATTGTTTGAAATCAACCTCTTGGTTTAGGCCTGGGAAAACCATGGCATCACATTTAAAAAATCCAGAATGTCTCTCTCTGGGAGGAGTCTCTTGAGACGATTACCCCTCTAGTGGCTGAAGTGTGAGTAGTGGGACCAGGAGTTTAATGAAGTAATCCATGCATTGGGAAGCTGGTTCACTTCTGTGAGAGCCATTGGTTGAGATGAATAGTCCACCTGGTGGGGTTGTCCTTGCCGACATTCCTTACGGCCAGTTCCTAGGCCTCAGAGGAATTTGTAACCAGGACCAGGACTTCGAGGGTAAATAATGGTCTAACTCCATCGTTATTTGGGCTAAGGACAGCATTCTGCTGTGATAAACAAGGCCAGCCCCAACAGTACTCCAACTAGCCTAGGAACCTAGCCTGTGTGTGTGTGTGTGCGTGCGTGCGTGTGTGTGTGTGTGTGTCGACCACACATACCGGGGATGGGGTCTCTAGGAAATCTCCCTTAACACATTGAGCGCCAGATGGCGCTGTGGGCGTATGGCCGTTTGTGCCAGCGCTGTAATGCAATAGGGGTAGATGCCGGTGTTTGTAGTGCTAAAACTATATTAAATATTATAGCTATGGATCTAATAACAACGTCGATTGTGAGTTTCTTCCGGTCAACATGCAAAAAACTGATTATTTTTTTTCATCCATACATTTCCGTTTTATACCGTGGTGAATATGAGTATAGTTTTAGAGTGATCCTGTGTAATTCCAGGAAACTCCGTCAAACAGCGCTTTACTGCATTTCATTATAAATCGTGCCATTTCTCGCCTGATTATTGAATCAATCCAAAATCAACGCTAGATTATCGGTATTATGTTTCATCATGCATGCACGAAAGGGGGGGGGGGGGGGGGGAAGCCGGCCCTCCGTGCTTTGATCGCAGCCAACGGGACACGGCCCACACCCAAGAATAATCCAATTATCTGATCGCCATTCCAAATACTGGTCACGGTCGTGTGTCCAACGTTATCCACCAAAGAAAATGAACAAGGGGAAGCGGGGACACTCGTCGATGCCATCCCTATAAGCGCTCGTCTTGCTGGAGTGTTTAGACCCCGCCTGCACGCTGCAGCTCGGCCAGGAAAACAAACCACATAGTTTAAAATGGAGTGCAATAGCGGCCGCAAGGCGTTAGGCGGCGGTATCGGACCGTTGTGGTCTCAGACAGAGTGCCACACAGTCCTACAGCACAGCAGGATGTGAATGGAAATAGCGAATAAAAGAAATAACGATCATAATAACAAGTATACTCGTTGTTGGCGTCCAACGATTGGCGGGCTATAACGAGTGTACTCGTCATTGGCAATTAATGTGTTAAAGATTTTAATGTTTAGGGGCGGTCGGGTGGCGTAGCGGAGATTGCGCTCGTCACCAGTGCAAGAGGCTGCGGTCTCGACTCCCGGAGTCAGCATTGCCCTGGGGCTTGGGCCGGTCGTCATACTAACTCGTTTGGCTGAGTTAGCGGGAGGGAAGTCGTGGGTGGTAATCTGCGTTGTGGACAGCGACGCCTACAGGTCAGGTCTGGGCGCCTGCTCAGCGAAAGGCAGGAAATGGTGAAGGCAGCGTGACCTCCCACGCGTTACGCTTCACCAATGAGAGTCCTCGCTGTCAGGTGAAAAAAGAGCCACTGGCTGTCTCCACATGTGTCGGAGGAAGCATGTGGTGGACTTCAGGGTTCCCTTGTACCGACCAGTAGGAGGAACATGCGCACAACAACCAGGTAGGGGAGGGGGGGGAATTGGCATAATGACTAAAATTGGGATGGGGAGAAAGAATTGAAAAATCAGGCAGAAACAAATAAATAAATAAATAAATAAATGATTTAAATGTTTGCACGTTTGTAATTCCATTAACTCATTCAATGCCAGTCACGATGATAGTCGGGTTAACTCGCCATCGCTTGAGCGCTAATCACGAGTATAGTCAGGTTTTAATCGTTATTTCTTTTATTAGCGATATCCATTCATTTTCATCCATCCAGCCTGATGTTATCGTTGGGAATGGGTCTGAGCTCGCAAAAGGGCAAATACCGCCCCCTACGCCTTCCGGCTGGTATTGCACTCCACTGGGAATGGTATAGTTTTTTTTCTGGGACGATCCAAGCCGTGCGGGCGTGGTTTAAATAATCAGGGGAGGTATGCAATGCTGTTGAACGTGGCACGGACCTCCGCGCCCAGTACTTCAAATGGCGATCAGATAATTGGAATCTTTCTTTTGCATTACATCAGGTAAGAACATTATATATAAATTTGATCGTTGATCTGATATGTATTTCTACCCCGATCGACGCTGTATCTGTGTGTGTATGTGTGGCTGTTTTCCGTTGGGTGCAGGAGGTGGGGGGGGAGCGCCGCGCTGCGAGGGCCATTTCATGTATGCATGAGGAAGGACAATAATGATGATCTAGCGTTGATTTCAGGAAGATTCGATAATCAGCCGAAAAATTACGTGTTTTGTGTATTCCACTAAAGAGCTATTATCGCGTCTTTCTCTGGAATTACTAGAAATCACCAAAACTATACTCGTATTCAAAACGGTATAAAACGGAACAAAACTATCCGTTTTGTACATGTTGACTGCAAGCAACTCACTGATAATCGACGAGTGTATTAGACCCATAGCCATAATTTAAGATATATTTTTAAGGACTCGCAAATCTCCCAGTCCTCCCATTGATTAAAGCGATGGCGCTCACGCACTTAAGCGTGGCGGTCAATGAGTTAATCGTGATTAATAATCTTGATCACAATATGAATAAAAATAGCAATTAATATTTATGATAATAACGCAGCCTAGGCCCCTAATGTCAAACATATCACCAGATCAAACTGGAACATAATTACTTGCGATCACACCCTCAGACCCCCCCCCCTTCCATCAGAGACAAACCAGTACACAGCTATCTACCGGCTGACCACAAGGACCTGTAGCTCAAAAGACCTGTGGGCAGCTACAGATTAGGGAACTGCAATCACTGTGGTAACATTCTATGCACCAAAGCATTCACAGACCTCAAAACCAATCGTATTTACCAACCATTTCACGGACGACAACAAGGACAACTACAGAGCCCTGGTGAACAGATTTTTATAAATACCTCTATGCTGGAATATTGGAATATGGAATCTTGCAACCACTACAGAAAACGTGAGTACACAAGTTCAACTCAAGTTCAGACCTGTTACTCTATTTCATTAGCACTAAAAGTGATTTTCCTTTTTTGCATTAGTAACTTCTAGGGGTGTAACGGTACACAAAAACCACGGTACGTATGTATCTCGGTTTTTAAGTCAGGG
This sequence comes from Notolepis coatsorum, assembly GCF_963971535.1. NCBI lineage: Eukaryota > Metazoa > Chordata > Actinopteri > Aulopiformes > Paralepididae > Notolepis > Notolepis coatsorum. Next base: position 27,472,450 of record NC_140183.1, read on the forward strand.
TTCGGTACGAGTTTTCGGTACAGTGGGGGAAAGTTTGGCTTTCCATGTTCCACTCAGGGGTGATGTAGTGTGCAGTAACTAATTGTACTTGTAGGGCTGTCAACGAATATTCTATATTGAAATTAATAATCGATTGTAAAAAAATTAATAATAATAATTATATTAGATTGTGAAAAAAAACAGCCCCCAGTGGGCTGTCGTTAGTGGTTAACATACCGTTGTATTTGTTCAGTACACTACACAGCCGTTCGGTACGGTACACACTGAAACTTGTTCGGTACGGATACGTGTACCTTTACACCCCTAGTAACTTCAGAATGTTATCTTTCCAAAGAGACCAGGCTCATGCATGTGCTATGAGTATAAAGTATAAAGCTAAGCTTTGCAAAAAAGGTATGCAGTCCTCAAGTTCAAGTAAATAAAAATGGCCACTTTTCTAGGTGCCTGTTAACTCATTCAGCGCCAGTGTGTATCCCCATCCCTGCTGTCAATGGAGATAAATTACAGGAGATAAATTACATCATGGGATCGGAGGCTAGAATTTACGTGTACTCGCCGATACCGATACTAGCATTTTAGGCAGTATCGGCGGCATTTCCGATACTAGTATCGGTATCGGAACAACTCTGGTCAGCAACGGCATACATTTTGGAGTACGTTATGATCGTTGCGATCGATGTGAAATTATTGTAGGATTGTAAGTAGGATTGATGTCATATAGTCCTTACCAATGTTCCCCCTAAGGTGCGCGCGCACAGGGCAAAACGCTCCCGCGCACATCTGAAATCGGTCACAACATTTTTTTTTTTTTTCAACAAACATGACCATGTTCACGTCTTAAACTCATACTGAGGCCTTAGTTTTGGTTTTAAATTGCATATCATCATTCATTTATTTATTGTCACACAGAGCAGAAGAATTTTGCCAAAACAAACCAATAGTATCCAGCTGCAGAACGGCAGACCAGCCACACTCTCAGACCCATACGCATTTCCTTTGATTTAATTATACATCAAATGATTTATGTCAAGGATTGCAATGCCTCGCTTGAATGAAGTTAACTTTTCACCTGGATAACATTAACATTCAGGATGAATGTAATATGAGAAATTGGGATACAAAAGAAATATATATATATATTATTTTTATTTATATATTTTATTTTTTTGATCGGATCGGGAAAGATCGGTATCGGTAGATACTCAAAATCACATGATCGGGATCGGATCGGGAGCAAAAAAATGTGATCGGGACATCCCTAACGGTAACCTGTTGCGTGTGATGTTACCAAGAGAAGCCCCGCTTTCAGTGCTTTGTGGGCAGCGCTACTGCACACTCACACAGACACACACAACAGATGAGGAAGTGGACAGATCCGACCAGCATTGCTGGCTCCTCACAATGCAAACGCGAAAATGTACATTACAGATGAACTGCAGAGAAAATTTCCAATTTATCATCCCGGTCGAGACTAATTGGAAGCGCTGCGTGCAAAGCTTGACCATATGTTTATGTGTCTAATAAAGGTGCTGGCGATCTCAAAGCTCACATGGACACAGCAAAACATTACAAACAAAGCAGTGCGAGGCGAGAGTTTGATGGCAAAGTTGACCAAATTGATTGAAGAATGCAGCTATACAGAGAGAGAAAGAAAATAATTGAAAACTATTTTGATGCCTCAAAATGATGTTTTGGTTTGATAAGATGCTTACCGGTATGATACAATCATAAGGATTATGTGTGTAATAAATTAGTTTAGTACACTAATTGCAACAAATCTGAAACTGCATAGTGCACTTTTAAATTAGTATCTTTGTGAGGTTACTGTTTTATAATTTACATTACATTGAAAAGATAAAGATATATTTTTTAAAGCTGGATTTTCTAATACAGAAGAGGTATTATTTAGAACATTACATCATATTTTTCTTGTTATTTATTTTGTCCAGTAAGACTTGAAAATATATATTATTTTGTCATAGGTTGATTTAGTTATTTTCTTGAGATTTGCCAGATAGATTACTTTAGGCATAATACAGCATGTTGAGTAACTTTGGTTATAGAGAGATATTATTTTGTTATATAAAATAATATAAACAATAATTTTATATCCATACAGAGGTGGTATACTTTAAATATATTATAATGATAAGGCATCTTTGAGTAAACTTTGATTAAGTATCTTGAGGCTGAAGGCAGAGTGTCATCTTTAAAAAAAATCACAATATGGTCACCCTTGAAGTCGCATTATAATTCACTTAATAAAATAATGACGAGTCAGCCTCCTAAAAAGACAAAAGTTAGTGACACGACTCACACCGCCGCCGCCAACCCAGCCAAAGTAAGGACTATGCTCTGTATCGTCAATCAATGGTCAAATAAATATTTTATTAAGGAATATTTATGCCTTTTTGTATTATTTCTCTGTGTATCAGCCAAATGTATATATTTGTATGTTAGACATTAAGGGAAATTAAGATTCTCAGATTTTTTAAAAACCGCTGCATATCAACTAACCGGTTAATCGGCAGGTGACGTATGTTGCTCAGTAGTTGCTGATGTCTGCTCAGGAGGTTTGAGTGTTTGCTCAGACCAAAAAATAATTAGAGGGAACATTGGTCCTTACCTTTACTAGGAGGTATTCCAAAATGAATATTCCAATTGTCTGATAACGATTTCCAGTAGTGATGTCCATCGGGTCCCTGACATGAAATGGGACAAACTATGCATCAAGTGTGCTGGACGCATGCCAAGTGGCTCGAATGAAGCCTTTCACTTGCCCGGGTACCATTTCTCCGCCCGGACCATATAAAATGTAACACACAGTGTGAAATAAGGTTTCAAAGGGTAGGCAATACTGCCACCTAGCAGGATTCGGCCAGAATTGCACTCTCGAGGTCTCAGAATGAGTCCCAATGATACACGAGATCCGTGAGACTGTATAGAATATTAAAATCAAATAAAAGAAAAAACGCTGAAAACAATCGAAAACCCGACTTTTCTTGGGTTTTGGCACTCAACCGTTGGCGAGATAACCCAACTTTTTACGTGATTGACGCTGAAAGTGTTAAGCGGTGGGCGGCTAGGTGGTGCAGAGGGCACTCACCACCAATGCTGGAGACGCTGGGTTCGAGCCCAGCTCTCCACATTGTTTTCAGTTTGGCTGGTCGTCCGTACTAATACAATTGGCAGTATTAGGGGGAGGGAAAACTGAGGGGTGGGGATCGGACGTTGTGGACAGCGACTCCTACAGGTCGATTGGTGCGCCTGCGCAGTAGAATCAAGAAGAGATGGGGGCGGCGCCCCTCCAAAGCGCAGACCACTGACGCTGAAAGATCGCGCCGCGCAGGTGAAAAGATGCGACGGCTGCTACCTCGAGTATCGGAGGTATGGCTTCGTCCACATTGCAGCCGGCTTGTGGGAGGCAAGAAACAGCATTCGAGACAGGAGAGGGTTGAATTGGACAATACGAAATTGGGATGGGAGAAAAATAGAAAATGGGAGAAAAAGTGGATAAAAAAAAGTGTTAAGAGGTTAAAAAGCAGTACGAAAAACATAAGTTGAGAGAGACATTCAATCATGACTTATTTGATAATTAAATAATAATGGCTCTGTGGACTTATATGTTTCTATTTGATCATTGATTGACGTATACGTTTCTATTTGATCATTGATTGAATGGCTCTATGTGGACTTATATGTTTCTATTTGATAATTTTTTGAATGGCTCTATGTGGACTTATGTTTCCATTTGATCATTGATTGAATGTCTCCATGTTGACTTGTGTTTGTATTTGGTCATTGATTGAATGGCTCTATGTCGTCATATAAGCCCCATGCGGGATCAATAAAGTTGTCTGAATCTGAATCTGAATGTTTGTATTTTATCATTGATCGAATGTCTATGTCGACTTATGTTTCCATTTGATCATTGATTGAGTGTCTATGTCGACTTGTGTTTTTCATACCGCTACCGATGCCACCAAATCCTCCTACAAAATGCATATAAACTTCCCATGTGTGACTAGTGTTTCAAATGACCGCTTTTAACACAAAGTGTATGAAACACAGCATGGCTCAGAGACAGAGACAAACAAACTTGAACTTGATGGACACAGAACCAAAATTACTTCAAGACTCCACTCCACTATGTCGGTAATCAGTAAATAATGCTCCATTCAATTATCCTCTCTTTTTCATGCCATCACACTCTCAACTCTAAACCTTGGCAAAGTATCAATATGATCATAACACTAATGGCATTTCTGAGTGCTCCTCAAAGCCCTCAGCGAAGCTCTTGACGAACATGAAAACATCCGTTGCTAAGAAAGATAAATGTGAAACCTGTCTGAGCATGTGTTGGTTTCCATTTCCCCTCCCCTTGGGTCTCACTTTCACATGAACCTCAACTCCCCGCGCCTTTTCTTTCTCCGTTTCTAGTCTCTTTTTGGGAATGAAAGGCTCTCATAACGCTTGCCCTGTTTTGGCTTCGGGGGAAAGTGAGAGAGGAGAAGTTGTTGCAGCTGAGGCTTGTTGGGGGGGTATTTGAAGCTGTAGAATCTTCTGAAAACGCTAAAAAAATACATAGTCAGCACAAGATGTACACGACAAGCCTTTTGACCCGATCACACATCTATCTGGCACCCTGCGCAAATTTAGAAGATGGTAGAAAACCCCAAGTCATAGTCACATAGTCACTCACAATACTGTAGTTTAGTCCTAGAACTCCTGTTAAATATATGCACACTAAATGAAAACCACGGTTGAGGTTTAGCTTGAGAAAGCGGCCATTAGTGAGGGTTATTTTAAGTGACCTCTGTGTTAAACACTAGGATGGAGGGAATAGTGTGACAGATACACACACCACACAAATTGATACATATTCAGCAACATCCATATGACCTCTTGTCAAATTACATCTGTATTATACTAGGTCCTGTTTTGCATTATAAAGAATCACGCAAAAGACAGACTTATAATGTATTGCTTTGCACAAACCGTGCGGTGATATTTCAAACGCACTGTTAAATACGGGAAATCCTCCCATAATCGCCAGTCCACATAATAATACTACACTGCCCCCCCCCCCCCCCCCCCCCCCCCAAGAACTCAACACACATCGACACCATACCCCCACTCAACCATGTACGGTACAAGCTAGTGCTATGGCAGAAAAGGGTTAGGTCGACTACACAGAACACCACAGTCGGCACCGGGAGGCGAATTGTTTCTTGCGCTCATAAAATGGCAGCGGTCCATTGTGGAGAGAGCGGGGGTTATCTAGGTTCCAGTTGCTGCTTTGAAATGGAAGATAGTGGGTGTGCGAGTTGCTGACTGGTATGGTGAACAGAAGGAATAGTATGGCGGCTTCAAAGAGTGTTACGAAGGTGAGTGGTAGTGTGAGTGTGAGTGTGAGCGTGTGCGTGTAGCTAGCCTGTCTGGCCTCTGTAGACCCACTCTCTCACACAATGGATCAACATATGATTAATAATAGCATAATCTGATTAATTGTAATCTCAGTTCTATGTTCCTTTATGGGGTAAATTAAATTGATATAATTGAAATTGTAAGTAAATTCAAAAACAAAACATCAACTGATAAACTCCATTGCCATGGTAATTATTAAATAAGTAATTGAGTCTATTGTAAAACCTTTGACCTATGCAATCTGTCTTTTCAAAGAGGTGTTTTTCCTAATAATATGAAATCAGCAAAGGTACCGGTAATACCAATATTTAAAAATAGAGATCATCAAATGGACAATTATAGACCAGTGTCTCTACTTCCTCAATTTTCAAAAATATTAGAGAAATTATTTGTGAAACAACTGGATCTTTTCATTGGCAAATACAAAATACTGAGGCCATGTTTAGACTTGCGGTCTCACTTTTAATGTTGCGTTTAGACTAGTGTTTTGGGATGGAATTCAGCGTGCAGACGAGGCTGTAACGACTCGAGACGACGGAGCCCCGCTGTCACACGATTGGCGCATATGTCACATGACGTGCTGTGAAGACCCGCCCTACTCTGCCTCTGATTCGCAGACTGTGGGTGGGGGAATGTGATTGGACCAAAGCAGAGTCACTCACAGACAGTGGCTCCAGTCACTAATAGTTGCGATAGCCGCGGGACAGATTCTTGTGTATTTAAAAGTACTGCCAATGTAGCCTTCAGGTGATCGCCATGGATAGAATCAGACATGCTTTGTTTACGCTTCTAGGCTACTGGCGCATGCCTGTGATGCAAGCAGTACGCGCGACGAGAGCCTTCAGAACCCTTTCGTCATAGTTTTATGCGGTTTGACAGTTTAGATGATAGCGCAAAGGTTTATCTTTTCTAGGAATTCCACCCAGGAAGGTGGTCTCACTTTTTTGCGGTTTCTCCCCGTAAAAATGCTGTTGCCGTATAAACAAAAGGCACATCCGAAAAAATATTTTTGCGGATTCACCTGCTAGCGTTTCCGTCTAAACAGGGCCCGAGTGAACACCAGTATGGGTTTAGGGGAAATAGAACTACCGGTACTACATATGCAGTGATGGAGATGGTAGAAGAAATAACTAAAGCAATCAAGTGTTCTATTGATATTTATATTGACCTACAGAAGGCTTTTGATACAATAGATCACAGCATATTAGTGAGAAAACTGGAGAAGTATGGGATACGAGGTATAGCTAACTCTTGGCTGAAGAGCTACTTGGAAAACAGACAGCAATGTGTGCAAATTAATGACACTGTCAGGATTTAGGAAGGTCACCTGTGGAGTACCCCAGGGATCTGTGATAGGTCCAAAACGTTTTATACTTTATATTAATGATATGTGCAATGTTGCTGAACTGTTAAAGTTTGTTATTTTTGCAGATGATACAAATTTATATTGCTCAGGAAGTAATTTAAAGGAACTTTTGTTTGATATTGAAAGAGCTTGAAATTCTCAAAACTTAGTTTGATGTTAATAAATTGTCTCTCAATATTAAGAAATGTATGGTTTTTGGTAATCGAAAAGAAATGAGGGGGATATAGAGTTAAAAATATGTGATGTAAAAATAGAAAGTGTTTCTGAGATAAAATTTCTAGGGGTAGTTATTGACCAGAAATTAACATGGAAACAACATGTTAACTATATTCAGGGCAAAATATCTAAGTCAGTAGCAATATTGTATAAATGTAAGGATACATTAAATTACAAAGCCTTGCACATCATTTACTGTTCACTTATACTTCCTTACATATCTTACTGTGTGGAAGTATGTGGGTCGACATTTAAAAATACAGTAAATCCAATAGTCTTACTGCAAAAGCTGGCCATTCTGAACCTTTTCAAGGCTGGTGGTTACTATAAACACACAAATCCATTGTTTAGAAAGTCTCATATTATGAAATTTAATGATTTGGTTTATTATAAAACTATGCAAATAATGTACAGAGCTAAAGCAAAGTTACTCCCAGACAGGGTGCAACGGTTTTTTTCAATACATGAAAGAAAATATGATTTGAGAGATATTTGTAAATTTACTGTTAAAAAAGCTAAGGGATTAAAAGGAGGTGTATTTCTATTATTGGGGTTAACTTGTGGAACAATGCTGATATACAGTTAAGAATGAGTAATTCACTTTGTTTTTAAGAAAATGGTTTGTAAAGTTACTTTTGAAAACTACAAGGGTGAATAATACTGTTTTTTTTTTTGCTATTTTCTTTTAGAATACTGTTTGAGTCTAAATTTAGTTAAGAATATAGGACAGGCATATAAGCATTATGCTTCAGTCTGTACCTTTTCAGTCACTGTAAAATCAAATATTGTTAAATGATGGTGAATATTAGGGGTGGACGGTATAAACGGTATACGGTATAAACGGTATGAATTTGCTCTACGGTATGGATTTTGACTATACCGTGTAACCGGTAGGGCAGCTCTAAAATAGCAATGACATCATGTAACCACAGCGCGACTATTTCAATCGCATTTGCCCCTAAAAATAGATCGAATTAGTCATAGATAATAGATATGTGCAAACTGGAAAAAGTTATTTAGGAGGCTTCGCGCAGTGGGCGCACTGGGCGTGTCAACACGCAATTGTCATTTCATAATAAACACATATCACTGCGGCGCACAGCAAGTTTCAATTTCAGTTCCTGGCATTTTTAACCAGTGGAGAAAGGTAAGAGATCTTACCTATCGTTTTTCTTATATGAATTATTCTACGTTAATAAAACATACCTGGTGATCAACTACAGTTTGCTGTAAACATTATGATATGTGTGTAGTGTTATGATAACGACGGGAGGACGGCTGCAGCAGTGGATTTGCGAAATAGCATGCAGCTGCAGAGCCGCAGAGCCAGTGGCTCTTTCAGGTCTGGTCACAGGCCCGCTCACCAAACGGCTGAACGACCTGAAAGAGCCACTGGCTCTGCGGCTCTGCAGCTACATATGCTTCTAGCAAAATCCAGCCCCGCTGTTTGCAATGGGAGCAGCACGGAGTCTCGACTCAGGACTTATTTTATTTGGAATATAATGTCTTTATACGCAAAAGTAGCCTAGTTTTAAGTTAAAATATTATAAATCTACATGCCTTGAGGATGTCATTCTTTATATAGCCTGCCTATCAGGCAAAAAAAATATTCTAACGGAAACACTGATACCGTGATATATACCGTTACCGTCTATGCTTCAAATTATACCGTGATATAAATTTTAGACCATACCGTCCACCCCTAGTGTATATATATATATTGTATTGTGTGAGATGACTAGGGATGGGTACCGAATTCGGTACTTTTGAGGTACCGAACCGAAACACGTCGGTACTACCGAGTATCGAATCAAGTGAGAAACAGAAAATAAAATAAAAATAAATAAAAAAAATTGTATTAATTTTTTTTTTTTTTTTTTTTACTTTTTTCTTTTCATGTCAACGTTCACACGCACAATATATGCTTACCTAGGATTTGACTTGATTCAACAACAAAGCAGTCGGAGCAATGACAAGCCGAAAACTGTCGAAATTGTAGTTATTTGAAGTTTGGATTTTTTTTTTACGACTGAGGTAGGTAAATTACAGTTCTTGAGACTAAAGTTACCGAAAAAAGGTACCGTTGGGTACCGGTATCGATTCACACGTACCGGTTCAAATGTGAAAGGTACCCATCCCTAGAGATGACTGAATAAAACTACTACTACTAACATGTAGCTGTAGATGTCATTAATTTTCTTTCTAAAAGCATGACTACAGATTTTACCCACAAAATCTTAAGTCTTTCCATCTGGTTTGCAGCTGGTCACCCTCTACACCACGGTTATGAACAGGTAACCATGCCTGCCATGCGTACAGGGGCCTTTTACACAGCCAAGCACCAGAGAATAATGGATTAATTTGATATAAAAATGGCATCTATTTAATTATCCAATCATCTATAGTGTTATATAAGCATCCACTGTCTTTGTTAATTCAGATGTGTTCTCTAATATTGCAGAAAACACCCCTGCTGTTGTTGTTGCCATTGTTCATGAGGATCTCAAGAGTGTTGATTTTACATTTAGGCTGCCTGTACCTTTTTTATTTTTAAATTTTTTTTTAATCATCTTTTTCTCCACCTGATTTTCTATGCTTTTCTCCCCATCCCAATTTAGTCGTTATGCCAATTCCCCCCCTCCCCTACCTGGTTGTTGTGCGCATGTTCCCCCTACTGGTCGGTACAAGGGAACCCTGAAGTCTACCACATGCTTCCTCCGACACATGCGGATACAGCCAGCGGCTCTCTTTTCACCTGGCAGCGAGGGCTCTCATTGGTGAAGTGTAACGCGTGGGAGGTCACGCTGCCTTCACCACTTCCTGCCTTTCGCTGAGCAGGCGCCCAGACCTGACCTGTAGGCGTCGCTGTCCACAACGCCAGATTACCACCCACGACTTCCCTCCCGCTAACTCAGCCAAACGAGTTAGTATGACGATCGGCCCAAGCCGCAGGCAATGCTGACTCCGGGAGTCGAGACCGCAGCCTCTTGCATTGGTGACAAGCGCAATCTCCGCTACGCCACCCGACCGCCCTAGGCTGCCTGTACCTTTAAAAAGGTTTTAAATGTACAGCCCAATTTTAAGAATTTGCATATGTTCTTCTTGTGGCCCAGGACAGTTCAGTTAGTATTTGTGAACACGCAACATTCTCTCCCAAAGCTAGAAATCAGAGAGAGAGACCCCTCCAATCAGCGATGTAATTGGGATGTAAAGTCTGAGGCTCTGGCTTTATGAGGGCATAAAATGTTTGTGTGAGCTCTTACACCCAAATGAGGTTTTAATGCTAGACTACAAACCTAGTTTGTGTGTTAGAGCTCACACTTTATGGCCTCATAAAGTCAGAGCCCCATTCATGATCTATGGAGCATCCCAGTGACATCTCAGACTGGAGAGTTCCTCTTTCCATGTGTTGAACTAATCTATTGAATTAATATTACCTGGAACGCTTGTTAATTCTTTTAGTTCCTGACAGACAAAAGCTTGTTTTTTTTTCGAAATAAATGTCATTCCGGTCTGACTCTCTCTTAGGGATGGGAATTGATAAGATTTTATCGATACGATTCCATTATCGATTCTGCTTATCGATCCGATTCTTTGTCGATTCCCTTATCGATCCCTGCTACGTTTATAATTTATATAAATACATTGGAAATGCATTTATTGTTGAGCCCCCATGTCAGAAAAATACAAAAACTGTAAAAGAAAATAATTAACTATATACTTAAATAAAAGAATGTATTTGAGATTCTCTTAAACTAATTTAATCTATTGAACTGTAGTTGCATTCAACAGGTCGTTATTCCTCTGACTCCTCTCTGTCATCTGGCGCACGCACACGCACACACACAGAAAGGGCTCCGGAGAGACGGCTCCCTCCTCGCTCCCACCCTTTCTAGGTCAGTCAGCTGTTCTCTCTCTCTCTCTCTCTCTCTGTGTATTGAGCATAGTTAGCTAGCGTTAGCTGGTGTTAGCTCCATGGCTAACGTTAGTTTAACTCGAATAAAAAGAATAACTAGGTTGCAAAGCATTGGAGTAGTTTTCACTGCACATAGAAACAGTCAAACAGCGGGAGCATTTCGGGAGCATGTGACCAAAACCCAGGCAATTTCGAGCCCTTAAGGAATCAAATAGTCTGCTGCTATGGCTGCATGTGTGGCACTAACGTTATTGTTTTCAACTGTCGGAAAAACATGGCAGCGATAAGAGGAATCGATAATACGGAGGCATGCGATTCCAGGAATCAGACAATTAGGAACCGGCTCCCAACGGGAACCGGTTTTTCGATTCCCATCCCTACTCTCTCTCCACTGTGTTAGCGCTGTGCCAGCATTCCACTAGACTAGCGGAACAACAGTAGAATCATATTGTGGGAATGTCTTTTTCGTTTTGGTATATGTTTTCACAACCCCTCAAAATCATCTCAGGACCACCCTCTAAGGCAGTGGTTCTCAACTGGTCTAGCCTCGGGACCCAACAGTTTCCTTAGTCATTAACACTTCCAGTGCCGTTTACCTAGAACTACGTTTCTGTCGTCCGATCGTTGAGTGCCGGAAACGTATTCTGTCACGGTATTTCTTTTATTATCTATTGCCATTCATAATTCAGCGGGGCACCTTGTGCATACTGTTCTGAGTGTGTCTGAGCTGGCAGACGGTATTATACCGCCCTCTAACGCCTTCGGCCAGTAATGCACCCCGTTAGAAACGGGTTGGTTTCTTTACTCTACCGAGCATGGGGGCGGGTCCTAAACACTTTTTTTGGCATTACTTCAGAGACCAGGTAAGGACACCATATATGAAAGCTTGCGTTGATCGGATATTTATTTCTACTGCGATTGAAGCTATCTGTGTTATAGCTGTTTGGCTGTATGCCGTTGGGTTGCAGGGGGGGGGGGGGGGGGGGGGGGGGGGGGCGCCGGTCTAAATCACATTGCATGCGTGCAAGAGGAAGGATAATAGTGATGATCTAGCATTGATTTCAGGAAGATCCGATAATCAGAAGCGGCCGTACTATGTTCATATTCAAAACGGTATAAAACGGAAATGTACAGATCTGTTTTTTGCACGTTGACCAGATCAATGAGACTCGATGGCGTTATTAGCCCCATAGCTATACTATAAAATATAGGTTTAGGTCTACAAAGTACAACTACGTTTACATGGGGTTAATGGACGGCACGGAAGTGGTCACTTCCCGGAAGGGGCGTGGCACTCAATGTGTTAAGTCGCAACCCAAATTTTTTAACCACTATGATTTATATATATATTTTTTTTTTTTTTGCAGTAATACGCAATCTTTCATGTACTGTTAAAAACATGAAATAAACACAAAAAAGTGCAACAAAAGTGCAACTAGGGCTAAACCCAATGAAATAAAATAATAATAAATATTATGCTTCTTAGCAGATTTCTTAGCTTAACATAACAGACCTAAGTTTGGGGAAACTAATGGGATAACTGGGGTTGCAACAAAAGTGCAACTAGGGCTAAAAATCCAATGAAATAAAATAATAATAAATTATATGCTTCTTAGCCGATTTCTTAGCTTAACATAACAGACCTACGTTTGGGGGAATTAATGGGATAACTGGGGTTGCAACAAAAGTGCAACTAGGGCTAAAAACCCAATGAAATAAAATAATAATAATAAATAATTATGCTTCTTAGCCGATTTCTTAGATTAACATAACAGACCTAAGTTTGGGGGAACTAATGGGATAACTGGGGTTGCAACAAAAATGCAACTAGGGCTAAAAACCCAATGAAATAAAATAATAATAAATAATATGCTTCTTAGCAGATTTCTTAGCTTAACATAACAGACCTAAGTTTGGGGGAACTAATGGGATAACTGGGGTTGCAACAAAAGTGCAACTAGTGTGTGCAGTTTTAAAGCACCTTGGCTTTGTTCTGAATGCACTTTGTTGTAGTTATCCTACAGAGAAAAGAAAATGCACTTGACTTTAATGCACATTTTGTTGTATGCAAAGAGAAAATGTTTAAATTGTACAATCTTTCAGCAGTCAGTCTGGAATTAATGTATGCATTCAAAAGTGCTGAATAAATGTTTTATGGACCCATAATGGTGATTATTAATATTATTTAAGTTAAGTTTTGCCATAATCATGTATTTTGCCATAATCAGGTAGCTGAACAAAAAAAAATACATTATATATATTTATATTAATATTTTTCGGCCTTTCGGCATTCGGCCAACTGTTTCCTATTTTCGGTATCGGTTTCGGCCAAGAATTTCCCATAAGGTGCATCCCTAATAATAAATAATTATGCTTCTTAGCAGACTTCATAGCTTAACATAACAGACCTACAGTAAGTTTGGGGGAACTAATGGGATAACTGGGGTTGCAACAAAAGTGCAACTAGGGCTAAAAACACAATGAAATAAAATAATAATAATAATAAATAATATATCCTTCTTAGCAGACTTCTTAGCCTAACATCCCAGGGAACTAATGGTTTAACTAGGGATGTTGTTTGCTCCTGACAAGAGTCTCAAAGTCTGGGGTGATGGTAGACAAAGCAACTCTGAGGTCATGCTCAATGTCCAATCTGTTCCTCTGCTTTGTCTTCAGTTGGACCAGAGCTGAGAAGCCACTTTCACAAAGATAGGTAGTTTTTCTTTTCTTTTTTTTTTTTACACACATCCGCGACCCACTCAAAATGGCCCTGCGACCCACTTTTGGGTTGCGACCCACCAGATGAGAAACACTGCTCTAAGGCGTCTCACGCCCTCCTCCTCCTCACCGTTCTGCAGGCCCATCCACAGCTGCTTGTGGTCCTTCTTCTGCATGTCATTGATGACCTGACTCTTATGTTTCAGGGCATCCGCCTCCTTGATGCAGGACATGAAGTGGGCCTCGATCACAGAGTTGCAAGGGCAGTGGAGCAGATCGCGCTCCGGGAAATTCTGGACACAAAAGAACAATAATAAGAAGCAGAAACTCAAATTTAGCTTTTCCTTTCTAGCATCTTGATATTCAATACAATACTTTATACAACTGGTATTAATGCATCCCCCATTTCAGAACGTGTTTATGTCGAGTTGTGAAATTAACTATGTACACATTCACTTCAACAGGTGTTTGGTGATTTGTATGCGTCAGTTCAACTTTAAAAGGGGACATGTGTATATGTTCAACAATTGTATATGACTTGCTTGAATCTGTGGACATATCTTTACGTTTTTTGCAAGAAACTAGTCTAAATAAAAAAAAAAATACATTGTACTATATGCACTGTTTTTGGTAGTTATCAAATCTTAAATTCACTATGTCCTTCTCTGTCTGGCTACTCCACACCCAAGAGAACACCTTCACAGACTGGGCAGTATATTAGGTAATCAAGTGTTCTTGGCTCCAAAAAACACAGCTAATAAGAGTTATTAAAGCAAATACATTGCTTGTGTCCCACTTGTGACATCACCAATGACAATAATTCTGCAGCTTGTTTAGGCTTGTTAATCTAAAGACTGCAAACCATGGCCAAAACGGCAAGGACCACATATGTCGTTTTCCACCAGTGCCTGGATACCTTTTCATACAAAGACTAAGAAAACCCCATTTTCTATAACATGTCCCCTTTAACCCATACAAGGTGAAAGTGTCCTCCACCATCCGGACACTGTCCATCTCCCCACCAGTCAAATACCTTGAAGTGCACCGTGATGCTCCAGGGCAGGGCTATGTTGGAGGCATGGAGGTCAAACAGCAGTCCGATTGGGTAGTGCCTGGAATCAGGAAGTGACACGATTTATTTTAATGATTTTATTTTGAATATATCTGTGAAGTAGATTGAACCCAACAGAGGGGGGGTAATGTAATTTACATTTTATGCTGGTGGTTATATATAGCTTAATTAACCTCTTTAACCAAGAAAAGTGGCCATTTCTTTTACTTGACTGCATACTTTTTTTTGCAAAGCTTAGCTTTATACTTATAGCACATGCATGAGCCTGGTCTCTTTTGAAAGATAACATTCTGAAGTTACTAATGCAAAAAAGGAAAATCACTTTTAGTGCTAATGAAATAAGAGTAACACAGGTCTGAACTTGAGTTGAACTTGTGTACTCACATATTTCTGTAGCGGTTGCAATATAAAAATAAATTTTATAAAAATCCATTCAGAAATTAGTCTTTGAGAGACATCAGAGTAAAACCGGCAACAAATAAAAAAGCTCTCCAAAATCCATTTCCTCATCCACGGCCGTCGGCCGTTCATTCTGAAGTGTGATTCACTTCTGGTTTTTGCTCGTCAACTTTCACCTAGAGATCCCTTATTCGCACCCCCCCACGTGGGGTATCATTGGAAAGGTACACTCATTGGCTACAACGCTGACCAAAATTTTTCGCCATCAGTGGATGATTGGCAGGTCGGGAGTCCAGGGTGGTCATCTGACGCGCGGCGAGCCTAAAAAGACGCTCGCCTGACATATCGCCATGTAACTCGAGTACCGAGGCACAGATTTGGTCGAGTGAGGTGGCGTTCGAATGGCAACAAATGGATCTTTCTAATGGTAATTTATATGTTCGGCGAAAAATGCAGCCCCAAGCCGCTAGACGCTCGCAAAATGCCGTGACTAGTGTGCATGGGGGCCCGATTTCGGGCCAGTGCAAGTTAAGAGAGGTTAATAAAGTACGATGTACCAGTGCCCTGGCGTAACCCAATGACGTCAAATATCTCTGGGTCTAGCCTGACACCTTGTGGCTGAAATGAGTCACTGCACAAAATCATACAGGACATCTCAAGAATTGACTTATCCTTCCATCCTTATATAAAAGGTTGTCTGTGTCTGTTCATCCACATGTGTCACAAGATGGCAGAACACACATTGATATGTGTACAGAGGGAGAAAGTGACACTGATCGACACACACACACACGCACTGAGGGAGAGAGACACACTGATGAAAACACACGCAGCTAACAAACAGAGGGAGAGAGTGACACACACACAGAGAGGGAGAGAGTGACACACTGATGGACACATACAAAACACAGAGCGGGAGAAAGCAACACACTCATGGACACACAGCTAACACAAACACAGAGGGAGAAAGTGACACACTGATGGACACACACACACACACATAGTGACATTAAACTACTTCTCATTTGGCTGGGGACCTCCTGGAACCACCGTGTTTAGAGGAGAATACAGAGATTAAAAGGGATACATGTTGAATTTTAGCTGGTTATTGTCCTTAACATTCTTGAAAAAAGTTTCTGTTTGTCCTTCCGTTTCCCTGAAATGGGAATTTTAGCATTGCTGGCTAACTGTGTCCCTTAGGTTTCAATGATGAATGCTAATTGATTGATTGACAACTTTATTAACAGATTGCAGAATGGGTCAAATACAGTACGGCTCAATACACAGTACAATTGTTAAGGGGATGGAGACCAGAGAAAGACTTTTGTCTCGTTTACATCAGGGTCCCCCATTTTCAATTCATCGTAACATTTATGACATACAGATGAACTGTAATAATGCAATATGAGATACCAAGTAAAGCAGGATTTTATAAAGAACACACACACACATACTCTGCTCACCATTTGAGCGGCGTCCCCTCATACTCGAACCACATTTCCTCCACATCCTCTGCCTTCATCACCTTGAGGAAGTGTTTCTTCACCTTGTCTGTGACCAGGGTCAGGTAGCTCACCCTGGGCAGCAACAGCTAAGACAGTATCAGGAGAGAACAGACAAGGAACAGGTTTTAACAAAACCATCCCACCCTGTGACCAACCATAAGCTCAGTCTGCAGTGAGCCATCGGACTATGTTATATGACGCTTATTGACCCATGGCGGTATCTATGTCCCCTAAAAAAGCTTTCAGTGTGTCAGAGTTAGGAACAAAACATGTAATTTAGAGGCATTTTGCTTGTAGCTTCAAGTTTGAAAAACTATAATGGATAGGGAGGGGATATGCAAGACTTTTAGTAAAAGTTGTTACGACTGTGAATATGCTATTCTCTCAGTAAAATGTTTCAATCCAATCAGTGCAAGTCACTCATTCACTTCCCAACTGTATGTGCTCAGACCGAGTCATCGTTCTTGGTAGTGTAGTAGTTCAAGGGATTCCAACCCTGACCTGGAAAGACAGCCCCTTGACAAAACAAGAAGGATTTCACCATAATCGCTGGGTGTCTTACCCCCCAAGTGATTGGACTAAAGATATTGTAGCCCAGAGACACAATATTATCTGACTAAAGCTAGCCCAGAGACACAATATTATCTGACTAAAGCAGGGGTCTCAAACTCAATTTACCTGGGGGCTGCTGGAGGTAGAGAAATAATTCTGGGATGTCTGACTATTTCCCTATGCCTTGTTTGGTGCGAGTTCAGCTGACACTGTTGACACGCCCACTACGCAAAGCGTACACACAACACACACACACACCCCTCCGGTCATGCATCCACTCAACTCATGGAAAATACAGCGTACAGAGTATTGAACCGATTTAACAGCTGGACATTCTGATTTAAGAACTTTCTAAATAAAATAAAGTCCCAAAATAGTTAATTTATCTGACTGCTTGTATTAATTGATCAAAAAGTAGCCATGTGCAGTAATATAGTTAATTAGTGATGGCGAGATGAAGCTTCATGAAGCATTGAGGCTTTCCATCCAATAGTGCCACACATGTGTTGAAGCTTCATGGTGGTTTGTTTGCTCTACTGTGCCATCAAGTGGACAATAAATGTAGAACAGGCAGAGTGATTATAATGATACCATGGCTTTGGTGTGTGATGTGTTGATGTGATGATGATGCCAATAAACAAATAATATTGTGTTTGTTTTTCTAACAGAATGATGGCAGGGACAGAGGAGAAAGTGCTTGTGTTACTACAACATTCTATTATTTAATATAGTGCGTTTTTCTGACAGCATGGACAGAGGAGAAAGTGCTTGCTTCATTCATTTTTATTCAGAAAAAGCAACTCAAAATCGACATGCCGTCCTGTATTTTTGGATCATAGAGATTTGATCATATTAGGCACAGCAAGTTAGACATTACAGCAAGTTTATATGTAACGGAGATGATATCATCACCTTTTTGCGTTGTGTTTAACTTCGATGCCCCGAGGGAGTTTAGAACCCGGGTCTGCCGCGACACGGGCGACAGGCGACAGCACAGACCGTTATACCAAGTGGTGAATTCACACTTAGTATCGTGTCTAGTGTCTTTTTAAGTTTAACTCACAGTACCGCTACTCGCCAGTCACTTCACAACGCTTGAAGTCCATCGTGACTGACAGTGCCTCGCGCTGGCATCTGTTACATATACGTTAGGATTATTAGGATAAACATGTATTTGTCTTTCCCAGTACTCCAGGGGATTCTCCAACGCAAAGAAACTCGTAATGAATTCCTATGTCGACAAATGTGAAGGGATAGGAAATGTCCATTGTGTTAAAGTGCGCACCAACCCCGAAGCCATTTCCTGAATCAGTGGCCGCGGAGCGAGGCTTCGGACGTCATCACATACGTCACCGATACACGCCTCGATACACGCTCCACTTAAATATGCCTGGATTACTCGACACAAGCATCGATGCCTCGCTTCAAACGTCACATCACTAATAGTTATATAAAAGAATAATAAAGCAATGTTGATTATGTTCTTAATTAAAAAAAAAAGATTGCAAAATAATCAGAAAGAACCGATAAGAGTATCGATAAAGTACCGAACCGTTAAGCTAGGGCTGGGCGATATGACCAAAAACGTTATCGCGTTAAAATTATAAAATAATTTTCATATAACTCAATATCGATAATTATCATCGATATAATGTCTGTCAAGTTCAATTAACTTCTTATGCTGCTGCGAATGTCTCGAGTCGAGTTGATGTCGTCATCAGTCCGCGCACGTTAGCAGTTAGCCGACAAGCGGAGTATCTCATGACAATGTAATAAATATGACACTAAAATACTCTCTTCCGCCACAATATATTGAAACGACGTCCACTGTATACCCCACACTACTATAAACGTGGCCTCAGAATTCACGCCACACACATACTCGGCACGTAAATATATAAAACAGCGCCGTGCAAGCTAGTTATCCTAGCCAGCCTGTTGTTTCTAAGCGGTGTATTCCATGACAATGTGCTAAATATGACACTAAAATACTCTCTTCCGCCACAATATATTGAAACGACGTCCACTGTATACCCCACACTACTATAAACGTGGCCTCAGAATTCACGCCACACACATACTCGGCACGTAAATATATAA
Source organism: Notolepis coatsorum (assembly GCF_963971535.1). NCBI lineage: Eukaryota > Metazoa > Chordata > Actinopteri > Aulopiformes > Paralepididae > Notolepis > Notolepis coatsorum. The sequence continues at coordinate 27,491,721 of NC_140183.1, forward strand.
AACAGCGCCGTGCAAGCTAATTAGCCTAGCAAGCCTTGTTGTTGAGTGAGTCCTACCTCTGGGTCTCCTTCCGGGTCTCCTTCGCTCTCGGCCATCTCCTTCACTGATTGGTTGTTAGTGCGTGTGCTCATATCCAAGCTTGGAAAATCGATATATCGAAACTTTGCGACCACGTTTCATGTTTATTTCGAGGAAATAATTTATCGCAATAGTTATCGTTATCGTTTTATCGTTTTTTCAGCTGTGGTAATACTTCCAGGGCTTCCCATCAATTACCTAGACTGTGGCGGCCCGCAGTTGTATAATGAACCAAAAAATAATAATAATAATATTTACTATTTTTTTTAAATATAAAGTTTGCCAATAGGGATGTATCAGTAGTATTGGCAGTGGTAGTAGTCGTAATAGTAATCCACTATATTTTATTTTCTAAAAAATAAACCAGTTCAACACAGGTAACCACTTTTGCTTCATTTCTTTGATGGCTCAAATGTATGCTCTAGTTAGTGGTTCCCAAACCTCTCCTCGAGACACACCAGCCGTTCCATGTATTTGTTAAATTCCACCACCAGCACACCTTGATTCAACTAATGAAGGGCTTGTTAAGTTGAATCAGGTGTGCTGGTGGTGGAATTTAACAAATACATTGAACGGCTGGGGTGCTTCGAGGAGAGGATTGGGAAGCACTAGTCTAGTCGATTTTGTGTTTTGAGCACAAAGTTCATCATAGATCTAGCCTCTTTATTTTGCTCTCAAAGTGCACCAGATTGATGCATTTAACTTTAAAATGTACACAAAAAAAGTTCCGGGGCGCAGGCCCCCGGACCCCTCTAGGAGGTCGGAGGTTCACCCCCCATTGTCTCTGAAAATCCTGTGGGAAACACTGACTTCAGTTGGTTCTAGGGATGCCCCGATCGATCGGCCACCGATCGTTATCGGCCGATACTCAGTATAAATATGCAATCTGTGAATTCCGATAATTAGTCATATTCGCCGATAGCGGAAACCGATCAAGCGAAGCTCTCACTCGCTGTCTGTCTCAGACACACACGACCTGCAAACTGCCGCTGCTCCTCCTCCCTAGCCCCGCCCGCCCCCGTGTAGAGTTTGTAAACAAAGAGGTGCGGCTCCTCTGCTCGAGTCTGTAGTGCACTGCATTCGACCTGCGCTAACGTTAGCTACCTAGCTATCGTTACTGTTTAAACAAAATTACCCAGTCAACTATTCACGTTTAGTAGGCATTGTCTAACGGTATTTAGCCGGCTAGCTACCGATAGCTCCTGATATCAACAAATGATCCAGAAAGTCTAGTAGTTCATGTTCATACCTCAGTTAGCTTGCGTTAGCTGACGTTCGTTTACTGTTCAAAACGAAATGTCCCATTGAACTAAAGTTCTGTCTTAACGTCATCTAGCCGGCTAGCAGTAGCTACAGATAGCTCTTGATATCAATGTCTTATAACATTGATTTAATGCGTATTCGAGCTGAGGGCTTGCTGAATGTGAAATGACCAAAGCACTTAACGTTACCAATGGGGTCCCGCTGCAGCGCCGGAGAATCCTTTTTGGAGCTGGGCTACTAGAGTACACACAGACAGTGGAGCTGTTTGCAGATAGTGAGCATTTTGACTTGTTGCGTGGTGGCGATGTCTCGCAGTCGCAGATAATACAAGTACAAGTCTAATTATATAATATATATATTTTATAAAAAAAAAAAAAAAATTATATAAAATAATTTTTAATTTCTTTTTAATCAAAAACAATCGGTATTGGATCGGTATCGGCCGATATGGCTCACGACGATCGGTGATCGGTATCGGTGGCAAAAAACGTGATCGGGGCATCCCTAGTTGGTTCATTATAAAAGATACAAGCCTGAAAACAAAAGCACTTAAATGTTAAATAAAAGGACCACAGTAATGAGGCAGGAGGAACATATTTTTTTGCACTATAATGGTAAAATTGTTTTTTTTAAAAGTGCCCCTAAAAAAAGATTCTGTTCCCCTAAATGTTTTATTTAGGGGCACCTGTGCCCCTAGTGAAAAAGCTTAGCGTACAGCCCTGCCTTCCACTTGGTATCACTCCGGAATGCAGAGCACTGCTTGCAGAGGAGATAGCGGAGAATTTTGAGGATGCCTGCCATATGCACTGGGTATTTTCCTTCCACTTGGTATCACTCCGGAATCACGTTTCAACCAAGTCACTAACGTTGCTGTCATGAGCCTATGGTAGCCTACAAGTGATCAAATAAATAAAACGTCCAACTCGCGCAACGACTCTGCAAAAAGTTGCGTGCGGGACATTTTGATGTCAAGTAGGGGGCCACAAAATATCACCCAGCGGGCCACAATTGGCCTGCGAGTTTGAGACCCGTGGACTAAAGCTAACCCAGACACAGAATATTATCTGACTAAAGCCCAGAGACACAATATTATCTGACTAAAGCTAGCCCAGAGACAGAATATTATCTGACTAAAGCCCAGAGACACAATATTATCTGACTAAAGCTAGCCCAGAGACACAATATTATCTGACTAAAGCTAGCCCAGAGACACATTATTATCCGACTAAAGCTAGCCCAGAGACACAATATTATCTGACTAAACTTTAAAGCATCCGTTTTGGAATAGTTGGAAGTTGTATTTCTTCACTTTTGACAGAGCTAGGCTAGCTGCTCCCTACTGCTTCCAGTCCTTGTGCTAACCTAGGCTAGGATGGACCCGCTCTCTCTGGGGCTACCGGACGCGTGAATATTTTAGGCAACCAACTTGTGTTCAGCGTTTCTCTGATTGGCCACTACGCCCATGTGACCGCGGCAGCGCGAGAGAGCGGCAGTGCGGAAATAGGCTGCATTCTATTGCCATTCTCTGCGACAAACTCTAACCGTAACCAACTCCGAATTGTACCAACAGCCAATTGTATCAGCGTGAGAGGACAGCCAAGCTGATAGCAACGCCGGGAGCTGGATTCGAACAGGCGAATCCTAGTGTCTCCCGGAGTTGGTGACGAACGTAATCTCTGTGCGCCACCTGCCCCCCTGAAAGAATGCATGTTAAAAAATAAATAAATAAAAAATCGAAGGGAATCGAACTTGTCACCAACGCACCGCAGGATCCACAGCAAGGCGGCGAACCAGTTGAGCTAGCCGTCGATGTTAAAAGAGGGGGAATTACGGCTACATAATGCTGCAGCGGGGGCGTGGCTAGACGCAAGTTGGTTACCTTAAATAATTACGCCTACCGGACACACAGAGGTGAAACTATGGGTTGGCATTGGCATTGAGTGGGAATTGAGGAGGGTTTGCTCATCTTGCTGGCTACACCACCTCTGGTTCTTCCTATATAAGTCCCAATGTTACACACATATATTTATACACACACACACATATAGCCCTATACTGTATATATATCCACATTGATAAAGTTGCTGTCCAAAGCAGTAGTGGAGACCATGGGGATTTCCGCCCCCCAATAACACATGCAGGCGAGTCATGTCGGCCATGACTTAATCATAATTGAGATTATAATTCTCTGACCATACACGTTATTTACTTTAGTTCGATAGCAGCTACTTACATAGAAGGGCTCTGCCTCTCTCTCAGTGACCTCATCTTGGTACAGAGTGAAGCAGGTAGGAATCCGGCCGAACCATACGTCTCGCAGTACGTCCTTGTCATCTGCCATGCTTCTGTTGCTCCCACTGGCACATAAACAACTTCTGGTCAAACCACAGATCCTGGAGTCTCGCAACAGTTGGCTTCCTATTATCACACCATAAACAGGAAATAACATGACGTTACATTAACACTTTCACTGCCCAAGCTTAATTCCTTTTTACCTCCTTGAATGCCCAGCACCACTTCAATGTTAATGTTAATATCGCCTAATCTATGTTTTAAATTATGGCTATGTCTCTAATCTGCCCATCGCTTATCAAAGAGTCATTTTCCAGTCAACATTGTCGTAGCAGATTGTTTTTTTATCGCTTCATTTCCGTTTTCTAGCATTTTGAAAAGCACTAGTTTTCATGGAAAAATGAAGACATTCCATGATAATCGCCCTTTACTGGAATATTCTAGAACGGTCATTTTTCGGCCTATTTATGAAACGTTTTCAAATAAACGCTAGATTATCGATAGTATTATGTGTACGCATGCACGCTCTGGCCGCGAGCTGAAAATCGATTCTCCCATTTCCTGACCGCTCGCACAGTCAATCAGCCATATCACATAATCACATAAAAGCTTATATCTCCGTGAAAACGAGTCTGATTATCCTAAAATGGTATCCAAATGGATTATTCCAATTCCTGCTCGCCACTCGAAAAAATCAATCCTTTTATTGATTCACTGTGTATACTGTAAAAACACATAATCCCCGCTGCTCTGAGGGTCACTAGTGGAGCTGATCGACCCCGGCTGCGTGAGTGAGAAGTAAAATGTGGAGTCAGGGATTTTTTTTCATTGAGTTCAATCCAAAAGGGTGAATTACCATCTGGGAGACGATAGGGGGCGCTTTTTCACATCCGAGCGCCTGGAGTGGCTGAATTTCCAACGGTAGACTCGGTTGATGAAATGTGATTTCAGATCGCTAATAAAAAATAAAAATACGAGAATTCTCGTGAGTGGGCATTCAACCCGCGGGGGGTAAACCCGAGAAAACTCGGGTTGGGCAATCAAAGTGTTAACACATTGACCGCCAAAATCGCTTTACAGCGTTATTGGCCGCCATGCGTTGAGCGCCAGACCTCGCTGTACAGCGTTATTGAGATCAATATTTCATTTTTTCGCCATGGCATTCATAATTCATATATACAGCTGCGACGCTGCAGCTGGACCCTATAGGTGACGGCAACGAGGGCTCAATACCACCGCCTGGTGGATGGTCGGGCGAGTTACACTCGCTTACAGGATATGGCTGATGTGCGTCGATTAAACTCATCCGGCCGTCAGATATCGTTGCATGACTCCCGACAGACACAATGTACATAATGGATCGCTTTCTAAACTTAATAATCGATATGATTTCGAATTTTTTAATATAGCGTGTATAGGGAAGAGACGCCAATCGATAATCTATATATGCGTTTAGGCCTATAATAACTCACGCTCTAGGAATTACTGCAGAAAACGATAAAAACATACTTATATTCTAGAAGGTATTTTTGTATTTTTGTATGAATGAAAAAGTATAACGTTAGTGTTGTCAAAAATATCGAAGTATCGATACATATCGATACTGAATATTTAAAACGGCTTCAATACTCATTTCCCGAAGTACCGATACTTTCTGCAGTATCGGTACCAGCTGGCTTGCTCCCGCAAGTTGTTGACAGACAGACGCGCTGCCAGAGCCTTGCCCTTCCGCCTCCTCCTCCTCCTCGCTCAGAGCAACAGACACAAGCTGCTGCAGCCTCCTCCCCCTCACAGCCGGGCAGCGCAGCCCTGTCTTCAGTTTGTAAACAACGCTATTATTAGCTAACGTTAGCTGTCGTTCCTCCGTTAGCTTAATGCTAGCTAGCTGGCCACCTATTACTTCATGGAAACGGAGTAACGTCAAGCCGAGCCCACTACACTAGTACACGCATGAACTCGACACAACTACCCCGTTTCCAACGTTAGGTCTAGCGGAGCCGGAGCCCATCCTACACCAGTACACACATGAACTCGACACAACGTTACCCCGCCTCCATGAAGTGTCCAATTAGCAGCAATGTTGTTGAAAATGTAACGTTAACACTTTGGCTGCCTAAGGTTAAATTCATGATATACCATAGATTGCCAGCGCTATTTGTCTATGGAGAAAGTCCCCTTCTTTGCAGGGCTATAACTTTTTGAATTCTATTGCTACATTGCCATTATTAGGGCCCATTCAAAGTCCTATATGTATTGTTCATTGTGTAGCAACGTTAAACTTTTTCATTCACATATTCATAGTAAAGTATGGTCTAATGTATAAGTATGTTTTCATCTCTTTCTGCAGCTTTCTCCAGAACGTGATATATAGCCAGGGATTAAAGCAAAAAAAAATCTCCTGACTGAACTTTTTTTCTGGCCAAGTCATATTCTTATTTTAACCTCTACTGTATTTTTTTTTTAATAGCGTTAGCGTTTTAAGGGAGCCTACTTGTAGAGCGAGCCTACTGTCCTGACTGTGACTATAGAGACCCTACTGTTGTGTGCTGGAGAGCGTGAATGCAAGTCTTGTGGCTAGCTTCTGATTGATGGCGAGCTAGCACCCCTCCCCACTTTGAACCATGAACTAAATGGCTTGTTATCATACAAACAAGGGACTAAACACGTTTCGCAATTATGCCACAACAACAATGGACAGTCTCCTCCCCACCGTTTGTATATATTTATTTACCACCCACTCACTCACCCCCTCCTAATGTACAGTCTCCTCCTCATCATATGTATATATTTACTGTTAGGATCTCTGGGTAACAGTACTGTATATTTGCATATCGTATATGTGACAAATATAACAGTACTATTACTATATACCTGTAAGGCATGTATGTCCCTATGTCATAAATGTCATGATGTCATGTGTATGTTGTGTATGTCATAAATGTCACTATGAATTGAAAATGGGGGACCCTGATGATGTAAACAAGACAAACGCCTTTCTCTGGTCTACATCCCCTTAACAATTGTGTGTATTGCTACTGGATTTACAAGATCCAGAGTGAATGAATGAATGAAAACTTTATTTAATACACGAGACCCTCTTCTTGGGACCAAGTAAGGTTTTGTCGATAATCCAATGTATAGTTACAACCCCCCCCCCCATCCCACCCAACCACCTCCAATGTACAGTTTCTTCGTCAAATGTATATACTCTTTTTAGATTTTTTTTGTATCACAAACAAACAATAGGCTACTGTATTTGTAAATCTGGTATGTCATAAATGTATAGATGTAGCAGTATTGTCTATCTGTATGTCATGTGTGTCATATATGTTATGATGAACTGAAAATGGGGGACCCTGATGTAAACAAGACGAAAGTCTTTCTCTGGTCTGCATCCCCTTAACAATTGTGTGTATTGAGCTGTACTGTACCCATTCTGCAATCTGTTAATAACAATCAATCAATATTTAACAGATTGCAGAATGGGTACATACAGTACAGCTCAATACACACAATTGTTAAGGGGATGCAGACCAGAGAAAGACGTTCGTCTTGTTTACATCAGGGTCCCCCGTTTTCAATTCATAGTGACATACATGACATACAGGTATATAGTAATGTTACATTTGTGACATATATGATATGCAAATATACAGTACTGTTACCCAGAGATCTCCCGGACAAATGGGAGAAAGACGTTTATTGAGCTTAAAAACAATTGATACCGCAAATAACGTTCTGATTAACAAAGTCATTCGTTTTGTGGCATTAACGTTATCTAGATTTATCAACATTCATACATTTATCAGAAAGCGAGCGGCGCAAGCACACACACGAAACACCACCAACAACAACAACAACGACAACAACACACTGCTTGTCGCGTAAATAACGTTCTGATTAACAAAAGGCATTCGTTTTGTGGCATTCACGTTACCTAGATTTATCAATAGCAATAGTAATATATATGTTTCTTTAGACTAGAATAAGTCAAATGAACTTACGGTCTCGTAAAAAGTTGCCGCATGGTGTTGATGAGTCAAGTTTACTCGCGAGTAGAGCTAGACGCTAGAGAGTCTCAAAATGGGCGCTTCCCATTGGTGCTGAGCACAGCGGAGGCGGGTGAAAGGGCTGTAAACTCAGAACAATCTCGCCTTCTGGTTGGTTGCATTTGCCTGAGAATTTGCCGATTGCTCGCAAATGACTGTTTGGTGCGGCCGCGGTAGGGGAAAAAAGGATATTTGACGCCTCTGATTGGCTCAGGTTAAAATCCGTCACGACTCCAAATCAAATGACGGAATCTCCAAATCAAATGGACGGATATCCGTCCCAAGACGGAACGCTTTAATGCCTGTATATAGCCCCAAATGCATTATATTGATGATGAAATACAGTTTGATGGCAATCAGCGCGATATAAAAAATTCCAACTAGACGTACTTCTAGAAGTTACTACACGTCATCTGATGTTGACCGGATGGGCGAGGGGGCGTTTATAATTCCGTGGGCAGCGTTATACCAATCATCTAATGTGGGTCAAATGTTGATAATAGCAGTTAGTATCGAAGACGGTAACGTTACACGCTGAAACTCACCCCAGTCTCCGCGCGCCGTTGGGCGATCATCGTAGAGTAGAAATCTTATCATTATGGGATATATTTTTACCCGGTCCATCTCCAGCTTGTATAATGGTATATACGTCCAAATCATGTTGTTTATCGAGTTATTGCCAATCGATCACCGTGTAGCGTGACGAGCCAGAGTCCCATGACCTATAGCGAGCGCCCGGAAGTACTACGGACGTCTAGGACAACCTCTATGCCACATCCTGTTTGGCGATTGCACCGATCGGCCACCAGATGGCGCTCCTGAACCGCCAGAGAGCTCAGTGGGTCCTGCTGGTGGATCTCAGGCCAGCGGAGGGGACATATGAATCCGATCGCAGATTTTTGAAATATTGATATAAGGACGACGTAACGCGTCCTCCGGCAACTTTAGCATGGCCAGCAAAGACGTCTAAAGACGGTTCCCGGCAGTCAAAGTGTTAATAAATGCTCCGAGCATAGCTCCGGAGAACACTCTCTCTCTCTCTCTCTCTCTCTCTCTCTGATCTAAAGATAAACAAAGGGTTTTAAAAGTGTATTTATCTTCTCGTATAGTACCAGAGAGAAGCTGAGGAGAATCAACCAGCAACAAAAGCAAAATTTGTTAAAAAAAAATAAAAAATTATAATAAAAAAAAAATTATAATTTTTTTTTTGGTATTGAAAGTATCGAAAGTATCGATACTTTTCAAGGTATCGTATCGAAGTCGAAATTCCAGTATCGTGACAACACTATATAACGTTCCCACATCCTGAACAATAGATAATCGATGTTGAATGGGCCATAGTAATGTCAATATAGCAATACAATTTAAAACGTTATAGCCCTGCAAAGAAGGTCAGCCACTCCATAGGGTTATAGTGCTGGCAGAGAGGGGCATGAGATGGGCAAACTGCCGGGCGGGCAAAGTGTTAACGTATCACCATCAGCTAGGTTAATCACACACACAACCACCTGGAATGTTAGTCAAAACACACCACTCATCACTCATTGGTAGCAGTAATTAGTAGCCGCAACCATAGGGGACCCTGATGTAAACAAGACAAACGTCTTTCTCAGGTCTGCATCCCCTTAACAATTGTGTGTATTGAGCCGTACTGTATTGTACCCATTCTGCAATCTGTTAAATAAAGTTATCATTCATTCACAAGTCTGGATCTGTCAATGCATTAGTTACCATTTAAGATGGTGTGTGTGTGTGTGTGTGTATATATGTGAATGAATGAATGAAAACTTTATTGGCCAGATTGCAGAATGGGTACAATACAGTACGGCTCAATACACACAATTGTTAAGGGGATGCAGACCAGAGAAAGACTTTTGTCTTGTTTACATCAGGGTCCCCCATAGTGACATTTATGACATACACAACATTTGTGTGTGTGAGTGTGTGTGTGTGTGTGTATACAGGTAAACAAGACACTAGCTGACGCTCTTCCAAAGTTCTAGGTTAGACGGTGTGCTAACCAACCAAGTAGCTAGGTTAGCTTGCGAGCTGCGTAGCTGTAGCTAACGTTTACATTAATGCAACTGCCAATATCAGCTCGAGCCGTTGCGTCAAACTAGTTAGTTAGACACGTTGTTGACAATGTAAGCAACAGTATCGACAGTTTCGTAAAACTGTTGTTAACTGATTCAAAGATAAGAAGTGTAAGTGAATCTTACTTATGTCTGACGTTTGCAAACCAGCTGAGGTGGAAAGGGCCGTGGCGGTAGCTAGGTGTCTGTGTCCCTTGTGCTGCCAAGCGAACAACAGCATCGTTTGGACTTCCGGTCAGAACTTTTCAAAATTAAAGCTCTCATTCAAATTCGATCAAATACACAAATTGAAGTGATGTCACGCAGATTGAATATATACCATTGAAAAAAGGTTTATTGCATTTAGATGCATATCCTTTGATATTGTTGTGCTGAAGAATTGTACTCTCAAACTGTGCATTCAATTGAAAGCTACCCAGGCCCAGCTGAAAGTTAGCCTAGTTTAGTACAAATGAATGGAAGCAGATACAGACCAGCTACTGTAGCCTAGCTGTTGGTCAAAAACAGCTACACTTCCAATCATTTGTATTAAGCTAGGCTAGCTTTGAGCCGGATAGCTTTCTACTGAACACACAGAAAGGAATTGGTATCCATCTTCTTGTCTGATTCTGGAGAGGACGATAAGCACATTTCCCAAAATGTTGGCGTGTTCCATTAAAATGGCCAATTTCAAAGCTCTGTAAAACAAAACTATCTGTAAAACTAGATACTACTCAGTTCTACTGAAGAAGTAAGTACATAGTAAGTTACAGTGTTTTAACTGTTTTAGCTACTGAAGCTACTGTGGTTAAATTCTAAGAAAAATAGTTAAACTGTCCCATAGGCTAAATGTTTTAACTGATTAAGTCTCATATTTTGATCTGGGTATCCTTATCCTAGGTATCAGCTCATTCTTTTGTTTTGCTAAATGCTCATTAAGTGCACACTCCTATTATTCCCTTCTGGCATTTCCTTCCCTTTTCCTTTCCCCTGACTGCTCTTTAATTCTCTGCCTTTCTTCCTCCCCTCTTCACCTGATAATCTCACCTTTCATCCTGCTGCTTACACCTATATCCCCTCAACAATATGCTTCCTACTTATCCCTACTTCAATCTCCTCCTTCAGACCAACTTCAGGCCATCCACGCCAGTTCGGAAGCAACCCTGCCAACCTCCGCTACCCGCCTACGGCCACAAATATATCTGTCACCGTATGTGGAGGCTTATGGAATTGTCAATCAGCTGTCAGGAAAGCAGACTTCATTACTGCCTACACCCATAGTCAAAACCTCCAGCTTCTGACTCTTACTGAGACCTGGATAACGCCTGATAACTCAATGACACCTGCAGCTTTATTTACAGCATACACCGTTACTCGCACTGGTCTCCTGACTTCTCCCTCATGGACTACAAGCTCAATATCACTACCTGCGCTAACCCTCTCCTCTCTCAAATATCATGCGGTATCTGTCTAGCCCATTCAATCTCACCAGTCGTATTCTCTATCACCCTCCAGGTCCCCCTGAATACTTCCCAGACGAGACATGCTCTTAAGCTCCTTCCCAGAAGATGGCACCCCCCCCCCCCCCCCCCCCTCCCTTCTCACATGGGTAACTTCAACCTGCCTGACTCGTCCCAGTCAGCCACACTGGTCTCTCTCCTACAATCCTTTGACCTGACTCCCACTGTCATGTTTCCCACCCACAAAGCTGGCAGCTCCCTCTATCTCATATTCTCCTGTGACTCCAGCATAATTAACACCACGGTAACTCCTCTCTATGTATCAGACCACTTCTTTGTCTCCTATTCACTAACTCTTTTGCTAAACCCCAAACCACCCACTTCAACTCAAACTGTCTCTTTCAGACACAACATACACTCCCTCTTGCCCTCCACCCTCTCTGACATTCTGTCCTCTCTACTTAGTGAGTCTTTGTCAGCTCTCTCCCCAGATACAGCAACCTCCACCCTCCTTTCAGCCCTCTCAACCTCCTTTGACAAGCTTTTCCCCCTCACCAAGAAGCCTGCCCGGGCCCATTCCACACCCAGACCTTGGCTGTCAGATAAGAAAGACAGACCCTGAGAGCGGCCGAGAGGAAGTATAAAAAGACACCCCTCACTGGTGACATCACTACCTACCATAACCTCTTTTTAGCATTCTCCAAAATCATTACTACTGCCAAAAGCCTCTTTCTTTCACCAGAAGATCGAGGCCTCGGCTAAGAACCTCTGCAAACTACATGCCACCTCCCTCCTCAGCCCCCCCCCCCCCCCCCCCCCCCCCCCCCCCCCCCCCCCCCCCCCCCCCCCCACCCCCACCCGCCTCCTCTCTGTCTGGGGAAGACTTAGGTTAGGGCATACACTTTGAGAAAACTGCTGGTTAAGGCATATAATTTAAAATATACTGCTGATGGTGTTTAACGCCATCAGCAGTACAGTTTCTGAGAAAGTATGAATCTACATGTATATTCTCACGCTTTTATTTTGAAGGCAAAATCGACGAACCGGACGTGATCATGTGGGCAACTATTGCTGCTACGACGAAGATGAGATGGTAGTTTGTCGCCTGTCAAAAGAAAAACAGCTCCAAAAATGGTTGGCGTTTCATGGTAAAAAGCGACCACTAGTGTCCAGTTTCAGTAGTGCAATATAATTAGCTATAATACAAATAATAGTCATATCGTAGGTTGCACTCAATTTGTAGCGCTAATACTCAGGTAAAACCAATAGGATCCAGCTGCAGACCCGGAAACGCGCCTCTCATGGGGCACGCCTCTGGCAGCCACAGACGCCTGGCGTAAAGTACGGATTTTACGACAATTTAAAGGAAATCGACGGTACATTACACTCCAGTGACTCACCCGTCTCCCATCCACTGTAGAACATTTTGCTTTAGAAACAAATTTGAACGTTCTTGCCATAAAACATAACACAGTTAGTTTATCTACCTTTCTTTGAACGTCTAGCAAAAAACGGTGTTGCAATCTGATGAAAAATGGCGGATACATTTAATTTATAGGCTTGATATTAGATAATCATATTTCAAATAGCATGTGTCCGGATGGCAGAATTCACAGTACTGTATCTACAAAACCTTCTGTTTAATCATCTTCCCTTTATTCATTTACTTCGATTTTTTGTACATGTGAAGGTGCTGAATGATTTTTCATGTCTGGTAAATTTTAGCATGGTGTTATTGTCACATCCCACCTGCGCTCACTTCCCTCCGCCTTCTCATGGACAATTCCCCTCTCATCTTCCTCCATGCTTTCCTCCTCCATTCACTCATGGACAGTTCCCTCTTCCTCCACCTGCTGGACAATTCCCCTCATTACCCCTTGGACTTCTCACACATTTAAGTATAATCAGTTTCATCTTGTCAAGTCTCCCTGCCTGCCTGTCATTTGTGTCTCCTTGTCTGGTCTTGTTGTCCTGTCTGGTTTAGGTTAGTTATTGTCTTGTGTATTATGTTCCCAGTGGGTTTAGTCTGTCTTGTATTTATGTCATTCTAGTTTGTCAGTCTGTTCCCCATCCCAGGTGTGTCTCATTGTCAATCAGTCCTCATGTGTCAATTACCTTGTGTATTTAAGTCTAGTCTGCCCTGTCTTCCATGCACGTTCATTACACAACGTTGTTCCTGTCTATGTTCCTGTTTGACTTTTGGATTCGTTGCTCACCCCGCCTGCCATGTGGTTCATGCCATGTTAAGTATTTGTTTGTAGTTTAGTTCAAGTTTATGTTTTCCCCTCTTCCAGCGTTGGCTGAGCGGTATTCTTTTGTAGTTTCAGTTTATGTGTTTGTGCTTCAGTAAAGATCATATTATCACTACCCGCCTTGTTCTGCCTGCTTCCTCACCTACCTGTCTGCATATGGATCCCACCACCACTTCTACCTTCTCTAACCATGACAGTTATTCACCGTCAAAGATGACAACATAAAATAAATTAAAATATAATTGATATTGGTTCATTACAATTTACTCAAGCCTAGTAACAGACACAATATTTCTGACACTGGAAATACATTCCCTGAGATTCATAGATTGTCCCTAGATACCAAGAACATGCAAATGGACCTTGTAGAAGTGGAGCAATCTTCCATTTACTTGTTTGAATGTAAATGAAATAATAAACTGCAGAAGAAATCAGTCGACACCAGTGTTTTCAGCTATATTTAAAACAGGCTTTTTTATTTTCATGATTTATTGCAGAGAACCAGTCCCATATGGCCAAATGATGGTTGAATGGCGTTATTTAGAAGAAAGCACAAACATAATTTGTTTATGCCAGCTCTTGTGTGCACCAATCTCTTCAAATAAGGGACAATAATAGGACAAGTAATATTTCTGTTGCACACAACAAAAACCGTGCTATGCATTACTGACATAAATTAGAAATTCTCAGTCAGAAACAGTCACTTTGCACAGGGTTACTGTAACAGATCCCTGTATGAAAGTGGCTGGCAACTTACTTGATTGATTGAAAACTTTATTAACAGATTGCAGAATGGGTACAATACAGTACGGCTCAATACAAACAATTGTTAAGAGGATGCAGACCAGAAAAACACTTTTGTCTTGTTCATGGGTTCATCAGGTTCATGGGTTCATTTTCAATTCATCAAGAAATGTATGACATACAGATACAGTAGTGTTTCATCAAGACATTTATGACATACAAGACATATACACAATATACAGTACTGTTTAAGAGAAAGAGAACAAACTATATACATTCAAGGGGAAGAAACTGCACATTGGAGGGGGTTTGGCGGGCGGGGCGCGTGTACCTGTTCCGCAACAGTAAGTGACTTCCGGGGTAGGCCTGATTGGCCCCGACAAGGCACGTGACGCGGCAAACTCAGGACGCGCAACGAGGCTGCTGAGAGCTGTCGCGCGGAAATAGGCTGTCTATTGCCATTCTCTAACACAAACTCTAACCTTAACCAGCTCCTTAACAGCGCCTAAACTTAACCGTTCTAACCTTAACCAACTCCGAAACAATGCCTAACCTTAACCTTAACCATGCCTAACCTTAACCATAGAAAGAATATTGCCATTCTCTAAGACAAACTCTAACCTTAACCAGCTCCTTAACAGCGCCTAAACTTAACCGTTCTAACCTTAACCAACTCCGAAACAATGCCTAACCTTAACCTTAACCTTAACCATGCCTAACCTTAACCGGCGAAAGAATACACGTTAAAAAAAAATCACGTTAAAAAAAAAAGTTTTGATGGGATTCGAACTCACCAACAACGGATCGCAGGACCGCTGCTCTGCCAGGTGAGCTATAGCGCCGAATGAGAGTCATAGCGTATTTGGACGGTTACGTAATTCCGTAAGCTCTGCCGCTCGGCTCCGCGGAGCGTGCGCGCGGCAGAGAAAGTTGCGCGTCACTCACGTGCCTTGTCGGGGCCAATCAGGCCTACCCCGGAAGTCACTTACTGTTGCGGAACAGCTACACGCGGGCGGCGTGGGGGGGGGGGGGGGGTTGGACATTTACCAGGGCCAGTTTCGAATTGCAGCCACCCGTAGGTTTTGAAGGAGGGTAGGGATTCACATTATTTTACGGCTGTGGCTGTGGGTAGGGCCATTGTTGTGGCATAATTATACAATGGCTTGCAAATTTCTTGATTCTGATTGGCTGAAACAGTCAAGTTAGACGTGGTTATTTCTCATAAGACACGCTTGTGATCCCAGAACCCGCCCACAACCGAATTACAATCACTCCGCCAGTTCGAGTTTTTAGAAATGAAACCAAGATGGCGGACAATAATCTTTACGAATGGATGTGTTGATAGCGTCATAACGACTCATTCAAAAACGATTCTGTCACGTGGAATGTGTTAGTTGCTTACACAATGTTGGATTATGTAATTGGTTGGTCATGACTCATTGTGGAACAAAATATAAATCGCGGGAAGTCTGTTGTTAGATGCCATTCGTCAAAAGGACACTCATTTCACTGTTAATAAAATTTTCAAGCAATCAATCAATCAATCAATCAATCAATCGAATAACACACACTCACTTCACTGTTAGAGGGCATGCTGTAAAGCAACTCGGAGGTGCATGCCATCTAAGAATGAAGTGAGCGTGTGTTATTGGAATGATTGATTGATTGATTGAAAATGTTATTAATGTCCGCCTTGTTTCGAACTGGTTATGCTTAGGCCCTCTTTCGAAGTCGGTTATGCTTAGAGTTTATCTTTAGAGCAGGGCGATAGTCCACCAGCCCTGATTCCAAACTCTAAGCATAACCGACTTCGAAAGAGGGCCTAAGCATAACCAGTTCGAAACAAGGCAGACATTAATACAATCAATCATTCCAATAACACATGCTCACTTAAAACAGCGCACCTCCCAGCTGCTTCTATAGAAAGTAGGTTCAGTTTTTTTTTTCAACTTCTCTTTACATTTTTTTATTTTTTTTACTTTCTATAGAAGCATCTAAGAATGAAGTGAGCGTGTGTTATTGGAATGATTGATTGATTGATTGAAAATTTGATTAATTGCCACCTTGTTTCGAACTGGTTATGATTTGGCCCTCTTTCAAAGTTGGTTATGCTTAGAGTTTATCTTTAGAGCAGGGCGATAGACCACCAGCCCTGATTCCTATAGGGAGGCAAATTCAAAAAAAATTTACCTACTTTTTCTGCGGATGGTTTTGTGAATAAATCTCCATTATGCTTCAATTAATGTGTGTTTATTGTATAGCAATAAGGTCGGATGAATTCGGCAATTGTATAAAGATGTAAGCACTGTCTATCTGTAATACAATTGTCAATCAATCAATCAATCAATCAAACCAATAACACACGCTCACTTCATTCTTGCCTTGAAACAGCGCACCTCCGAGCTGCTTCCACACGGAGGCAACTTCTCTTATTTTTTTTTTGGAACTACTTTTTCTGCAGATGGTTTTGTCAATAAATCTTCAATTAATGTGTGTTTATTGTATAGCAATAAGGTTGGATGAATGCGCCGATTGTATAAAAGCCATTACACCACGCGCAGTCGTGCGTTATGAGAATTAGAGCATGCCTAGGGGGGTTTAACGAACACCCCTAGGCATGCTCTAATTCTCATAACGCACTCCTGCACGTGATTCAGATTCAGATTCAGATTACTTTATTCACCATATTGCAGTACAAATGGAACGTGATTTGACGTTTACAGTGCATACTTTATTTTTTTTTTCACAATTAAGAACAATACAACAGTAAATAAATAATTATAAGTAAAGTAATGTAATGCTTAATTACAGAATAATGTTAGGGGATAATATTTTTTTTATTATATATATAAATATATTTTTTGCCAGGCCATTGTTTCTAGTTGTGGCGGCGGCGCGGCGCGATAGTTTTTAGATAACCAGGTGGGTGGGGAACAACCAGGATTTCACTGTTTGCGACAGAGTTGGAGAACTATCTGACTCTCTCTCCCTCACGCGGACACACGCACACACAATGGAGCCGTGCTGCCGCTTGTGATTGGTGGAGGCGGGACCAGGCGATACAACTGATTGACCGTGGAGGCGGCGAATGGAATGGCAGATGGCACACTCCCAAAAGGAGTTGTTAAATCTGACATTACAAAAAACAATATGTGGTGGTTATGATTGGGGCTGAAGTTGAATAAACAATTTATGAAAGAGAGAGTCAAAATAATTCCAAGATAATTCAAAGATTACACACCTTTGCCACATTGGCTACAAACATAATCACTGCAAAGTTATCAAAAAATAAGAATCTGATCAGACACAAGGGTTAAGTTGTTGTTCCCTTTCTAATTTCCTCAAAAACATCTAGTCTAGTTAATGTGATCAATATTATTTGACAATTGATGCTTTTTGTTGGAAATTTCAGTCAGTGAGCTCATACTTTGAGCTCATTTTATAGTTAAAATGATTGAGACAACGCAATCTTCTGTCTTCGTTGTGCATGCATGCGTGTGCTCACCACACGTGATACATGTCACTATTCTGGCAGTGGCTACTGTTATTATAGTATTGTAATGAAAGGTCTGTTATTTAATGTTTGTGTAAAGGGCTATTTTAACTGTTGATGGGTAGTGCATCAGTAAAGTGAATATGGTATTGTGCTCTTGCCTTGTTTGAATAGGTGGAGAGAGTGGTTAACTGTATTATAATAGTAAATAGAAAAATATGTTGTGCTCTTGCTTTTTTCTTTTTGAAGGTGGAGAGAGTACCATTGCTAGTGCCACAACAGTTTTATTTGAGGTTCATAACAGTACATTGTACTAAGCAATTGTTGGCTCATTAGTTTGTGATTCACATGCACTAAAATTCACCAGAATGCAGGAAATCAAGTCTTTGTAACAAAAATGTTCCGGGTGGGGGACCCCCAGACCCCCCACTTAAAAAGTGGCCTGATTGGGGCTATATTTCACGCTATATCTCCCGGTATGAATTATTTCCCCAGTCCGGCCCTGCTGTGGACTAGCAGGGGCAGGGACTGGTTCGCATGGAAATGGACTGTGTGAATGTAGTAGGGCAGAAGAAACGGTGCAACATGTGTTTATGGAATGTGCCAAATACACAACGAAGAGGAGTGTGCTGTTCACTGCAGTACTGGATGCAGGGATGCCTTGCATCTCACTCAGGAGTCAGGAGTATATTAGGACCTGAGGAACAGCAAAGTGCAGTGGTGAAAGCTGTCATGGAATTTCTTGTGGACACAGGCCTGCATCATAAGGTGTAAGCAAGGCCACAGTATTGTGCAGTACCTAAAACAATCAGTGTGAGTCAGCAATACGCCGACGGGCGTCTAGACTGCCGGAAAGCCAAAAGAAGAAGAAGAAGACGTCATCCGTGCGCTGTTCGTTTTGTTGTGCTCTGACTGTTCTGCGACGGTGGCTTCAAGAATGGACAAAAAAGCTGAAATTGATAACCTTGAAATGCGTCTACAGGCGATGGAAAGTCGTGTGTACGGAGAAAGAAGAAACAGAGGAGGGAAACCCGTTAAGGTTTGTCCTGGTTGAGTAGCAATGTATATGCCTAGCTGCTAACCAGGACTGAGCTCACTGGCTAACAAGCAAGCTAGCGATTAGCCAAGTGAACGCCCTAAAAAAACTGTTCGATAAATAGTCATACTGTCACAGATTACAGTAGGCTCACTACATCTCCGTTAGCTGAGTAATTATATGACATTATGTTATACAAGGATATATCACTCCAGTCGAGACGTTTCCGGTGTGATGGAGAAATCGGTATGTCTCATCTTACACCTAAAAAAACATCCATGTAGCATCTGGAGGGGGCCTCAGTAGAACATCATGTGATGTGATGTGTGATGATCAGCACAGTTCGTGTTATTGAAATACACTGTGCACAGTCACTACTGGCTATTCAGGCCCAGGGGTTGTTAAACATGATTATTTGTATGCATACCTGTATAGACCTAAAGTTCAAATTTGGTTACTTTTAATTAAATACACCTTTTACTAAAATAAAGTGCATGAACAAAATAAAGCAACATTCAAGTGACCATGTAGGGAGGCATTAAAGATATTCATGTTGATCAATTGTACAGAACATTATGATTGGTGGTCCATACTAACATGGTACCAAAGCACCTCAAAGGCGCTAAAAACAAGATTACAAACATCACAAAACAAACTGGTCAGACTACTACTTGACCTTACCCCTAGAACCCACCTCACCCCTGCACACTTTGACAACCTAGGGTGGCTTAGAGTAGACGACAGAGTACAGCAACTTGCAATGGGCCTGGTCTACAAGATACACTATACGACTAAGGTACCCATGTACATGTCAAAATACTTCCCAAAGGTCAGTGAATACCACGATCACAACACCAGAGGAAGCTCAACAAATCATGTTAAACCCAGATTCGGCTCAAACAAGGGACTAAACACGTTTCGCAATTATGCAACATCAATGTGGAACGCCCTACCCAAAGCTGTAAAGGAATGTGAATCCTTACCCACATTCAAAACCGCTCTTAAAGAGCACCTACGGGAGACTGCAATTCGAAACTGTCCACTGTAAATGTCCAAACCCCCCACCCCCTCCTAATAGACAATCTCCTCCCCACCGCAATTGTATATATTCTCTCCCAGCCGTATGTATATTTCTCTCCCACCCACCCACCCCCTCCAAATGTACAGTCTCCTCCCCACCGTATGTATATTTCTCTCCCACCCACCCACCCCCTCCAAATGTACAGTCTCCTCCCCACCGTATGTATATTTCTCTCCCACCCACCCCCTCCTAATGTACAGTCCCCTCCCCATCATATGTATATACTCTGTCGGGATCTATGGGTAACAGTACTGTATATTTGAATACCGTTTATGTCACAAATGTATCGGTACTAAATACCTGTATGTCCCTATGCCATAAATGTCATGTATGTTGTGTATGTCATAAATGTCAATATGAATTGAAAATCGGGGACCCTGATGTAAACAAGACAAACGTTTTTCTCTGGTCTGCATCCCCTTAACAATTGTGTGTATTGAGCCGTACTGTATTGTACCCATTCTGCAATCTGTTAAATAAAGTTTTCATTCATTCATTCATTCACTAGTAGTAGTAGGGTTGCAAATTGTAAGCACTCATTGATAACGTTAACAATCAATTAATCGATTAATTGTAACCAAAAATACCCAATTTACCAAACAATAACACATTTATTTGTTTCCTCAATCAAAAGGTGTATTTCCACAGCAGTGGCATATTGCATTATCATTGTTGCATGGCATATGAAACAATGTAAAGGCCTAGAAGACTGTCGACTTTAAGCGGTGAGCTGCATATGTGACTACCAAAAAAAAAGTCAAAAGCATGTATTTAAAAAAACTCAAACATTTTCTAAAGACTGTTTTATATTAACTTAATACATAAATAAATAAAATCTACTTATGTCTATGAAAATGTCCAATGGGCCTAACTAAATAACAGATTAGATAAAACGCTCAAAACAACTGTAAGCAACAATAGTATTTTTAATGAGGCTATTATTATTATTATTATTATTATTATTATTATTATTATTATTATTATTATTATTATTATTATGCAACAAGATAGCCTACATAGAACATAAATAGCCTGTCTCAGACTGACTTGCATGGTCCCGATTCCAGCATATCGACATGGTCAGACGGGAGCGCATGCAGCCTGGTCACAATCAGTCCAAAAACACTTGCTCGGATGGTACAGATGCCGCGGGTATACAAAGGTACTGGACTTTTTTGTACACATGATCTCAAGAAAGTGCTGAATGATTTTTCATGTCTGGTACGCGTCTATTCGAAGCCCAAACAATTCGTGCTTCCGCGTTCGAGTTTTGCGCTCTGATTGGCCACTGACCTACGCTATTACGCCCCCCTTATCTACGCCAGTTATCTACGCCACGAATAGACGCTACAGGGCAGCGTGGGGCTCTGAGAGTCACAGGGCAGGAGAGCCTTGCTACTACTAGCCGCGGAGCTAGTCTCTTTCACCTAACACTATTGCTCCGTGATCATAGCCATTCATCTCTAAAGCTAACCACTATTTGTAAAAGCCACAACCACGTTACCATATTTGTAATAATGTAAATCATTGTGTCATTGTACATATTGTGTATATAACGTTAGTAGCTAAGTTAGCTAACGTAGCTTAGCTTGGTAGCCAGCATTCTCGAAACGCCTAACGACGCCAGATTTAAAATGGTTCTCTCCTCTTTGTATACCTTTGTCCTCACAAGTATTCTGCCAGGGAACTTATGGACACGATAATAGTAGTAGTTATAAGGTGTTTTAGCTTGTAACGTTAACGTTAGTTAGCTCATAGCTATCGTTGTAGCCCGTTTCGTGACTGATGCACCGAGTCGGGCTGCGTCTATTCGAATCCCAACCGGTTCATGCTTATCAACATCGAATCCCAACCGGTTCATGCTTATCAACATGCCGTGACGTGTAGCTTGCTAGCCGGCATGAATGGCCGATTTAAAATGGTTCTCTCCTCTTTGTATACCTTTGTCCTCACAAGTATTCTGCCAGGGAACTTATGGACATTGGACACGACAATGAGAATGCTGGCTACCAAGCTAAGATAAGCTACGTTAGCTAACTTAGCTACTAACGCTATATACATAATATGTACAACGACACAATGATTTACATTATTACAAATATGGTAACGTGGTTGTGGCTTTTACAAATAGTGGTTAGCTTTAGAGATGAATGGCTATGATCACGGAGCAATAGTGTTAGGTGAAAGAGACTAGCTCCGCGGCTAGTAGTAGCAAGGCTCTCTGCTTCCTGCCACTACCTGCCCTGTGACTCTCAGAGCCCCACGCTGCCCTGTAGCGTCTATTCATGGCGTAGATAACTGGCGTAGATAAGGGGGGCGTAATAGCGTAGGTCAGTGGCCAATCGGAGCGCAAAACTCAAACGCAGAAGCACGAATTGTTTGGGCTTCGAATAGACGCGTCTGGTACATTTTAGCATGGTGTTATTCACCGTAAAAGATGACAACATTAAAAAATTAAAATTTAATTGATATTCTCCTTTGGTTCATTACAATTTACTCAAGCCTAGTAACATACACAATATTTCTGACACTGGGAATACATTCCCTGAGATCCATATGTGTCCCTAGATACCAAGAACATGCATGGACCTTGTAGAAGTGGAGCAATTTTCCATTTACTTAGTTATGTATTTTAGGCGGATTTTCAGAAAATATGACTAGGGCTTAAGAGGTTAAGGGAAAGTAAAATGACTGATTTCTGAAAACAAGTAAAAAAAATGTTTAATAAAAAGTACAATTACCCAAAAAGCTACTTGATTACAGTAAAGGGAGTACATGTGACTAGTTACTTTCCACCCTGGTGTAATCCTGCCTCGACCACCCCTCTGTCCTGCAGTGTGGCGAATCCTTGGGCAGAATTCAATCGGCTCTTGCCAACACAGCCAACAAGAGAGAGCGTGTGAAGATCCTGCACAAGAAGAGTGAGTTATTACACTGTATTGTACTTATGCCTCTTTTCCACTGCATGGTACCTACTCGACTCTACTCTACTCGCTTTTGGGACCTGGTACTTAATTAGTTTTCCACTGCAGATAGTACCCCCCTGTCAGTGTAGCTGGTCGTGCAGGTCTAAAGACACACGCCAGAAGAAGAATAGCGAGGGTGCCGTGACGTCATCTTCAACGCGACACACACAGACGATAGAGGATTTCGAAGATAGCTATGAGCATTGCGGCTAGCGTACATTTAGCTAATAAGGCACTGGTATCATAGAATAGAATAGAAATACTTTAATCATCCCGATTTGTAGTGTAAAATTTCCCTCGGATGATTAAAGTATTTTTATTCTATTCTATGAGACAATTCAAACTGATGTATAAGGAAATTATGTTCACGAGGTACAGGGATGAGGAAGGGACTTGATATTCACGGGTGTTTATATATATGTTTTTATTTCTTTCATGTTTTACTGTTTGTTTTTTTCTGTTTTGCATATATACTGTATATATATATATATATATATATATATATATTTTTTTTTTAATGTTTTAAATTAGTACACTCATTTGAGTAGTGGAAAAGGGGTAGGATTAAATAAGTGTACTTCCTACTCCTTTTCGAACATGTAAATTGAGTTATGTTTAGCTTTTGTTTAGTTATTATTTTGTTTGAGTTATGTTTTGATTTTGTTTAGTTATTTATTTTGTTTGTATTCATTTACATGTTTGAAATAAAGATTTCAAATAAAAAATCAAATCAAATGATACCAGTGCCTTATTAGCTAATGTACGCTAGCCACAATGCTAACTGTTATAATGGAAAATCCCAGTCACATTAGCAAGCACATAAGCTAAACAAAATTAGCCATCTTTTTGTGAGACTAAACTCTTTGTTCTTGGTGGTAAATTGCGTTAATGTTGGTTTTGTTTCATCAATAAATTTGATTTGATTTGATTTTTATTTGTCTCGAACATAGAAACATAAAACAAGTTTAAAAAACAAAAAGGTAAATAGTCAAAGACTATTTCCATACAATAAGTGTTCGAGAAGGAACAGGGGGAAGTAAAACAACTTATCAAGCCCTGCCCCTTCCTTACAATATTTGACATTATAATTTAATAAGAATAAAAATAATATAACAAATAATAAAAAATAAAATAAAAGTACAGTTTTTTTTAAAATATCCAAATGAGAAAAAATTATAGGGTCACATTACTGCTCAAGCTCCTCTCTCGTATGTGTCCATAAGTGCTTGTTTATAGCTACCTTTAAATGTATTGATATTTTTGCTTAATTTTATATTCGCATCCAGACCATTCCAGAGTGATACCCCACAAACTGCAATGCACATACTTTTAAGAGTTGTACGTACCGTAGGTTGCTTTAAAGCTAATGTCCCTCTAAAATTATAAACACTCTCTCTAGCCGTGAATTTTTTTTGAATGTTGCTTGGTAATTCGTTTTTTATTGCCAGAAACATAATTTGTGCAGATTTGAATTTGATTAAGTCCATGAATTTTAATGTTTGACTGCTTACAAACAGACTATTTGTGTGATCTAAATATCTACCATGATGTACTATCCGTATGGCTCTTTTTTGCAGTGTGCATATCTTTTGTAAGTTACTTTTATAAGTATTTCCCCAGATTTCAACACAATATGATAGATATGGTACAATGAGTGTGCAATATAATGTATATAGAGTTTTCTGATTCAGGATATATCTAGTCTTGCCTAGTATACCAATACTTCTCGCTAACTTTGAACACAAATATTTTATATGGGGTTTCCAGCAGAGTTTGTGATCTATTAAGACCCAGAATACACAGTGAATGTATCCTTTTTTGTTTATCCCACTTAGTTCTTGCTGCAAACAAATAATGAATGCTAATGTTTAGCAGTCGCAAGGCTATTTAAAGATGGCAGGTTTGTGTTTTGTGCAGGACATCCCCCGTATAGCGCAATGATAATGTAGTGAGTCTGTGACGATTCTCTGTTTTGACCAATCAGTGGTCTGCAGTGTTTCACGTAACTTTTTGGTATCACTTCTACCCGCTTGGAACCTCGACAAAGCAAGTACTAAAATGTTGGCAATGGAAAACCGAAAAGGCTGAGTAGAGTCGAGTCAAGTAGGTACCATGCAGTGGAAAAGAGGCATTAAAGGGCCACTTGCACTGATTTCCAACCTTAATCATGTTCTGTTGTGGGGAGGCGTGACATAAAACTTACCAACGTGTTCTACCCAGTCTATTGTCTATGTAATCACCTGTGTTATTATGCTAAGACTACCCAGTCTATTGTCTATTTAATCACCTGTGTTAATTACGCTAAGACTACCCAGTCTATTGTCTATTTAATCACCTGTGTTAATTACAGTATGCATTAATTCTCCTGCATTTCAGTTGAAGACCTGTTGAAGTACCTAGACCCCCAGTTCACTGACCACATCACTGTTCCTGACACCATGAAGCTGGAGTTCATCCTCGCTGGTGAGAAGCTTGATAACTTGGGTTAAGGTCTCATTCACATCTAATCAGACAATGGGGGAAAACACAAGTTTCCCCTTCTTTTGAATGGGGGTAGTTGCTCCTTTTAACGGGGGTAGTTGTTTCTTTTGAATGGGGGTAGTTGTTTATTTTGAATGGGGGTTGTTGCTTTTGAATGGGGGTAGTTGTTTCTTTTGAATCGGAGGTAGTTGTTTATTTTGAATGGGCGTAGTTGTTTATTTTGAATGGGGGTAGTTGCTTCTTTTGAATGGGGGGTAGTTGTGTTGGGCAATTGTTACCATTATGGAGTTGCCAAAAAAACAGAGCAGCGTCCCATGAGAAAGTAGAACTGGAGTCGACTTTAGCCGTAACACAACCCCTCCCCGCACTGCAGTGATCACAGCGGAAGACGAGGTATTGAGGGGGTTAAAAAGCTCACAGCATGATGTCACAGAAATGACCCATCCACACCAACCGGCGGCGAGATGCTGCATTGTCTGATCGGATGAGAATGAGCCCTAATGCTGCATTCCATGCTAATAGACCTCTCACGGCCCGGTGATGTATTTTCCGGCTGTTCCTGTCTCCATGATTTCCTGAAGCTATATGAAAATGATTAGACTATAGATCACTCCTAGGCTAGCTTTGTCTGTGGTTCATGCAGCTGTGGTCCCTGTGACCAAAGCCTTCTAATATACATTTCTCTCTTTGATAAGGCAGGGGATTTTGAAGATAAAAAAAAAAGGCTAAATCGCTCAGCCCAAACTAGCTTAGCATTGCAGATCATGGGTCTCATTTATAACCGTTCCGTACGCACAAAACGCGGCCTGGAAGAGGCGTACCCATGTGTGCCTAGGAGAGAAACCTCCTAGATAATATGAAAAGTCCTGTCTCTTGGACAATCTATGGATACCACCTGACAGAGCCTTATGTTTGTCTGGCAGGTTTCTGAGCAACAACAATATGTGCAGAGAAACGTTGCACATTGAATTACAGCACAAGTATGACTGAGCGGAATGCTTTGAAGCTTCAGTTGCTGCGATGGATAATCCATGCCAAAATCAATATTCAAATGCTCCATGTGCCTACATCAGTTAAGAAATGGCTTACAAAAATAATATTCCAACATTCATTCTGAAAATCACTTCTCAAACAAGGACATTTAGTCATGAGGATTTTCAGAAAGCCTACTGTATCTGCCCTATAGCTCTCACTTACATTGCACATTGAAACTTTGCACTTTGCTTCATGGAAGAATGAAGCTTTGATTATTAGCAGATCATTTATTATTGAAGCTTTGAAGCCCAAAAATGGTAATCGGGACAGCCCATCTTGATGTTTACAATCGAGCTTAAAAGTCAACATATCGATTTAAATATTCAGTACAAAGCATGTTTTTTTGTTGCATTTTTTAACAGAAGGTATGTTGATGAAATGTTAGAACAGTTGAACATGATGACTAAAGCCCTTTGATATCTATCCCCCTGGATATCAACAGAAATAATCGATTTCACATGTCCTCTGAAATATCACATAACATAAAACACACAGGTTACTCTGATTGGCCCATCAGTCACATCTAGTTGCTCTGATTGGCCCACCATTCACATCTAGCTGAGTGAGAAGCAGAGGACAGTGGTGCATCT
The DNA here is from genome assembly GCF_963971535.1 of Notolepis coatsorum. NCBI lineage: Eukaryota > Metazoa > Chordata > Actinopteri > Aulopiformes > Paralepididae > Notolepis > Notolepis coatsorum. The sequence goes on from NC_140183.1 coordinate 27,518,613, forward strand.
ATAGTGTATAGGGAACAGAATATGCGAAGAGAATATGTAAGAAGGATTATTATACCAAATTATTAGATGAGAATTAAAATAAAGTTATAATAATAATATGGAACATATTAAACAGCATCATCAGAAATCGAAAAAACGATCTAACATACCCTGAACATTTGACAGACAATGACAGGATATTAGCCTTATAAATGAGGTGGTGGATGGATTTAATCATTTCTTTGTTAATGTGGGGCCAAAACTAGCTAAAGAAATAAACGGCACTGGGAAGAGATTTGCTGAGGACTGTAGAGAGAGAATCACTGACTCAATATCTTTGGGAACTATAGGAAAAAAAGAAATTACTGATATGGTAAACAAATGTATGAACAAAACTTCAACAGATGGAGACAACATTGATATGACCCTGGTAAAGAATATAATTGAGGGAAGGATTGTGGATCAATTAACTCGCATATTTCATTAAAAACTGGAACATTTCCAGAAAAAAATTAAATTGCTAAAGTTATCCCACTATTTAAAGCTGGAGATAAACACCTCTTCACCAACTACAGACCGGTATCATTATCACAGTTCTCAAAAATACTTGAGAAACTATATGATGAAAGGGCTGGCCAAATTCATTGAAAAACATCAACTACATCAACTATGGCTTAAAACCTAATTCATTGCTAGTAATAGACAGCAATTTGTTCAAATAGGCCAGAATAAGTCAAGCTGCTTAAATATTACCTGTGGTGTCCCACAGGGGTCAGTGTTTGGACCCAAATTGTTCATATTATACATTAATGATATCTGTAAAGTGTCATATTTAAATTGGTTGTCTTTGCAGATGACACAAATATTTTATGTTATGGGGAGGATCTACAGCAGCTTTTAATGGTGGCAAAGAAGGAATTGTACAAATTAAAATGCTGGTTTGATGCAAACAAGCTATCATTAAATCTGAATAAAACCAAATTCATGCTATTTGGAAAATGCTAAATAAATTCAGAACTCCATCTGGAAATTGAAAATGTCAAAATCGATATAGAGTATATGAAATCAAGTTTTTGGGTGTCTTAATAGACCACAAACTGCTGGAAACCACACGTAAAATATCTATGCTCAAAGATTGCGAGAAGCTTGGGAATTCTGGGTAAAACAAAATACAACCTTAATCAGAAATCACTGTACACTCTGTATTGCACACTCATTGTACCCTACCTGTCATATTGTGTTGAAGTTTGGGGAAATACATATAAAACCAACCTACAAAATATATGCACACTGCAAATAAGGAGCTATACGGATTTTACCTCATGCTGGTTATAGAGATCAGACCAATTGTTTATTTGTTAAAAGTCAAACTCTGAAATTTAAAGATTTGGTTAAATTCAAAACTGCACAATTCACGTTTAACACATTGTCCGCCATGCCAGGGTTTCCGTTAGAAAAAATTGTTGCCGGTCTCCGTGACCTGCAAGATTTCAATCTACCGGACAAATGAGATTAATTCCGGTCATAGTTTATTGAGCTTTAAAACAATTGATAGGCAGGCTATATAAAGAATGTCATCCTCAAGGCATGTAGATTTATAATATTATTACTTAAAACTAGGCTACTTTTGCGTATACAGTCATTAATATATTCCAAATAAAATAAGTCCCTCGATACTCCGTGCTGCTGCTGACTTGAAATAAAATAGACCGCGTATGTGGGCAGTCGGTCCGACACTAAACAGCAGTCTGTTATAATCACATTTTTATGAGCTAACGAATTCCGTTATATTGGACATTTGTATTAATTATATCAAGCGAAGAACTGAGAAATTTGGCAGAGAGAGACGGCAACATTATCGTGGGTTTGCGTGATGTATATCTCCACCTCCCAACGACTTGGTGCTGGTCATAATGTCCGGTGAAAACAACTCCTTCCAAGCACAACTTGACCACCCGAACCGTACCAAAACAGGCCAAAATTAAATAGCCCATGCGACGAACGATTCATTACATTCGTTTCATCGTTGCTCCACCAAGCAGCCGGTCCAACAATGAAAGCTGTTGTCAGCGCGAGCCGGCCGCAGTTAGTTTGCAAGAAGCATCCAGCTGCAGACCCGCAGAGCAGCTTTCCAGGTCTGGGGACCGCACTGTGCCAGCAAAGCTGGTGGGTTCTGTGGGTCTGCAGCTGCATGCCTTCCGCAAATCCAGCAGCAAGCTCTCGCTGACACAGCGTCGTCATTACCAGACCGGCTGCTTGGCGAAGCAACGACAACAAACGCAATGATTGTTTCGTTCATCGCATAGGCCACCCAACTCCAGCCCATCCAAATACAATTCAAATAATCAAACTGTGCCCAGAGGGAACTATTTTCACCGGACACTATGACCGGAGAGATTAAATATGTCGGACTTCAACAGATTTTGCCAGTCAAATACCGGTAATTACCGGCTAACGGAAACGCTGCGCCATGCATTGTACCCATCCTTGGGCCCAGTCTGCCAGTGCTGTAACCCTATGGAGATGTTTACCTTCTTTGCAGGGCTATAACTTTTTAAATATTATAGCTATATCGACATTACTATGGCCCATTCAACATTGCATATCTATCGTTCCGGATGTGGGAACGTTATATTTTTTCATTCATACAATGTTGTGTTAATACCGTTGTGAATATGTATGTTTTTAAGGTTTTCTGCAGTAATTCCTAAAACGCGAGTTATAGGCCCTGATAGATAGATAGATAGGCCCTGATATGATAGATTATTGATTGGCGTTTCTTTCCTATACACGCTATATTAAAAAATTCAAATGTATATGATCGGTATACATTATGCTTCATCATGCGTGAAGGAAAGGGGGGGGGTCATTTATAATTCCTTGATCGTCAGTAGCGTCTTTTTTTTTTTTTTTTACTATGGGTTGATACGTTGATCAGATGGATTGCCGTGAAATAAATAAACAATCGGGCAAAAAATAACGTTAGATTCCTCTTACCGTTCGCCGATGAGACTGGAGGAAAAATATTCCAATTATTTGACGACGATCTGCTAGATCCATTTCCCATTTGTATGACGCAATAAACGCCGAAATCATATAGATTATTGCGTTTCGAAATCGATCCCAATGCACTCGATTGTGTCTATTGATCCACGTTACAAGATATTACTACCGGAGGATTCTCCCAGATGCACCGAGCGCCACTTCCGGTTTGGCGTGTTGTGTAACTCGCCCGGAATCCACCAGGCGGCGGTATTGAGGCGTTGCAATATCAGAACAGGGTCCAGCTGCGTCCCGGAGGGAGGCTGGATGAATTATGAATGCCATGGCGAAAAAATTAAATATTGATCCCAAAAACGAGTTAACTCGTTTCTGGCACACAATGCATGGCGGGCAATAATGAGTATACTCATTTTTGGCGCACAATGTGTTAAAGTAACACAAAATATAGTCCCTGGCAACATACAAAAAATTGTCATGGGCAGAGATGGGGGTTATATTAACACATTGAGTGCCACGCCCCTTCCGGGAAGTGACCCCTTCCGTGCCGCCCATTAAACCTATATTTTATAGTATAGCTATGGGTCTAATAACGCCCTAGAGTCTCTGTGAGCTGCTTCTGGTCAACGTGCAAGATTCTTGACAGATTCTTTTTTCATCCGTACATTTCCGTTTTATACCATTTTGAATATGAACATAGTCCGGGCGCTTCTGAGCAATTCCAGGGAAAAGACGCAAACAGTGTTTTTTTTTTTTTTTCTTTTTTTTTGTGACCAACTTTTTATTTTGTCTTTTTTTAAAACAAGTTCAGAGGAAGGACATTCACATCAGCATTTCATATTAATTCACACAGTGGCATACAAAGTGTCTTTTCAGTATATATTGTCCGTCAGTATATTCATATACTGTGTAGCCTGCCTGTTGCAGTTGTGACAGTCTTTTCCTCCGTTCTGGCGGTCCTGTGGCTGCGAGACAGCCCAGGTCGCTTCTTAACCCCACTCCCAGCCCCCCGGGTTTGCATAGACATTTTAGGAGAGGGGGAAACCTTGATGCATACATGTATAGGATACTCTTAATTAGAAAATAAATCATAATTATGTTTGTTAGATAACCAAGTAATAGGGAAAAATACAATACAATTTAGAAACAACCACAACAAATTATAGCAGTAAACAGAAAAGGAAAAGATAAATGGAAAAGATAAATGGAAACAACAGCAACATGATTTTTGTTCATTCTCTGGTGTCAAGGTACAAGTGTTCAACCTAGTGGAGTACTGATTTTACCTTCTGGGCCGCGGTAAGTAATATTTGGATTGATTCTGTCCTTGCTCCCTGTGCTCTAGCACTGGATGCCTCTAATCTCAATACTTCGTAGAAGGACAGTTTCCAACGGTAAATATTGAGACTATGGGGTGGTTTCCATCTCATTACGAGCATTTTCTTTGCTGCCGTTAAACCGGCCAGAAACACTCTTTTTTTGTGAGGTGTTAATTTTAGAGATGAATCATCATTTAATAATAAAATGTGTGGCAAACAAGGTATGTTTATCTCTGTTATATTAGTGAGAAATAATGCAACCTTGGCCCAAAAAGCGAGTACTCCTGGACATTCCCACATCATATGTATGTATGTTCCTATAACTTTTTGCGGACATAAAGCACATAGAGGACTTTGTAATATTTTTATTTGACAGAGTTTCCTGGGTGACAGATAAAATCTTTGTATCATTTTGTAATGAGTTAATTGGTTATTATAATTACGAGAGGTTAGTGGAATATTATCCCATACATTCTGCCAATTTATGCAGGCATTGTAATTCTTTAAGTCTATGTTCCAGACAGTGGTATTACCTGTAGTTCTGTTTAGTTTTCCTTGTATTTTATTATATAACCCAGAAACAAAACCATTTTTAACATTTATGCCATTCACTATATTCATTAAAGGGTGACCTTTAAACAGTGTTTTTGTGTAATTCAATAAACACGTTGTCATTTTTCGCCTGATTATCGGATCATCCTGAAATCAACGATAGATCATCATTATTATCCTTCGTCGTGCACGCATGCAATGTGATTTAGACCGGCGCGCCTTTAAAACAACCTATTGTCTGTACAACTCTCAAGCAAGTGCATCTCAGTTTGTGGGGTATCCATTTGGAATGGCCTTGATGTAGCAATAAAAACAAGTAATACTATTGAAATGTTTAAATGCAGATATAAACAAGAATTCTTGGACAAGTATAAGTTAGATGAGCTTGAAAATAAAGTGAACTAGTATTTTTGTAATTATTTATTTATCTTTTGCTGTAGTGGATAGGTATATTCTTTTTTTATATTGATAAATAACTTATTACATATTAATATGATATTGTAAGGAAGGGGCAGGACCAGATAAGCTTTGCTTCTTTCTGTCCCTTCTCGAACAAAACCATTTGTCTTGAGCTATGTTGATTATAGCTTCCATGTCTAGGAAGATATATTTTATTTTATATTTATTATTTTTTTATTTAGTTTGTTATTTTTTGTTATTACAAATTTGTGTGTTTATGGTTGTTCGAGATAAATAAAGATCAAATCAAAATCAAATCAGAAGGCCATGCCAGGACCACTAGCCTAGCTTAAATCTCTGGGAGAGGTGTTTTTGGCCAATAGCTAAGCTAGCTGGTCCGTATTCGCTCCATTAATTTGTGCTAAGCTAGGCCAGTTTACAGCCAAATAGCTTTCAACTGAATGCACAGAGCTTGTCTGACATTTCCCATAATGTTGGTGTGTTCCTTTAACATGGGCCATCCTAATGTTTAGTTGGGAGATAAAGTATATACTGTAGTAACTTAAAACGTGTATGTTCCTTTTAACTGTGGCAGTGGATTTGTTCCTACGATGCCCCACCTCTGCTTTAGGAACTAAGGCAAAACACTGTTGTCTTAGTCAGGAGTTAGTTGTCCCTGAGAATACCTTTCGACTATAAATAGGCTGAAATGAGGCATGAGAACCAGTGATGAATTTTCACTTCATGTTTTCATTAATTAATTTATTTGCATTCGACTGGCAGTTTGTTATTCTGATGGCCCTAGTTTCAATTGAGACTCATTTGTGTGTGTGTCTGTGTGTCACTACAGAGGAGGACTTCCTTCTCTCCCAGGCAGCTCTTCTGGAGGAGGTCAGCAGCCTCCAGCCTCTACTGGACAGTAACTATATCCGAGGTGTGTCTTCTGCCGTAGCAGTACAGTGCTATAGGATACAACACAATGTGTGCCTGTCTGTCAGGGTTACAACTCCCAATGAGGTCTCCTTCTATGCAGAGAATCTACATAATGCATTTGTGTACAATATATAAAGAATATGTTCCATAAGAGGTGAAAGATGATTGGCTATTAGCTGTCAATGTGCTTCTGCTGTGTGCACTTTTTCCAAACCTTCAGGCTTGGCTACTAAGTTAGATCTTTAACACTCGTACACATTCAGACTGTGCAGAGATCGAGAAGGACTTCAATACCTCGACTGTATATCACATAAAGATGATATCTGCCAGGCCTGTCTGTTAGATCTGTGTTGTGTGTCCATATCTCCACAGATGTACCAGAGCATGCCACTAAGCTGCAGCGCCTGTCACAGATTCACATCAAAGAGCAGGTAACACACACACGCACACACACACACACACACACACACACACACACACACACACACACACACACACACACACACACACACCAGGGTTCCCACGGTACCTGGAAAACATGGAATTTATTTTTTCATTTCCCAGGTATGGAAAAGTCATGGAAACTGAGCAAAAGTGAACACTTACATGGAAATTGAAACAGTTGACCTGGAAAATGTTATTGGATGATGTGTAAAATAGTAATCAAATGAAACTATTGAGCACATAATTAAGATGAGTTTATAAAAACCCTTTACATGTGAACAGCTTTTAGTGTAGATAATAAATGGATGATCCCATGTTGTAGAGCATGCTCTTGGCATCATATGTGGTATATTGGATGTTGGAATTGATGCAGGCAACCTGGTGATATGGACTTTAAAATTATAGTTTCGGATTGGTGGACTTCCGGAATAATAACCGAGAACCGTTACTTGCGATCTCAATAGAACGGTCAAATACATGCATTTCCCAGCCAACACAGGAGCCTTGACATCTACAGTGAAACTTCTTATGCAAGTAGCTGTGTTTTAACTGTGTGGTAAACCTGGGTGTATCAACGTTAGTTAGTAAGCAGTGCAATCTTGCTAGCTAGCAGCTTACACTAGAATTGTTGAGGTAATTTTTACCTTGCTTTTAAAATACTAGAACTATGTTTGATCCCCATATGTACTATTTCACTCATTGACTTTTCCTAAAACCGTGTTATTCACCACATTTAGGGGAGTTTGTTTTGAATTTGGATTCATTAATGATGGTTAGCAAGCACATGCAGTACAATCTTGCTAGCCAACATTCAGCTTGCTATTGCTAACTAACTAGCTAGTGTTGGCTAGCTTGCATTGCAAGCTAACTACCAACACATTTTCACATTAGGCTGTGACATTACTTCTATACTAGTTGACATGACCAGTCTAGTCTTGTTCTACTTTTAACTATTTTGTGATTTTTCATTTTTCTTTTGTTAAATAAATGATACTAATAATAGGAACATTTGGGGTGAGACATTTTTGAAAAATCATTGATCATGACCATTCAGATCTTCATACTGTAGAGAGGAGGAAGAGGAGTGGAGAGGGGGAGGAGCCAGGAAGGCACAGAAGGAAAGAGAAGAAGAGGAGGATAAGAGAGTCGAGGATGACGGAGGAAAAGGGAGAAGAGTGGAGAGGAGTTGAGAAGAGTAGGAAGAGAAGACAGGAGCAGACACGAGAGGGGAGGTGTGGAGAGAAGAGGACAGGATGAGATAGGAGAGGAGTGGAAGAGAGAACATATATCAATCCCAGTGCTCATGTGTCTCAAAGTTTCAGTTCAATAAATTGTTGATCATCTACAGCAGGGGTCCCCAAACTTTTTCCTGTGAGGGCCACGTAACTTTTCCCTTCTCTGGTGGGGGCCGGGGTCATTTTGTAACAGAAAAAGTGTGACGATCGCAGGGGTGCCTAAACGTAAACATTTATTGTTTTCCAGAAAGCCACACATAACCAAATATTAATAACCCTTTCCGGGATCTTCACAGAAAAAAAAAGTCAGGAAATAAATAATAACACTATTAATGAAATAAATAACACTATTTATGAAATAAATATACAGTACCTACAGACCACCTAGCTCTAGATCTGTACTATTTAAAAGCACAGTGCAGGACACACTCTGAGGTTATCGCACCTCAGAGATGGCAGTGGACATGTATGACAGGACAAAGGCCATATGTAATGGCCTTGGGATTGAGGAACATACTACCAGCCAAAGGAGGAAGCAGAAAAGGATGGACGAGTATGTAGTTGAGTCATCTTGTGGCACAAGCTCAGACTTCAGCTCAGGAGATCAGCTGAGACAGAGACTGTTCTATCCAGTCCTCGACAGAATGCTGCAAGAGCTTGAGAGCAGGTTCTCATGAGTTGGAGAACAACTTATGAGAGGCATACAGGCATGCATGTTATCCAGCCTCAGACCAGTTTCTCTCAGTGGAATTGCTGCAACCCCTCGCCACATATTACAATATCCAACTACTGCCAGAGGAGATCACAGTTGCAAAGTGTTTCCTGGCCAGGACAGGCAGAGATGCAGTCCCTACTATCCAAAGTGTCTTTCCCTCCTGGATGATAATAATAATAATAATAATAATAATAATAATAATGCATTTTATTTATAAGGCGCCTTTCAGGACACTAAAAAAAAAAAAGTCCACAAATCGGTGAATGAAAAATGTATAGGATCAAATGAAAACTACTACTTACTAAAAATGGATGTTTAAAAGTACTAAAACCCCCCCCAAAAAATCTAACACTAACAAACATTCAGCACCGACAATGGGGATGCTGCCATCTTAAACAAAAAAAATCTTTATTTATTTTTTATTTTTTTAAAGCTCCGGGGCTCTAGGGGGCCGGGCCAAATGTGGAGGCGGGCCGGATCAGGCCCGCGGGCCGTAGTTTGGGGACCACTGATCTACAGCTTGTTGCATTATTTCATGCATTGATATTATCAATAAGACATAATCTCTAAGCATTTACAATGTAGCCTTGACTGGCACATCTTTTAAATCAAGTAAGTAGTCAGGTGTCCTAGGGGGTTGTGTGTGTGAGGGGAGGGGCAGCGCGGATGGGGGCGGAAAGCTTCAGGGGCCTATAGATCATCACTTAATATGGTACCTGGAAAATCAGGAGGTAGCATGGAAATTTTTTTCAAGGCAAGCGTGGGAACCCTGACACACACACACACACACACACACACACACACACTCTTGTTCACCATTCATCTCGGGTCAGCTTTTCTCTTTTGACACCTCTCTCTTTATCTCTCCCTCTATATCTGTCTCTATCTCCCTCAGGACCAAACTGAAGTTCAGTCCCAAGAGGTCAAGAAGCTCTTTGAGGAGTACAACAAAATGGTACTTTTTTTCTTTTCGAGAACAACTTGGGCTGGTAGACCAGATTGATTTAAGACCTTTGAATAAATTGGATGATCTTGTTTGCCGATCAATCTAGCAGCAACATCTTTATGGCTGCCTCTCTCTGGTCTCCACTTCAGCCTCCACTTGCCCTGATTGTTCCATCGCGAGAGGCACTCTCTCTTTGATGCAGATGTTGTGCAGCGCAGCTGTGGCAGCGACAGTTGTAGAGGCTCTCTCTCGGGCTCTGTGCATGGACATTCACGGTGTGAAAGCTCTTTATGTTGACATAGGGATTAGGGTTGCAAATTGTAAGCACGTTCCTTACTCAATCATTGATAACGTTAACAATCAATTAATTGTAACAAAAATACCGAATTGAATTTTTTTTATGAGGTTATTATTATTATTATTATTATTGTAACTGAGGGGTACAATTCCCTGACTGTATTACTAGTTATGATACTTACTACCACTACCTTTGTACTTAATATTCGGCCACCCAGTACTCGGCATAAATATATTATGATAAACACTCTCACGTAGATGAAACGGATCCAACACAAATGTACGAAGTCGAAGTATGTATTTATTCCTACACAGCAATGGTGTGTAGAGCAAGCACTTAATCACTTAATTACATTTATGAATTGAAATAGTATGCACTTTTATGGCAAAGAGTATTCGTTGGTATATCAATAGAGAATGTCCAATCTCTGGTGGCGCAGGCGGTAAATATACGACCTGGAATAGTTAAGGAATAACAGCAATGATACTTTAATGATTATAAGACTGGATACACTAAGGGGGGTAATCCGGTCGCTTGTAAGACAACAGGAGTAGGAGGGGGGGGGGGGGGGGGGTAGAGTCTGGCTGCCTCGTCCGGCCAAGGGTATCCTGGGTGAACCCACAGTTGTGCAGCTCGATGCGCCAGCGATCCTTGGACCACAGATGAAAGCAGGTGGACTCTCTGTGAGCCGGCTCTCTCCGGTCCACGGGGGAGAGACGTGAAGCGACCTCGTCTTGCAGAGCGTCTCCTCACCTTGCGTCCTCTCCAGGGGGGGGGGGTTCCAACACACGGCAGTGTCGGGGGTCTTTATCCATGGAATAATCACTGTACACAAAGCATAATCCGTGCCTGGGAAGGCGGGCTGTCGTCGGTAGAATAATCCGGTATGCAGGTCCACTCGCTCGTCGGCTCTGGGGCTCCTCGGATGCAGTCTCACATGGGGTCGACCATCCTGGATAAGCAGCCAGTTCTCTGCCCGAAACGATGGGGTACTGACTACGATAGTATTCTCACCGCACGAAGCACTATATATTAACAGACTATTATTAGCTTAATAGACTACGTCCAACTCGACGATATAGTGCCAAATATGACTATTCAAATATTAATATACACGATGTCTCAATACCGATGGTAGGCCGAACTTGGCCTTACTCCCACACGTGGCGTCGCGGGGAGGCTTTACGTCTGTCACTCTATTGGAGGGTAAGAAACTGGACTGAAAAGGAAGTCCTACTTTAGTAGCGCAGTATATATACGCACTATGAACAAATAGTACCGTTAGTGGTGCGGTAGCCAGATTCCTACGCGGAACTAGGACTTGTTCGTACATGTTGAGCGGTACGTTTGAACTGGGTCTGGGGGGTATGGCAGCCTGGCACCAAGGTCTCGACCAATAGTAGAATGGAGACTATTATGGGATGTTCAGTAGGCTAGAATGGATATTCAATGCATATTGTACAAGGAATATACAAGGGATATCAGGGAATATTAGAGAATATACAAATACAATTAAATATATATATATAAATAAATATATATATTCGGTTTAATCTGGCCCTTCACAACAATTATTATTATTATTATTATTATTATTATTATTATTATTATTATTATTATTATTATTATTATTATTATTATTATTATTATTATTATTATTATTATTATTATTATTATTATTATTATTATTATTATTTTGCAACAAGATAGCCTACATAGAACATAAATAGTCTCAGTCTCAGACTGACTCACATGGTCCTGATTTATTTGTTCTTGTTGAGGAAAATCAACATATCGACATGGGTGTCGATGCAGCCTGGTCACAATCAGTCCAAAAACACTCGCACGGAAGGTACCGATGTCTCGTGTATACAGAGGTACTGGTGTGCATGCAGCCTGGTCACAATCAGTCCAAAAACACTCGCACGGAAGGTACCGATGTCTCGTGTATACAGAGGTACTGGTGTGCCAGCTTTGCCAGCCTGGGGAATCTCCCCACATTGACTTTCCACCAGTCTGATATTTATCCAGGGATGGGGAGTGGCTTCTTTGAACTGTTACGCGAGGTGGTCTGCCATATGCCGACCCGGCAAACTTCTAGTTAGCAACACCGCAGGGTAGTCCAGCTGTCTGTCGTCAATACTTGCAACCTTGCAAGCACCAGTAACGTTAGCTAGCTGCGCGAGCAACTCCGAACTTCGCATCGGTATAGCTCTCATCGATGCGCGAGGTGGTTGTGCCTCAGGATGGGATATGGTACGCTGGCTCAAGCAGGTGTATCATTTGCCGAAAACCTTCGCCGTCAACCAACCGATCATGTCGATAAATGCGAAGACTGATTATTTTTTCCGCCCGTTGTGGGTCATAGCTCAAAATCAACGCTTCTCTTAGCCTGCTTAATTTTGCAAGTTGCCGTCGCTCATATTGAAAACCACATTGAGATACAGTATCTCGTTTTCGAGAGGGTCCCATGTTTTTTCCCCTTGCTTATTTTCCAGAGACAGGTAGTTGCCTCCTCGTCATAGTTACATTGCGCCCTCTATCTGTTCATTGAAACATGCTTTAAAAATACACCATTCTACTCGCAGCTAAAATGTAAGACAGACAACATTGTAACTGTAACATATCATTGTTTGATAGCTCGAGTAAATGTCATGTGTTTGAATAAATCCTAAACCATAAATCAATCAATCTTTGATTAATTGTTAACATCCCTAATAGAGATAAATGATCACAATACTGAGTCATGATATAGTGATATATTGCGATTTTGCCTATTATACCTTTTTTCAACAAGAAATTATCATCTGCAATAAAAAAATATATACTTAATTCGTTTTATCTAATAAGATAACGTTTTCAGTCTGTTCACCTCATTCCAATAATTTTGATTGCAGTCAAATCGGGAAAAAAAACCTACAGTATATGTTCAGATACAATGCAAAGATAAATATAGTCTCACGTTCCATTTTAGGTTTTCAGACGAACAATGTTTTCAAACTTTATTATCTAAACATGGTAAGTTAGAGTGGTATGTTCATTCATAGTTTAAGACGGTAAAGAATTGAGTACTTTTTGATGATAATATATCACATTCACACTCAAAGTGATTTGGATTGATTTGAACTGCAAATACATGGGCTGTCCAAAACATTTCAAAACAGTTCTGTTATGGTTCTTCAGTGCAAGGGTTCAGCTGACTAGCAAAACTGGCATGCACACATTTGCTAGAGCGAAGCTGCGTCTGCTATCCGCTTGAGTCTTTCCATTGACTTTGTATGCATTTGCACCGCCTCTAAATTTGTATCTGTGTTGTATTTGAACTTACTGTATTAATTGGTATTATCATCAACTTTTATGATCTGGGGTCTGGTTAGTAAGTAGGTCAACGTCTGCTGTGCTAAGCCTTTCTTCTGTCGGGGCCCTGTTCCTTGTACCTGGCTAACTGAGTTAATAATTTTCAGGATAACTTCACATAAGTTAGACTTTTTGGTTTTCCGACGCGCGATTGTCTAGATCACTATGGCAACAGATCAAAAAGTTTGAACCTGCTCCAGCGCAGAGTTTAGTTCAGTTAGCTGGATAAACTGGCCACGCCCTCGCAAAAAATGCCAGCTCCCTTTCTCACAGATTCTGAATTATGTTTTTGTGCTTAGTTTTTCTAGAGGGGGCTTTTGAAATGTAAAATAATAGACTTAAAAATGCTGATAATAAATCATATTCAGCCTATGGATTTACTTTGTCCTAAATAATGCACATCATAGCTATACGGCGCTCGAGAGTCGCGACACACACTATGTGGTTATTTTAATAACGGAGCATTGCAAATGTGAATCCTGCGGGGATATTTTTAATGAATGAAACCTATCGGGCGTTTGGCTCTGATTCGTTTCATATTCTCCACTGTGGATGTATTTGCTTAACGGAGCGCCCGGATTGCGTTTCATTCAAGCATAAATTGTAGTGTCTTTATGCGTGGATTGTGGATGTGAATTACAACTAATCTGAATCTGTGGATTGTTGAATTGTATCATTGTCACTCACACGTTATTGTGATATTCTAACTGGGATTAAAATGTCTGAGGAGATGCGCTGTTTGACGGATTTGATGACGTGGACGTGACTTGAGAAAAGTGAATGAGCAATTGCAAGCCTTTGACGTTTTGATGAATGAATTTGAGAATTATTTATCTGTTCAAGCACTGTTATCTGATGATGAACAAGAGGTTGATGAACATGACTGGTGTCACTGGTATAAACCAAAGGTTAATCAATTCAATGCATGTATGGATGATGTCCGAAACAGATTCAAACCTGATTAATAGTGAAACTGTATAGCCTCCAAGCCTCTCTGACACGTTATTTCGGGGGTCACGCCTTGAAAACTTTGGGAACCATGTATTTATATAGTACATGATACCTAAGCGCATACAGTACTGATATCCTCATAAGTATCTATTAATTCATATCAATTAGATACTCTTTGGGCTTGGTTTCTTTCAAAGAATTGAACTAATTATTTTCGCTAGCAAGATCTCATTCGATTATTCATTCCATTAAGCCTACTGCCAGCAGGCACATTTAAAGAAATATAATCTGATTGATTGGGGTAATGAGGGACTTATTCCTATAGATATGCATTTAACTTGTCGGCGAGGCTATTGAGCCATACTGTATTGTACCCATTCTGCAATCTGTTAATAAAGTTTTCAATCAATCAATGCCGTTAGAAAATCAGGATTTCTGCGATTGACACCTGCTGTCTTTTAAGGTTAGGCGGCCGCTCGCAATTATCCTGAGTATCAAGTCTGGTTCGAATTAACGAGAGTGAATCAGCGTTCGAGGAACAGGGAAAGCCTGGTTTCAAACATCGGGTTAATTCAATCTGGCTAATGAGACTTTTGATCGACTTAGTTGAACCATGTACGGGGAATAGGGCCCAGGTCAGTCATACCGTAAATCCTCAAATATAGGACGGGTCTTGTATTTACCTCAGGCCTTTATTAGAGAGAGGCTTATATAAGAGGCAGGCCTTAATTTCACAAACTGGCCAATTGTAATTGTGATTGATTGATTTTATTTAGACATAAATATACAGATCACATGAGTATTTGCTTTGTCAGGGTGAAACTGTGTTGGATTAACGTAATTCACACACTAAAGTTGGAACTGTCTATAGGTTGCGGGGTCCGGGGACGATTTAGCGCGTGGTACCTACCTTCTCGACTTCCTCAGTCGAATCGAGTTGATGATAACATGCAGTGGCTTTAGCTGACTCTATCATAGCCATCATGATCTGTGATGCCGGCTGGACAACGCCAGCCCCGCCTGCCAACGTTAACGTTTGCAAAACAAAGCCGGCGTCATCCAGCCGACACCACAGATCTAGATGTGACGACGTTAGCTAATGCTAAAGCTAACGCCAGCGAGAGGGAAACGTTAATGAATTTAGTGTAGCGGGAGGCAGCACTTAATTTGCATTGGCAAGAGTTTATCTCATTCTATATCACGGCACAAAAAAAATAAAAATTAACTTTTTTTTGCGACCTTATAATGGAAGCCAGCTTGTATTTGTCTCCATGTATCAAACCCCCGGTTTATATAAGAGGCCCGTCCTTTATTCTAGTACCCTCCACTATTAGAGGATTTACGGTAATCCAAAAACATGATGATCATACTGTAAATATGGATCAGCGAAATGGGGGAAATTATAAGCATCCATTGATAATGATAAACTTACACATGTCATGGACTTGAACATTGGTCAAAACATGCACTTCCAAAATACAAGAACTACAAACCTCACTATGGCACATTTGGAGCTGATTGACTCCCGTTCTAAACTACGATGCTAACAGTTTCTCTCAAAAGGTTTTTCTAAAAATTACCACCAGGCTTTTGATTGTAAATGAAATAGTCTCAAAGATAATGTATTGGGTTGTCAAGCTGATACCAAGTCCCCCAAATGCAATGTCTTCCGGGCGATCTGAGCCAGCCGGCTAATATACCAGATGATGTACCTGAAGGAGCCGAGGAGCTAGCTTTGCACTTAGCCTCACTATAATGGCTGTAAACTCCTCCTTCCTGAAACCTGTTTCCACTTTGGCAGATGTGCCTGCTGTCCAAGCAGTTCCACCAATGGGACGAGAGCCTGAGGAAAATGGAGGAGACAAAGACGATCCGACCAGTGGAATAGCCACCATGATCTGATGTTGACGATGACGATGATGTTGACGATGATGTTGCACTTATGTTGGGATGTTGCATCAAACAAGTGTCTTCTATGTATCCTGAGGTTGACGTTATTCATATTAACAGACGGTGGATCAGATCTCGCCTCATAACTTGAACAGAACCTAGTGTGTCGTGGCGATTTCCTTCAATATATAACTGAAGACGGGTTCTGTGCGGTTTTCCACAGTCGTTGTGGGATTTGTCCAAACAATGCATTTGCGATGGTCACACGTCAACTTTCTTTGACACCAAAAAAACCTTGCTGATTTCCATGATGACATTTTCAAACATTTTATAGCGGTAGAAGGCAGGTCACCATTCAAGAATGTTCTATCAATTCAAGTTCTGTATATCGCTCCAAACGTCAAAAGTTAGTGATTAGACAAGAGATCTGACCCAGTCGTTTTGATTAACATTTTCTCCCGTTCCATGCTGTGTGCTCTACCCTGCTAAATATTATTGTTATTTATTTACAGCAACATTTTGAAACGATAGAGCTTTGTTTTTATGCCTATACATTTATACTTGACATGTAATGCATTCCAACCCTGGTACTCTATGCTGCAAGGCATTCAGCAGGCTGGTTATCCTCTCACGCCATGCCATTGTCTGCTCTGGACGTATCCCTGAGCAGATCAACTAAAGACAAAATCCCTCAAATTGCTCTCCCAATGTTGTGCTTCTAAAATGTTATATTATGCATTATACAGCTAGACTCTGAATTGATAAAAATGTATACCATTAAAAGATGCCCCCCCCCGGACTGTTGTATTGTGTGATTGAACTACACTTGAGACGTTTCTCAAGAATTTGTTTATTTTTAAATTGTATTAACTAGATGTTACGTTGTCAACTCTACACAAACACCTGGTTGGGGCTTCAAGGTTATAATAGAACCCCCCACACACACACACACGCATAATTGACCAATCCCAAGCTCCGCCCACTCTTAGCTTGACTGAGGAACGTTCAGGTAAAGAAAAGAGCAGTAGGAAATGGCATTTTAGTCAAACCTTAACTCTAACCTTAACCTCGGTGTGTTTGGTATATCTCACCACAACTTATTCACAATGCAGAATAACTTGATTGATTACAATGTACAAAAAGGTTGAATGAGAACTAACATAATCAAGTATTGAGAGATTTCACCGCCTCAGGCTTCCTTAAAGTGACATAAGAGAACATAGATAAAAGCATATTGATTGACTGCCCTGGTTGACGTATTAGAGGTACTTACTGTATGGCTTTCAGACTAGCCTAGGCAAGACTTAAGTACGTAGGAAAGTCCCTTCATGTGTAAAAGAGGATGAGGATATTGGTCTTCATTACACGACTCCGAACACCAATAAATTTCTCGATCAAAGCTATTATGAAGAAATGTGTTGAGAGCAGTTTTTATTTCAACTTTGCCATAATGATATTGGATTAATGATTAATCGATGCCAAGAATTGGTTAATACTAGGGATGTCCGATATAATCGGCCTACCGATATTGGCATTAAAATGTAATATCGGAAAATATCGGTATCTGTTTTCTAAAAAAATAAATATTTACATTTATTTAACCTTTATTTACCCAGGCAAGCAAGTAAGAACAAATTCTTATTTATTGTCAAAAGTATGCATACTGTTGTGTTAATTCCACAACAAAAGATATGTAATGTTAATTACCTGAAATTATTCAGTTTTTGGGGGGGGGGGGGGGGGACCCCGCATATATCGGTATTGAAAATTAAGAGTTGGACGATAACGGTATATCGGATATCGGTAAAAAAGCCTATATCGAACATCCCTAGTTAATACACTTCACCAGAAAACAGATGTTTTTTTTGCACATTATCTCACACATGTCCCCAAACTAAACCATTTTGCACACATTCATTCAATTTGTACATTTGCCTGTACAGCTCAATGGAATTATGGAGATGAAGAAGTCATCCAAATAATTGTATTGAGCTGAAATTAACATAAAGAGTCAGTGTCCTCCAATGACATCACTGGGTGGCATGTTGAAACTCAATGCAAATGTAAACTTTTTAGTTTTGTGCAACGGCTTGTGCATTCATATATGTGTCAGTGTTCTGTTTACACATGCTTCCCATATGTGCACAGCACTTCAGATTACCACATAGTTTTCTGTTTACACATGCCTTCCATATGTGGACAGATCTTCAGATGACCACAGACAAGGAACAGAGCCAGCTGGCTTTGGTAAGTATGGGAACTCCATGATTTGGTATTTTGCAATCACATTCGGATAGTTATTTCACAGAGGCTATATAATGTTCTAGGAGACCAGAGGGTACAAGATTAAGACACAAGCTTCATTAATTTCCAAGGAAATACAAGCAAGGTAATTATTTTAAATACATAATACAAGGTAATTATTTTAAGCATATTCGTCCTATTTCAGTCAAATGGTGCTTGTGCTTTCTTTCTCTATCTCTTTCTTTCTCTGTCTCGTTCTCTCTCAATAAATACCACTATTGCCATCTCTGCCTTCAGGACAAGGATGAAAGCTGTATGCTTTGCTGTTGTCCTCCTAATGGTCTATGTTACCCACGGTAAGTCTTTAAAACTGGAACAATCTCTTCTCTGTCAGCCTCCCAGGGATTCACCTCTTGAGGGTATACTTGCAATGTATTTTGGTACTGTACTTCATGTACTTTCATGTATAATTCAAAGTACGTGTTTAGTATGATAGTCATTCATATGCTGTAAGTGTAATCTAAGTTAAGTAAAGAGATAGTAAAGAGATTTTTACCAAACTTAAGTTGTATTTTAGCAAACCTATTAAAAGTGTACTATTTTGGTAAGGAAACGGGTATTGTACTCCACCCCTTGGTATGCTTCCTATTACTGATGGGTTATTGTTGCGTTGGACCGGTGCATGTTACAGTGTAGTCCTGTTGGACCGGTGCATGTTACAGTGTAGTCCTGTTGGACCGGTGCATGTTACAGTTTAGTCCTGTTGGACCGGTGCATGTTACAGTGTAGTCCTGTTGGTTTTCCAGGAGAGGCACTGAAGTGCCACCGCTGCGTTCCCAGGGTGCTCGGGGGAAGCTGCTACACCACCGTGGAGACATGTGGCTACCGACAGGATGTCTGTGCCAGTGTTCTGTTTAAGCATCCTCTCCGTATGTACAGTAGCAGTTACACTACTCTCTCTGTGTGTGTGTGTGTCTTCTTGACTTTGAAAATTGGGGACACATTTCAGACTACAAACCAGTTGGCTTTTCCAATATGTGATATAAAAAAAAACATTGTCCTCAATTGTGGAAAAGCTGAAGAAAAGTTCAGTTGAACTGCTTTCAACTCTGGTATGGTGTGTAAAACAGAAGGGTCTCGTATGGTGTGTAAAACAGAAGGGTCTGGTGTGTAAAACTACTTTAAAAAAAATATATACCTTTTTATCTCCATAGCTATCTCACATTTCAAGAGGTGCATGAAGACATCAGACAGCTTCCTGCTGCAGGTTAACCCCAGCATCGATGTCTTCACCTGTTCGTATGACCTCTGCAACTGACTGCTGCTGCTCTGTGATGACAAATCCATGCTGTCTGGATTTCCAATGGCAGTTTTATATCACTATTTGCACATTTCTGTATCGCACACAATATCAAACCTAATAATTGTACTAATGAAGGAAATTACTTCTGAGATAATGATACATTATGGAGGAAGGCAACAAGTTCAGAAAATATATTTATCAGGCAGATACAGAATGTTTTTTTTACTACAATAATAAACTGTCTTTTAAATTATTATTGTATATTCTGTCTTCAATTCGTGTTTGGTTTGATTGAAATTATGTCTGCTTTTTGCCATTTTGTACTCATGCTCTTTGGCAAAAGACATTCGGACATCATTTTCCTGAATCTATATGCAAGCGGAAGCTGGCACACGTGAGGGTGGCTCATTTATTTTTGGTAATTTGGTGACCAGAGATTAAGCACATCAACCGATTGTGCATACCGTTGTGGGATATTTGTGGATATCCTGATGAAGAATGTCTCAGTCAACCGAGGCTTGGATAATAACAAGGGTTTATTAACCAAACAGATAGAATACATAGAGAGAATGGCTGAGGGCTTCCCCCCAGGTGATCAGCTGAATTTACCCAGGTAAGAAGACCCTGGATAGATCTCAAGAGGAGATCTATATAGGTAACAGGGGGGGGAGTGGTCCCATTTGATAGGTCAGATGGGGGGGAGGGGGTACAGGTTTGGGGGACACAGGGGAGGGGGGTGTCTTATTCCACAGAGAGGGGGGGGGGGCACAGGTAAGGGGAACATATTTACATGAGGACATATTATACCACAATACTCACTTTTCTTTCTTATAATGTGGGTGAGATTAATGTATAATATACCAGGATTGTTTGGAACAGGTAAAAGTGGGGACCGATGTAATCCATCGGTTATCAGATAATGAATAAAATAGAAAATAATGAAAATGTTGGCCAATGTGTTCTGTTGGTTGGCCTAATAGTTTAAACTAGTATTATTTATATACATGATTCATGACATGATCGACTGGACTGCGGTCTGTGTTATTTTGATATCAGAGATGTGGGAATAGATATCACCCTTTTCTTTTATTAATCGCTCAAAATACCTATATCAATGAGTGGTCCTCAACTCTGATATCAAACAACAATTAACATAATCATTAGAGGCTATCGCTGTGCAAATATCTTGGCATACCTTCAGTCGTTCATGTCGTGACTCAGGGGAGCTAATGTGATGGTTGTGCATACAGGCATCTTAATAAACCAATTAAATACATGCACTGTCTCTGTGTGGTCAGAGTGCACAGGGTGAAAACACAAAATCGTGTGCATAATTATTAGGAATAGGATTTACACATAAGCATTAACTTAGTGGCTAATGTGTACAAAAACATTTAAACAACCGTTAACCTAGTGGTTAATAAAACTAACATGATTGATTATGGGAAACTGTTAAAAAATGGATTAACTTAGTGGCTAATGTGTACAAAAACATTTTAAACCGTTAATCTAGTGGTTTGTATAAAAAACTGATATAAAAGGTGATTATGATAATCGTTATGCATTGTTCTAGTATTTTGCTGTGGTGTATACTATCAATGGTCAAAACAAACTTGGTGTCTTGGAATAAACCAACTGGTTCTGTCTTGTTAACAATATACTTTTCAATGTGACTCTGTGATCATTCCTTATTGTTATTATAAATTGGTTATTGCAATCTTATTGGTTGTATTTCATCATATTCTTAGTTCATAATTTTCTTGATACATATGAACTTTGTGAAACAGCTCTTGTTTGTGAATCTGACAGTTGCTGCGTCGCTGTTGACCATCTGTTCTCTGCCAGGGATGTGTCCTTCTGTGGTGACCTGCTGTGTGTTGAACGTATCGTACATTCAGTTGATGTTTCTGTGAGCCTGTCGTGTGGCAGTAAGACAGTAAAAAGTAAATAAATACATAACAATTTTGACAATGTGTGTTCAGAAGTCTCTTGGTCCACAGGTCTCATTTGCTATGTGTCTCTTCTTGACGATGCAGTCGGGAATATTCACTGGTCGCCGTCCATTCCCTGTCAAGGGTCACCTGTAGCAGTCAACTATAGTGGTCTTGCAGACTCTTTTCCTGGAGCCTGCGTTGTTCTCCATCACCACCACACATCCGCCACTGTGCTCACGCTTGACCTTTATCAGGCCTTGAGGCATGGCGGTAGGGTGGTCTTGAACGTGCTGTGTGGTGGTTGGTCCCCCGCTCCCCGTCATCGCGGTACCAGAGGGGCGAGGGTTTGCTGGTGTATTGGCCTGTCTGTAGGACGCTCTCTCTCACACGGATGACAATCTTGTCATGGGAATCCACCTTGATGGTCGGGGCTTTGGTTCCCATCTGCAGGTGATGGGTTTGGTCTGCCGTGGTCTGCAGTGCCGGAGTGGAGGCCGTCAAAGGTTGATCTCCTCTTCGTCAGTGTCTCCTTGGTCAGTCTCCTTCGTGGTCCCCTGCTCCACTTTCTTGGGGATGTCTGTGGGCTGGGTTGGATGGCGGTTCTCCCACGGTTGCTGTCGTCGTTCTGGTTGTGTCCGCAGCTCCTTGGCGGCGTCCCTGGTGGTAGTATGCTGTCGTGGGTCGCTCAGGTCGCTGGGTTGTGTTCCTCCTTGCCTGGTCGCACCGTCGTTCGTGGTTCAGGTCACGCGTCGTCTGGGTTGTGTTCCTCCTTGCCTGGTCGCACCGTCGTTCGTGGTTCAGGTCACGCGTCGTCTCACTCGTCCTGTCCTCTCTGGTCTGAGGATGATCAAATTTACCTTAGAAAACCTCTTCACATAAATTATTCAACGCCTTTCTGCTAAAGTGGAAAATCATTTTGGGATTAATTCAATTCATTGCAAATAAAATCATTTAATTGAAAATAGGAAATGCAAGCCAATTGCATTAGCAGTGATTCCTTATGTTAAGAAGGTCACATTCACTACAATCTTATCAGATCTTGTATCTAACTAGATCTTACAGCATTAGGCTTTAAATAAAATTGTAAATGAATGGCCAAAGTCTTGAATCGGATAAAATAGCTCTTTTTCTTCATAGTCTGTGATGTCAATTTTAATTTGATCTTACCTCAGGATGCGTTGGGTGTACCTCAGGATACTTACCTCGCCACGCCTTCTCTGGCGTTCTTCATGTCTCAGTGTGGCTCGTCATAATTTAGCATGGGGAAAAAACATAAAATCTAGGCAGCCAGTTAATTTTGCATGAAAAACAATCATTCGTTTTGTCATCTAACCCTAACTAACCTTACTGTCATGCATTTGTCCTAATAAACTAACCTACACTGTAGCACTCAACACTTTGATGACCATTGTTACTCAGCTGATAGAGGTGTGCCCTGCCTGATGTCCTGTCGTACAGAACCTGTGAGTCGCTTTGGATAAAAGTGTCAGCTAAATGATCAATGTTGTTGATATCTTGTACATTTTAGATAATTTGTGTTTCAATTTTGGTGGTTGATAATTTGCAGTCATGGAAAGTACTTGAAATTGCAAGGAGTTAGTGGTTAAGCAGAGAATAGAAGGAGGGGATAGTATGTTAAGTTGTTTTCATCATTGATCTTTCATCTCAGGCACTTCTACTTTGTTTGGTGTTATTCAGACATCATATCTCTAATTTGTGTGCCTTCTTGAAAAGAGAAAGATGAAAACAACTGGTTAGTTATTCTGTTAGTATGGGAAATATGGTAGCCTTTCATAACTGCAAATTCATCACCTGTGTCTAATTCATGTTAATTAAGTGGTTCTCTGTTGCCATCCACCGCCAGGTGAGTCCACCAAGTCTGTGGTCACGAGTGCAGGCATTTGCATTGCTTTGTCTCTCAAGTGCCCACTCTGAAGACATTTACATGTGGGTGTTTGGATGCAGATCCGTTCCAAATGGCCAATCGATTGTCTCTCAGCTCCACACGACCTTCGGCTGAGTCTCGTGGTAACAAAGAGAAAATCTGCATCTAAAGCGATACTTCCTACTATACTAAGTGGAGATACTAAGTTGAGTCTCTATAGGTGTGGTCAGACTGGCTATTTGCATTGTCTTTCAACTCCACATCGTCCTCAGCTGGTTTGAGTGAGTGTTTTAAACACTGCTTTGCAATTCAATCCAGAGGCAAATCCGTCTGCCTCTCCTGATTGTCTGCCTGCTTCCTGCAAACACAAAAATATGTTAGTGACGCTTTGACTGTCTGGGTTGTGTTGATTAGAATCCTATTTAAAACTATAGCTTCTGCATCTCGCCTCAGAGCCTGACTGAAAATAAAAACACATGTTAATTTTCCACTTCTAAGACCATTTGAGTGGGTTCTTTGTTGATTGTCTGTGAGCTTAACAAAAACATCAGCTAGTTTTCATCCATCCCATCCTAGGATGTAATGATATATTGTTATCATTTATCACTCATATCGCATATGTACACAAGCATCATAAGAATGTGGAACCACACATTTTGAATCATGTTTAAAAATGTCTTACAATGGAAAGGGCTAGTTATCTTTCATTGGTTCTTTAGATAAACACATTAACTCAAGTGAATATAACCTAAACATCTTACTTTTAAACATTATCTATGTTGTTTGTGCCCAAGTTTTCAACATTAAACGCTTATAAAGCCTAATCTAACGCTGTTTATGTGGACTACAATTCCTGTACTGCCATATACTGGAAACCGGGAGTGTTTGTTTAACTCTCCGTATTGGTCAGTATGGCCGGTACGCCCACAGATGTATTATAATTCTGAAACAGACATTGTAATTAGCTTTATGTGACTTATAATGTGTAAATTAAAGCAACATAAACACTCAAGTGATCTGAGATAGTTGTAATTTGCTGTAACTGAGATGATAGTTGTGTATGTACAGTTTCTACGTCAAATGACTCCCTTTTCTTGACTCCTTTTGTATCACAAACAGTACTGAATTTGCAAATCTGGTATGTCATAAATGTATAGATGTAGCAGTACTGACTATCTGTATGTCATGTATGTCCTAATATGTCATGATGAATTGAAAATGGGGGACCCTGATGTAAACAAGACAAAAGTTTTTCTCTGGTCTGCATCCCCTTAACAATTTGTGTGTATTGAGCTGTACTGTATTGTACCCATTCTGCAATCTGTTACTAAAGTTTTCAATCAATCAATCAAAGCATCTATATTTATGATTTTCATACTCACCGGGGAAGGCTGTTGTGTTGACGTTGTATATTATAATCGAATAGTGGTTCCAGAGGCTGTAGCACGTTACGTGTCGTCAATGCAATGTTCGGCTCGTTTCTCCGGTGGTCTGGGATAATGCAACCCGCATCTCGCCACCGCAACTCAACATTTTCCAATAGCAGCGCGCACATACATATACAAATAAAACATATACTACAAGTGGATTTCACGCACCTTCGGCCTTGGGCACATTAAACTTTACGTTTGCCTATGGATAGTTTAATATAAAATCATAACTTAACGGCGCGCATAGCGTGACGTCATCGCTCCATGCGACGTTCGTGCGTTCTCATTCGCCTCGGAAATAACGCTTTGCAATTCATACAGTATTTTTTCCACGAGCTCTCAATAGCCTGGAATTCCTATACCAGCGTTTTGTTACCGAATGAACGCGCCTGTGCATATGTGAAAACGTAAACAAACTGAAACGATAAAAATATACTTCCTCAAATGGTCGTTCCCGTGGGCCGGTTTTGTTGATTCCGGAAATTACTATCCTAGTTTGTCGCGTGAACTGCACTTCAATGTTATTCTCTATATAACGGTACTAGTCTCTCAATGCTCGGCGCACGCAAATACAAACGAGACTTTAAACAGACAAAACAACAATAATACATATAAGTTAACGTGCGTGTATATCTGACTGTATTGGACCGCTGTACGTTTAGTCGGCCAGCATCTGCTGCGACAAGGCATTTATCCCTTGATATATAACTACACATCGTTATTAAAGTCATAACGACCGAACCTGACTTCGAAATTTACCAGCGATATATTAGATTATATATACCTTTTAATCATACTCTCGGTCCCTGGACCCGCGACTAATGTCCCGTTAAATGTACATTCACGTACTACCGAGGCATCGCAGGTCATCTTCCCGCTATCTGTATAATCATTTGGTTATTTCAATCCAAATACATCGTTTTCAGGAATGGAAGAGATTGTGGGTTTAGTTTGAGGTTGAAACAATGAATATTTTGACGCTACTCTGGTAATTAATAGGTTCCAATAGAGTAGCGTTTTCCAAGGATATCACATCATAATAAGCCCACGTTTCTTGCCTTGTTGTCTATATTTTAGCCTGCATCAGCTAGACTTGGGTTAGCAAACCAACAACCTTATTTTGTGCCCTAACTTTCGGTTTGGCAACAGCTCAAATCCGGGAATAGCACAGACAACCCATCCTCTCAGAACATCTGTCCAGATAAGGACCCAGGTACACGCGTTTCCCCGGTACGATTCTCAATACAGATCAGATATATTAATGCACATTATTCTTACTCAGCCATGATCTCAATATTTGACAACATTCTGTAATGTTCACCTGGCACAGAGAAAAGCGGGAAGGTTTTAATTCCTTGCCATACAATTTTGGTCGAGGGTCACCTGTAGCAGTCAACTATAGTGGTCTTGCAGACTCTTTTCCTGGATCAATCATGTTAGTTTTATTAACCACTAGGTTAACGGTTGTTTAAATGTTTTTGTACACATTAGCCACTAAGTTAATGCTTATGTGTAAATCCTATTCCTAATAATTATGCACACGATTTTGTGTTTTCACCCTGTGCACTCTGACCACACAGAGACAGTGCATGTATTTAATTGGTTTATTAAGATGCCTGTATGCACAACCATCACATTAGCTCCCCTGAGTCACGACATGAACGACTGAAGGTATGCCAAGATATTTGCACAGCGATAGCCTCTAATGATTATGTTAATTGTTGTTTGATATCAGAGTTGAGGACCACTCATTGATATAGGTATTTTGAGCGATTAATAAAAGAAAAGGGTGATATCTATTCCCACATCTCTGATATCAAAATAACACAGACCGCAGTCCAGTCGATCATGTCATGAATCATGTATATAAATAATACTAGTTTAAACTATTAGGCCAACCAACAGAACACATTGGCCAACATTTTCATTATTTTAATTATTTTCTATTTTATTCATTATCTGATAACCGATGGATTACATCGGTCCCCACTTTTACCTGTTCCAAACAATCCTGGTATATTATACATTAATCTCACCCACATTATAAGAAAGAAAAGTGAGTATTGTGGTATAATATGTCCTCATGTAAATATGTTCCCCTTACCTGTGCCCCCCCCCCCCTCTCTGTGGAATAAGACACCCCCCTCCCCTGTGTCCCCCAAACCTGTACCCCCTCCCCCCCATCTGACCTATCAAATGGGACCACTCCCCCCCCTGTTACCTATATAGATCTCCTCTTGAGATCTATCCAGGGTCTTCTTACCTGGGTAAATTCAGCTGATCACCTGGGGGGAAGCCCTCAGCCATTCTCTCTATGTATTCTATCTGTTTGGTTAATAAACCCTTGTTATTATCCAAGCCTCGGTTGACTGAGACATTCTTCATCAGGATATCCACAAATATCCCACACCGTCCCCGATTGAAGATCTTGACATTTAAAAATCTGGCAGGTTGGGATTGATTGATTGAAAACTTTATTAATAACAGATTGCAGAATGGGTACAATACAGTACGGCTCAATACACAATTGTTAAGGGGATGCAGACCATTTTCAATTCATAATGACATTTAATGACATACGCAACATACATATATATATCTTGACATTTCTGACATACATACAGTACTGTTACATTTGTGACATACAAGATATGCATGGGTTTTGTGCATTTACGGGGGTCGGGCGGGGGCCATACAGATATACAGGTAACGTTACTGTAGCCTATAACTGCAACATGACGATGCAGACAAGTAATGTGTTTCCATCCACAGAAACAATGCTATAGCCATAGGCTTATGTAATTTCATTGTTCATTATATAGCCGCATCCGTAATTGGATCTGTCAATTGTGGTCAAAATGCAGGTATAGCTTTAAATCACCATAGGAACAAGTCTAAACACGGAAGTTCACTATCCATTTATCGGCACAAAAAAAACAAGCTATAATATCTCAGAATAACAACATAGTGGTGACGGTGAGTTATGCAAACATCGCGTAGGCAATGCGTCTGTTTTACAAAGTTTGTATTATAATAAACGTTTCCAATCTCAAGAACCAACAAACGTTGATTTTTTAGCGCTATTGTTGTGTAGCCAATGTGTGTCAACCAAACCTGCTGTCGTAGTTGACAGCGCGTAATGCTGCCCAGTCGGTACGATGCCAGTACGCACAAGAAATGGCACATTGTGAAACAATAGCATAATCCTTGAGTACAACGGGACATTTTCATCAAAGATTTCACTTAAATGTTATGTCTCTCTCTCTCTCTCTCTCTCTCTCTCTCTCTCTCTCTCTCTCTCTCTCTCTCTCTCTGTCTCTCTCTCTCTCTCTCTCTCTCTCTCTCTCTCACACACACACTGTCTGCATAAGGCTTTTTGTTATAATTATGATGCATGTGAGAAGAAGTGATGTTGAATCAGGACATAAAGGACAATTCGTCATGTGTGACCATAACATGCATGTTGACAACATAGTTGAAAAGCTCATGTGATATAATTGTAGATGGCACCAATAAGCGTGCATGTTCACTGCATTTCAACAGGATCAAGACCAGCAGCGCAAATAATTATGCACAAATTCCTGGAGCTTGAAGCCCATTCGTCCAGTCAAGAGCCGCCAACCTCTCCTCCTAACACTCCTGACAACAGCAAGGGCCTGATTGCCAAGAGATACACTGTCCTCCAAAGACTAGGACGTGGGAGTTTTGGTTCCGTCTACCTCGTCGTACGGGACGCTAAGGCGGGAGATGGCGAGGCGCTGTGAGTATAGGAGACATTATGTGGGGTAGGCCTACATACATACTAGATATAATCGTCCGGTATTGGCCTATCACAGACATAGATATTGGTATCGGACGATTAAATTTAGTACTGTACATGCTGTTAATATTGTGCCCTTGGGTATGTGAAAGGCACTATATAAATCCAAGCCATTATTATTATTTGTGTCCGTTTGTGAAATATATTTCTGGTGGGCCTGTCCTGATGTTGTGGTGGGAAACACTTCAGTAGCGGCTCGTGGATGCTTCGCCACTAGGGCCGCTATACCAAACATTTTGCAAACATGTACAGTACCACGCAACCGACTCATGGCAAGACGTGAGCGATTCGACTCACGCTCACGGCAA
Organism: Notolepis coatsorum; assembly: GCF_963971535.1. Classification (NCBI taxonomy): domain Eukaryota; kingdom Metazoa; phylum Chordata; class Actinopteri; order Aulopiformes; family Paralepididae; genus Notolepis; species Notolepis coatsorum. The sequence continues at coordinate 27,547,555 of NC_140183.1, forward strand.
TGAATCGGCTCTTATGAACGAGTCGCTCAGCTGTTACTACAACAACACACAACCAGTCAAATAAAGTATAGTCTAATTCACAACTTGAAACACAATATATAAATAGAAAAGTTAGAAACAAAACTCGCTCCGTCTCCAAACACACGCAGATCTCTCCCTCTCTCCTTCTCTCTCTCACACACAGCGCAACGTGGAATCGATTCGTTACACAATCAGACCTATTATATACCAAGAATAACTTCAGTATGAGTACAGGGCTGTACACATATTTAGCATATTGTTAAACGAGCCAAGGCTAGCTATTAAACTATCGATATGAATCGAAAATCTGGGACCCTGATGTAAACAAGACAAACGTCTTTCTCTGGTCTGCATCCCCTTAACAATTGTGTGTATTGAGCCGTACTGTATTGTACCCATTCTGCATTCTGTTAATAAAGTTCTCATTCATTCATTCAAACATAGACGATATTGAACAAGCCATAATCCACGTATTTTCAATCCAAAAGCGAGAGAGAGAGAGAGAGAGAGAGAGAGAGACTCACTGTTTAGTTGACACGTCCAGGGCAGGAGGGCTTGCCTTGATAAAGTAGTGTATAATCCACTGTTGATGTATTCCAGACCACTGTCCACTGTGTCCAGACTGCATCCGCCATATAGCTTGTTAGCCAAGTGTTAGCTTGTTAGCAGTTAGCAGCACCACACAACACAAGTACTTCATTCCTTTGTCCATTTCCGCTCGAACAGACTGCAAACTACCTGGCGTTCTATCGCCATGCTCTAAGACAAACTCTAACCTTAACCAACTTTGAAAGAGTGCCTAAGCTTAACAGTCTAAAGAACTTGCAGTCACGGCACGCTCTAAGACAAACAGCTGCCTGCATCTCACAACAACACAACTATCTCTACCACCAACGGACCAACCTAGGAATAAGCTAGAATTGGAACATTAGAAATTGGATTCGGCCAATCAGCGCCCGGATTCCAACATAATAGTCATATTTCAACGCACAACGCGTTATGCACTGATTGGCTGTGACGGATACAGCGATCAAACTGTGACGCGCACTCAGAGCGCTATCGCGTCTAGCCCGGGCCGAGAAATACAAAAAAATAAAAAAATAAAAAAAACGTGAGTCACTTCCTGCTCAGGAAAACAAGTGTTTTTTTATTTTAGATAATAACGTTATATTGTGCATTGGAAATACAAACATACTTAAAATGAGTAAATATTATTCATTTTAAACATGTTTATATTATTTATAGGGCTATAAAACAAAAAACTAAAAAGTTTTATTTTCTTCTTCTCTGATTTAACAGCAGGTGGGGCGGCGCCCGTGCGCCCCTAGTGGCAGAGCCGCCACTGAAACACTTGTGTATTTGGGAATGACCTTCAATCTGCAATAACAGTATATGAATGAATGACAGCGTTTACATGGCGTTTGGACACATTGGCATGATGTGTAGAGGGTTTCCTCTACGTTGCTCATGTGTAGTACCTAACATTGGGTGATGCACGGCTGCCACACACACACACACAGGCACCAAGTGGCAGCACACATTCACAATAGCTGAAAGGCTTGGGAGACGAGCAGTGATATCAGCCAATGAAGGAGAGGGACAATCAGGTGGCTTGGATGTTAAAAACCTGACTGTTTCAGGGGTAACCTGCATTCTTTTGGCGAGCGTAGTGAGTCAGGGCCGCGGTCATCCGAAGGACGGAACTCGCAACTGTCAGTTGTTCCTGTCAGTCCCTGTCCCCATTGTTACTGTCATGTCCAGAGGACTGGGTGCTCCCTACTGGACAATAACACCAGTTTCTGACAGTACCCTATAGTCAGGGCTCAAACCTGTGACCTTCCAGTCATGAGCGCGGAAAGCCCTACCTGTATATTCATGATCTCGACTTTGTATGTGTATCTCTCTTGTCTCTTGAAATTACCAGAGGGTCTCTGCTTCTCCCCCACTGAGAAAAATAATGAGAAATCACTGAAAGACTCCCAACAGTCCAGTTGTTGGAAGAGATCGATGTCAGACGCAGTTCTGCAAAGAGGCACCTGGTGGCAGCGTTGGCCTGTGGATTGCAAACCGCTCCTCCTCCCCAGCTGACGGGGGATTCCAGTAGTCTTTCCCGCCCTTCTCTCTTTCGTCCATCACTTCAGATGAGAGGGTAGAAAGGTGGATCAACCTGTGGCACCCAGCAAGCATGAAAACCCATACTCTTACAACGTAGAGCGGTATTGATACCATGCTCCATGCTAATCGATGCCGTTTTAAAACAGCATCATGAAATCAAGTGCAATTATGCTCTTCAAAATGAAGAGAGCGGCTTCATTCTCTGCTGAGCATTAAAAGAGTTATTGAGTCCAATGCAATGAGTGTATTTTCTTCAGCCCGACTTCATTAACACTTTAAGTGCCGAAAACGTGTTTAGGCGTCTTTCCTAGCCATGCTCAAGTTGCCTAGGACGCCGTAACTCGTCTTTGATATCAATATTTCAAAAATCTGTGATCGGAATCATATTTCCCCTCTGCAGCCTTCACACACAGTTCTGAGCTCCTCTCAATCCTCTAGCGGTTCAAGAGCGCCATCTGGTGGCCGATCGGCAGAAGCGCCAAACAGGAAGTCATGTGGATGAAGTGGTGATCACCCATATTACTTCCGGGCACTCGTTATAGGTCCCGGGACTCGAGCTCGACACAATACATAGCGATCCGTTGCCAATAACTCGATAAACAACATGATTTGGACGTATATACTATTATACAACCTGGAAATGGACCGGGTATTTCGACATCCCATAATGGAAAACTGTCTACCCCACGCTGATCGCCCAACGGCCCGAGGAGACTGGGGTGAGTTTTAGCGTGTAATATTACCGTGTTCGATACTAACTGATCTGATGAACATATGACCCACATTAGATGAATGGTATAACGCTGCCCACGGAATTATAAACGCCCCCTCGCCCATCCGGTCAACATCAGATGACGTGTAGTAACTTCCAGAAGTACGTCCAGTTGGAATTTTTTATATCGCGCCGATTGCTATCAAACTGTATTTCATCATCAATATAATGCATTTGGGGCTATAAATCACGTTCTGGAGAAAGCTGCAGAAGGAGATGAAAACATACTTATACCTTAGACCATATTTTAGTATGAATATGTGAATGAAAAAGTTTAACGTTGCTACACCATGAACAATACATATAATGGCAATCTAGCAATAGAATTTAAAAAGTTATAGCCCTACAAAGAAGGGGAACTTCTCCATGTTAAATAGAGCTGGCAACGGATGGTATATCATGAATTTAGCCTTAGGCAATCAAAGTGTTAATAACTAGACATATAGGACATTTAGTATACAAGCGTATGGGTTGAGAGCGTACTGTATGGGTTGTTTTGCCCTCGTGATCTCACGCATGCAGCAGCAAACTTTCTTTCTTTCTTTCTTTCTTTCTTTCTTTCTTTCTTTCTTTCTTTCTTTCTTTCTTTCTTTCTTTCTTTCTTTCTTTCTTTCACCCATCTCTGTGAGTGCTGTGGCGATTTTACCACTGGGGCACCAGGGGCACGTGCCCTCCCTGAAATATCAGGTGCCCCTGAGGTGCCACCCCAGAATTTATTTTATAAAATTTTTTATTTAAATGTTCTTATTTAATTTTTTTTTATAAAAAAAAATATAACCCTAACTAACCCTACTGTCATCATGCACTTGTCCTAATATACTAACCGACACTGTAGCACTCAACACTTTGATGAACATTGTTACTCACCTGATAGAGTTGTGCCCTTTGGATAAAAGCGTCAGCTAAATGTATGTGCCCCCATTGTGCCCATGCCCTAAATGACTAAATGTATGTGCCCCCATTGTGCCCCTGCCATAAATGACTAAATGTATGTGCCCCCATTGTGCCCCTGCCCATATTGGCGCAAGCTGATGCAAATTTAAACCAGTCCGTAGCACTCTGGTTACAGTAGTTTCACAGGGGACTATAATTTGCTGGCGCGGAAGGAATAAAGGATACATAACCTCTCAAGTTCAATGTGGGTTCTTCTGAACCGGTCACAGCTGATGTCGAAATGATTGACAACCATTGTAGGTGTAGCCAAGGAGCGCATTTTGACTGCTTCAAGAAGCAATCCTTGACAACTCCAGCGCTGATTGCAATTTGGAAGTGCAACGACGACAGACTGAGAAGCCGGGTGCACTGCAGATTCAGAACAACTTCAAGAAGACAAACTTACCTCACTGCTTTCATGTTCAACCCAGATTCGGCTCAAACAAGGGATTAAACACGTTTCGCAATTATGCCACATCAATATGGAACGCCCTACCCACAGCCGTAAAAAAAGAATTAATCCCACCTTCAAAACCGCTCTCAAAGAAAGACAAAGAGCACCTGGCCCCCGTAAATGTCTAAACCCCCCCTCCCACCCACCCACCCCCTCCGAAATAATGTACAGTTTCCTCCCCCTCATATGTATATATTTTCTGTTAGGATCTCTATTTAACAGTACTGTATATTTGCATATCTTGTATGTCACAAATGTAACAGTACTGTATATCTATGTCATGTAGATGTATGTCATAAATGTCATGATATATATCTGTATGTTGTCGTGTATGTCATAAATGTCATTATGAATTGAAAATGGGGGACCCTGATGTAAACAAGACGAAAGTCTTTCTCTGGTCTGCCATTTTGGGAAATTAGCTTATTTAACATCTTCCCTGGAGTTAGACAAGAAGATACATACCTTTTTTGTCTCTGTGCGTGCATTTTAGCTTTGGGAATAGACGCTCGGTTAGCATAGCTTAGCTTCATCACTGGAGGTGGGGGAGGGTTAGAGCCTTACAGTGTATTGCAAGGTCTGACATTGACCAAACTTGATATGCATGACCTTGGTGGGCTCTAGGTCAACTCCTGAAAAGGGGGTCAATGTCAGACCTTGCAATCAAAAGTTAGGGGGCGCACTGAAATTATAAAGGGTTATTAGCCCCCTAACTTTTGATTGCAAGGTCTGACATTGACCCCCTTTTCAGGAGTTGACCTAGAGCCCACCAAGGTCATGCATATCAAGTTTGGTCAATGTCAGACCTTGCAATACACTGTAAGGCACTGTAAGGCTCTAACCCTCCCCCACTTCCAGTGATGAAGCTAAGCTATGCTAACGGAGCGTCTATTCCCAAAGCTAAAATGCACGCACAGAGACAAAAAAGGTATGTATCTTCTTGTCTAACTCCAGGGAAGATGTTAAATAAGCTAATTTCCCAAAATGTTGGAGTTCCCCTTTAACAATTGTGTGTATTGAGCCGTACTGTATTGTACTCATTCTGCAATCTGTTAATAAAGTTTTTAATCAATCAATCGAAAAAGGTCAAAGAGTCAATTATAGGTTGCTATACATGCCTGTATAGCAATATACAGAAGATATGTATATATGCCTCAAATTAATAATAATGCATAATGCTGGTTAGTTACAGAGCAGGGGACACAAACAGGCTGGATAAGCTGGTCAGGAAGGCCAGTAGCGTGGTTGGGGTGGAGCTGGACTCCCTAGCGAGGGTGGCGGAGAGGAGGAGCCTTGCTAAGCATTCATGAAATACTTGAATCCCTTTCATGTCATGGGGCAACTTGATAATTGAGTGAGAAAACACTTGTTTAAAATACTTTTTGATTTGTAACCAGTTGTATAAATGTAAATAAGCACAGCACTGGTGGCAATACAATATTTGAAACGATGCATGTACCTTTCACTCACATGCAAATACTTAATTAATATGAATGAATAATTTCATGCCATGGGGCAACTTGATAGAGTGATACAATTAATTTGGTTTATTATTAATTGAATTTATTGAGTGATAAAACACTTTAAAAGACTTGTACAGCACTACAGCACTGCAACCCTCTCTGCGCCGCCCCCTGTCCCCCTGTCTCCGGCTGTCTTGGAGTTATGACCGGAGTGTTGAACGTCCCGTGATTAAGACGGGAGGATGCGACCCTCTTTGCGCTGCCCCTGTGCCTCAAATAGATCCGCTATCAGCTCTATCTTTAATTTTTCTAAATGTGCAGTTGCTATTGCATGCACTCATCTGTGTTTCACTACACACATGAGTGCATGCTTACCAACTGTCCGTCTACAACACTACTATCACCGACATCTAAGAAGGGAGATCCCCCCTTGAATTGGCCCTTCTAAGGTTTCTCTCCTCCACACTGCCTGTGGTGCATTTTTTCCTATTGCTAGGTTTTAGTGAGTTTTTCCTTACCTTCGCGTGGGGTATGTCTGGGAGTGTTCGCATTGCATTCATTTATTTTGCATTTATTTTAAATTTGTTGGACCTTATGGTGTTCTTGTTTTGTTTCTTGACTTATTGTGATGTTTCTTCTTGACTTGTTTAAAGAAGATGTGTCCGGCCCATGGGGACATTAACCTGTGTTGTCGGGCCTTACAAATACATTTGATTTGATTTGATTTGATTTGATTACAATGGCTGCTCTGCTTCTGGTCTCCAGTCCAGTGGCCTTGCTGGCTATTGGGCTCTTAGACTAATGTTATTCTTAGAACAATTAGACCCGTTACTGATATTGGGAGTTGTGCCTATAATTTACTATTTCGCTCTGACCTGGTGAATGACCTACAATGGCTAACATGTTTTAGGTTTGTTAATAGTAGACAGCCCTTTGGTGAACAATTATTGTTGTAATTAGGAATCTCTTTTGTAATGTCTATCAATATAATAACATTTTTATTTCTGTTTTAATTTGATTTATTCTATTTTATCTCTATTATCTTGTCATTATTGCAATACTTTTCTGTCCTGTGATGTCTTATGTATTATTATTATTGTGTTGTTGTGTCTTTCATGTGAAAAAAAGAGACTTGTACAGCAGTGGTGCCAATAAAATATTTTCTATGAACCCCAATGGCTGAAAAGAGTTGTCTGATCTGCTATTGAATGAATGAATGAATGAATGAATGAAAAGTTTATTTCTTGGACATGTTATTCTTCTTATTTCTTCAAACAACTCACAGTGTCTTGATCCGTCAGACCAAACAATCATAACAACAAATTAAAAAAAAATCATTAAAGAAAAAAAACATTTAAAAAAAAGAACAAAGAAAAAACAGGAATTATAAACAAAGGAGCAATGTGTTTGGTTGGGGGACAAAAAAAGGAGTAGAGGTAAGCTTAGCTTATTGATCCCTACCCCCTTACATTTGTATTTGTTCTTCCATTAATATTACTAGAATTTACATAATTTAGTTTATTACAATATAGAATATAATTTTTTACTTATATTAAAAGTTTACAATAAAAAACATGATTCACTTGACAGCAAAATTAATAATTAAATAATGTAACCTAATATACTTACCTTTATACCTTACCTGCTACACTTAGGCTACCTGTCTAGATAAACCCAACTTCCTTTATACTTACCGGTCATACGTAGCTAAAAAAAATGCATGTCAAAATCATTTTTTTTACTTACGTTTTTTTTTATACTTTTTTTTGTTCCCCCATACTAGCATATGCCCCCCCTGTGCCCCCTTGTTAAAAAAATCCTATAATCGCCACTGTCTGTGAGCCTTTATTCTATTCCACAGACAACATGAACGTATGGACAGTCACACACACACACACAGACACGCACACGCACGCATTATTATTTATTCTCGAAAATGACAATTGAGGTCACCCCAATTTCTTTTATAATAATAAATAATAACAACTCTATCTATATAGCACCCTTCACACATGGACCGCAGCGCAAAGTGCCCCACAGCAAAGAGCACAAAATGAACATAGGCATACAGATCTGCATACAGTTGACAGAATAAAAACAGTGTTTCTCGAAGGCATGTGAACCCCCCCGGAACAGCCAGTCCCCAAACACCACACATCAATCCCCACCACATCCCCATCCAAGACACCCCCCCTGATAAAGCACGTTATGACCGAAGGAAAACACAAACAGCCCGCGGGCCACTCACACCGCCATGCACGGCGACGGGGATGCCACCCCCGCACACGAGCACTCATGCACACACATAAGCAGAATTCTTTACCAATACATTTCATCTTCATCTATCCATATGCAAGTTGATGAGGCCAGAAACGGCACAGCACATTTCACACAGTTGGCACGCTACAAAGAGCATGCGTGACGACTCAGTGCCACGCTCTCTAGTTACTGTGTCTGTGCCAGTGCATGCTGCCCGCTGGCACCGTCCAGTGAGCCTAATGCCCTGTGGCTTTTCAACAGATGCCACAGCAGGTGCCCTCTTCTCCTCTCTGCCCCCCCCCCCACCCCCAGACCAGCCCTGTGCCAAATAACACCACACACAAAACCACATGTCCCCTCACCACAGTACCACTTCATCATTAGTATAGATAGAATGCATGGCCTCCCGGGGGCCCGCGCCAATGGTAAATGGTAATTGGCTGCTTTTTTAAATAGCGCTTTTATCCAAAGCTCTTTACGATTTGTTACTCACATTTGACCCATTCACTCACACATTCACTCACACATTCACTCACACATTCACTCACACATTCACTCACACATTCACACACCGACGGCGGAGGCAACCATGCAAGGTGCACTTAAACATTTTCCTTTTTTGTTTTTGTTTTTTAAACCAGGGAAGATTTGCTGAGTATGCCCAAGTCAAAGTTATTTAAATCTGTCCATACAGAAAGTATATTTCTAGTATATTAAGTGTGTTTAAATTATATTTCTACCCATATGTACTTTTCTGAGAGTATACATGCAATGTATTTTTGGTACTTTTTAATGTCTTTTCATGTACTAATTCAAAGCACATGTTTAGTATGATATGTCATTAATACGCTGTAAGTGTAATCTAAGTACACTGAAATGTTCACCAAGTTTAGAATTAAAATGTACTATTTTGGCAAACCAAAGTAATCAAAGATACAAGTATAATTTCAATATAAGCAACAATATAAGAGTACAACTTTTAAACACACAACTTAAGTGGTTTCAATTTAACACAACATAAAAAAAGGTTTTACTATACTACTACACTCACGCTGTTCCACACATTCAGACCTAGGAGCTGCCCAGTACAACTACAGTCTCTTCTAAGGTGGCCCACTAAGTAAGTGCCTTGCTCAAGGACACTTTAGCTGTAACAGCTGAGGGAGGGGAGTGAGAGCGGCATTGTTCATTCACTTCTCCTATACCTAGACCTTTACCAGTAGTAGTCCGTGAGCCAGTAGGGTTGGTCGGTAGTGTACCATCTGAGGGGACTAATGCTCATATTCGTGATTTTTGGTATACAATCTCTGGTATTCCTGCTACTTTCACAGGGCACTGGTACAACCAGTGGCGAATCCTTGTGGAAGCCAACGGAAGCCATGCCTCCCTATAAATTCATATCAAATTATGAAATATGAAAAAAAAAAAAAATTAAAATATAATTTTTTTTATATAGTTTACATTCTTTTTCATCTGTGCATCTGTGTTTTTTTTTTTTTTTTTTTTAATGTCTCCCTCTTCTCCTTCTCACTCCCTCTAACACACTGTCAGACTGTGCTCACTACTGCAGCTAATATAGGAGAGAGGCAGTGGGTAGGTCTCTTTCTCCAGGCTTCCAGCATTATAGAGTGAGTCCAAACTCCAAATCCGATCCTAGCCAATCAGATTCGAGCTGACTGCCACTGTGCCACACCCTAAAAGTTTAAAACGGAGCTGGGAGGAAGACGTTCAGCATATTTTCCACCTGGAGGCGGGGCAGGTCAGAAGTTCACGTTTCCACCTGACTACCTAACGTGACATCCCATTAGTACTGAGGACCAGCAGAGCACACCACTGTGGATATTATGATTTAACAAATCTATCTGGCAAGAGGAGGACCACATTATTGACCAGGTAAGAACTGAGCAGCCTGACTAAGGACTAACTAACGTTATCAGGCAAGCTTGTATACCCTTTCATGACTGCAATGCAAGCCAGGGGCTGGAATACGCAGTAACTTATTCCTCCGTAGTAGCCAGGTTAATGTGCACCATCAAGCACTGCTTAAAAGCTAGCGGTGGGTCCAAAATATATCGGATATAAATGTCAAAGGTACCCAGCGTTCCATTAGGGTTTCACACACAGATGCGGCGGGGTTTGAAAGCTCGGCGTTGCTAATAAACATTTTAAATCATTTTTATAAATGAGTAAAACTGAGGCTGAAATGACTGCTTCCGCATTTTACAGTAGGAGCGCTCTGATGGCTGGGCGCGCGGCGCAACAGACACGTGAATGAATGAATGAATGAATGAATGAAAACTTTATTTAACAGATTGCAGAATGGGTACAATACAGTACGGCTCAATACACACAATTGTTAAGGGGATGCAGACCAGAGAAATACGTTTGTCTTGTCACGTTTGTCTAATACAGGGGTTCCCAAACTTTTCAGGCCAGGGCCCAGAAAATAAGGCGTCAGAGAGCCGCGGCCCAATGCACATTGTTGTGAAGGATCAGATTAAACCGAATATGTATATTTATTTATATATATATATTTAATTGTATTTGTATATCGTTTGATATCCCCTGTATATTCCTTGTACAATATGCATTGAATATCCCCGTTTCTACTAAACAGCCCATAATAGTTTCATTCTACCATTGGACTAGAACCTGGCGCCAGGTTGCCATACCCCTAGGTTCAAGTTCAATCGTGCCGCCTAACATGTCGAGGCAGCCCCCGGTTACGCGCAGTAATATGCCGGGCGAAATACGTGTGGTACTATTTGTTCATAGCGCATATATATATGACGCTCGTAAAGTAGAACTTTCTTTTAGTCCAGTTCTTTACCCTCCAACAGAGTGACAGACGCAAAAGCCTCCCCACGAAGCACGTGCGGTGTAGTAGGGCCTACTTGGCCCAGAATAGGCATTGAGATATCGTGTAGATTAATAGTTGAATGGTCATAGTTTGGCACCATACCGTCGAGTTGGACGTATTCTATTAAGCTAATAATAGTCTATTTATGTATGGTGCATCGTTCGGTTCGAGTTCTACAGTTATCAGTACCCCCATCGTTCCTGACGTTATCTGGACGCTTATCCAGGCTGGTCAGACCCCTAGTGGTGATTGCATCCGAGGAGCTCCGGGTCAAGAGCGACTGGACCTGTATATTGGATTACTCTACCCGACGACGGCGAGCCTTCCACGGCTCTTGGATTATGCTTTATGTGCTTTGATTATTCCATGGATAAAGGCCAACACTGTCGAGTGTTGGAATTACCCCCCGGAGAGGACTACAGGTGAGGCGGCGCTCTACACGTGAGGTCGCACCACGTCTCTCCGTTGTGGACCGGCAGATACCGTTCCACAGAGGGTCCAGCTGTGTTCGTCTACGGCCCGAGGTTCTGTGGGCACTGGGTCTAAGACTTTGGATTCTCCCAAGACACCGTCGGCCAGATGGGATACCGCCAGCGACTTCTCTAACCCCCCCCTCCTACTGTCTTACAACCAGCGGGACCCCCCCCCCCCCTTAGTGTATCCAGCTATAATTATTTAAGTACTATCGCTATCGTTTCCTAAATATTCCAGGTTGTATACTTACTCCCTGCGCAACCAGAGATTGGACATTCAATGTTGATTTACCTACGAATACTCATTTGCCATAAAAGTGCATACTTAACATTTCAAATCATAAATGTAATTAAGTGAATATTGTGTACACCCTTTGCTGTATTAAATATTCGATTTGGTCCATTTGTGTTGGTTCGTTTCATCAGGTGGGAAAGTGTTCATCATACTTATATCTTGTACTGGGTGGCCAGAAGTTAAAGTACATGAGGTAGTGGTATTAAATATCATATCTAACAATACAGTCAGGGAATTGTACCCCTCAGCTACAATTGGTCCTTCGAGCCGGATGGTAACTAGTGTAATATTAATATAGTGTTATTAATATCGAAATGGCCTATGATGAACACTCCACGAAACGATCCTCCTAACCTAGAACGCCCGCGGCGCAGACGACAGACACCTCAGTACTTAGAGGCTTACACTGTCAGTCAACTACCTAGCCTTCGACAAACGGTAAACGTAGTAAAAGTAGAAAGTAAAATTATGTCTGACCTTAACGACCAGGTTTCCCCGACCACAGAGGCCCTAGTAGGTCCTAATGTAACTGACCAAGCCCACGGTGGAGACCAGGAGGGAATTGACATGCCTTTACCCCCCGCCACTACTAAAGAAGTAGTCCCCGACACGCCCCGGGAGGAAGACAACCCTACAGAGAGAGAACTCTGCACGGAAGAAGAAGAGGAGAGCGCCGAGGAACTAGAGCTCCAGGACTCCCCAACGAGTACCCCCAGGAGCGGTTCACGCAGGAGCGGCTCACCTCCACTACCGCCTTCCCCCAGCGAAGCGGAGAGGATACTACAACAGGCGTTCCTCGTCAGCCTGACAGCCTCTACCGAACGCGATCGGCTCCAAGCACAGACGCTTAGCGAGCGCGAACGTCTCCAAGCCCAGGCGACCAGCGAGCGCAAACACCTCCAAGCACAGCAAAGGAGCGAAGAACAGCGCACAAGTCTGGAGATGAGACGCTTCCAGATGGAAGAGAATATGGCAAGAGACCGCGCCGACGCCCAGCGCACCGCTGCCGGTGCCCAAAGAGACGCAGAGCGCGACAGACTACAAGCGCAACTAATAGAGCAGCTGATCAAAAGGACAACTCCCTCTCCCTCCGCCAGGGGCTCAAGGAACTCGTCGAGACAGCAGTCAAGAGCAGCGTCACCGCAACGAGCAAGCGACCCTGAACTTGACCAACAGACCGAGTCTAGACCCCCCGCAGACCCCCTTCCCATACCGGTCCAAGCGAGACCCAGCTACAAGGAAGGAGCGGCCTACACTGCGGAGAAGCTAAATAAACGATTACAAGATCTGGAAGATTTGATAGAAGAAGAAGAGGGAGAAGAGGAGAACCAAGCCCGACGACAGCACAGTACTCCACCGGACCAGGAGGTCCCATACAGTCCAGGCTATACCCCTGCGGCGCTGCGCTACAGACCCCAGACTCTATTTACGGGTGAACACGACGCACGACCAGCCCCGAGGAACAGTACCTGGACCAGCGGGCCATGGTACCCTGCCAGTACCGGCCCACAGCGAGGCGCAAGAGGGGACTCGCCCAGGAGGTCTCTCCCCCAACGCTCGCCGATGTATTCGCCATCCACGGCGTCATACAACGCCACGCCATCAATCCCAGACTTCGCCTATGAGAGTCGAGCACAGTACACGGAGCTCCGGATGTGCTTAGAGACAATGCTGGCGGATGTCATTGATGAACGCCACAAGTATGCAATATTATTGAAGCACCTGAAAGTACAGCGAGCACACAATATAGCGCTAGCCTATGCTACCTCCTCGACCCCATACACAGCGGCCCTTGCAGCGCTGGATCAAAGATATGGACGTATATGGGATTACGTAATCCAGGAGATAAGGCATATTGACCGCCTACCCCCAGCCACAGACAATCGCTCACTAGATGACCTGTCAATCAAAGTGCAGTCCCTGGTGGGGATGCTGGGAGCTCAACGGGAGAAGGGCAGGCATGAGCTGTACGCCAACTCTAACGTTGAGAGGATTTTGGAGAAGCTGCCACCCGCAAGACAGGAGCGCTTTCGGCGGCAGAGGGACTACCGAGATCCCGACGGCCCCGAGCCATCCCTCCTTGATCTGGCCGACTTCCTGGCGAGAGAGGTCAGCAGCTTACGACTGGACACCTTCGGGCGGAGCACGCCAAGCTCCAGAGAGGGACCCAGGAGAATAAATGATGGAAGAAGATCGGTGACTGTCATGCACCAATCAGAGTCAGTACCGAGCAGTAAGAGTCACAGCACCCCCTCGAGGAAGGAGAAGTGGAAGATAGCGTGTCCCTACTGTGAGAAAGAACACTGGCTGTCACAATGTGACACATTCACAAAGATGAATGCAGAAGAAGTGAGCCAATGGATAAAGTCCAACCGGCGCTGTTATCGATGTGCGCGGCCCCACATGGCAGCCGAATGCCGCCTAAAGAAAAGGTGCAGCCGGTGCGACGGAGCCCATCTAGATATACTACACGATAGTAACGGAAGACGGCCTACACCTGCACCACGGAGCGGCACCAAGGCAAGTGTCATGTACATTGACCCCGCCAGCAGCAACGGAGCTCAAGTGCTCTTAAAGGTAGTCCGTGTGACATTGAGCTACCAGGATAAAGTCATGGACACTTACGCCGTCCTTGATGACGGGTCAGAGAAGACCCTTCTGCTCGCCTCCGCTGCGACTCAACTGGGACTGCGGGGGAGCAAGAACGAAATGACGATTCGGACAATAAGAAGAGATTTGAAGACGATAAAGGGCGAGAATGTCTCCTTCACTATCGCAGCCAACGGGCAGCCAGAGCGACAGTACAAGATCACAAATGCTTTCACCAGCCAAGAAATAGGACTCTCGCAGTACACCTACCCTGTCACCAAGTTGATGGATAAATATGTGCACCTGCGCCAATTACCTATCCCGCTCATAAACGGCGCTACCCCGACCCTGTTGATAGGCTCCGACCATGCAGAACTCATAGTCCCGATTGACCGGGTCCATACCGGTCCCCGAGGCTGTCCTGCAGCCGTCGAGACCCGCTTAGGATGGACATTACAAGGCCCCCTCGCTAAATCTCTCAACCGAACCGCAGCCACTAGCTGCTTCCACTCCCGAACGACAGAAGAAGACACCACTCTCCTGCAGCATGTCGAGAGGCTATGGACCCTAGAGACAATGCCCTTTAAGAACGAAAAGAAAGACATTCGCTCTAAAGAAGACATTTACGCCATCCACCTACTCGAGCAGGGGACAAAGAGAGTCACAGTCGGCGGAGTGATGAGATACGCAACTCCACTCCTGAGGAGAGAGGGAATGCCCCCCTTTCACGCAAAGAAAGACGCCACGGAGCGCTATCTACTGAACACAGAGCGGCGCCTAGCCAAAGACCCCGCTCAACAGAGTGTGTACCGAGCTGAGATTGAGAAGCTAATCACAGCGGGACACGTAACAAAGATTGACATTAAAGAGGCCGATCAGACGACCGAATCATGGTACGTGCCGCATCACAAGGTCCATCACAATGGCAAGGATCGCATTGTGTTTAACTGCAGCTACCAGATCGGATCCCAAAATCTGAATAAAGAGCTCTTGCCCGGCCCCACACTTGGCCCCTCCCTACTAGGCGTGCTACTGCGCTTCCGCCAGGACAAGGTGGCTATAAGCGGGGATATCAAAGGGATGTTCTTGCAAGTGAGACTAGTAGAGGAGGACAAGCCTCTGCTACGGTTCCTATGGAGAGAGAAGATCGGAGATGAGAACCCATCCATCTACCAGTGGGAAGTACTCCCCTTCGGAACCACATGCAGCCCGTGCTGTGCTACATTTGCACTACAGAAACACGTCACAGAGGACCCAGCAGCAGATGAAGAGGTCCAACACAGTGTGAAGAACAGTTTCTACGTAGACAACTGTCTACAAAGCGTCTCGACTCAAGAAGAAGCCGAGGCTCTCCTAATCAAGTTACGCGCCTCCCTAATCAAAGGAGGCTTTGATCTCAGGCAGTGGGCCAGCAGTGACCCGCACGTATTGCGCAGCCTCTCCTCCGCAGACAAGGCTGCCAGCAGCGAGACCTGGATGGCGACAATCCCAGGAGAAGCCCAAGAAATGACACTAGGATTAGTCTGGCGCTTCAAAACAGACTCGCTCCACTATAGACACAAACCCTTGGCTCCAGAGCAAGGAAGGTCGGCGGCGATACCGACCACCAGACGGAGTGTGTACAGAACACTCGCCAGACAATATGACCCGCTGGGATGTATTCTACCTTACACCACCAGGGCAAAGATGATTGTACGAGCACTATGGGACAAGGACCAGGGCTGGGACGACCCAATACCCGCACACCTTGCCTCAACATGGAGAGAGTGGGAGACGGAACTCCGCTCACTCCCAGGTGTCAACATACGCCGCAGCTACTTCCCATCCACAGTGAGGCCAGAGACATGCGAGATTGAGCTACACGTCTTCAGCGATGCCTCCGAAGTAGCCTACGGATCGGTTGCTTATTTGCGTGCCCAAGAGATGGGAGGAGAGATACACACTGCTTTCATACTGGCCCGCTCAAGGATAGCCCCACGTAAGCAACAATCTATCCCACGTCTAGAGCTCTGCGCAGCCCTCGCAGGAGCGCATCTAGCCACGTTAATCCAACGTGAACTCACCATTCCGGTGCATAGAACAATCTTGTGGTCAGATTCCACGACAGTACTCACATGGATTAAGTCTGATTCATGCAGATACAAAGTCTTCGTGGGAGTCAGAGTCACCGAGATTCAGGAACTAACAGAAGAAGCAAGCTGGAGATATGTGGATACCAAACACAACCCAGCTGACGTCATCACCCGGGGAATGTCCCTGGATGACCTAACCCGTCACAACATCTACAGTGACGGACCAGCATTCCTCCAGCTCCCGGAAGGAGATTGGCCTACGCCCACCCCGAGGGAAGCAAGTAGAGAGGAGGCTGAGAACAAGAAGCCTATGTTCTGTGGACTGAGCACTGTCGCCTCCACAGACCCGAACATAGATGACTGCATTACCCTAGAGAGTGCGCAACAAAGGACATTCCTGCGGCACCACCCAGAGATTCAGTCCACCACTGACATGTCAGCAGCTGACTACGAAGAAGCAGAACTTCTTCTACTACAACGAGCCCAGAGAGACTCGTTCCCCGATGAGCTAGACTGTCTACAGGGAGGAAACCCCGTCCCATCAGACAGCAGACTGATTCACCTGGCACCAGAGAGTGACGCACATAATCTCATCAGAGTGGGTGGTCGCCTGCGGAGAGCCCCCGATCTACCAGATGACATTAAGCACCCGATCGTCTTGAACAGCCGACACAAGGTCACAGAGCTGATCATAAAGAAATACGACGAGGATGTGCACCACGCCGGAGCAGAGAGAGTCTTCGCGGAGATCAGACGTCGTTATTGGATATTACAAGGGAGAGAAGCAGTACGGCGCTTCCAGCGAACCTGTCTAGACTGCCGTAAGTGGCGCGCGCAGCCCAGCATACCACGGATGGCTGACCTACCCCCCTGTCGCCTCCGAATCGGTGACAAGCCATTCCACTCCACAGGCATGGACTGTTTTGGCCCGTTGTATATAAAAAGAGGAAGAGGCACCGAGAAGCGGTGGGGTATTGTATTCAAATGCATGACCACCAGAGCGATACATATCGAGCTCCTTCCGACCATGAGCACAGACTCATTCCTTATGGCCTTCCGGAGATTCATATCACGGAAAGGACAACCGTCTACATTGTTGTCTGATCACGGGACCAACTTCAAAGGCGGAGAAAGAGAGCTGAGAGAGAGCTTCCAAGCTATGGGCCCAGAACTTAAGACCCACCTCGCTCCAGCCCAGGTTGACTTCCAGTTTAATCCCCCGAACGCACCCCACTTCGGTGGAACCTGGGAACGAGAAGTACGTCCTATAAAGACAGCCCTGTATGCCGTACTCGGAGCCCAGACTGTGGCAGAGGAAGTCCTAATGACAGTCCTCACGGAGATCGAGGGAGTATTGAACTCCAAACCCCTCGGTTACGTCTCCAGTGATGTAGCAGATGTCGACCCAGTCACCCCCAACACACTCCTAATGGGGCGGCTGGACCCCGCGCTACCCCAGACAATGTACAGGCCCGAAGAAGCGAACGGCCGAAGAATGTGGAGGTACAGCCAAGTACTAGCTGACAAGTTTTGGAGCAGCTTCCTACTTCACTACCTACCGTCTCTACAGACCCGCCAGAAGTGGGTAAAAGAGAGAGACAATTTGACAGAAGGAACAGTCGTCATGATAGTTGACCAGTCACTCCCCAGAGCTATGTGGCCGGCTGGCCGCGTAAGCAAAGTGATCACCGGTGCCGATGGCAAGGTCCGAGCAGCTGAAGTACTCGTCCAAGGGCGCACCTACACACGGCCCGTGGCGAGGCTCATAGAACTGCCCCGACTCCCAGATACTATCGATGATGACCATGACCCTATGACTTTGTGAGTTGACTGACCTTACAGCGGACCTTGAGTGGAAGACAGTGCGGTTAATCTGTCTCTGCTTAGCTAATTAGGTGGGACTAATTAGGGGGCGGCTGTTGTGAAGGATCAGATTAAACCGAATATGTATATTTATTTATATATATATATTTAATTGTATTTGTATATCGTTTGATATCCCCTGTATATTCCTTGTACAATATGCATTGAATATCCCCGTTTCTACTAAACAGCCCATAATAGTTTCATTCTACCATTGAACTAGAACCTGGCGCCAGGTTGCCATACCCATAGGTTCAAGTTCAATCGTGCCGCCTAACATGTCGAGGCAGCCCCCGGTTCCGCGCAGTAATATGCCGGGCGAAATACGTGTGGTACTATTTGTTCATAGCGCATATATATATGACGCTCGTAAAGTAGAACTTTCTTTTAGTCCAGTTCTTTACCCTCCAACAGAGTGACAGACGCAAAAGCCTCCCCACGAAGCACGTGCGGTGTAGTAGGGCCTACTTGGCCCAGAATAGGCATTGAGATATCGTGTAGATTAATAGTTGAATGGTCATAGTTTGGCACCATACCGTCGAGTTGGACGTATTCTATTAAGCTAATAATAGTCTATTTATGTATGGTGCATCGTTCGGTTCGAGTTCTACAGTTATCAGTACCCCCATCGTTCCTGACGTTATCTGGACGCTTATCCAGGCTGGTCAGACCCCTAGTGGTGATTGCATCCGAGGAGCTCCGGGTCAAGAGCGACTGGACCTGTATATTGGATTACTCTACCCGACGACGGCGAGCCTTCCACGGCTCTTGGATTATGCTTTATGTGCTTTGATTATTCCATGGATAAAGGCCAACACTGTCGAGTGTTGGAATTACCCCCCGGAGAGGACTACAGGTGAGGCGGCGCTCTACACGTGAGGTCGCACCACGTCTCTCCGTTGTGGACCGGCAGATACCGTTCCACAGAGGGTCCAGCTGTGTTCGTCTACGGCCCGAGGTTCTGTGGGCACTGGGTCTAAGACTTTGGATTCTCCCAAGACACCGTCGGCCAGATGGGATACCGCCAGCGACTTCTCTAACCCCCCCCTCCTACTGTCTTACAACCAGCGGGACCCCCCCCCCCCTTAGTGTATCCAGCTATAATTATTTAAGTACTATCGCTATCGTTTCCTAAATATTCCAGGTTGTATACTTACTCCCTGCGCAACCAGAGATTGGACATTCAATGTTGATTTACCTACGAATACTCATTTGCCATAAAAGTGCATACTTAACATTTCAAATCATAAATGTAATTAAGTGAATATTGTGTACACCCTTTGCTGTATTAAATATTCGATTTGGTCCATTTGTGTTGGTTCGTTTCATCAGGTGGGAAAGTGTTCATCATACTTATATCTTGTACTGGGTGGCCAGAAGTTAAAGTACATGAGGTAGTGGTATTAAATATCATATCTAACAATACAGTCAGGGAATTGTACCCCTCAGCTACACACATCGTCTGGCTTTTTTTTTTTTTTTTTTTGCCAGGCGACCAATTTTTTAAGCCAAATATCACTTCAATCCTATTAAGTTAGTTCAAGTTAGTTATTAATTTATATGTGCTATTTATGAGAGGGCTAACTTGTTGCAAAATAATAATGATAATAATAATAGCCTTATTAAAATACTATTGTTGCTTCGGTTGTTTTCAGCATTTTATGTGCATAATGGGGGCGGCGTAATTAGTGGGGCGGCGTGGCTCAGGGGTAGAGCGGGTCGTCCAATGATCGAAGGGTTGGTGGTTCGAATCCCGCTCAAGCCCATGTCCATCCCACTGCCGTTGTGTCCTTGGGCAAGACACTTAACCTACTTGCCTCGTATGAATGTGTATGCATGTGAATGAATGTGAATGAATGTTGGTGGTGGTCGGAGGGGCCGTAGGCGATGATTATTCGCCACGCTTCCGTGAGTCTGCCTCAGGGAAGCTCTGGCTGCAATTGTAGCTTACCACCACCGGTATGACTGTGTATGAACGAATAATGGACTCTGTAAGTGCTCTGGGGTCACTGGGGTATCATGAAGAGCGCTATATAAATCCAATCCATTATTATTATTATTATTATTATTATAATCTGTTATTTAGTTTGAAATGTTCGTTGAAATAAGTAGATTTTTCGTTTTTGTTTATTTATTAAGTTAATATAAAACCATATAGTCACATTTTAGAATACAATAGAATAGAATTTTAGAATACAACTAGAAACACTGTCCTGGCCTGCTTCTAAGTTCAGTGGCCTGACAAAAAAAATAAAAATAAAAAAAATAAATTTTATTTTTTTTATTTTTTATTTTTTTTTTAATCATCTCGCGGCCCACCCGTGGCTGTTCGCGGCCCACCTTTGGGTCGCGACCCCGACTTTGGGAACCACTGGTCTAATAGACAGTCATGTTCTCTCCCGGTGTTCTGCGGAATCCTACTCCCTCCTCGAAAACAACACCGGCCGTATGTATATTTCTCTCCCACCCACCCACCCCCTCCTAATGTACAGTCCCCTCCCCATCATATGTATATACTCTGTCAGGATCTAGGGGTAACAGTACTGTATATTTGATGTCATGATGTCTTGTATGTCATAAATGTCACTAGTATGAATTGAAAATGGGGGACCCTGATGTAAACAAGACAAACGTCTTTCTCTGGTCTGCATCCCCTTATACAATTGTGTGTATTGAGCCGTACTGTATTGTACCCATTCTGCAATCTGTTAAGAAAGTTTGACTGGCCGCCGAGCCATACTGTAGTGTACATGGTGACTACTTGACTTAAAAAAAAAAAAAAAAAAAAAAAATATTAATAAAAATATTTAATAAAATGTTTTTAATAATTTTTTTTGGCTTCCCCTGTTATTTTACCCACGCGACGCCACTGGGTACAACACGGTCTCATCAGAAAAGTAAATAAAGTATATTACATTTACATTTAGTTATTTAGCTGACGCTTTTATCCAAAGCGACTTACAAGTTTTGTACAACAAGACAGCAGGAAGGGTACAACTCTATCAGCTGAGTAACAATGTTCATCAAAGTGTTGAGTGCTACAGTGTAGGTTAGTATATTAGGACAAGGTTAGGGTTAGAGTTTAAAAAACGTGCGTCTTTAGTCGACGGCGAAAGATTGGACGGGTTTCGGCTGTCCTAACTGTGGTGGGAAGTTCGTTCCACCATTGTGGGGCAAGGACCGAGAATAGGCGACTTCTCTTTGATGACCCTCCCGGAGCTCGGATAGGAGTGGGTCTGAGACGGCCATAAGATGCAGAGCGTAGGGGTCTTGAGGGTGTGTAGTTGGAGACCATTGACCGCAGGTAGGCGGGAGCCGTTCCCTTCGCTGCACGGTATGCCAGGTCGAGGGCCTTGAAGCAGATTTGTGCGGCAATGGGGAGCCAGTGCAGGTCCCTGAGAAGTGGGTACCTCTCAGGGAGTACTAATCGACCACAGGAAAAAAGCTACATAATGTATGTTATGCTATTGCCATGAGCAGGCACGTGCACACATAGACGTGAAGGGGCACCTGCCTTTTTCATTTTTCATTAGAAAGTGCCCTTTTTATGCCCCTTTAAAAACTTTTTTTACTGTTGCACATATAGATAGACTGCCCTGCCCTTCCAAATGAAAGATGTCACGATATAATCTAAATATTAGGTAAAGAAAGAGAGAGAAATGCCCCTACCCCTCTCCTGGAAGGACCTATTGTTTACGCATAGCGCACGTGGGTGGGCGCGCTGACAGCCGGGCCAGCAGTGCACTGAACACGAAATTGATATCCAGCTGTTGAGCTCACACTCGAGTCGAGACCTCTTTTTTTACAGTTACTATTTCAACTTAAAACAAAGCAAGAGTACACTTCATGAATCATCAGGTAAGGTATTTGCCCAACAAAATAAAATGTCGGGTTTGCAGTACACTGTATATTTCGGGCATGCCTTGCCTTGTGAAGTTGTGATTGTCCGTGCTTTTCTCTCATGCAATCAGGCAGGCAGGCTAGAAGTACAGCATAACTATCTACACTGGCAACACTGCACTTCCCCCATACTACATTTCTTATTATTCATACCGCGGTGGCATATTGCATTATCTCTTTACTTTATGCTTTATCAGTTTATCACATTCTCATCTCACGGTCTCAGTATTATGTTGAGACAATGAACACACGACCGTGTGGTTTCATTACTTTATTCGACTGACTCTTAGGTTACAAACACAGCCCTACCTCGAGCGCTAACCACGCCTGTCTATTAAAGGCACAGTAGCCTACAATGTAACTGCTAGTATGTCACAACCTATACGTAGCATAACAGGACATAACATTTTCCCCCCCCTTCCCTCTTGCAACAGCAATAGAACATTCCAGTCCATGAACAGAAACTGAACACTTCAGTCCACCAACCCGTGGCATTTACCCAGTAACATAGTCCCCATGCCAAGCGGGTGGAGCCCTCACCCTCTGAGGGCGAGCAGGCTGGGGAGCAGGGTCTGGTGGTTGTGGTGGGTTACCTCCCACCCTGGTTGCTTCCAAGCGGGGCTGCCAACTGCGGGTTGCAGCTTGGCTCATGGATGATGCAGGCAGTGTCGGGGCACCCACCTTATGCAGGCGGTTTGAGTGCCAGCGAGAACCATCATCTAGTCTGTAGGTGGCCGGACCCAGTTGACGGGTCACTCGGAGGGGTGCTGACCAGTATGAGCTCAGCTTGTTCTTGCGGTTGGCGTGTTTAATCCTGACCCAATCCCCTGCTGACATAGTGGGAGTCTGTACTCTGTGAGAGGCATCATACCTCCGTTTCATCTGAGCCTGTGAGCTTTGGACCTGATCTCTGGCCTTCTCGAGCCCAGGGCTCTCGCATGCAGGGGCCGGTTCAGCTCTCAAGCAGTCTAGTGGTTGTTTCATTTCTCGCCCAATCATGAGCAGAGCCGGAGAGACCCCTGTGGTGGAGTGCTTGGATGCCCGGATGGTCAGGAGAGTTTGGGTGAGTGCAGCGCTGAAGGTTTTCCCCTCCTCCAGGCAGGCTCTGATTCCATTCTTCAGAGATTTGTTTAGGCGTTCAACGCCGCCGTTACTTTCAGGATGGTAGACCGACGTCCTGATGTGCCTGATGGACCTCAGTGACAGGAACTCAGAGAACTCTGCCGAGATGAATTGAGGCCCATTGTCTGTGGTGACGACACTGGGCAGGCCCCAGCGCCCAAACAGCTTGACGAGGTTGTCGGTGATGCTCTGTGTGGTGATGGAGCTGAGTTCGATGGCCTCTGGCCACTTCGAGTGTAGGTCGTGCACGACCATCAGGTAGCGGGCATGTGCCGGGGCCCCATGAAGCTCTCCGCATAGGTCAACCTGAATGTGCTCCCACGGCGCGGACGGCCACGGGGTCGGGGTGAGGGGTGCTGTAGCCGGCTGGCCCGTTTTCCCACTCAGCAGGCAGCAGGTACAGTTGCGCACCAGCTCCTCTACGTCGCCGTCTATGTGAGGCCACCACACTGTGTCTCTGCAGCGTTGTTTCAACTTAACCACCCCCAGGTGGCCGTCGTGCGCCATGTGCAATACCCTGGCCCTCAGCGCCTCTGGTATAATAGCGCGGTGACCGCGGGCGAGGCACACCTCCCCCCAGCAGGAGAGCTCGTCGCGGACTCGGCGGTAGGGGAGCAGTCTGTCCTCCACCGTGGCTGGCCAGCCGTCCTGGATATAGGCACGGAGATTTGTAAATGTCTCATCTTCAGCCGCAGCCTGCTGCAGCTCAGCCAGCGTGACTACTGCGCTGAGCGGTCCATGCAGCATGTGGACCCAGTCCACGTCGTCCTCCTGTTCAGGACTCGCCTCACCCGCCTCTTTTGTCGTAGAGACGGCTCTTGAAAGAAGGTCAGCTACCGTGTTAGAGCGCCCCGGCATAAACTCGAGTCCGAAGTTGTACTGATTCAGCCTATCAGCCCACCTCAGTAGCCTCATAGGCTTGTGCCCCGCCCCTCGGGTCGCCAGCAGCGCTGTCAGAGACTGATGATCTGTGCGAATGGTGAACGCCCTGCCATACAGGTAGACATGCCAGCGTTCGCAGGCCCACAGACAGGCGAGGGCCTCCCTTTCCCCCACAGAGTATTTCTGCTCGGCTGGTGTGAGGGCCCGAGAGGCAAAAGCCACTGGACGCTCTACCCCTCCATAAACCTGGGATAGCACGGCGCCGAGCGCCACCCCAGAGGCGTCACAGGTGACCAAGGTGGGCGCGGTCAGGCTGAAATGCGCCAGTGTTGGCGGGGACGTGAGCTGCCGTTTGATGACGCGCACAGCCTCCCGGCAGGCCGGGGTCCAGTCCCATACCGCATCCTTGCGTAACAGCTGGCGCAGAGGGGCCGTCGAGTCAGAATAGTGTGGCATGAACCGGAGGTAGTAGGCAGCCATGCCCAGAAAAGAAGACAGCTTGGACGGCGACTGCGGGTCCGGCAGGGACAGGATTGCTTCGGTGTGGGACATGATCGGGGTGATACCCTCCCTGGAGAGCCTGAACCCCAGGAACTCGACCTCAGTAGCTCCAAATGTACACTTCTCCGCGTTGAGTGTGACCCCGTTTTGCTTGAAGCGCTGGAAGACCTGCTCCAGGCGAGCGTCGTGGAGTGCAGCGGTGGGCGCATGCACCACCACATCATCCAAGTAGATGCTGACCCCCTGGATGCCAGCCAAAATGAGCGACATTATTTTCTGAAAACAGCTTGGGGCTGATGACAGGCCAAAAGCCATGCGCTTGTACCTGAAAACCCCCACATGTGTGACAAACGCTGTGAGGTCCATACTGCCCGGTGCCAGGGGAACCTGCAGGTAGCCGTGACGTAAATCCATTTTACTGAAAATCGTGGAGCCATGGAAATGGCTAGTCAGCTCCTCCGCTGTGGGGAGGGGATACTTGTCAGGGATGATGGCTTTGTTTACGTCTGTCAGATCGACGCATAGACGCAGTCCGCGCCCCCCCCGTTTCTTGGCTATCACCAGGTTGGACACCCAGGGAGAGGCGTTGATCGGTTCTATGACGTCCTCCTTCACCAGATGACGAATCTCCTCCTCCACCGCATCACGGAGGGCCAAGGGAATGCGCCGCAGCGGCTGAATGACGGGTCGGACAGACGTGTCCACCGAGGGCTGGTGCACAAATCCAGTCATACAGCCCAGGCCTTCGAACAGTGTCGGGTGATGGTCAGGCCAGGACGCGGTGACCTGCAGGACGCGTAGACCCCCAGCGTCGGTCAATGTGAAGTCCAGAGCATGAAACAGGTCTAGCCCCATGATGTTAGCCCCTCTCCGTGTGATGTAGAACTCGGTGTCAGGGATGTGTCTCTTTTTGTACTCCACAGGTAGGCAGGCTACCCCTAAAGTGGTGATCGGGGCGTGGCCATACCCCGACAGGGCGTTTGCTGCTGTAGTCAACGGCACGTGACTGAAGAGCCGGTCATAAGTGGACTTATTCAGGAGCGACACTTTAGCCCCTGTGTCCACGAGGAGTGGTATGGAGGCCCCACCCACACGACATGTGCAATGACTGAATGAGGCCTGTGGGCTTTGTACTGTATTGATGGGAACAGCCCCAGACTGTGCGTGATCAGGAGGAGAGCGACACCAGCGCGCAAAATGGTTAACCCTGTTGCAGTTACGGCAGCGCTTGCCTAGAGCAGGGCAGGACAGGTCCCTGGTTGCATGCTTAGGGGAGCCACAGTTACCACAACGCCTTTGTCCATTCTCCCTCTCCCTCGGCGCCCTGTCTGCCACTCTCTGCACATCGAAGTTGTCACCGTCTGCGCCAGCTGCCTCCTGGGCCACGTTCTGAACTCCGGGTGGAGGTGACGTCACAGGCTCATGCACCGCGCGGGAAAACTTGCGCGCCTCAGAGATAGCTGTCTCCAACTGTTTTCCAATCACTACTGCATCAGCTAGTGTCATGGCGTCCGGCTCTAATAACAGTCTCTCCCTCAGTTGAGCACACAATGTTCTTTCAATCAGCTGGTCGACTATGAGTCCATCCTCCAAGTTCCTAAAATCACAATGCTTGGCTAGCTCCCGCAGGGCAGACACATATTGCGAAACAGTCTCACCAGACCTCTGTGCTCTCTGGCGGAACTCAAACCGGTACATCCGACGGCTTCTTCCCGAGCTAAAATGCGACTTCAGAGCCTCGGTAGCAGTAGAGTACTGATCGTCGGCTAATGTAAGCGTAGCATAAATCCGTTGCCCCTCCTGTCCGAGGCAGTGTCGCAGAAGTGCGCACTTCCTAGCTTCTTCCAGATCCTCCAGTCCCAACGCCAATAAATAGTCCTCCAATGACGTTAGCCATCTAACCCATGGAACCGCTGGGTCACCGGGAACAGGTAGAAACGGTGGTGGCGGTGGTAAAACGAAATCAGCCATCCTCGTTCGCCAATTATTATGTTGAGACAATGAACACACGACCGTGTGGTTTCATTACTTTATTCGACTGACTCTTAGGTTACAAACACAGCCCTACCTCGAGCGCTAACCACGCCCGTCTATTAAAGGCACAGTAGCCTACAATGTAACTGCTAGTATGTCACAACCTATACGTAGCATAACAGGACATAACACTCAGCACCTCACTTGCAAGATGCGGCTCTCATGAATTCACGTCGCCGGATCACCCCTCCCCTGTCTGCTAGGAAAATCACGTAGCATACTCTCTCTCTCTCTCTCTCTCTCTCTCTCTCTCTCTCTCTCTCTCTCTCTCTCTCTCTCTCTCTCTCTCTCTCTCTCTCTCTCTCTCTCTCCAGCTCTCTCTCTCTCTCTCTCTCTCTCTCTCTCTGTCTCTGTCTCTGTCTCTCTCTCTCTCTCTCTCTCTCTCTCTCTCTCTCTCTCTCTCTCTCTCTCTCTCTCTCTCTCTCTCTCTCTCTCTCAATAACAATAGCAATAATAATAACAATAATAATAATAATGTATTATTATTGTAATTATTATAATAATAATAATGCAATAAATTATTAATTGGTAAAACAGGTGACACAAAAGATAACCAAGAAAACAAACATACTTGTATATCAGGGAGCATGTCTATGTTCCCCGGGTCCTATGTTCCCCGATTGATTGATTGATTGATTGATTGATTGATTGAACATTTTAGACCACCAGCCCTGATTCCAAACTCTAACCTTAACCAACTTCGAAAGAGGGCCTAAGCTTAAAGGATAACTCCAACATTTTGGGAAATTAGTTTATTTAACATCTTCCCTGGAGTTAGACAAGAAGATACATAACTTTTTTGTCTCTGTGCATGCATTTAGCTTTGGGAACAGACGCTCCGTTAGCATAGCTTAGCTTCATCACTGGAAGTGAGGCGGGACAGTACCCTGACGTTCCCTACAGGTTTGTTGATATTCTCATTCCTTCAAAGGATCTGAACCGATTGAAGTTTATGGATACCATGACTTAAAATCCTCTTACCTTGACGATTAAAAGCCTCCCCAATTTAGAAAACAGTAATCCAATGGCTGGTATTGATATACTGCACGCTAACGGAGCTAATCAGCAACCGGACACTCAAGCAGATAACGAGAGCAATGACTTCCTTTCTGGGGGGTTTCAAAATAAAAGAGCGACGTCTATAGCAGCGGAAACCGTTTATTTTGTACATTATCTAACGTTAACACAAACCTAAACTAACGTTACAACTAACCTAAAGTTAGTTTAGGTTCGTTGTTAACGTTAGATAATGTACAAAATAAACATTTTCCGCTGCTATAAACGTCGCACTTTTATTTTGAAAACCCCAGAAAGGAAGTCATTATATTTGCTTTACACATCCTGTTCTGCGTTAGCTCCAGTTAGCTCCGAGCGTCCAGTAGTTAGTAGTATATTATCAATACCAGCCATTGGATTACTGTTTTCTAAATTGGGGAGGCTTTTAATCGTCAAGGTAAGAGGATTTTAAGTCATGGTATCCATAAACTTCAATCGGTTCAGATCCTTTGAAGGAATGAGAATATCAACAAACCTGTAGGGAACGTCAGGGTACTGTCCCGCCTCACTTCCAGTGATGAAGCTAAGCTATGCTAACGGAGCGTCTGTTCCCAAAGCTAAATGCACGCACAGAGACAAAAAAGGTATGTATCTTCTTGTCTAACTCCAGGGAAGATGTTAAATAAGCTAATTTCCCAAAATGTTGGAGTTATCCTTTATCCAGTTTGAAACAAGGCGGACATTAATAATTAATAAAATAATAAAAAATTATAAAATGTTCAATCAATTAATCAATCAATCGGGGAACATAGGACCCGGGGAACATAGGACCCGGGGAACATAGGGATGATCCCGTATATCACTCACAGCTACAGAATACACAGCTAAGCTATCTATGGCTACTTTGTTTATTATTAGGCCTACATGTATTTTCAATTTTACATGGGCTTAATTGCAGGCAGGCTACATATTGTGTTATTAAAGGGACACTATGTAGTTTTGGTGACATCTAGTGGTGAAACGCGCGAGCATTACATTTCATAATTGTTTAAGTTTCTTTAATAGTTGTCATACAGAAGTACAGAATACTTTTATACAAAATTCTTCTTTCTGTTACGCTCCAGAGACTGTGCTAGACAAAAGATAAGTATGAAATAAAATAGTATAGTAGTAAAAATAGAAGTAAAAATAGAAGTCACGTACGTAGACACAGTGTTCAGTATATACATATGTACTATGTTCGATGCAGAATAGAAGTAACTGAGTTACCATACGATATACAATATACTATGCAATATACTAATATACAATATACTATATAGTGCAAAGCAGAAATGGGATGAGGTACAATTTAGGTACAATTTTCAGTAAGGTGTACTGAGGTATGGGTTGTAGTGCAAATCCTTTACCAATAAATATAAAGTGTGTTTAGGTGTTCTAAAGTGTGGAGAGTGGGTGCTGCAGTGTGTTGTTTGTTTAAAGTGAGTGTGTGCGTGTGGATGTGTGTTGTGAGTGCATTTGATGGTTATTGCATAGTGTTATTGTTCGTTGAGCAACCTGATGGCCTGGGGATAGAAGCTTCTTCTGAGTCTTTCTGTGCTTGCCATGAGACTCCGGTATCGCTTTCCTGACCGCAGCAGTTCAAAGAGGCAGTTGTTTGGGTGGCTGGAGTCCTTGATAATTCTCTTAGCCTTACCCCTGCACCGCTTGTTGTAAATGTTCTGAGAGTGGGAAGCCCCCC
The DNA here is from genome assembly GCF_963971535.1 of Notolepis coatsorum. NCBI lineage: Eukaryota > Metazoa > Chordata > Actinopteri > Aulopiformes > Paralepididae > Notolepis > Notolepis coatsorum. Next base: position 27,576,900 of record NC_140183.1, read on the forward strand.
TCCAATCGTGCGTTCGGCTGAACGTGCCACTCTCTGTAGTCTGCTACGGTCTTGTGCGGTGCTATTCCCAAACCAGGAGGTGATATTGCCAGTCAGGATGCTCTCTATTGTACATGAGTAGAAGTTCTTAAGGATCTTCTGACTGACTTGGAACTTCCTTAGGCGCCTGAGGAAGTAGAGGCGTTGTCGTGCCTTCTTCACAACACTGTCAATGTGTGTGGTCCATGTCAAGTCCTCGGATATGTGGGCTCCGAGGTACTTAAAACTGTTCACTCTCTCAACCGGTGCCCCGTCGATGCTGAGGGGGCTGTAGTCCCTGACCCCCGACCTCCTAAAGTCCACAATCATCTCCTTTGTTTTGCTGACGTTCAGGGAGAGGCTGTTCTCCTGGCACCATCCCGCCAGGACCTTGACCTCTTCCAGGTAGGCCCTCTCGTCGTTTGCAGAGATCAGGCCCACCACTACTGTGTCGTCAGCAAATTTGATGATTGTGTTGTTGTTCCGCTGAGCCACACAGTCATGTGTGTACAGGGAGAAGAGGAGGGGACTCAGAACACAGCCCTGGGGGGCCCCTATGTTGAGGGTGATGGATGAGGAGGTGCAGTTGCCTGCTCTCACCACCTGGGGTCTGCCCGTCAGGAAGTCCAAGACCCACTGGCAGAGGTCATAGTTCAAGCCCAGGTCCCTGAGCTTGGCTATGAGTTTGGAGGGGACTATGGTATTGAATGCTGAGCTGTATCGATGAATAGCATTCTCACATAGTTCCCCTGCCTCTTGTCCAGGTGTGATGCTGCTGTGTGCAGCACATGGGCTATGGCAAATTGCAGGGGGTCCAGGTTGATGGGGAGGGAGGAGCAGATGTAGCCCTTTAGGGAGCATGTCTATGTTCCCCGGGTCCTATGTTCCCGGGTTCTATGTTCCCCGCTTTGATTGATTGATAGATTGAAAATTTTAGACCACCAGCCCTGATTCCAAACTCTAACCTTAACCAGTTCGAACGAGGGCCTAAGCTTAACCGTTCGAAACAAGGCGGACATTAATAATTAATAAAATAATAAAAAATTATAAAATGTTCAATCTATTAATCAATCAAAGCGGGGAACATAGAACCCGGGGAACATAGGACCCGGGGAACATAGGGATGATCCCGCCCTTTACTAGCTTCTCAAAGCACTTCATGGCTATGGAGGTAAGAGCTACAGGGCGGTAGTCGTTGAGGCAAGCAGGCTTGGATTTTTTAGGTACAGGGATGATAGTGGACTTCTTCAGGCAGGTGGGGATGACAGCCTGTTCTAAGGACAGGTTAAATATGTCAGTGAATACCGGGGCCAGTTGGTCGGCACAGACTTTTAGGACGCGGCCGGGGATGCCGTCCGGTCCTGCTGCCTTCCTGATATAAACTTTTTTAAAGGTCCTCCTCACCTCATGCTCTGTTACCCTGAACACTGAGTCTCCATCAGCAGACCCCCCCCCATTGCCGTGGCTTGTAGGCTGGTGTTGTTATTCCCAGCCTCAAGCCTCACATAGAAAGTATTGAGATCATTTGCTAAGGAGATGTCACTGTTCAGTTTGAGGGAGGTGCCTTTGTAATCTGTCGTCGTTTTGAGGCCCTGCCACATAGCTCTGGAGTCAGCCTGTTCAAACTGAAGTTCAATTTTATTCCTGTAGCGCCGTTTTGCTTCTATTACTGTCCTCCTTACGTTGTATCTCGCCACCTTGTGGTCATTCATGTTGCCTGCCATGAGCCCGGCGTTGTATGCTGTGGTGCACGTTTTCAGAGCTTCACGGACGGATTTGTCTACCCAGGGTTTTTGATTTGGGTAAACTCTAATTGTGGTAGTGGGGATTGTTTCTTCCACCAAAGTACGAACAAAGTCCAGCACTGTCTCTGTGTATTCATTAATGTTATCTGTGTTATCACGGAACACACTCCAGTCTGTACATTCAAGTGCAGCCTGTAGCGTCTCCTCTGACTCCACAGACCATTTCTGCACCTCTTGCGAGATTACCGGGGCGCGCTTGAGACTTTGTTTATATTTTGGAGAAAGAAAGATGGCCGCATGATCCGACTTGCCGAAACCACTGGCAGAATGAGCCTTGTATCCACACTTGAATTGCGAGTAACAGTGGTCTAAAATGTTACCGCCTCTGGTGTTACAAGTCACATGCTGGTAGAAGTCCGGCAATACTTTTCTCAGATTTGCGCTATTGAAATCGCCCACAACTACAATGGCAGCGTTGATATTCGCTGTTTGGATTCTATTTACCTCGTCGTGTAGCCTGGAGAGCGCGTCGCCTGTGTTAACGTGTGGTGGAATATACACTCCGATCAAGATTATCAACGTTAACTCTCTCGGGAGAAAGAAGGGCCGACACTTGATGGATATATACTCCAGGTTGGGGGAGCAGTGGTTCGAAAGCTCTTTCACGTTGGCTGGATCGCTCCAATTGTTGTTCAACATGAAGGCTATTTCATCTCCCCGCTGCTTGCCGGATCCTGCTGTACGATCCTTGCGGTGGATGAAGAAGTGGTCGGCCGGTTGGATGGCGTGGTCTGGAACGTCCGGCGTCAGCCACGTCTCGATGAAGCAGAGAACATTACAATCAATCTCTAACGTCTCTTTGGAATTGAATCCTTGCTCTGATGTCGTCCAGTTTATTGTCTATTGATTGTACATTGGCTAGCAATATACTGGGTAGTGGCGTTCGGTGTCGCCTGGCTCGCAGTCTGTTTCGGACACCGGCTCTTTTTCCTCGTCGCCTGGAACCTTTGTTCCGTGGGTCGAGGTCTGGTCCGATTGTCCTCAAGATCTCGGCGGGCCACTGTTGTTGTTCGGCGAGCTGATCCAGAGAGTAATCCAGTTGGTAAATTTCCCGTAATCCAATGTCTATGAGTGACTGACGGTCATACACATTAAATGCACCTACAGTTGGTACAAACAAAACTATCAAAACTATAAATATTAACAAAAGTAAGCACAGTCTCGACGGAGCGCACAGATAGGCAGCCGGTCTTAGCAGCGCCAATTGATGCCCTTTTCTCCTTTTTGGGCACCTGCCCTTCTAAAGTCCTGTGCACGTCCCTGGCCATGAGTAATATATTGTAGAAACCCTAGTTAGGATCAAAATATCTGGCTGATAAGAGCTGATTTGCTATGTGTAGTTATACCAATGTGATCTAGTTGGTGATTGTGATGACAGTCAAGTATGTGGATACTGGGTGGGGTGTTTAACTGTCTAACTAATCATTCATGGTCCACTACGCTTGGGGCTCCTTGTAGACATGACCAAGGTGCTCTGTGGTTGGTGGTCTCATGGGTGAGGGGCGGGGCTAAGGAGGTTAGTGGATGTTCCACCTGAGGGCGCGGTCTCTTGGTGTGGGATAGAGAAGGAGTAAACAAGTAGCTTAGCGTAGCCTGAGATTTTGAGTCCGGTACCTGTTTTTGACATGGGGCTATGGTCACACAATAGCGTATTGACTTCTAAATAAAGAAGAGGTTAGCTTTAACATTCACCCCATTCCATAAGCCTTAGGGTTAAGGTTAAGACATAAAATTAGGGTTAAGGTTATGGTTCGATACCCACCAGGGGAAATTAAACGTTTTCTGAAAACGTAAAGAAGTTAAAAGAAAATAATGTAATATATGTACTTATTTGTAATACATACATTGCATATACATTGCATATCTTTTTTCCTGTGGTCGATTAGTACTTAATTGATCTCATTCACTTAATTTAGTGTCCCACAAGGTTGGTGAATGAAAAAGGTTGAAAAGACATATTTTAAGTGAGATCGGGCTGGCATGCAACATGTGCACGGATGTCTGTATTGTGTGTGTGTGTGTGTGTGTGAGCAGCACTAAAGAGCCTCACATGGTTTCATGTTGTCATTCGGTGCCTGGGTTTGTCTTTGTTCTGCACAGCCTAGTATATGGCTCCAACGGTCCAGGTGTTTTTATACTCTCGCCTGCTCCTCTCAGCTTTCCACACTCATCAGCTCCACGTTCAAGGTGAGAGCCGGCGCGCCAGTGGAAGTAATCTAATGGAACCTTGAACAATGTCATCTCCAGTTTGCAATATATATATATAGGATATCTGAGACACAGCAAAGCGTTGTGGGGCAGAGAGTGTATGCCTGGTTATTGAGGAGAGGAGATATGTGGTGAAAAATATTCCCCTTGCTAGTCATTTGTTGTGGGTTTACATGGATGGATGGAGAGAGAGAGAGACTACTGAGTGGTAGGGCTGGGGCAATACGATTATCTCCCGATTCAATACTATCACAATACTTGGGTGCCAATTCGATGTGTATTGCGATTCAATATTACAATTTATTGCGATTTATGTTTACTTATTTTAATGCTTGGCCATGTTAAATTATAACCTACTTCCAGAGACGAAGCATATTATGAGTCAGATTTACTTTCCCTGATGCTTCAGTGTCTTTCATTTGATATTGAAATCTTTGGATATGCCAGCTAGGCTTCATTATAGAGTGACGGGGCAATATGTTGCAGCAATAACTTGCTGGCTAGGTTAGCAAGCTTGGTTTGTGTAACGTTAGCTTGGCTGCTAACGTCTGCATCTAGCCAAGATTATACATTCTAATCTAGTATTTTCTGTAAAAGATATACATTCTAATCTACAGTAGTATTTTCTGTAAAAGATATACCTTCTAATCTAGTATTTTCTGTAAGAGATAAACCTTCTAATATTTTGTGAAATTGTTCTGTTGCCGTCCTTTAACATGACAAAACGTTGGTAGTCCTTATTCTTTTATTTAATTTTTTTTTTAATCTTTTCCCCCCTCCTTTTTCCTCCGTTTTTCTCCCATCCCAATGTTAGTCGTTATGCCAATTCCCAATCCCCTTCCTGGTCGCTGCGCACCTACCCCCTACGGTCGGTCTGGGAGAGTGGAGGCTATCACATGCTTCCTCCGACACATGTGTAGCCAATCAACCGCTTCTTTTCACCTGGCAGCGCGGACTCTCACTGAGAGGGTGTAACGTGTGGAAGGATCACACTACCCCCCTTAGATCCTTTCCTCGCTGAGCAGGCGCCCCGACCAAACTGTAGGAGTCGCTGTTTACAACGACCAGGACCCACCCACCAGCTTTCCCACCCCTAACACTGCCAATTTTGTTAGTATGAACGACCAGCCAAGCTGGTAGCAATGCCGGTAGTCCTTATTCTATTCGGATCACAAACAACTTCAACATCATAATTTGTTCGGAGTGTTTTTGTAGACCAGATGGTGAGTCCAGCGCCCTTTTTTACCAAAATCGGATATCTCGTCATTATCTAGCCTGATCTCTTCTCATAAATCTCTTGTCGTGTCAGTGGGCAGTCTGTATCCTCGTCTGTCCATCACTAGGCTCCATGTGGCGTTTGAAATGAATGCCTGTCCACCCCCGCATGATATCCCGTGACTCCAGCATAATTAACACCATGATAACTCAATTTACACAGTAAATCACGGTAACCTCCATGTATCAGACACTTCTTTGTATCATTTTCACTAACTCACTGTCTCATTCAGATGCAACCTATAGCGCTCCATGTCCCCCTCCACCCTCTCCTCTGACACCCTGTCAGCTCTACCTTTGAGTTTCTCTGCTCTCCCTTCAGATACGGCAACATCCACCCTCCTTACAGCCCTCTCAACCTCCTTTGACAAGCTTTGCCCCTTGGCCAAGGAGTCTGCCAGCCGCTCCACACCCAGACCATCACTGATGGATGCACTTAGAGAAGAAAGACAGAGCCTGAGAGCGGCAGAGAGGAAGTGCAATCACCTCTTGTCAGCATTCTCCAAAAACATTACTAATGTCAAAGCCTCGTTATTTCACCATACGATTGAGGCCTCGGCTAAGAACCTCCACAAACTGCACGCCACCATATCGTCCCTCCTCACTCCCCTTCACTCCCCTTCCCCCCTCCACCCTCTCTGTGGAACACTTTGCCACCTTCTTTGAGAAAAAGGTTGCGACCATCCGTAGATGCTTCTCCCAACCCCCACCCACTCCAAAAGCTGAAACAGGAGCCTCATCTTTCACTCCCATTACAGATGCTGAAGTTCTGATCATTCATTTATTCACTTTATTGCTTTTGTGGCAAGCCGGAACAGTGAGTATCCAGTATGAAGCACAGCATGGCTTGTGCTGAAAAAGGACTTGATCAGCAACATCCTTGGTAGGTAGGTACATAGGAGACAGGACCTCAAGAGTCCAACATTATGAAGCCTTGAAATCATCCAGCTATCAGACTGTACGGTGGAGAATCAATAGTCAGCTCTAGGCTGTTAGTGGTCAACCTGTTTCCAATGTCAAATGATTAGGCCTACACCTCACAGCTTCTTGTTGTCTGCTGGGGCTTGTGGTTCAATAGTGATTTGATTTGGTTCTATCCATGTGCAGTTCTATAGGCTTTGTGATAAGAGACCACATGTATGAGTTTGTCACATGGCATGTGTAAGAATTGCGGGTCATTTTATTCCAAGCGACTTACAAATTGTGTACAACAAGTCAGCAGGAACTGTGGCAGCTAAGGAAATGTGGTATTGTTCATCTAGCATTGCTTGATTGATTGATTGATTGATTGAAAACTTTATTAACAGATTAACAGAACTAGCAGCGTGTTTATCCAATCAGGTGCATTCCATGTGGGAATTAGGGAGGGGATACATGCACGTAATATACAACATTCATTGTTACAACAACATTAACACTATGATCGCTGTGGACGAGTTTACACGTCATTCCTAGCCATGCTCATTCTGCCGAAGACGCCGTAACTCGTCTTTGATGTCAATATTTCAAAAATCTGTCATCGAAATCATATTTCCTTTCCGGAGCCCTGAGACACACTGCAAAGCTCCACTCAACTCTCTAGTGGTTCAAGAGCGCCATCTGGTGGCCGATCGGCAGATCGCCAGCCGGAAAATTTACCTTTGAACCGGTAGTGCTCATCCATATGTGGTCCGGGCACTCGCTATCGTTAGAGAGACTCCGTATTGACACAGTGAACATCGATCGGTGCAAATAACTCGAAAAAACAACATGATTTGGACGTATATACTATTATACAACCTGGAAATGGATCGGGCATTTCTCCATCCCATAATAGAAAAAATTCTGTTCCACGCTCATCTGCCAGCGGCGCGAGGAAGCCACGGTAAGATTCAGCGTTATATTCTAACGTCTTCTATACTAACTGATCTGATGAACATATGACCCACACTAGATGAATCATCTAACGCTGCCCACGGAATTATAAACGATCCCCCGCCCATCCGGTCATCATCAGATGATGCGTAGAAACTTCTAGAACCACATCCAGTTGACATTTTTTATCTCGCACAGATTCCTACCAAACTGTATTTGATCATCAATATAATGCATTTAGGGCTATAAATCACGTTCTGAAGAAAGCTGCAGAAAACGATAAAAACATACATATACTTTAGACCATATTTTAGTATGAATATGTGAATGAAAAAGTTTAACGTTGCTACACCCTGAACAATACATATAGGACATTGAATGGGCCATAATAATGGCAATTTAGCAATAGAATTTAAAAAGTTATAGCCCTGCAAAGAAGGGGAACTTCTCCCTAGACAAATAGAGCTGGCGAGGGATGGTAAATTACGAATTTAACCCATGGCGATTAAAGTGTTAAAAAAATTATACTGTACATTCATGAATCAATTATTCCTTTGGGGGAAAATCAATGCTTTTGTTCTGCACCTCTCTGAAAGCTCTATATATATAATACAATATGATTTCAGATCGCAAAAAAAAAAAAGAAAAAAAGATTCAGAGAAATCTCGTGAGTGGCTTTCAACGAGATATTAATAATTCCGAGAAAACTCGTGAGTGGCATAGAAAGTGTTAATGATTAGTCTACAATAAACATTTTATCTATAGCACAAACAAAAAAGAGAAGAGCCTACAGTAGCTTCAGTTAGATGAACCAGGTATGCATACATGATAATGTGCAGTAATTGCCCTGTTGCTGCTGGCATATGTCAATCCACACAATGTTAAGTAATTGGCTGGGGCCAGGTTGTTAAAAATAAGGCATAATGAACTGCCATGGTTCCCCACTACTCCTTATGCTACTCATTACACTCATATGCAGGTCTCGGCGGAACGGCAGAAACATGTGCCAATTGAAAAGGAAAAGCAGAATTAGTCATTATTGTGTGTACAGAACACTGTAAAAACTAGTTGGATGCGGATGTACGGCGGCCCTTGACAGCCAAGCTAACCAGAACGAGCACAGACCACAAATTGCTGCATTTCCAGAATGCTGCGCACAGTGATAGGCCATATGGTGAAGGCTGAGAAGTGGCTAGAAAACTATTCTCGTTCCCACCTCGGCGAATTACACAATTTTCACTCTGGGTGAAAGATAATTGGTGTAGATTTAGGAACAAAAAGTTCTCCATTGACAAAATAGCCCATTTTGCGCAATCATAATTTTAAAGTCGGGACTAGATCTTTCCTCGCGAACGGATATTTAGTCACCACTGAGTTTTATTTGACGCAACGCAATTGGTGCTAGTTCGGTCACGTATCTTGCGCTCAACCAATAGCAGCTCTCTTTGTTGCAAGGTCGTCGCAACAAAGAGAGCTGCTATTGGTCGATCCGGTGTCAACAAAGAAATTGCATCCACACTCTAATGTTACGGACGAAAATGGACAGAAAAGCACCTTCTAAGGTTCGCGAAAAGGTTTCTAAACAATGTTATATGCATCTCACGTCCGTTCAGAAAGAATGTGTACAAGATTTGACACAGACAGAAGATACAAGATACAAGATACAAGAGTTTTATTTGTAACGGCATACAGTGAAATGCGGGGGGTCTCGCCCGCAACGATGTGCATAATACAAGTAATAATAAGAGTCCAACCAATAGAACCATAGTGCAATAAACAAGTAAACTAAGTAGGCATATCGGTATCTGTACATGAGCTATTTACAGAGCATGGTAGGACATGCTAGGTCCTGTGGCAGTGCAGTACACTGTTAGCTACGGATGAGGCATTGGGTCTTTATTGCGCGCTCCACCGGATTAGACGATGCGTGCCCCCCTCCCACTAACCAAGCAGGTGATCCCCCTTTACCTATGTGGCAGAAAACAGATTAGTTAAGAGCGTTACATACAAGAACGATTTACATCAATCAAACTGTGTAGCACGGAAAATGGAAATGCAACAATATAACTTACCAATGAAAAAAAACGCAACCTACCTGACATGCTTCAATTGACAAGTCCACATGTTACACAAAAACAAGGAACTATACAATTGTGCAAACTAACGAGCCCCCATGTCATGTACATAGGTCTGACGACCATATGGAATATAAGCTGAAGCGGACTGCACATGAAAAAACAGTCCGTCCAGTAGGTGCTTTATGCACTGGTCCCGCCAGGCAAGAAATAATACAAAGCGTTTTTCCAAAAGGTAAATAATATTTATTATTTGTGGCAGGGATTCAAACCTCCACGCTATAGGAAAGGGAAATAACAACCCACAACAATTAACATACAGGGAAAAGGGTAATGGGAGGACAAACAAGGTAAATATAAATGGACAAACAGACAACACTAGGGATTTAAATAAGGAGGCCAATAATGTAGATATGCTCCCCTATGACTGTGTCAACTAACACAGGGGCCAACCTACATATATATATATATATATATATATATATATATATATATATATATATATATATATATATATATATATATATATATATATATATATATATATATGCTACCTGGTAGCAACACTAGCACAAATACATACCAGGTAGCAGTGTGAACACAATGAACACACAGTAATGAAGATAAGGCCAACTACAATATAAACAAAAGTAAATAAAGCACAGTTCCACCTCCATGGCAACCGCAGGCAACCTCCAACACCGTGATCACCGGCAAGTGACACAATGAGGCGCCAGGATGTGTGTGTGCCTGTCAGGTAATCAGCACTCCAGTGCAGGGACGGGCGGCACCTGACAAAGAGAGAAATGGACAGGCATTAGTACCCTGACACACACACATCCCAAGCATAACATATGTTACATAAACATAACATGAGCTATACTAACCTGATGTTCACATGGTGTTTCAAATACAGTAATAATGATAATGACCAACCCACGTACCCATGTACGTCACAACACTGCTATACAATGCTATATTATACGATCTCAAGCTATACTATTCTTAAAGTGATCTTTCCTTCTGTAAAGGAATAGTGTGAGCGTGTGCAGCATGAGTGAGTGTGTGCTCATGTTAAAGTGGCTGCTAGTGTGTGAGCGTGTACAGTGTGTGTGCTGTGTGTGTGCTCATGTGTGCTTGTGCATGGAGAGTTCAGTGTTCAAGGCTCTGATGGCCTGGGGGAAGAAGCTGAGCCTAAGTCTCTCTGTCCTCGTTACTGGTGCTCACAAGCGTTTGCCTGACCGCAGCAGCATGAACAGGCTGTTGTTGGGGTGGTGAGTGTCTTTCATTATCCTGCAGGCTCTGGATTTGCACTTCTTGTTGTATAGGACCTGCAGGGTTGGTAGTGCAATACCCGTGGCACGCTCGGCTGAGCGCACCACTCTCTGTAGGGCCTTCTTGTCCTGTGCTGTGCTGTTACCATACCAGGCAGTGATGTTTCCAGTCAAGATGCTCTCTACAGTTCCGGAGTAGAAGGACTGGAGTATCTTCCCAGATACTCTGAACTTCCTTAACTGTCTCAGGTGGTAGAGGCGCTGCTTCGCCTTTTCTACGACTGAGTCTATGTGTGTTGTCCATGTCAGGTCTTCTGAGATGTGGACCCCCAGGTACTAGAAGCTGCTCACCCGGTGGGGACTATGGTGTTGAACGCTGAGCTGTAGTCAATGAACAACAGTCTCACATAGCCCCCCTTCTGGCGGTCAAGGTGAGAGAGGGTGCTGTGCAGTACTTGGGAGGCCGCATCGTCAGTGGACCTGTTTGGCCTGTATGCAAATTGCATAGGGTCCATATCACTGGGGAGGGAGGCACAAATGTGATCCTTGACCAGCCTCTCGAAACATTTCATGGCCACAGAGGTGAGTGCCACCGGTCTGTAGTCATTGAGACATGTTGGGGAGGGTTTCTTTGGTACAGGGATGATGGTAGACATCTTGAAGCAGGCAGGGACCACTGACTTCGCCAGGGATCGATTAAATATGGCGGTGAACACAGGGGCTAGCTGGTTAGCACAGGACTTAAGTATGCGTCCTGTTATTCCATCTGGGCCAGCAGCTTTTCTGGTGTTCACCTGCATAAATGCTCTTCTCACACTGTGTACCGACAACGAGAGAGCGTCCCCGCCCCCCCGCGGTTGCCCCCCCCCCCTCCACAACAGCCGGCGCCACTGTCTGCATCAAACCGAGCGTAGAAAGAGTTGAGTTTGTCCGCGAGAGAGGCGGCGTCGCTCCCCATTGAGGGGGCGCTAACTTTGTAGTCAGTTATTGTCCTCAGTCCCCGCCATAAGCCTCTTGTGTCGTTTTGTGCCATTTGTGTCTCCAATTTATCAGCATATGTCCGTTTTGCAAGTTTTACAGCATTGCGCAGAGTATAGACTGTAGCCTTGTACTCCTCCATGTTTCCTGACTCTCTGCCCAGGTTGTAGGCAGTGGTGCAGGATTTCAGAGCTGCTCTGATAGTACTGTCCACCCACGGTTTCTGGTTAGGGAAGACCCGCACCTTTTTAGTGGGGACAATACTATCAGCCAGTGTTGTAATGAAGCTTACAACGCTGTCCGCGAACTCGCTGACGTCACTGGCGTTTCCTTGAAACATATCCCAGTCGACGTCCTCGAGAGCATCCTGAAGCGTGGCCTCTGATTGGTCGGTCCATTTTTTTTATCTCACGTGACACGACGGCGTCACGTGATCTTTGTTTGTAAGCGGGATAGAGGATAATGGAGTCATGATCCGATGTGCTTGTAGCCCCCGCCAATGGTGGAGCCGGTACAGCCTTGTAGCCGGCTCTGAACGGGGTGTAGCAGTGATCGAGTGTGTTTCCTCCTCTGGTGGAGCAGGCGATGTGTTGAAAAAAGGACGGCATCACTTTCTTTAAATTTGCCTGATTGAAATCACCAGCTACGATCATGGCTGCGTCCGGGTGTTTGATCTGGTGCTTGTTGAGATTTTCCGCCAGTTCCGCCAGGGCCCTGGCGGTGTTTGCTTGGGGAGGGATGTACACTGCAGTCATGATGACCGCAGTAAACTCTTGGGGAAGGTGGAAAGGGCGACATAGAATGGAGAGATGTTCCATGTCCGGGGAGCATGAACGGGAGAGTACCTTTACCTCCTCGGGGCTAGTCCAGCCATTGTTCGTAAGGAGACAGACACCCCCGCCGACGCTCTTACCGGAGTGGGATAGATATAGAAACTGCGTCGAACGGTGGCTTAACCTACCAGGCCAGAATCATACCATTGCATTGTGGAGACATACAAACATTGTTTAGAGATCGATTTGTGTCATAAATATCATGATATCTGTATGTGTATATGTCATAAATGTCATGATTAATTGAAAATGGGGGACCTTGATGTAAACAAGACGAAAGTCTTTCTCTGGTCTGCATCCCCTTAACAAGTATTGAGCCATTCTGTATTGTACCCATTCTGCAATATGTTAATAAAGTTTTCAATCAATCAAGATAAGATATTCCTTTATTGGTCCCATTGGGGAAATTCAGGCATCATAGCAGCATGGGGGAGGGGAGGTACAGGTAGTAAAAACAAGCAGTGTAAACAATATAACAAGTCAATATAATTAACTAACTAACTAACTGAAATATACAGTATTCACATAAAGTGCAGTATGCATAAGGTAGTGTTATTGTCCTTTTTAGGCTCCTAGTAGTTGTAGTTGGATGTCTGGCAGCAGTCCCTGCCCACTGTTGTGGAGCCTGATGGCTGCTGGTATGAAGGACTGACCGCCGGAGGTTTATGTCACATACATACACAACTAACACAAGTTTCAAGTTTCAAGTTTGTTTATTATTTATCACAATAAAATACAGGTACTTTACGATGAAATGCTTGTTTCTGTATGAACCCCTGAGAGTGTGCTTCATACAGTAAAAGAAAGTAAGTAAGTAAAGAGGAATATTCAATATACAATACAGAGTAAAATGAGTAAACAGTGTCAAACTGATCTCAACAAATACAAACAAATCACACTACTACTGTATAATCCTAATCCCCTCGCCCCATACATCCCAATCCAGTCCACACCCTCATCCACCACCACACATCCCAGGCAAGACTGATGTTAATCATCCTCACCACTATCATCTGAGTCATCATCCCATGTAGCCCTATCTTCGGTTTCCTTAGAAACATTTGCACAGTTTTGGCATTGACAAAGATCTGTACATGGCAGTTTTGCAGACACACATGAACATCTTCCTGTCTCAAATTGTCCTTGTTTGCAACCTTAGTGGACTACCTGCAACACACTATCAGAGGCCGGATTTGTAATCATCCGTCATAGTCACTGTTAACTCCCCATCTTCGACATGCCACCCATTGCCAACAGGTAAAGGGGCACACATTATAGATTTCAATGAATGTCTCATTATAGCTGCTTGGTAATTTGCCCTTTTGCAGCATTTGTCGGGGGCATAGAGAGTTCTGGCAAAGCCGATGCCATGCAGAATGCTTTATATCTGGCATCATTCACATTCTTAGCTGATGGCTGGCCATACAGGTGGCACACATATTTGCTAAGACCATCAAAGGTAGACTGGTCTAGGGTAATTCACCTTTCCCCCTCCTCCCACACTGTGCAACATCCTGATGTACAATATCCACAGTGCAATACCCACCCACTACCGTCTACACTGTGATTGTTATTTGTGTATTGCTATTCTGTATTATTGTTGTTATTTTGTATATTGTACATGACTAACATTGTCTTATTGTATAGCATTTAATGTTTCTGTATAGGATTTTATGTTTCTCTTTTATTACTTGTGATTTTATTACTGCACCTTAGGTTTGAGTCCCAAATCTCATTGTATGCAAATGACAATAAAGTACAATCTAATCTAATCAGGGTCCCCCATTTTCAATTCATCATGACATTTATGACATACACGACATACAGATATCATGACATTTATGACACAAATCGATCTCTAAACAATGTTTGTATGTCTCCACAATGCAATGGTATGATTCTGGCCTGGTAGGTTAAGCCAGGGGTTCCCAAACTTTTCAGGCCAGGGCCCAGAAAATAAGGCGTCAGAGAGCCGCGGCCCAATGCACATCGTCGGGCCTTTTTTTTTTTTTTTTTTTTTGCCATGCGATCGATTTTTTAAGTCAAATATCACTTCAATCCTATTAAGTTAGTTCAAGTTAGTTATTCATTTATATGTGCTATTTATGAGAGGGCTAACTTGTTGCAAAATAATAATGATAATAATAATAGCCTCATTAAAATACTATTGTTGCTTCGGTTGTTTTCAGCGTTTTATGTGCATAATCTGTTATTTAGTTTGAAATGTTCGTTGAAATAAGTAGATTTTTCGTTTTTGTTTATTTATTAAGTTAATATAAAACCATATAGTCACATTTTAAAATACAATAGAATAGAATTTTAGAATACAACTAGAAACACTGTCCTGGCCTGCTTCTAAGTTCAGTGACCTGACAAAAAAATAATAATAAAAAAATAATATTTTTTTTTTTTTTTTTTTTTTTTTTTAAATCATCTCGCGGCCCACCCGTGGCTGCTCGCGGCCCACCTTTGGGTCGCGACCCCGACTTTGGGAACCACTGGGTTAAGCCACCGTTAGACGCAGTTTCTATATCTATCCCACCGTGTCTGTGTCAAATCTTGTACACATTCTTTCTGAACGGAGGTGAGATGCATATAACATTGTTTAGAAACCTTTTTGCAAACTTTAGAAGGTGCTTTTCTGTCCATTTTAGTCCGTAACGTTAGAGTGTGGATGCAATTTCTTTGTTGACACCGGATAGACCAATAGCAGCTCTCTTTGTTGCGACGACCTCGCAACAAAGAGAGCTGCTATTGGTCGAGCGCAAGATACGTGACCGAACTAGCACCAATTGCGTCAAATAAAACTCTGTGGTGACAAAATATCCGTTCGCGAGGAAAGATCTAGTCCCGACTTTAAAATTATGATTGCGCAAAATGGGCTATTTTGTCAATGGAGAACCTTTTGTTCCTAAATCTACACTAATATATCTTTCACCCAGAGTGAAAATTGTGCAATTCGCCGAGGTGGGAACGGGATGAAACGATACAGCCTTCACCATACGGCCTATGAGGGGTGGGGCTGAAATAAATAAATGAGGGGAAACAATTTCTGCTTATCTTAGCTGCCTGTCACTCTTGTTTATTAAACGGGCAGCGGAACGCGTTGCTCCCCATTCCGAGTCAATAATTTTAACATCACAATTAGAGGAATAGGATAAGAAGGAAGGAGGAGGAGAGGGGGGGGGGTCTTAATAAAGTGGAGGAACTAGGGCCATTTGTCATCGCTTGACGGGAAACAGCTGTACCTGAAGCCTCTGTCTGGCCGTGGCCTTGGGGCTGGCCCTGTTCCTCCTCAGAGTTCCTCTTTCCAGCAGATTGCTTTCTAATGGTTCTTCTGACATGGGGAGAGAATGCGAGACTGCACACCGCAAGCTTCATCACCTGGGGTTCACAACATATGAGATTACCTCAAGTCACATGTTTAGAACAAGTCCAGCAAGGACATATAATAATACACTAATAAAACTAACAGGACTTCCTTTTTCTAACGTCTACGGATGTTTAATTTTAGCTTTGCAGGCTAAATTGTGTTTTATAGAACCTTCACTATTTGAATAACATTTAATTTTTAATTTATTTAATTAAAAGAAAATTAAACATAAACACCCACAACACTACATAGTTTGAGGTAGGTAGTTGTGATTACAGTGTAAGGCAGTTGTAGACAGTGTAGGTAGTTGGCCTAGATAGAAATTGAGTTCAGAGTTAGTGATCCCATTTAGCCACAGGTAATTCTTTAGTGGTTCAAGGGTGGTTCTATAGACATTGTAAATGGAATTACATTGCTAGGGAACAGCTTTCAGTTTCACATACAGAGGGTCTAGTTGGGCGCCCGTCCAGGTAGAAAAAAATCTGAATTCCAATTTTCGCAGACCAGTTACGTTTCTATATGCAGTGAAAACGAGCATTCGTTTACAGAGGAGCATGCTGTGTAAACCAAAACTTTAGCAAATCTGCTAAAAAGATACTTAATTGACCAGGAGGGTGATTCTCATGAAATCTTGATTTAAAAATTTCAAACATAGATTTTTTTTAACAAACTTGCATCAACAAATTTCCTTTTCAAGCACTATAAGCCAGGTCTGGAGTATATGTGAATAATTCTCATTAAATTCAAATTCTCATTACCGCAACAGTCTTAAAACTTCAAGACAATACGAAAAGCGTATACATTTTCACAGTTTTAAGAATTGATTATTAACAGTCATAGACACATACCTGAAACTATGAAATAATATATATCTTTAAATAATAATTTTTAGAATATTTTGTCATATTACTCTCATTACCGCAACACCTTCTGCAGTCGACAATTTTTTTTTGTGATATTTCATGGAAACCTGAATTTGTCTTAAAATGTCATTGTAAACCTGAAAGCACATAACAAATAGATCATGGACATGCCTTTAGAATCAAATTATAATTTTTCACTAAATTAAATAAACAATAAATTATCAGCTGTTGTGGTAATGATACATGGGTTTCGGAAATAAGATTAATGATTTCGGTAATGATAATAAGTAATATGCTAAGTGTTGCCAGACACAACTCGAGGCTTAAGAGCAAGCCTGTTGGTTATTCAAAGCAAACCACTTGGTGTGTCTGATTAGCCACATACACCAAAGCAGTAAATTACATTTGTGTCATTTTACTTGCATCACAAAATGTAGTTAACACAACAAATTACCCAATTATGAAAACCTCAAATTTACTGTCTATTTGTCAAGTTAACAGTGAACCTTTTTAATGAGAGATTATTTCAGGGCTTGCCAACTCTCACTGACTGCAGTGACTGGATGCTTTCATAAAATTGCAACTAAGGCATTTGCATATCCTCTCAATCAAATTAAAGGGGAACTATCTTATAAATGGCCTTTTTGAGTGTTTAGCATTGTTTCCTAGCTATGTGAACTTATATTAATATGATCTATGTCTCAAAATTCTCATATTGGCGCATTCTTCCAATTCTCCTCTCACAATATTCACCCTCACTGAACTGAGTCATTTGAAAATGTGATGATTTGTGATGTCAGAAAGACACAGCTGCATGTTAATGGAGAGGTGCAGGATGAGCTGCACACAGTGGCTGGACCCTGACCAGGAGCCCAGGCTCAAAACAGCTCGAGATCTTGAGGTAGAAAAATGCTGTTTTTGAGGACTTGATTAGAAATACAAAACAATGAATAAAAAAATATATATATTACAGAGGTGTTCCATAGACTCACAGGAATTGTGTAAAAGTGCCCAAATAGTGAAAGAAATAGTAAAATAGTTCCCCTTTAAGAAAAAAAATGTATTTGTTCAGCTCAACTCACAACTTTATTCTGTTTAACAACATTCTTGTTAAAAATACAATAAGATGCAATCAATATACAGAATAACAAAAACAAATAAAACCTGTTTCATAGAACAATCATTGGTTCAGGTCATATACTTCAAAAAGTGCTTTAAATAAAAATAAAAATAAAGCTCAAACAATCACAAATATCATTATAGGCCTGATAACGCAAAATGTGCAAATCTGAACCTTGCTTAGAGAATACAATCCATATAGGCCTAAAATAAATTAGTATATTCTGGTTAGGCCTGTACAAAATGAAATAAAAAACAAGGACACAATCATGACAAAATGGTTGTCATGTATAAAACATGCTTAGACCTGTAGAACCCCCCACCCCACAACACGCATTTTCACACACCAGTGTTTTAGACACACTTCTTTGTATATTTAGCGCAGATCTCAGCTGAAACACTAAAATGACATGCAGAGGATGTGGCAGGTAGTGGCTCCAGGATGACACATTTGATGTCGTCCAAGTAATACCACACTTTCTCTCCATCGAACCTCCGAGATGGAATGTAGAATTTGTTCTCTCCAGCACAATTCATCCTGTCAACCTCATATTGATCATCCACAATCTGTAAAGGACATAGGTAAAAGAAAAAGTACAAAACAGGACTCAGGATTTACCATTTATATGTAACCTAGTGTCCATATCTAAAACTAGTAAATGTATTAAAAAAGCCTATGAATCAATCAAGTTAAGCCAACTTATGACAATTCATTAATTAATTAATTTTAAACACTCTAACAGGAGCACTCATTCAAGGGTACTACGACTATGCTTGCACCTCATCGTACCAAAGCACCTCAAAGGCACTAAAAACAAGATTACAAACATCACAAAACAAACTGGTCAGACTACTGCTTGACGTTACTCCTAGAACCCACCTCACCCCTGCCCACTTTGACAACCTAGGATGGCTTAGAGTAGAGGACAGAGTACAGCAACTTGCAATGGGCCTGGTCTACAAGATACACTACTACACCACTAAGGTACCCATGTACATGTCAAAATACTTCCCAAAGGTCAGTTAATACCACAACCTCAACACCAGAGGGAGTTCCACAAATCATGTTCAACCCAGATTCGGCACAAACAAGGGTCTAAACAAGTTTCGCAATTATGCCACAACAATGTGGAACGCCCTATACTACCCACAGCCGTAATTTTTTTTTAATCCCTACCCACCTTCAAAACCACTCTCAAAGAGCACCTACAGTACGGGAGGCTGCAATTCAAAACTGGCCCCCGTAAATGTCCAAACCCCAACCCTCCCCCCCACCCACCCCTCCCAATATACAGTCTCCTCCCCCTCGTATGTATATATTTTCTGTATATCTGTATGTTGTGTATGTCATAAATGTCATTATGAATTGAAAATGGGGGACCCTGATGTAAACAAGACGAAAGTATTTCTCTGGTCTGCATCCCCTTAACAATTGTGTGTATTGAGCCGTACTGTATTGTACCCATTCTACAATCTGTTAATAAAGTTTTCAATCAATCAATCAAACTTTTTCAACCTGATGTCACATTGACCTACCTGGTGAATCTTCATAGTCCCGGGCACTGTATTCAGGGATGGAGGAATCAAATCCTGGGCCGAAATGATCTCATCCTCTGTTACCATGTATAGCCTTACAGATGAGTGTGTTGCCAGTTGCTCATGCAGTGTGTTGGTGTCTGGGATGCTAGTTCCATACGCAACAAGCCGGTCTGCTAGGTTCTTGAGTGCACCCCCTACCCCATCAGGCCGGGGCACCCTTGCCATGAGATACCTCTGAGAAGTTCCAGGTGACATATTCAAATCCTCTCATGAAAGGCACTGTCGAGGCCAGTTGCAGTACTGGGAGGTGGGTCCATCTGAAATAAAATGGATGTGCTTCACTTGAGCACTGGATTAAGATGAGCCCACATTGCAACAGCATCATGCTTTAGGGACGCTGACAGAGAGGCAAAAGACTACACACGTCCCCCACTCAGGTATTTGACCCCAATATGAAGCGTCACTTGCTGGTTCCCGCCACCAAAGTGGGTGTCTTTCAATTCCCTGGTGTACTTACAGCTGTAGTTCTCACTGTTATCAATGTAGACGGCCACCTCTTTCTCAGTAAGGCTCTCCTTGAGTGACTTCAGCCTCTGGAACTGGTGCTGGGTGTTATACACATGAATGGCCAGTTTGTTTACATGGTCCTGAGTGAGGTCAACAAGTTTGTCGATAGAAGTGTGCGTCTTCTCCAGTGCTGTGTTTTTGACATTCGTCTCCTCAAGTGCACCATCTTTTCCCTTTTTTGTGATTTTTAAGTGTCCGGGTAACCCACTGGTCCCAGGAAATTATGTTTCCCTTGGTTGATGGATCAATAGTTGTAGGGAAGGTTTTGCCTTGGCATTGAATGCACCTTCTGTACATGCATTCCATATCACTTGAGCTGCAGACACAGGACTCAACTATTTCAGTTGTGGATGGTGTGGCAACAATCCCAAGCTGGTGAAGCTTCTTGATTTTGAATTGGAACTTCTCGTGTATTTTGGAGGCACAGGTTTCTCTTTGGGAAACGTTGGGTCTCACGATCCAAAAGGGCTTCAGTCTGCAGAACTGAGCCCTTGAGAGTTTGTAGCGAGGATGCTGACTGAGACATTTAACATGTAGTATCTCCATAGTGTCAGTCAGTGCCCTCTTCCTGAACACTTGTCCTTTCTTGCGGACTTCCCCTGTTTTGCCATTGATGACTGTTGAGAAGTGACCCATCAATCGTCTCTGGCTGTTGTTGGGCAGGGTCTTGGGCGCTCTCCGGTGGGTGGCTCTCTTCTCAATGGTGCCTATCTACGGAAGCCCTAAGAGGTTGTACATTCATACATTTTATTTACTGTGATAACGAGTTAATCTAATTAGTTTTCTCGTGATAATGAGATAATTTTCTCGAGATCTCGAGAAAACGAAACGATAGTCTAGTATATATTAAATCACTGCAGGAAACATCATTCAGTGTCGCAATGTCAGAGGAGCAGGTAGCCCCTTTCGTGACTGTGATGGACACTTTTACACGGTTCCTGTGAGTCTATGGAACACCTCTGTAGGTTTTTGTTTTTCAAGAAGGTTCATTGTTTTGTTTTCTAGTCGTGTAATCAAAAGCGGCGTTTTTCTACCTCAGGACCTTAGGCCGGGAAACGGTGCTGAATACTGGGAAAGGCCATTTATTAGATAGTACCCCTTGGAATTTAAAAGGTTGAACTCTGTTTTCTTTTTCTTTTTTGTCTTTATAATTTGTTATTTCTGTATTATTATTGTTTCTGTTATTTTCTGTGAAGTTCTGTGTATTGTTATTGTGGTTATTGTGTTGTCTTGTTTCATGTAAAT
Source organism: Notolepis coatsorum (assembly GCF_963971535.1). Taxonomy (NCBI): domain Eukaryota; kingdom Metazoa; phylum Chordata; class Actinopteri; order Aulopiformes; family Paralepididae; genus Notolepis; species Notolepis coatsorum. Next base: position 27,597,926 of record NC_140183.1, read on the forward strand.
AATAATAAAAAAATTTGATAAAAAAAAGGATCTCTGTTTAACAGTACTGTATATTTGCATATCTTGTATGTCACAAATGTAACAGTACTGTGTACCTGTATGTCATGTACCCCCCTGAAATAAATTAATCCGTTATTTTTCTCGAGATAACGAGATAAATTAATCCGTTATCACGAGAAAACTAACTTCGTTATCTCGAGATAACGAGATAATAAGTCATTATCACGAGAAAGCAGACTTTGTTATCTCGAGATCTCGAGAAAATTATCCCGATATCACGAGAAAACAAGTTAAATTAACTTGTTATCACGGGAAAACGGAGTAAATAAAATGTATGAATGTATGGCCTCTTAGGGCTTCCGTACCTATCAAAGGTGCTGGTCGTTTTTTTTCTTGTAGCCTTCTAAGCTGCTTCGTTAGGTTAGAGTATTTTCGGGACTGGATTTCCAGTTGATCTTTTGTCACCCTCAGTTTTGACCTCAGTGAGGTTATGGTTGCCTTCCTTTTTCTTCCTGCTTTGGGGGTCAAATCCAAGATGGCATTCAGTGTTTTCATTTTAGCATAATGCCTGTTAGAATTTTCTCTCCATTGTTTTTTTCCCCTTTCATATTGGTTGGAGGTAATATCTTCCATTTTCTTGATCTTACCATTTTCCTTTCTTTTTTGATATCTAGAAATGGAAAGGAAGCATGCCATAAAATTAGGAAAAACGTATATGGACAGACCCTACACTATGTACTGTGTGTGTGTGTTACAGTAGGACCTGACTTTCTAGATTCGAGTTTTTTAAAGTGAGGTCCAGGTCCATGAGAGGGATATGGGCAGTCCCCATAGAAAATTCAAAGTTAACAGGACCAAATCATCAGTTTCTTATTTATTTATTTAACCTTTATTTAGTCAGATAAAACATTGATATGGTCCAAGAGGCCCCAATGAGGGTACAAATATACATATATACACATACATACATACATACATACATACATACATACATACATACATACATACATACATACATACATACATACATACATACATACATACATACATACATACATACATACATACATACATACATACATACATACATACATACATACATACATACATACATACATACATACATACATACATACATATTACATACACACATATACACCAATAACAAAATAAAAACACAGTTAAGAATCATACACATAAGCAAATAAACAAACAAACATTATGCACAGCCTATGTACAAAAGAAATAAACAGTTAATCTATAGTCTTTACAGTTTTCTTCGATTGCATAAACACTCAAATCAAAAGTATTACACAATTATCAAAACCTTACACTCAAGGAGCAAAACATAGGCCCAGATTTGCACCCCTATAAGCACAAAGTCAGCCTCACACTTTTTGCAAAACAATACACACAGTGATTTGCAAAACACTAAACACACTTGCATTACATTACACATAGAATGTCAAATTACCACACATATGAGCCAATTGGTTAAACACAGCAATCAGATGCACAAACACACCATTGCTTAATTGTAGATACACCAATCAGGTTTAAGCACTATAAAAATGCAGCAGGTGAGTTCAGCTGCCTTCAACCAAAACGGAAGGAGAGTGAAGTACTGTACACAGAGAACGTGAAAATATACAATACATTCACCAAACACTACACAAGACAACCAATGATGCAGACTGATGAAAATATAAATGTTCTCTCCATATACCCAAATCAGTCAACATGTCAACATGGAGAATCGCAACAAAATAATCTCTTGTCAGATCCAGCTAGGCAAAGAGATTATGTCTAGTATTTTCTGTACTCCATTTAAATGTTTTGTTTTTTTGTTTTTGTTTTACTGTAATTTTAACCTGTACTGGATACAGTATTTTATGTTTGTCTGATATTTGCTGAGCTTACTGTGTTATGCACACTGTAGTAGCATGAAAACTGGGACATGTTTTGTTGTGATTCTCCATGTTGAAATGTTGACTGATTTGGTTATATGGAGAGAACATTTATATTTTTGTCAGTCTGCATCATTGATTTGGGTATATGGAGAGAATTTATTTTTCATCAGTCTGCATCATTGATTTGGGTATATGTAGATAAATAAATTATATTTTCATCAGTCTACAGCATTGGTCTTGTGTAGTGTTTGGTGAATTTATTGTATATTTGCACATTCTCTGTGTACTTCACTATACAGTACTCTAATCACTGAGAAGTAGAATTGCTAAATGTGTTTTAGGTTAAGCACAGCAGTGTGTAACTGGTTCAAACAGAATTAAGTCATATGAAACGTGTGTTTCATATGGTAACAAAATGTAGTTTTTATAAATTAGTGTATAGTTTGTGTTTAATTTAGCAAAGGATCTGAGGTGTTCTGATAATTGTGTGTGTGGTTGTGCTAATTGTGTGTAGTGTTTTGAAACACCGGGCCCTGTTTTCAAAATCGTGCTTAAGCAATCAAAAAAATTGAGGAACATACTACCAGCCAAAGGAAGAAGCAGAAAATGATGGACGAGTATGTAGTTGAGTCATCTTATGGCACAAGCTCAGACCTCATGGAGATCAGCTGAGACAGAGACTGTTCTATCCAGTCCTCGACAGAATGCTGCAAGGGCTTGAGAGCAGGTTCTCATGAGTTGGAGAACAACGTATGAGAGGCATACAGGCATGTTATCCAGCCTCAGACCAGTTTCTCTCAGTGGAATTGCTGCAACCCCTCGCCACACATTAGAATATCCTATACTGCCAGAGGAGATCACAGTTGCAAAGTGTTTCCTGGCCAGGACAGGCAGAGATGCAGTCCCTACTATCCAAAGTGTCTTTTCCCTCCTGGATTATAATAATAATAATAATGCATTTGATTTATAATGCGCCTTTCAAGACACTAAAAAAAAAAGTCCACAAATCGGTGAATGAAAAAATTATATAGGATCAAATGAAAACTACTACTTGCTAAAAATCGATGTTTAAAAGTACTAAAAACCAAAGAAAAATACCAAACACTAACAAACATTCAGCACAGACAATGGGGATGCTGCCATCAAAAAAATTAAATAAAAAATTTTTTTTTTTTTTTTTTTTTTAGATCCGGGGCTAGGAGAAAAACATCCGGGGCTAAAGCCCCGGAAGCCCAGGGCTAACGACGCCACTGGTGCATATGTGTGTGTTACAGTAGGGTTCTCCCTGTGTGTGTGTGTGTCCTACAGTAGGGACTGAATGGCTTACAAAGTGTGAGTGTGTACACATCCTCTAGTAAGGACCAGAAACCTGGACATCCTATCAACTAATGCAGGGGTCAGGAACCTTTTTGACTGGGAGAGCCATAAAAGCCAAATATTTCTAAATATATTTCATTGAGAGCCATATAGTATTTTTAACATATAATAAATTAAATATGTCTTACTTTTAATGCGACTTCTGGTGCTGCATGGTTTTGCTGATGGCCTTGTAATCTGGTTCATACGTGGTGAGATTGAGCTTCATGCAGGCGTTGAGGCTTCCATCAGTTAAACGTGAGCGTAGGTTGGTCTTAATGTTCCTCATATGCGAGAATGACTGCCCACATGCATATGTAGAGCCAAACATGGTCAATACGGCAATACTCACGCTGCATTGTGTGGTATGTCACAGGAAGCTCGTTCCAAGTTTTAAAGGGGAACTATCTTATAAATGGCCTTATTGAGTGTTTAGCATTGTTTCCTAGCTATGTGAATTAATATTAATATGATCTATGTCTCAAAATTCTCATATTGGCACATTCTTCCAATTCTCCTCTCACAATATTCACCCTCACTGAACTGAGTCATTTGAAAATGTGATGATTTGTGATGTCAGAAAGACACCGCTGCATGTTAATGTTGAGGTACAAGATGAGCTGCACACAGTTCTGCTGCCCAGGCTCAAAACGGCTCGAGATCTTGAGGTAGAAAAATGCTGTTTTTGAGGACTTGATTAGAAATACAAAACAATGAATAAAAAAAATATATATATTACAGAGGTGTTCCATAGACTCACAGGAATTGTGTAAAAGTGCCCAAATAGTGAAAGAAATAGTAAAATAGTTCCCCTTTAAGAATCAGCTGGTCTTCAGGTTGAAGATTTTTAATTTCTGTCCACTTGTGTTCCCTCGCCAGCTCTGCTCGCTATATCTTCAGCTACAGATACTATTAGCTGTATCTTCAAAACTAATTTCTGTTTACTTTAAAATGACACAGTATTATTAAGAAATATCACAAGTATTTATAAAAAAAAAAAAAAAAAAAAAACATGTTTTTTTTTTTTTTTTTTTTTACTCAAACATTTCTGTGAGCCATATGCTGTCACCAGAAGAGCCATATATGGCTCGCGAGCCATAGGTTCCCGACCCCTGAACTAATGGCTTGTATGAGGCTTCCTGTAAACTAGCATGTTTGCTAATGACTCTGTCTGTACCATTCCCAACCCCTAACCTCTCTCTCTCCTTCCTTCTGTACTTGTCCAGCAGGTCGGGGTTGTAAACCTTTTCTCTGAATTTTGCTAGCCTAGCCTTTGCTAACGCTTTCTTTTTCTCAGTGGCTGACTGTCTGCAATGAAACAGGAAAGTTAGTAAATTACATCAAAATGAACTGTTGATGATACACATTTTATTATTACTATGTAATTACAACGTTATGAACACTTAATGTTGAAGTGTCATTGCCGAAAGAGAAGTTCTCATTACCGAAACACCCATTAAAGTGTTGCGGTATATGAGAAGTGTGTTGCGGAGGATGAGAGGAGTTCGAATTTTTTGCTAACAATGGAGAAGCCATGATGACATCGGCAAAAGAAATTCATGGTACATGTTAGGATCGTATTAACCTTTGTATTGATCAAATATTGATGATCAACACTTTTTTCAAACAAGTAATACTTCATGTTTCAGTAATGAGCTCTCTGAGGTTGTTGAAGATGGATGCCTAATGCCAACGGGTCCGATGTGTCTGACATGCTTCACATCCTCACCTTCTCTGTATGCCCAAGTCACAGTCACTGAAGTTCAAGTTTCAAGTTATTATTTGTCACAACAAAATACAGAAACTATGATGAAATGCTTGTTTCTGTATGAGCCCCTGAGAGTGTGCTACATACAGTAAAAAAAAGTAAGTAAAAAAGTAAGAAGTAAGTACAAAGTAAGTAAAGGAATGTTCAGTCAATATACATATATATACAATATACAATACAGAGTAAAATGAGTAACAAGTGAGGTACAATGTAGAAATGAGATGAGGTACAAAATTTAGGGTAGGGCGCAAAGGAGGTATGAATGTATTGCAAATCGCTTTAATAATAGATAAATATAAAGTGTGTTAAAGTGTCTAAAGTGAGTAAAGTGAGTGGTAAGGTGAGTGTTTGTTTAAAGTGAGTGTGTACATGTGGATGTGTGTGCAGTGAGTGTAGATGATGGGTTGTTACATAGTGTCATTGGGTCTCATTCCCGAACATTTTCCAAAGATATATTCTGGAAGACTTATCTTGGAACCACTGAGACATAATCTATGACAAGTACACTCTGAGTCCTGAACGTGCTGGAGATATGTCTTAAGTGGCTGAAACGGTCGCAGAAATTATATGATCTGATATCTGCTTGGAGAATGGCATTCTGTCGTAAACTCCAAAGCGCTTTCCTGTTCAGCTCATTTGCATACAAAACACCGCCTCCATAGTTCCTTATAAAACAACTGGTGACGCAGCTGTGTGAAATGGAATGGCGGAAGTGCTTTGCAAGCCGCGTGATTACGAAACCTAGCGTCAGTCAGTGCAGAGAGCGTCTCCGAGAAATGCGGCTAGGTTTCGTAATTGCGCCCATCAAAACTAGATTAGATTAATGTATTGGCATCATATACAGCTCGCGGTACACACCTGCCGCAGCGCGCGCGCAGACACACACACGCGCGCGCAGTACTGTATATGAATGAATGAATGACATATAATATATATAGCCTACGGCGGGCGTAATGAATGAATATGGCTTATTATTCCATAAGCCTATAGGCTACTGTTCATTCGTAGGCGCACACAATACTTGTTATGGAATATTAATGCAGTCTATTTCCACCGATTAGCTTTAGTTCTTATTTATTTATCCACTGTCATTTCAGTGTTGGTGTATAGGCTATATAGTGTATTTCAATATAAGTTTAATTGATTAATGATATATTCGAAGGAATGCAGGTTTATAGCTATATCAACCCCCTCCAATGTACAGTAAATGACCAAGTATGGTTTTGTCAATATTCCAATGTACAGTTTTGCTTGTACAGTGTAAGTCTATCCCCCACCCATCCCTACCCAACCTCCTCCAACAGTTTCTACGTCAAATGTACTCTCTTTTCTGGACTCTTTTTGTATCACAAACAGTACTGTATTTGCAAATCTGGTATGTCATAAATGTATAGATGTAGCAGTACTGTATCATGTGTGTCATATATGTTATGATGAATTGAAAATGGGGGACCCTGATGTAAACAAGACGAAATTCCTTCTCTGGTCTGCATCCCCTTATGTAATTGAGCTGTACTGTACTGTACCCATTCTGCAATCTGTTAATAAAGTTTTCAATCAATCAATCAAACAAAGGTCTGTCCCATTGTATACCAATCAATGGGATACATTGCATGTTGACCTGCATTCTTTCAAATGTATATAATTAATCATTAAAACAGATGTGTAACAAATAAGAAATACAAATTCCACAGAAGGCATTAAATCATTATTATTTTCAATCATTTCACAATAATTGCATAATTGTGTTTGAATATCTGAGTAATTATTTGTCCAAAATAGCTGGTTCAGATATGGTTAATCCAGCTGCCCTGTGATCAGATGAATCCATATTATTTATTTTTCCGACATCAAATTCGTAATTTCTTATCGTACAAATATTGTCATATTTATTTTAATATGATTAAGTAATTAATTCCAAGGAGGCCTGTAGCGTTGACGTGAAGGAATCACTATGAGAACACAGTCTGTCAAGTTATAATAACATTTTAAATTAGTCAATCAATCATGAGATTTGATCGTGGGCTGAGAGCATATTTAAGTGTGCTCCTCAGCACTCTTAGATCTGCTCTCAAATAAGATCTCAGGAAATTTTGAAGACTCCCACTCCCAGCCCTAATATGTCTTAAATAGGCCGAAATCTGGCTAAGACGAAATATTTTGTCGTAACTTCGTTCGAGAATGAGACCCATTGTCATTGAGCATCCTGATGGCCTGGGGATAGAAGCTCCTTCTGAGTCTCTCTGTACTGGCCATGAGACTCCGGTGTCGCTTGCCTGACCGCAGCAGTTCAAAGAGGCAGTTGTTTGGGTGACTAGAGTCTGAAACTAAACCTAAACTAGCTGCTAATTGAGCTAGCCCCAAAACAGTTCAACTGACCCAGGAGCAGCTCACAGTGGAGCAGTCCTCTCGGCGACTTTACTTTTGTTTTCATTTGAGTTGATTGTGCAGGGATAGTTTGCCCTACAGCTTCCAACAGTGAGGAATGGGAGGGGCTGAGTCTGAGACGTTTTAATGAGTAGCCAAATGTTACACTATAAAAGCGAATTGGATAGTTTATGTTAATGAATATTTTACTTCATTAGCTGAAATAATCTAAAATCATTAAGTCTTCTATATGCCTCTCTCTCTCTCTCTCTCTCTCTCTCTCTCTCTCTCTCTCTCTCTCTCTCTCTCTCTCTCTCTCTCTCTCTCTCTGTACGTTTGCTAATAGGCTACTCTTTTTCTTATTTTTTTACAATTTTCTTTTATTAACAATTGAAATCATACTATATATATTTTTACACAGATTAGACAAATTATCTTTAAACCTGCACTATGGAATTTGTTCATGAAAAATATATTAGCTTCTCTAGCAAGCTAAATCACAGAGTTGGTCAAATTGGTCTGAACAAGAGAAAACCCTCCCAACAGTGATGCATGAAACACAGAGACATTGCCCACACAAGCACTTCTGGTCGGGCACGACGAGTGCCACAAAATCACTAAAATCCCATTTCGAGAGCATGAATGAATAACACTCTCCCGTCCCTCAATACCAACTGCTGAAGTGCTCTCTTCTGCCCAGGCTGCGTTTAGCCCTCTCCCTCCTGCCTAGAGGCTACTGTTTCCACCCTGCTCCCCTCTGCCCAGGCTGTGTTTAGCTCTTTCCCTCCTGCCTAGAGGCAGATGTCGCCACCCTGCTCCCCTTTTCCCAGGCCGTGTTTAGCTCTCCGAGGAGCCAAGCAGTGGGAGTTATTTTTACCTCTTATCTCCCCTCTCAGCTCCCATACCTACTTGTGTCATTTATTGTGCCTGCCTGGTTATTCCCCCTCTTACAGCCTCACAGATTACAATCCTTGCTCTCATTATTCCTCTTTTGTGACCACCACAGTAGTCAGACCTGTAGATTCCTCAGACTGATACAATAACCTGCTTACAGTGTTTGTTGTGTTGCAGATGTTACAGGTACCAGGATATGGCACCTGATAGCAGAAATATGTTCAACCTATGAAACAGGTTGTAGTTAGTCATGGACAAAAGGAGGCGCGGACATGATGTTACTGGTTCTGAATCCTCTCAGTTGTGAGGATCAGCTCGCCTCGTGCGCCTGTAGGTAGCAAAGTACGGTTCCCTATGTAGCATCCTGAATATTCTGCTAAGTATTCAGAAGTGCTGACTAACTTGTTACTTCCCCTGTGTGTATAAAGTGTGATAAACAGTGTTCCTTTTGATATCTCGCCCGGACTACTAATGATGCGAGGTGCTCTTCTTTCTCCGGCTTCGATATGGATCATTAACATGACATTGAAGCATCTTTCTCCCTGCCTGGAGTTGTCCTATAGTGGGACCAGTTGTGGTCGCCAGCAGGGGGCAGTGGTGGCAGGTGGAGCGGAGGAGAGAGGAGCAGCGAGTGAGAGATGATTACCTGGAGGGCGGAACAGAAGGAAGTTCTCTTCGGCAGTGAACTCGGACGTGAACGGTCGTGAACAGGCGTGTGCTCTGGACGAGCCCCGTTTGAAGAGTCCCGTTGAAGAGCCCCGTTGAAGAGCAACGGGTGATAGAGAATACTTGCTAGATAACGTGTTATCCTAGAAGTACAAGCGATAGTGAAGTGTGTGAGTAAGCGATACAGAAAGAAGAACCAACGTCCATAGATAACGTGTTATCCCAGAAGTGTGAGCGGTGTATTAGCATGCTGCTAACGGCTATAGTGACTCAAGTATATCACCAGGCGAGCGTCGCTGAAGACCGGTGGTGCATACAGCCACGTTGCGTTAGTAGTACAGACGATAGAAGGAGGGTTCACTAAGACCCACAGTTTAGCTGTGTTTAAGGTAGCCAAACAGTTTAGAGCGCGCCAGCCCAGACAGCAGCCCCGCAGTGGACGTCTCATCAACGCAGCAGAGGACACCTCTTCCTCCAGCAGAGGTCGCCACAACACAGCACGCTCCTCCAGTTACACCACTGCCCATGCTGTCTACCCCAGCCCGCTGGCTGTGCTCGCGGGATCGCCCGACGCCATCTTGTCACCCGGACGAGGGGTGGTGAGAGTGGATCCGCCATCTTGGTTAAGTACAGCGGTACTCCGTGTGCCCAAAACAGTATCCATTCGAGCGAACACTAACGACCAGTGTCTAGGGGTACCCCCAGGGGTGCAGTCGTAATATGGGTGAAGGCCAAACGCCCGCGCGCGTGCACGCGCACGCGCATACATGTTCCCTCTGTTGCGCACAAAACAGATGATACACCTTGTCTCATCCTTCCAGTGAAGTCGGGAGATCAAGCAACCCCGCACCACACCTACAGGGCTTGTATTTGGTTGTCGGTATCCTATTATTATGCAAAGTCTAGGTGATAAGTGGCGCGACGAGTCATTTTATCACCTAGACTTTGCATAATAATAGGATGCGCGCACTTCGGCCTCAGTGACGAAGGCCAAACGCCGATTGACCGCGTTTGCCCAGCACTGCACCCCTGGGTACCCCAACCATTATAAGCCGGCTTTAGTGTAGGTTTTATTTGGTAACGTGGGCCCACATGTAAATGATTTCTTTTGTATTGTGATAACTGTGACGTTCTTGAATTCCCATTGAACTCCTTACCATGTGCCTGGGTCTTCCCCTAATCCAAGCGGAGTTTTGTAATAATGTATTGAGCACTAGGTGCCTATGTTGGGAATAGCGTTCCCCTATAATACAAGTGAGTGCACCCAGTGCCTAATGTGAATACATGCCATATGAACCACATAAAGTATAAATTGTAACTTGCTAATTGACCATGGGCTTACATAAAGGAGAAGTAAATGGGAGCTCGGTGTGAGTGTCTATTTCTGATCATATGCTAACCTTGTTGACCGGGTAAATACATATGACTGTTGTATATTTATTTAACCCTTCCACCCCATTTGCAGCATATTATTAAGGGTCTATACAGGTGGTCAAGGAAGGGTACTGCTTTGAGGGAAGCCCAATATCTTTATTGAACTAACAGCCACCGGGTGTGGGAGGGCTAACGGAGGTACTGGGGGAAGTGAGAGTGTGTGGGGAGCTACTGCTGACTGCCCTGGAAGGCGAGGAAAACCAGAGTACCACCCCCCAGGTTAGTAAATCCTGGGCCCCATCCGCTCCTGCTGCCCGCCCTCCAGAACGACGTTCCGGGCCCAAAGACGGGGGTGCAGATAGATTGAACTCTACTGTATCCTGCTACCAGGTGGCTGTGTATAACTACTCCCATAAGCAGGGAACCACCCTTCTACACCTAGAAGGCAAAGTTACTGAACACAAGTCCTATACTGCCACCTATTGACCAAATTATATTAATGTTGTCCATTAAGTATGACATGACTGTTCTACCTTGTTTCTGATGGAGGTAATCCTGTACCAGTATGTTCACACCGTTTTGACACATAATCGAATGATATTAACGTGATACCACTTCTAGTGGGCATCACACAGACACACATTCAAATGATTGATGCTAATGTAGTGGCTACTGGGACATAATTCACAGCATCCTAGCCTTATGTGGTGTTTACTACATCTCCCGTGATCCTTAGCGGGGGATGACGTAGTTTAAGAGAGACGAATGAAAGAGGAATGGCAGGGTTGTTGTGCGACAGTAGAGTGCGTAATAAAATAGTATTTTTGCATCGGAACACGGCTCCGTTTTCACTATCATTACCGCATTCCTACATTGGTGACCCTGATTTTCTCTTGGACGTATTTCGGAGATTACATTGAACATGTCAAATGAACAACAAGACGCGGATCGCAGATCTTTGAACGCCGTTTCACTCAAGCTGCCGGAGCTTTGGGAGCAGAGCGCCAACGCTTGGTTTGCACAAGCTGAAGCCCAATTTGCTCTCAGGGACATTGCCGCGGATGCCACAAAGTACTACTATGTGGTAGCAGCCCTGACAAACTCAACTGCGGCGAGAGTGGTGAGTTTGCTGGAAAACCCACCTACACATGACAAATATGTTGCTATAAAAACACACCTGAAAGAGGCTTTTGGTCTGTCTGAATCTGACCGTGCTCGCCAGCTTCTCTCTCTACCTGGACTGGGTGACTCAAAACCCTCTGAACTGATGGATCACATGTTAGCTTTGCTGGGTGACCATGGGCCATGTTTTCTATTTAAAGAGCTTTTCCTGCAACAGCTACCAGACTATGTTCGTTTACCTATGGCTAATTCCATCAAAACTGACTTTCACCAGCTAGCTAGAGAAGCAGATGTATTTTTCTCAGCTGGGAAGAGGTGTGTGGCAGCATCAGCCTACACCATTGATGAGCAGGGGTTCCAGCCACTCTCTATCTCTGCCGCGGCTATGCCCCGCCGGGTGAGGCCGTCGGGGTTGTGTTTTTACCACGCAAAGTTTGGGAACAAAGCTAAGAAGTGTCTGCCACCTTGTAACTACAGTGGGTCGGGAAACGCACTGGCTGCCACTCATTAGCAGCCGTGAGTGTTGGCCATCCTGCAGGCTTGCTGTACGTCACCGACTCACTCTCCGGCTGCCGTTTTTTATGTGACACGGGTGCCCAGGTGAGCGTGTTGCCGGCGTCCACTCAGGATTTCCACTCAGCGAGACGGGGCCCCGCCCTTGAAGCTGCCAATGGCAGTGCGATCCCTACATTTGGCAAACGCACCGTGGCATTGTGTTTTGCTGACCAGCGTTTCACCTGGGATTTTGTGTTGGCCAAGGTGTCCACTCCCCTCCTAGGCGCTGACTTTCTCTGCACCAGCAGTCTCTTGGTAGACGTGGGGAATTGCGGGCTCGTCAATGCTGAGACTTTTGGCTCCATAGCATGTGAGCGCAGTGACACGGCCACAATGACACTGTCCAGCGCCGTTGCGCCCACTGATGATTTCTCCCGCCTCCTGTTGGAGTTCTCGGACATCACAACACCCACCTTCTCGTCCGCGGCCACTAAGCATGGAGTCGTGCATTACATCTCCACGGAAGGCCCGCCAGTACATGCTAGGGCTCGTCGTCTCGACCCACACAAGCTCACCATCGCTAAGAATGAGTTTGCCTCCATGGAGGCACTGGGCATCGTTCGTCGTTCCGACAGTCCTTGGGCCTCGCCTCTCCATCTCGTTCCAAAGGCTAACGGCGGCTGGCGTCCGTGTGGCGACTACCGGCGCCTTAATGACGCCACTACACCTGATCGTTACCCGGTTCCACACATACAAGATTTTTCAGCCCACCTTGCTGGCGCGTCTGTTTTTTCGAAGGTGGATCTGGTGAGAGGATACCACCAGGTGCCGGTTAGCCCTCAGGACATCCCCAAGATGGCAGTTATAACCCCATTCGGGCTCTTTGAATTTTTTAGGATGCCTTTTGGCCTCAAAAATGCAGCTCAGACCTTTCAGAGGTTAATGGACGCCATGCTGGGCAACCTGTCTTTCGTGTTCGTCTACCTAGACGATATCCTGGTAGCCAGCACGTCCAAGGCGGAACACCTAACACACCTCCGGCTCCTCTTCAGTCGCCTCAGAGAGCATGGGTTAATCATCAACCCAGCAAAATGTCAGTTTGGTCTGCCTGCCATGGACTTCCTTGACCACCACATCACTACTGCTGGGGCAATCCCATTACCAGTAAAGGTGGAAGCGGTGCTGCGGCTCCCACGCCCTACCACGGTTAAGGGCGGGCCTTGCAGGAGTTCCTGGGGATGGTGAATTTCTATCATCGGTTCATCCCTCAGGCTGTCCACCTAATGCGCCCCTGTATGGGGCTCTCAAGGGCAAGACTCCCAAGCATGCCATGGCCTGGTCCGACGACATGTCAAAGGCGTTCTCGGATACCAAGGAGGCCCTTGCGAGCGCAACCATGCTGACGCACCCCGTGCCTGAGGCTCCCGTGGCAATGGCATTAACAACTGATGCCTTGGATTATGCCGTTGGAGCCGTTTATGAGCAGTTGGTCGAGGGCATTTGGCAACCCCTGGCGTTCTTCAGCCGACAACTCCGTTCCAGCGAACAGAAGTACAGCACCTTTGACCGTGAGCTCCTCGCCCTGTACTTGGCGGTCAGACATTTCCGTTTCCTGCTGGAGGCTCGCCCTTTCACTGTTTTTGTAGACCACAAACCATTGATTTTTGCTATGGCGAAGGTGTCCGAACTGTGGTCTGCCAGGCAACAACGCCATCTGGCTTTCATCTCTGAGTTCACCACTGACATCCAGCATGTGGCGGGGAAGGACAACCCTGTGGCTGACTGCCTCTCGCGGGCCGCCATTGGTGCTGTCCACCTGGGAATTGATTACGCCCGTATGGCTGCGGATCAGGTTTCAGACCCAGACATCCAGGCATGCAGGACAGCGGTTACTGGCCTCCAGTTGGCGGACGTCCCCTTCTTTGATGATGGCACGACGCTGCTATGTGATATATCTATGGCGCAGCCAAGGCCAGTGGTTCCACGGGGATGGAGACGACAAGTTTTCGAGGCTATCCATGGCCTCTCGCACCCGGGCAGGAAACCATCACAGCGCCTAATGGCAGCGAAATTCGTCTGGCCCCGGATGAAGGTTGACATTGGGGGTTGGGTCAAGACCTGCATGGCATGCCAACGCGCGAAGGTCCATCGACATGTTAAGGGCCCGTTGGAGCGGTTTGATGTGCCTAAGAGGCGTTTTGACCACATCAACGTGGATCTGGTGGTACCCCTTCCTCCCTCCAGGGGGTACACTCACCTTCTGACGATTGTAGACAGGACCACCCGTTGGCCGGAGGCTGTCCCACTCACTGCGACTACTACAGCTGACGTGGCTCGTGCATTCATCAGTACCTGGGTCGCCCGGTTCGGTGTTCCCTCTGATCTTTCCTCTGACCGAGGGGCCCAATTCACTTACGCGTTATGGACTTCCATTACCCAGCAGTTGGGTGTCTCCCTCCACCGCACTACGGCCTACCATCCACAAGCCATATTTCTTGCCCATCCCCACCTCGTGCCACGGCGTTCCGAAGGTGCGTGTCCCGCCTGATCTGCAGGCAGCGGGGTACGTGTTTATCCACTGCGACGCCCATCGAGGCCCCCTACAGCCACCCTACGATGGTCCTTACCGGGTTGTGAAGGCAGGCGATAAGACCTTCGTCGTTGACATGGGGGGGAGGGAAGAACGGATCTCCGTGGATCGCCTGAAGCCTGCTCACCTGGATTTGGACCGCCCCATTGAGTTGGCCCAACCGCCCCGCCGCGGTCGCCCCCCTGGTAGGGCAGTCCCGACGCCTACACTAGCTACGGCGGACCCCCGGACCTGCCGTCCGAGGCCTGTTCAGTGTCAGCCTACTGCTTTACCACTGCCTCGGTTTCCTGTGCCTGCCCAGGGGTACCGGAGTCGTTTTGGGCGGGTCGTCAGAGCCCCTGGACGTTTTTTGGGGCCAGTTCTTGTAAATTCTGGGGGGACGTGTGTATTGGCTACTGGGACATAATTCACGGCATCCTAGCCTTATGTGGTGTTTACTACATCTCCCGTGATCCTTAGCGGGGGATGACGTAGTTTAAGAGAGACGAATGAAAGAGGAATGGCAGTGTTGTTGTGCGACAGTAGAGTGCGTAATAAAATAGTATTTTTGCATCGGAACACGGCTCCGTTTTCACTATCATTACCGCATTCCTACACTACATTGATTGATTGATTGATTGATTGAAAATTGTATTAACAGATTGCAGAATGGGTACAGTACAGCTCAATACATACAATTGTTAAGGGGATGCAGACCAGAGAAAGACTTTCATCTTGTTTACATCAGGGTCCCCCATTTTCAATTCATCATAACATATATGACATACATGACATACAGATAGACAGTACTGCTACATCTATACATTTATGACATATCAGATTTGCAAATACAGTACTGTTTGTGATACGAAAAGAGTCCAGAAAAGAGAGTATATACATTTGACATAGAAACTGTACATTGGAGGAGGTTGGGGGGGGGGAGGTTGGGTAGGATGAGTGGGTGGGGGACACTGTACAACTGAACAAGCAAAACTGTACATTGGAATATTGACAAGACCATACTTGGTCATTTACTGTACATTGGGGGGGGGGGTTGTGTTAGGACATTTACAGGGGCCAGTTTAGAATTGCAGTCTCCCGTAGGTGTTTTTTGAGAGTGTTTTTGAAAGTGGGTAGTGATTCACATTCCTTTACAGCTTTGGGTAGGGCGTTCCACATTGATGTGGCATAATTGCGAAACGTGTTTAGTCCCTTGTTTGAGCCGAATCTGGGTTTAACATGATTTGTGGAGCTCCCTCTGGTGTTGTGATCGTGGTATTCACTGACCTTTGGGAAGTATTTTGACATGTACATAGGTACCTTGGTCGTGTAGTGTATCTTGTAGACCAGGCCCATTGCAAGTTGCTGTACTCTGTCGTCTACTCTAAGCCATCCTAGGTTGTCAAAGTGGGCAGGGGTGAGGTGGGTTCTAGGAGTAAGGTCAAGCAGTAGTCTGACCAGTTTGTTTTGAGATGTTTGTAATTTTGTTTTTAGCGCCTTTGAGGTGCTTTGGTACCATGAGGTGCATGCATAGTCATAGTACCCTTGAATGAGTGCTCCTGCCAGAGTCTTCAGGGTATTCTTGTTTACCAGTGAGGAGATCCGGTACAAGAATCGTGTTCGTTGGTTGACTTTTTTTATTACATTGGATGCCATTTTGTCACAGGAAAGATTTGCCTCTAGGATGGAACCCAGGTAGGTAATATCTTCTTTCCTTGTGACCATATTGTCACCCACTGTAACTGAGAAGCCGTCGGTCTTGCTGAGTTTGTTATTTGAACCGAAGAGAATGGACTCTGTTTTGCCCATGTGTAATGATAGTTTGTTATCAGCGAGCCATATGCAGATTTTGCCTAGTTCTGAGCTGAGGGTTTTTTCAACCTGTAACTTGTTCTTGTCAGAGACCAGCAGGGCTGAGTCGTCCGCAAACAGGAACAAGTTGCAGTCACAAGCTGACGACATGTCATTTGCATAAATTAGGAACAGTAGCGGACCTAGTATGCTTCCTTGTGGAACACCACAGCTTACTGTGAGGGGGGGGATAGGGTACCGTTTACCTCCACCATCTGCTCTCTCCCCTCCAGGTAGGATTGCATCCAGCTCACTGATAGACTATCAAATCCCTTGGCTTTTTACAGCTTTTTACAGCTCACCGCCAACATAAATAGCCAGCATGGCCCCCTTTCGACATGCTAACAGCATGTTCCCATAACAATGAGGTGCTTTACAACTGAAACCTGATTTATGCTAGGTCTGGTAGGCACTCTACAGAGAGGGACATCCAGTGGTTGTGGAGGCTCCATACCTTGTTGTTGCATACCTGGTTCTTCTGTTACTCCGTTCAGTCGACCGCAGTTCATCTGGTTCTGTCTAGTTCCATTTGCTGAACTTCACAGCAAAGATGCTAGCTAGTGTGGATATTCTCTATAACAGAATAAATAATTCTCAAAACTCTTTAGCCGGCTCATTCTCCAAAGATAAGTGTTTTTGAAGTGTTACATTTTTATTCAGAATTGACAGACCAAGAAGGGTGTATCAGTATCGCTTTTTACATACTGTGTTATGGGAAGTGGAATTTAAAAGCTGGTGGCAAGCTGGCAGCATCCTTGTTGCCTAGAAATAGCTATTGCCGAAGCAACCATCAGTCAATCCTTCTGCAAGGTACTGGAGTCCTTGCCAAATTTGATCATATTGGCGTATGGATCCTCCAGACCCACCAGACCGTTCTTACCAGATTTAAAATAAATCAGCCTTAACAGAACACCAGCCAAAGTGCACCAAACAGAGCTGTGATCGACTAAAGTCGTATGATGTCCTCTTTACACAGGTGACCTGTACACCCAGTGAATTCCCATAGGTGTGCTGTGGAGGAACCCCTTTGTAACAATAGCTTGAATCTCACACCTTGGTGAGAGCCAAGGAGCTAAATCCCCCACCCGTCTCTACTATTAAGCCAGTGTTCCCTTCTCTCCCTCAGTATTCCCTTCTCTCCCTCAGTGTCCCCTTCTCCCCCTCAGTGTCCTCTTCTCTCCCTCAGTGTCCTCTTCTCTCCCTCAGTGTCTCCTTCTCTCCCTCAGTGTCCTCTTCTCTCCCTCAGTGTCCTCTTCTCTCCCTCAGTGTCCCCTTATCTCCCTCAGTGTCCCCTTCTCTCCCTCAGTGTTTCCTTCTCTCTGTTCCCTTCTCTCCCTCACTGTTCCCTTCTCTCTCTCCCAGTGTCCCCTTCTCTCCCTCAGTGTCTCCTTCTCTCCCTCAGTGTCTCTTCTCTCCCTCAGTGTCTCCTTCTCTCCCTCAGTGTCTCTTCTCTCCCTCAGTGTCTCCTTCTCTCCCTCAGTGTCTCCTTCTCTCCCTCAGTGTCCTCTTCTCTCCCTCAGTGTCTCCTTCTCTCCCTCAGTATCCCCCAGTGCCCCCTTCTCTCCGTTCCCTTCTCTCCCTCAGTGTCTCCTTCTCTCTCTCAGTGTCCTCTTCTCTCTCCCACTCCTCTCAGCCAAAGCACATTTACAGTAATGTACTTTGTACTGTGTTTCACTATTTAACATATATTGTTCACGAAAATCCGTCTATGAACATAATTGAAGAGTCCGGTTCAACCACACCACCTTTTACCTGATATAATCATGTTTAAACTGCTGAGAAGAAACCACGGGAAACAGTGTAGCCCATCTCATGCAATGTAGCATAATGTACAATAAACAGATGGTTGAGTCATAATTTCTAATTTCAAGACCAACTTCCATGGTTCCATCCCCACTTCATGCTCAGTTGATGGCGTGAGATGGTTACCATGGCAATTGCACCAGCAATTCTCTGTCTTTACTTTTCCATAGAACAGATACCAGGTCAGCTTCAGCTTTTCCTTTTATATTTTATCTGTAGCCCACCTTTGGGTAAAAAAAAACATAATTACATGCTGTGGTGGTTATGGTAAAGCCAAACATACTGGAGGACATAATGCTGTGGTGGTTATGGTAAAGCCAGACATACTGGAGGACATAATGCTGTGGTGGTTATGGTAAAGCCAGACATACTGGAGGATATAATGCTGTGGTGGTTATGGTAAAGCCAGACATACTGGAGGACATAATGCTGTGGTCGTTATGGTAAAGCCAGACATATTGGAGTATTGTGAACATTCTTTCATTTCCTATTCTGCTCTCCCGCCTCTCAGTCCCGATCTTTTCTGTGCTACACCTCCCTATTCAACAACTCCCTCTCATTTTGGTCTCCCCAGTGTCTCTCTTTTCTCTCCCTCTCTCTCTCTCTCTCTCTCTCTCTCTCTCTCGCTCTCTCTCTCTCTCTCTCTCTCTCTCTCTCTCTCTCTCTCTCTCTCTCTCTCTCTCTCTCTCTCTCTCTCTCTCTCTCTCTCTCTCTCTCTCTCTCTCTCTCTCTTACCATACAGTACCCCCTCTATCCGTTACTCCCCCCCCCTCTCTCTCTCTGACAGATCTAGGGCTCCCTGGTCTTAATTGCTGCCTGCGTCTAGCCTCCCAGATCTGAAGTCTTTCCAACCCATGCCAGTCATTATGGGGACTCCTCAGCGCCACTCTGACACAGCTCCATGCTGCATATGGTATATTTGAAGAACAATGGGGGACGCCTAGGGATATATACATGCAAATTAGTTTTTAGCATATGTGTGGGTAGAAAATGTGATTCAAGGGCTGAATTGACTGTCCACCTATTGGCAGTATGATAGATGAATTTTCATAGGTGTGATTTGTCTGGCTTTGTGTTTTGACCTGTTCTATGACATTCCTATGATAGGATATGGTATATAGAAGGTCATTTCTGTGTGTGCGTGTGTGTGTGTGTGTGTGTGTGTGTGTGTGTGTGTGTGTGTGTGTGTGTGTGTGTGTCTGTGTGTGTGTGTGTGTGTGTGTGTGTGTGTGTGTGTGTGTGTGTGTGTGTGTGTGTGTGTGTGTGTGTGTGTGTGTGTGTGTGTGCGCGTGTGTGTGCGCGTGTGTGTGCGCGTGTGTGTGTGTGTGAATTCTCTTGGGGATTTTCCCTATTCATACAAATCTGACCTCAGCAATACCGGAGGGAATAGAGAATACCGCCGCTCAATTATTCCCCTCATGAATTGTTTGATGACTGATTGCTATGTTCTCACTAGTTATAATTAACCTATATCTCCTCCCAGATACACTCCCCTACCATTGGAATTCCTATCCTTGTTTTATCATCATAAAAATTCAGAAAAAAAAGAAATATAATATACTAGTCAAATGTTTGGACATACCTTTAATGTATGTGTTTCATTATCTTAATGACCCTTTGATCTTAAATGCTTGGAATTAGCTTCTTAGACAAATATAAATAGTGGTATCTGACACTTTAGTGTGTGTATTTATCTTGTTTCTTGAGGTGTACCCCTCCTCTCCTGCTGACTTGTTGTACATAATTTTTCTTTGGATAAAAGCGTCAGCTAAATTACTAAATGTAAATGTAAAAAAGTCTTTATAACATGTTGAACATTGGGTCACACTGTAAGTACCAAGAACATGTTCTATTACGTACACACACACACACACACACACACACACACACACACACACACACACACACACACACACACACACACACACACACACACACACACACACACACACACACACACACACACACACACACACACACACACACACACACAACATGCATACAGACAGACAGACAGACAGACAGACATACAGACAGACACAACTACATTTGCATACTGGTAATTGAATTAATATTGATATTGGAGAGAACATAATATATATTATGAAGACTGCAATATGGCATGTATTGTTATTATTATAATTAATTATATATATATATATATATATATATATATATATATATATATATATATATATATATATATATATATATATATATATATATATATATATATATATATATATATATATATTTGTATGTATTTAAAGTAACCTACACATAAAAGACGAGAGGCAGTGACATTGATATTCCCGGGGAAATCATCTGGCACACAGGAAGTGATTTATGTCACCAGCAGCAGCAACAGCAGTTTGTTTGCAATGAATAGAAGACTAACTCTATTACGTTATACTTCAAATTAAAACGAAATGTTGATTGTAAACACAAGACTATAAAAAGGATCTTGCAAGTTAGATCACAATCGTAATATCTGCTAAACTAATTGCTATATGATATTATGTGGTCCTGCAGCTTTTGGAACAAAACTCTTCAAATACTAGAATATGGATTGACAACACAGCCCACGAGGTGTTGGTTACAATATTATTGTGTCCTTGTGTTGTGTGTCCCCTGACGGTCTCAGAGGAGTCAATTCACCCAACAGATATGAGCCCTTCTGTGCCATTGTCTGGCTTTCTCCAGCTCTCACAGTCCATTAGGCAGGGGACAAAACCAACAAGGTCACTGATTTTATATATATTTTTAACTTCGTTTATTTCAGTAATTTTCAACGTATATAAGTCAAATATAATTTTTTTTTAGTTTTTTAGTTTTTACAGTGACAAATTAAATCAAAGCAAGTTACTGATTGAAAAGGTGTAGGCTGAAGCTTTAGCTTATTACACCTACCCTTTTTACATTAATTATTTTGTACAGATCCCTTTAGATTTATACACTGAAAATATACTGTAATGTGTTTTTACATATGTTTATTGTAACTGAGGGGTACAATTCCCTGACTGTATTGATAAGTATGGTATCATTAAACCACTACCGATTATGTACTTTAACTACTGGCCACACAGTACATGATGTAGATATGATGAACACTTTCCCACCTGATGAAACGAAGTCCACACAAATGTATAAATCGAATATTTTATATAGCAAAGGGTATATACAACGTTCACTTAATGACATTTATGATTTGAATGCACTTGTAAGGCAAATGAGTATTCGTAGGCAAATCAACATTGAATGTCCAATCTCTGGTTACGCAGGGAGCAAGTATACAACCTGGTTATTTAGGGAACTATAGCGATGGTACTTAAATGATTATAGCTGGATACACTAAAGGGGGGTCCCGCTGGTTGTAAGTCAGTAGGGGGGGGGGGTTAGGAGAGCCGCTGGCGATATCCCATCTGGCCGACGATTTCTTGGGAGAATTCAGAGTGCTGAACACGGTGCCCACAGAACCTCGGTCCACAGATGAATACAGCTGGGCCCTCTTGTAGACGGTAGCTGCCGGTCCACAACGAAGAGACGTGAGGCGACCTCACTCGGGGTAGAGCGCCGTCTCACCTGGACTCCTCTCGGGGGGTAGTTCCAACACTCAGCAGTGTTGGCTGTTATCCATGGCATAATCAAAGCACCCAAAGCAAGTAGATAATCCAAGCCGTGTAGGGCTCGCCGTCGTCCGGGTAAAGTAATCCAATGTACAGGTCCACTCGTCCTGGCCCAGAACTCCTCGGATGAAAGCACCACACGTGGTCTGCCCAGCCTGGTTAAGACTCTAGATAACACCAGGAACGATGGGGGTACTGCTCACTTTATAACTCTAACCGAACGATGCACCATACATAATAGACTATTATTAACTTAATAGAAATACGTCCCACTCGACGGTATAGTGCCAAACTATGACAATTCAACTATTAATCCACACGATGTCTCAATGCCTATTCTGAGGCCAAGTAGGCCATACTGCACCACACGTGGGTCGTGGGTGAGGCTTCACGTCTGTTACTAGGTTGGAGGGTAAAGGACTAATGGACTAAAAGAAAGTTCTACTTTACTTGCGCCATATATATATGCGCTGTGAACAAATAGTACCATTCGTATTTCGCCAGACGTATTCCTACGCGGAACCGGGCTTGTAACGACATGTTCGTCGGCACGATTGAACTTGAACCAAGGGGCTTGGCTGCTGGCGCCAGGTTCTTGTCCAATGAGAGAATGAAACTATTATGGGCTGTTAGTAGACTAAAGGGATATTCAGTGTATATGTACAAGGAATATACAAGGGATATCAAACGATATACAAATACTATTAAATATATATCCATAAATAAATATATATATTCGGTTTAATCTGATCCTTCACAACAGCCGCCCCCTAATTAGTCCCACCTAATTAGCTAAGCAGAGACAGATTAACCGCACTGTCTACCACTCAAGGTCCGCTGTAAGGGTCAGTCAACTCACAAAGTCATGGGGTCATGGTCGTCATCGATAGTGTCTGGGAGTCTGGGCAGTTCTATTAGCCTCGCCACGGGTCGTGTGTAAGTTCGCCCTTGGACGAGCACCTCGGCTGCTCGGACCTTGCCATCGGCACCAGTGATCACTTTGCTTACGCGGCCAGCCGGCCACATAGCTCTGGGTAGTGATTGGTCGATAATCATGACGACTGTTCCTTCTGTCAAATTGTCTCTCTCTTTTACCCACTTCTGGCGGGTCTGTAGAGACGGTAGGTAGTGGAGTAGAAAGCTGTTCCAAAACTTGTCAGCTAGTACTTGACTGTACCTCCACCTTCTTCGGCCGTTCGCTTCTTCAGGCCTGTACATTGTCTGGGGTAGCGCGGGGTCCAGCCGCACCATCAAGAGTGTGTTGGGGGTGACTGGGTCGACATCTGCTACATCACTTGAGACGTAACCGAGGGGCTTTGAGTTCAATACTCCCTCGATCTCCGTGAGGACTGTCATTAGGACTTCTTCCGCCACAGTCTGGGCCCCAAGCACGGCGTACAGGGCTGTCTTTATAGAACGTACTTCTCGTTCCCAGGTTCCACCGAAGTGGGGTGCGTTCGGGGGATTAAACTGGAAGTCAATCTGGGATGGAGCGAGGTGGGTCTTAAGTTCTGGGCCCATAGCTTGGAAGCTCTCTCTCAGCTCTCTTTCTCCGCCTTTGAAGTTTGTCCCGTGATCGGACAACAATGTAGACGGTTTTCCTTTCCGTGATGTGAATCTTCGGAAGGCCATAAGGAATGAGTCTGTGCTCATGGTCGGACGGAGTTCGATATGTATCGCTCTGGTGGTCATGCATTTGAATACAATACCCCACCGCTTCTCGGTTCCTCTTCCTTTCTTTATGTACAACGGGCCAAAACAGTCCATGCCTGTGGAGTGGAATGGCTTGTCGCCGAGTCGGAGGCGACAGGGAGGTAGGTCAGCCATCCGGGGTATGCTGGGCTGCGCGCGCCACTTTCGGCAGTCTAGACAGGTTCGCTGGAAGCGTCGCACTGCTTCTCTTCCTTGAAGTATCCAATAGCGACGTCTGATCTCCGCGAAGACTCTCTCTGCTCCTGCGTGGTGTACATCCTCGTCGTATTTCTTTATGATCAGCTCTGTGACCTTGTGTCGGCTGTTCAAGACTATCGGGTACTTAACGTCATCCGGTAGATCGGGGGCTCTCCGCAGACGACCACCCACTCTGATGAGATTATGGGCGTCGCTCTCGGGTGCCAGGTGGAGCAATCTGCTGTCTGATGGGACGGGCTTTCCTCCCTGTAGACAGTCTAGCTCATCGGGGAACGAGTCTCTCTGGGCTCGTTGTAGTAGAAGAAGTTCTGCTTCTTCGTAGTCAGCTGCTGAAATGTCGGCAGTGGGCTGAATCTCTGGGTGGTGCCGCAGAAATGTCTTTTGCTGCGCACTCTGTAGGGTAATGCAATCATCTATGTTGGGGTCTGTGGAGGCGACTGTGCTCAGTCCACAGAACATAGGTTTCTTGTTCTCAGCCTCCTCTTTACTCGCTTCCCGTGGGGTGGGCGTAGGCCACTCTTCTTCCGGGAGCTTGAGGAACTCTGGTCCGTCACTGTAGATGTTGCGACGGGTGAGGTCATCTAGGGACATTCCCCGGGTGATGACGTCAGCTGGGTTGTGTTTGGTGTCCACATACCGCCAGCTCGCTGCTTCTGTTAACTCTTGAATCTCGGTGACTCTGACTCCCACGAAGACCTTGTATCTGCATGAATCAGACTTGATCCATGTGAGTACTGTCGTGGAATCTGACCACAAGATTGTTCTGTGCACCGGAATGGTGAGTTCACGTTGGATTAACGTGGCTAGATGCGCTCCTGCTAGGGCTGCGCAGAGCTCTAGACGCGGGATAGATTGTTGCTTTCGTGGGGCTATTCTTGAGCGAGCCAGGATGAAAGCAGTGTTTATCTCTCCTCCCTTCTCTTGGGCACGCAAGTAGGCCACCGATCCATAGGCTACTTCGGAGGCGTCACTGAAGACGTGTAGATCCATCTTGCATGTCTCTGGCCTCACTGTGGGTGGGAAGTAGCTGCGGCGTATATTGACGCCTGGGAGTGAGCGGAGCTCCGTCTCCCACTCTCTCCATGTGGAGGCAAGGTGTGCGGGTATTGGGTCGTCCCAGCCCTGGTCCTTGTCCCATAGTGCTCGTACAATCATCTTTGCCCTGGTGGTGTAAGGTAGAATACATCCCAACGGGTCATATTGTCTGGCGAGTGTTCTGTACACACTCCGTCTGGTGGGCGGTGTGGCAATGTATGACGCCGTGGATGGCTGATACATCGGCGAGCGTTGGGGGAGAGGCCTCCTAGGCGAGTCTCCTCTTGCGCCTCTCTGTGGGCTGGTACCGGCAGGGTACCATGGCCCGCTGGTCCAGGTGCTATTCCTCGGGGCTGGTCGTGCGTCATGCTCACCCGTGAATAGAGTCGGGGGTCTGTAGCGCAGCGCCGCGGGGGTATAGCCTGGGCTGTACTGGACCTCCTGGTCCGGTGGAGTACTGTGCTGTCGTCGGGCTTGGTTCTCCTCCTCTCCCTCTTCTTCTTCTATCAGGTCCTCTAGATCCTGTAGTCGTTTATTTAGCTTCTCCGCCGTGTATGCTGCTCCTTCCTTGTTGCTGGGTCTCGCTTGGACCGGTCGGGGAAGGGGGTCTGCGGGGGGTATAGGCTTGGTCTGTTGGTCAAGTTCAGGGTCGCTTGCTCGGTTAGGAGACGCTGCCCTTGACTGTTGTCTCGACGAGTTCCTTGAACCCCTGGCGGAGGGAGAGGGTGTTGCCCTGGGGATCAGCCGCTCCATTAGCCGCGCCCGTAACTTGTCGCGCTCGGCTTGTAGTCTGTCGCGCTCGCCCTGTAGTCTGTCGCGCTCGGTTTCGCGCTGGATGAGATCTGCTTCTCTTTGGGCACCGGCAGCGGCGCGCTGGGCGTCGGCCCGGTCTCTTGCCATATTCTCTTCCGTCTGAAGGCGTCTCATCTCCAGGCGTATGCGCTCTTCTTCGCTCCGTTGCTGTGTCTGGAGTCGATCGCGTTCACCCTGAAGTCAATCGCGTTCACCCTGAAGTCGATCGCGTTCGGTAGAGGCTGTCAGGCTGGCGAGGAACGCCTGTGATAGCATCCTCTCCGCTTCGCTGGGGGAAGACGGTTGTAGAGGTGAGCCGCTCCTGGCTGTACTCGTTGGGGAGTCCTGGAGCTCTATTTCCTCGGCGCTCTCCTCCTCTTCTTCAGTGCAGAGTTCTCTCTCTGTAGGGTTGTCTTCCTCCCGGGGCTGGTCGGGGACTACTTCTTCGGTATTGGCGGGGGGTAAAGGCATGTCAACTCCCTCCTGGTCCCCACCGTGAGCTTGGTCAGTTACATTAGAACCCACTAGGGCCTCTGTGGTCGGGGTAACCTGGTCGTTAAGGTCAGACATAATTTTACTTTCTACTTTTACCGCGTTTACCGTTTGTCGAAGGCTAGGTAGTTGACTGACAGCGTAATCCTCTAAGTACTGAGGTGTCTGTCATCTGCGCCGTGGGCGTTCTACGTTAGGAGGACCGTTTCGTGGAGTGTTCATCATAGGCCATTTCAATATTAATAACACTATATTAATATTACACTAGTTACCCTCCGGCTCGAAGGACCAATTGTAACTGAGGGGTACAATTCCCTGACTGTATTGATAAGTATGGTATCATTAAACCACTACCGATTATGTACTTTAACTACTGGCCACACAGTACATGATGTAGATATGATGAACACTTTCCCACCTGATGAAACGAAGTCCACACAAATGTATAAATCGAATATTTTATATAGCAAAGGGTATATACAACGTTCACTTAATGACATTTATGATTTGAATGCACTTGTAAGGCAAATGAGTATTCGTAGGCAAATCAACATTGAATGTCCAATCTCTGGTTACGCAGGGAGCAAGTATACAACCTGGTTCTTTAGGGAACTATAGCGATGGTACTTAAATGATTATAGCTGGATACACTAAAGGGGGGTCCCGCTGGTTGTAAGTCAGTAGGGGGGGGGGGTTAGGAGAGCCGCTGGCGATATCCCATCTGGCCGACGATTTCTTGGGAGAATTCAGAGTGCTGAACACGGTGCCCACAGAACCTCGGTCCACAGATGAATACAGCTGGGCCCTCTTGTAGACGGTAGCTGCCGGTCCACAACGAAGAGACGTGAGGCGACCTCACTCGGGGTAGAGCGCCGTCTCACCTGGACTCCTCTCGGGGGGTAGTTCCAACACTCAGCAGTGTTGGCTGTTATCCATGGCATAATCAAAGCACCCAAAGCAAGTAGATAATCCAAGCCGTGTAGGGCTCGCCGTCGTCCGGGTAAAGTAATCCAATGTACAGGTCCACTCGTCCTGGCCCAGAACTCCTCGGATGAAAGCACCACACGTGGTCTGCCCAGCCTGGTTAAGACTCTAGATAACGCCAGGAACGATGGGGGTACTGCTCACTTTATAACTCTAACCGAACGATGCACCATACATAATAGACTATTATTAACTTAATAGAAATACGTCCCACTCGACGGTATAGTGCCAAACTATGACAATTCAACTATTAATCCACACGATGTCTCAATGCCTATTCTGATGCCAAGTAGGCCATACTGCACCACACGTGGGTCGTGGGTGAGGCTTCACGTCTGTTACTAGGTTGGAGGGTAAAGGACTAATGGACTAAAAGAAAGTTCTACTTTACTTGCGCCATATATATATGCGCTGTGAACAAATAGTACCATTCGTATTTCGCCAGACGTATTCCTACGCGGAACCGGGCTTGTAACGACATGTTCGTCGGCACGATTGAACTTGAACCAAGGGGCTTGGCTGCTGGCGCCAGGTTCTTGTCCAATGAGAGAATGAAACTATTATGGGCTGTTAGTAGACTAAAGGGATATTCAGTGTATATGTACAAGGAATATACAAGGGATATCAAACGATATACAAATACTATTAAATATATATCCATAAATAAATATATATATTTGGTTTAATCTGATCCTTCACAACATTTATCATATATACTCAAAAGTCCCAAACAAAAGAACACTACGTGTTCATACCTCAGTTTTACATAACACCGGGATGACAGGTGAGTTTCGAGGCATGAGCCCACTGGAGAACAGCCGAGCGGGTGGAGTCAGGGACAAACAGACGTTTGGGAGGACCGTTGCCAGGATCGGGCTGAATACGTTGGGCAGCTTTGACCGTATGTTCAATGTCCCAGGTTATTGCGGCAACAAAACATTTCAGGGATAAAATAGGCTCCTTTAGGAGGTCGGGGGTCAGGGACTACAGCCCCCTCAGCATCGATGGGGCACCGGTTGAGAGAGTGAACAGCTTTAAGTACCTCGGAGTCCACATATCCGAGGACTTGACATGGACCACACACATTGACAGTGTTATCAAGAAGGCACGACAACGCCTCTACTTCCTTAGGCGCTTAAGGAAGTTCAACGTGAGTCAGAGGATCCTCAATAACTTCTACTCATGCACAATAGAGAGCATCCTGACTGGCAATATCACCTCCTGGTTTGGGAATAGCACTGCACAAGACCGCAGCAGACTACAGAGAGTGGCCCGTTCAGCCGAACGCACAATTGGAGGGGGGCTTCCCACTCTCCAAGGCATTTACAACAAGCGGTGCATGGGCAAGGCTAAGAGAATAATCAAAGACTCCAGCCACCCAAACAACTGCCTCTTTGAACTGCTGCGGTCAGGCAAGCGATACCGGAGTCTCATGGCAAGCACAGAGAGACTCAGAAGGAGCTTCTATCCCCAGGCCATCAGGATGCTCAATGAACAATGATTGTTCAATGAACAATGATTGAACAATGAACAATAACAGGCCAGCAACACACCCACAGCACACACACACTCACTTTAAATAAACAACACACTGTAGCACCCACTTTATCACACTCTACACTTTTACACTTTATATTTATATTATTGGTAAGGGAATAGCACATCTCTCATTCCTTATTCCTTATTGCACCTCACCACCACAATGGTGGCACCACAAACTAAGCTATACCTCACCATTTTTGTACCAGATGTACATACTGTATATAGAGGTATACTGAACAATTGTTGTTTACATTTGTGTTTACTTGACTTCTTGACTTTTTTTTTTTACTTATACTTATTTATACTATCTTATTATCTAGCACACTCTCAGGAGCGAAAAAGAAAGAAACATTTCATGCAAGTATTCTGTATTTCTGTATGACAAATAATAAAGAAACTTGAAACTTGGATCGGAACCGGTCTCTTCCGCCAAGAACAGGCGTGACAGGGCATCAGGCTTGACGTTCCGGGAGCCAGGATGGTAGGTCAGAGTAAAATTGAACCTACCAAAAAAGCATGCCCATCAGGCTTGACGAGAGTTGCGCCGTCTAGCTGACTGAAGATAGGCGAGGTTTTTGTGGTCAGTCAGCTTGTGGTTCAGAGTAGAGGATGACATCTTTTCGGGATTCCCGCGGGTCCCGTGGGTCCCGCAGGAATCCCGAAAAGATGTCATTCTCTAGTTCAGAGCCAGCTTTATGGCCAACAGCTCCCTGTTGCCGAAGTCATAGTTTCTTTCCGCTGCCGTAAGACACAGAGAGAGAAAAGTACTGTGATGGAGTTTGTTGTCGCCAGTAGACCATTGGGACAGGACTGCTCCAACTCCTGTGTCAGTGGCGTCAACTTCCACGACAAACTGTAGATCCGGGTCCGGCTGAATCAGGACCGGCGCAGAGACAAAGCGGCATTTGAGATCCGCAAACGCCGAATCAGATTCAGCAGACCATCGGAAAACAGAGTCAGTAGAGGTGAGAGCACAGAGAGGCGCGGCTATTAGTTGCGGATGAATCGCCGATAGAAGTTCACAAATCCCAAGAAGCGCTGTAACTGCTTTAAAGTGGAGGGTGGGGGCCACTGGGTGACAGCCGTGACCTTGGCAGGGTCCATTTGCACCGTTCCCTCCATGATGACATAACCCAGGAAGGACACAGAGGTTTGATTGATTGATTGAAAAGTTTATTAACAGATTGCAGAATGGGTACAGTACAGTACAGCTCAATACATACAATTGTTAAGAGGATGCAGACCTGAGAAAGACTTTCGTCTTGTTTCCATCAGGGTCCCCCATTTTCAATTCATCATATGACACACACGACATACAGATAGACAGTACTGCTACATCTATACATTTATGACATACCAGATTTTCAAATACAGTACTGTTTGTGATACTAAAAAAATCCAGAAAAAGAGTGTATATACATTTGACATAGAAACTGTGCATTGGGGGAGGTTGGGTAGGTGGGGTGGGGCTGTACATTGGAGGTGGGGGGGGGGGGGGGGGGGGGGGGTTGGGTAGGGGGGGGGGACACTGTACATTGGAATACTGACATACATTTGACATAGAAACTGTACATTGGAGGAGGTTGGGTAGGTGGGGTGGGGTTGGGTGGGGCTGTACATTGGAATACTGACAAAGCCATGCTTGGTCTTTATTGTACAACTGGGTTAGGACATTTGTAGGGGCCAGTTTTGAATTGCAGTCTCCCGTAGGTGTTCTTTGAGAGTGTTTTTGAAGGTGGGTAGTGATTCACATTCCTTTACAGCTTTGGGTAGGGCGAAACGTTTAGTCCCTTGTTTGAGCCGAATCTGGGTTTTACATGATTTGTGGAGCTCCCTCTGGTGTTGTGATCGTGGTATTCACTGACCTTTGGGAAGTATTTTGACATGTACATGGGTACCTTGGTCGTGTAGTGTATCTTGTAGACCAGGCCCATTGCAAGTTGCTGTACTCTGTCGTCTACTCTAAGCCATCCTAGGTTGGCAAAGTGTGCAGGGGTGAGGTGGGTTCTAGGAGTCAGGTCAAGCAGTAGTCTGACTAGTTTGTTTTGAGATGTTTGTAATTTGGTTTTTAGTGCCTTTGAGGTGCTTTGGTACCATGAGGTGCAAGCATAGTCGTAGTACCCTTGAATGAGTGCTCCTGCCAGAGTCTTCAGGGTATTCTTGTTTACCAGGGAGGAGATCCGGTACAAGAATCGAGTTTGTTGATTGACTTTTTTTATTACATTGGATGCCATTTTGTCACAGGAAAGATTAGCCTCTAGGATGGAACCCAGGTAGGTAATTTCATCTTTCCTTGTGACAATATTGTCACTCACTGTAACTGAGAAGCCGTCGGTTTTGCTGAGTTTGTTATTTGAACCGAAGAGAATGGACTCTGTTTTGCCCATGTGTAATGATAGTTTGTTGTCGGCGAGCCATATGCAGATTTTGCCTAGTTCCGAGCTGAAGGTTTTTTCAACCTGTAACTTGTTCTTGTCAGAGACCAGCAGGGCTGAGTCGTCCGCAAACAGGAACAAGTTGCAGTCACAAGCTGACGACATGTCATTTGCATAAATTAGGAACAGTAGTGCTGACGACACAGTGGTGGTGGGCCTGATCTCTGCCAACGACGAGAGGGCCTACCTGGAAGAGGTCAAGGTCCTGGCGGGATGGTGCCAGGAAAACAGCCTCTCCCTGAACGTCAGCAAAACAAAGGAGATGATTGTGGACTTCAGGAGGTCGGGGGTCAAGGACTACAGCCCCCTCAGCATCGACGGGGCACCGGTTGAGAGAGTCAACAGCTTTAAGTACCTCGGAGCCTACATATCCGAGGACTTGACATGGACCACACACATTAACAGTGTTGTGAAGAAGGCACGACAACGCCTCTACTTCCTCAGGCGCCTAAGGAAGTTCCAAGTCAGCCAGAAGATCCTTAAGAACTTCTACTCATGTACAATAGAGAGCATCTTGACCGGCAACATCACCTCCTGGTTTGGGAATAGCACTGCACAAGACCAAAGCAGACTACAAAGAGTGACACGTTCAGCCGAACGCACAATTGGAGGGGGGCTCCCCACCCTCCAGAACATTTACTACAAGCGTTGCAAGGGCAAGGCTAAGAGAATCATTAAAGACTCCAGTCACCCGAACAACTGCCTCTTTGAACTGCTGCGGTCAGGCAAGCGATACAGGAGTCTCAAGGCGAGCACAGAAAGACTCAGAAGAAGCTTCTATCCCCAGGCCATCAGGCTGCTAAACGAACAATGAATGAACACTACACAACAACAACCACCAAACGCACATAGCACACACATCCACACGCACACACTCACTTTAAACAAACACACTGTAGCACCCACTCCACACACTTATAGCACACACCCACTTTAAACAAACACACTGTAGCACCCACTCCCCACACTTTATATTTATGGATGAAGGATTGCACTACAACTCGTACACCTTACTGTAAATTGTACCTAAAATTGTACCTCATCCCATTTCTGCTTTGCACTAGATAGTACTGTACATTAGTACACTGCATAGTATTGTGTATTGTATATTATATGGTAACTCAGAACATTGTACATATGTCTATACCGAACACTGTGACCTCATTTTCTTCTTCTAAATTCATGCTATATTATGTTATTATGTTATTTGATACTATCTTGTCTAGCACAGTCTCTGGAGCGTAACAGTAAGAAGCATTTTGTATGAAAGTATTCTGTACTTCTGTATGACAACTATTAAAGAACTTGAACTTGAACTAGTGGTCCTAGTATGCTTCCTTGTGGAACACCACAGTTCACTGTGAGGGGGGGGGATAGGGTACCGTTTACCTCCACCATCTGTTCTCTCCCCTCCAGGTAGGATTGTATCCAGCTCACTGATAAACTATCAAAACCAATTGCTTTTAGCTTGTCAATCAGAATGGTGTGATTGACAGTGTCGAAGGCATGACATGGAAGCATGGAACTCTCTCTTCTCCGCTTTTACAAAGAGCTTATTTTCCAATAGCCGTTGTAGCATGGAACTCTCACTTCTCCGCTTTTACAAAGAGCTTATTTTCCAATATCCGTTGTAGCACCAGACGGACGTGTTGCTGGTGTGTTTCCAAGTCCTTGGAAAATATCAAGATTTAGTCCAAATAGACAAAAACAAAATGACTGCTCATATCCCAGAGCACGTCGTTCACCAGGGCTTAAAAGACCGCTGGTGCGTTCATGAGACCAAAAGGCATGACCAGATACTCAATCCGGGCTAAAGGCATGTCATTCATAGCTTTGGCCTCCAGGGGTGAGTTGAGGGGTTCAATCTCCACTCCCAATGCTTTAGCCACATCAAAGAGAGAGGGGATATTTGCTCGGCTTGAACGTGTCTCTCTAATTACAGACAAGCCCGATATTTTACCAGACGTGTAGGGCATGGGGATATGAAATGTCCAGTACGGCCGCAATAAAGACAAGCATTGGAATTGAAATGCTGTGACCTCTCTTCTGACGATAAACAGGCTCTACCTAATTGCATGGGTTTATGTTCGGAAACGCTCGGAGTGACGAAGCGGCGTGACTCGAACTCGGAGCGACTCGTCCGTTCTCGACGAGGCTCGTGAAATGACAATGAACTTGCCCGGGAAGCCTGAGCGAACGCAGGTGTAGTTGATCCGCCTCGTCACAGGGACATCTGGTCAGTCACTTTTATCGCCAGTCGTATCGTCTCGTCCAGTGTATGATATGATATGATATGATACATTTATTTATATTGCGCCCCTCAACCAATAGTTACATCGGCCCGGGGCGCATCCCGGGAAAGAAAGAGAAACAAAAAAGACAGGAACAATACGAAAACAGAAAAAATACATGCAGGCCAACCAAGCAGATAGAGAACAGACAGACATAATACACCAGTCATACTACAATACAAAACTAGCTCATGGATTGTTTATGGCGAAAAGGTGGGTTTTGAGCATGGCCTTAAAGGTCTGTAGAGTGCTTGCAGATTTCAAGTTGAGTGGGAGCTTGTTCCAGAGTGTCGGTGCTGCGACTGTGAATGCCCGGTTTCCCTTCGTCACCAGTCTTGTGTGGAGGATTTTAAGGCAGATTTGGTTGTTTGATCTGAGGGATCTGGAGCTGGTTGATTCGACCAGGAGTTATTCTATGTAGGCTGGGGCGAGACCGTTTATGGCTTTGTATGTGAAGGTGTAGTCACCTCTCCCAACAGAGCGATCTCACTGCCGACACCCCGGTTTACCGACATCCCGGTTTACTCCGCACTGCAGAGCGATCTCTCTGCCGACATCCCGGTTTACCCCGCACTGCAGAGCGATCTCTCTGCCGACCTCCCAGTTTACCCCGCACCGCAGAGCGATCTCTCTGCCGACATCCCGGTTTACCGGTTTACCCCGCACTGCAGAGCGATCTCTCTGCCGACATCCCGGTTTACCGGTTTACCCCGCACTGCAGAGCGATCTCTCTGCTGACATCCCGGTTTACCCCGCATTGCAGAGCGATCTCTCTGCTGACATCCCGGTTTACCCCGCATTGCAGAGCGATCTCTCTGCCGACATCCCAGTTTACCCCACTACTGCAGAGCGATCTCTCTGCCGACATCCTGGTTTACCCCACTACTGCAGAGCGATCTCTCTGCCGACATCCTGGTTTACCCCGCACTGCAGAGCGATCTCCCTGCCGACATCCCGGTTTACCGGTTTACCCCGCACTGCAGAGCGATCTCTCTGCCGACATCCCGGTTTACCCCGCACTGCAGAGCGATCTCTCTGCCGACATCCTGGTTTACCCCGCACTGCAGAGCGACATCTCTGCCGACATCCCGGTTTACCCCGCACTGCAGAGCGATCTCTCTTCCGACATCCCGGTTTACCCCGCACCGCAGATCAATCTCTCCGCCGACATCCCGGTGCAACGGTTTACCCCGCACCGCTGAGCGATCTCTCTGCCGACATCCCGGTTTACCGGTTTACCCCGCACTGCAGAGCGATCTCTCTGCCAACATCCCGGTTTACCGGTTTGCCCCGCACTGCAGAGCGATCTCTCTGCTGACATCCCGGTTTATCCCGCACTGCAGAGCGATATCTCTGCCGACATCCCGGTTTACCCTGCACCGCAGAGCGATCTCTCTGCCGACATCCCGGTTTACCGGTTTACCCCGCACTGCAGAGCGATCTCTCTGCCGACATCCCGGTTTACCGGTTTACCCCGCACTGCAGAGCGATCTCTCTGCTGACATCCCGGTTTACCCCGCACTGCAGAGCGATCTCTCTGCCGACATCCCGGTTTACCCCGCACTGCAGAGCGATCTCTCTGCCGACATCCTGGTTTACCCCGCACTGCAGAGCGATATCTCTGCCGACATCCCGGTTTACCCCGCACTGCTGAGCGATCTCTCTGCCGACATCCTGGTTTACCCCGCACTGCAGAGCGATATCTCTGCCGGCATCCCGGTTTACCCCGCACTGGAAAGCGATCTCTCCGCTGACATCACGGTTTACCCCGCACTGCAGAGCAATCTCTCTGCCGACATCCCGGTTTACCCCGCACTGCAGAGCGATCTCTCTGCCGACATCCCAGTTTACCCCGAACTGGAAAGCGATCTCTCTGCCGACATCCCGGTTTACCCCACTACTGCAGAGCGATCTCTCTGCCGACATCCCGGTTTACCCCACTACTGCAGAGCTATCTCTCTGCCGACATCCCGGTTTACCCTGCACTGCAGAGCGATCTCTCTGCCGACATCCTGGTTTACCCCGCACTGGAAAGCCAATCACCAATCCCTGGAATTGGGAAACAAACTCTTGGATGGAGAGTCTATCCTGACGGAGATTTCGCAGACGGTGACCGGCTTGCTGGTCCCGCACGGGGTGATCAAACATTAGTTTGAATTCGGTGGCAAACACTTCAGAAGATTGAGCGAGAGGTGATCCTTGCTCGAAGAGAGCATTAAATAAACCGAGAGGGGGACCCTTCAACAAGTTAACAAGGTAAGTAATTCTGGCTGTTTCGCTAACAAAACGAGTGGGTTGTGCGTTAAACACTAGGACACACTGAGTCAAAAACTGACTGCAGAGCAATCTCTCTGCCGACATCCCGTTTAAAAAAAATAAAAAATAATTAATTTTTCTTTTTTTAATTTATATAACCTTTATTTACCCAGGCAAGCAAGTAAGAACAAATTCAGATTTTATTTATTGTCAAAAGTATGCATAATGTTGTGTTAATTCCACAACGAGAGATATGTAATGTTAATTACCTGAAATTATTCCATTTTTTGGGGGGGGGGAAACCCTGCATATATCGGTATCGGTTGATATCGGTATCGGAAATTAAGAGTTGGACAATATCGGTATATCGGTATCGGTAAAAAAGCCAATATCGAGCATCCCTAGTCAATGTACCCAATAATATACTTGAATCCTATTGATGACATTGATTATAGTTGAATCACTGATGGTTCTCCTGTAAAGAAAGAAGGTTTAAAGGGTAATTTCACCTAATAAGGTATTTGCATTCCCATAACCTAGAATATTCCATTTGGTACTTTTGTTGTGGTACACCTTCAAAGGAAGAGTTTTTCCAGAGCATTTCATCTAATAAGGTATTTGCATTCCCTGCTAATTTTTTTTTTTTTTTTTTATTATTATTGCAAAACAGAAATTATTAAAAGTCAGTACTCAACACACAATGCATAATGAAACTAACAGTCAAGGTGGCTAAAATTACATGCAAGTACAGAAACAAGACAAAAAAAAAAGTCTATAATAATATTTTACCGTATACAGTGTATATCCAACGAAATTAACAATTATACAAATTCCTTATACAGGATATACCCCTAATACCTATTTTCTAAAACCCTACACACATATGCTCCAGCTCGAACCCCCCCCCCTCCTGGACCCCTCCTTGGATAGTACCTCCATTATCCCTCACTCCTAACCAGACACTACCATTATAAGCTAGCTTTTATTCTCTCCACCACTTCTAACCACATTGACATTTTGGATTCGTTGAGACCCAGAATTCTTGCTGTAGATATTTCTTGATAAATCACATCGAGATATGTAAGAGACCAAACTTTCCGGCACATTTTTTCCGGTTGAAACCAGCGTGATGCAATCAGTTTTTTAGCTACTGTGATACCCGATAAACCAATCTCTTTAGCTGTGGATTTACTGCAAACTCAAAAACATCATTCAAAAGCAATACAGAGGGGTGTACTGGTATATTCCAAGATACGAGTTTTGATAATTGATGGGTCACATCTTTCCAGAATGCCTTAACTGGTGGGCAGTCCCAATACATGTGCATAAATGTCCCTTCGTCTCCATTTGTACATTGGGAGCATTTTGAGTCTTGTTTCAGGCCCATTCTGTTCAGTCTTATAGGAGTCAAGTATGTCCTGTGAATATAGTTAAGATTGATTTGTTGATGGTCCGGGTTCCTTGATGTAAGACGGACATTTGCCCATGCTTCTTGCCAATCCCTGCACATTTAAAGGTTTAAATTAATATGTGATAAACTATTAAATGATAAACTGATATAGTGTTTACTAATGATAAACTGATATAGAGTTTACTGACGATAAAAGGATACATCCAATATCCAACCTTGAACCTAGCTTTTAGCTAGAGATAACCTCAGAGACGTCTGAACCAAACCTAATGTGTTGATCCAATCAATCTAGGACTTGATATCGAACTAACCCTCCTGAGAGGGGAGGTTACTGAAAGAACCTAAAAGGGATACTTCAAACAACTACTACTTTGTACTATATGTCTATATGTCTGTATGTCAAGCTAGCGTGCTTATTAATAAACCGGTCATTATTATAATTCTGTCTCTGGTCCACTATTCTTTTAATTGTGCATATTACTCCTCTCCTCATTCGAACCTAGAACTGTGCCCGTGGCAAACAGCTGTTACAGTAAGTGATACAAGTGCTACATAAATTTGGCGAGCCAGCCAGGAGAAGTATATCACAGTTAACTGG
The DNA here is from genome assembly GCF_963971535.1 of Notolepis coatsorum. Taxonomy (NCBI): domain Eukaryota; kingdom Metazoa; phylum Chordata; class Actinopteri; order Aulopiformes; family Paralepididae; genus Notolepis; species Notolepis coatsorum. Next base: position 27,635,474 of record NC_140183.1, read on the forward strand.
ACCAGTCTTTAAGGCAGAAACTTAAACAGCGTGTAGCAATGGACGTAGTTCAAACTAGCAGCGTGAAAATCCCTAATTCGGTCATAGTCAGCGGTACAATCGATATTACCACTGACGATGAACTGAATGACTTTCTGATGAAACACGGCTCCATTTGGAGAAAGCTCCCCGTAGACCCTTCCGAGTTAGAGCCAGAACCACAGGTTATTATAGAATACGACAGTGGCGAAGCCGTGCAAGCACTTTCCCATTACCGACTAGACACGGCCGATGCTAGTTACCTCATTAGAGACTTAGCCAGCGTTTATGTACCTGTAGTCAGCAACACGGCTACACAGACTTATCTCTCAGACCTAAAAGAGATAGCGAAACTGAGTGGCGAAGACCTCGCGGCAGTCCTCAGGAGAGAACTCTCCACCATCGGCAACGTCCTCACCCTGAACGATCCTGAACCCCAAACTGACGAAGAAACAGGTGGGGAATTATTCGAAATGGCAGACCAACATGTTCCAGAGGCTGCAACACAAGCTAGCCCCTCACCCAGAACAATCCCAGAGCAGCAAGTCCGACTAGAGCACAGCCGGTCTCCTTCACCAGCGCGCTCTCAAGAGGATGCACGACCTGCTCTGAAACTCTCCGATATCAACCCACCTGAGGTGCAAAAGATGATTGTGGAGCACATAGTGCGAAGCGAAGACTCAGCCATGCACAGCCAAGCATCACTGAGACTCAGACTCTTCTCTGGGCGAAGACCTCGGCCCGACAGAGAAGTAGACTACAAGACATGGCGTTCCAATGTGGGGCTTCTTCTCAAAGACACAAAATTGTCTGATCTACACAAGTCCCAGAAACTCCTAGATAGCCTCATGGCACCCGCCATTGACATCATAAGGCACTTGACACCTGAATGTCCCCCAGGAATGTACCTGGAGATCCTCGACTCCGCCTTCGGAACCGTCGAAGATGGAGATGACCTTTTTGCAAAGTACCTCCATACAATGCAAGCTTACCTTCCACGACTACAGGTGATGCTGAATACCACCTACAGAAGAGGAGGAGTAGCTGCAACCGACCTTGATCAGCAACTTCTAAGACAATTCATCAGAGGCTGCTGGGACAACACCATGATAACCGAGCTGCAGCTAGAACAGAGAAAGAGAAACCCACCTACCTTTGCAGAGTTCCTCCTGTTACTCCGCACAGCAGAAGACAAGCGCTCTTCCAAAGAATGCTGCATGAGACAGTACCTCAACGTTTCAAAGCCAAGGGTATCGAGTAACTACCAGGGCATCTGGAACCAATGCGAAGAGGAATGCACTTCACAGCCGATTCTGGACACCAGCTCCGAAGTCCAAAGTTTAAAGGCTCTAGTTGCAGACCTACAGACACAGCTCACAAGAATACCGAACGACAACAAGAGAAGACAAGCGAGGCCAGCTCCCAAGCAAGAAGCCCCGGCATCAGTTAAACCGAAGCCGACGACTGACAGAGGTACTCCCAAGTCCCAAAAGTCAGAGACTCCAAACCCAAAGAACTACACAAGCAATAGACCAAGACCCTGGTATTGCTTCAGATGTGGATAAGATGGACACATAAGACCCCACTGCAAGAGTGAACCAAACCCCTCTCTGGTGGTCTCAAAAAAGAAATTACTAAAGGAGACACAGCATGCATGGGACGCTGAAAACAAAGCCTCCAAGCCTGATTTAAACTAAAGACAGTTTCTGCTGAGGGACAGGCGGGAACTGAGTCACAAGAGAGACGTACCAGACAGAAGTGGCGAGCCTCCAATATGTGCTCGGCCTCCCATACCAAAGAAGTAGCCCTACCAAAAGGACTGGTTGGAGCTAAATGCACTGCACAAGTAACCATAGAAGGTAAAGAGTGCAGCTGCTTACTCGATACAGGCTCCCAAGTGACAACGATCCCGAATTCCCTTCTATCAAGAGAACATGTCTCATCTACCCATCCACTCCTTATACGACCTGCTTGAAGTAGAAGGAGCCAACGGTCAGGAAATTCCCTACCTCGGCTACGTCGAAACTACAATCACGTTTCCCAAGAGCATGTTCGGAGTAGACATCGAAGCGCCCACCCTAGTGCTGATTGTGCCTGATATGCGCTCCTCTCTGTCATCAGCGCTGATAGGCACAAACGCCCTAGATATTCTGTACAAGCAGTACGCAGATACCACATCTCAGAACTACCAATCCCTGCCATACGGCTACAAGGTAGTCTTGAAAACCCTTGGAGCCAGACATAAATTCCAGCATGGGCAAAGTGAAACTACACAGCAAAGACCCTGAAACTATCGCTCCAGGTCAGACCAAAGTCCTTGAGGGATTAGTGAGTTGCAGAGCAACCAACGCAGGAAGATGGGTGATGATAGAGTCCCCAAGGTCAACGGCCTTGCCAGGTGGAATACTGGTATCAGATGGCTTAGCAGAGCTACCACGAAAACTGCCACATTGTATACCAGTCATCCTCAAGAACGAGTCCGACCATGATATCACCCTGTCCCCGAAGGTTGTGATAGCCGAGATACATGCAGTCATGAGTGTCCAGTCCCTCAAGACACTGGACGCAGAACTATCGACAGAACCTAACCAAAAATCAAAGCTCAAGTTTGACTTTGGAGACTCTCCAGTACCTCAAGAGTGGAAAGAGAGGATAACTGAACAACTGAACTCCATGCAAGAAGTTTTCGCACACCACGATCTCGACTTCGGATGCACTGACAAGATAAAGCATCACATAAATCTCAATGACAAGACGCCATGCAAACATCGGGCGAGACCTATACACCCTCAAGATATAGAAGCTGTGTGCAACCACATTCAACAGCTCCTCGTCACTGAAGTCATCCGAGAATCTGAATCACCCTTCTCGTCGCCAATTGTAGTCGTCAGGAAGAATAACTGCGATGTCAAGACTATGCATAGACTACAGGAAACTGAACCTCCAGACAGTAAAGGACTCATACGCCCTGCCCAAACTGGAGGATTCCTTTTCAGCACTGACTGGATCCAAATGGTTCTCAGTGCTAGATCTCAAATCTGGTTTTTACCAGATCGAAATGGAAGAAAAGGACAAGCACAAGACAGCATTTGTCTGCCCGTTGGGATTCTTTGAGTTCAATAGGATGCCTCAAGGAATAACAAATGCCCCAAGCACGTTCCAGAGGCTTATGGAGCGTGCGTGGGAGAACTGAACTTGAAGCAAGCCCTTGTTTTCCTGGACGATCTGATCGTTTTCTCTTCAACGCTAGAGGAACACGAGGAGAGACTCCTGAGCCATCTGAAAGAGTATGGGCTAAAACTATCACCCGAAAAGTGCAAATTCTTCCAGACCTCCGTAAGGTATCTAGGCCACATAGTGTCTGAGAAAGTAGTCGAAACGGACCCAGAAAAGACAACCGCACTCAAAACCTGGCCAAAGCCAACCAAACTGAAAAAACTGAGAACATTTCTAGGATTCTGCGGTTACTACCGTAGATTTGTCAAAGACTATTCAAAGATAGTGAAACCCCTCAACGCACTTACTGCCGGATACCCTCCAACGAAGAAGCATGGAAAAGCTACAGTGAACACCGAGAAGTATTACGACCCTAAAGATCCCTTCAATGACAGATGGACGCCCGCTTGCCAGACAGCTTTCGACGCTATCATAGAAAGGCTGACAACTGCCCCTGTTCTCGGTTTCGCCGACCCCAAACAGTCCTACATATTGCACACAGATGCAAGCACACTAGGTCTCGGCGCCGCCCTCTACCAGGAGCAGCAAGGACAGAATCGTGTCATCGCTTATGCAAGCCGCGGATTGTCAAGATGTGAAACCAGGTATCCTGCCCATAAATTGGAGTTCCTTGCCTTAAAATGGTCGGTAACTGAGAAGTTCCAGGATTACCTCTACGGAAGACCATTTCTCGCTGTCACTGATAGCAACCCACTGACATATGTCCTTACCACTGCTAAGCTTGATGCCGCAAGCTACAGATGGTTATCCGATCTATCAACCTTCGATTTCCAGCTGCAATACAGAGCTGGAAAACAGAATCAAGATGCTGATGGGCTGTCCAGACGACCACACAGCAGACCAGCTGATGACCCAATATCGAGAAAAGAGATGGAAAGAATACAACTTTCGAACTTTTGCGAAAAGACACCTCCCTGAACCAGAGCACGCAAACATGAGTGAAGACATCATTAGAGCCATCTGCGAAAGACACTTAGTTTGCGAAGTGATCGACAACGGCTCTAAAGAGACACCATCCAGCATTGCATCGGTGGTATCACTTGCCCTCCACCCAAGTGCAATCCCAGACAGCTTCCAAGGAGAAGATCAGCTGGGTGGCCTACCCGTCGTTCCGCTGATAACTCCAGCCGAAATGAGAGAAAAGCAAAGAGCCGACACCTGTATCCGTCAAGTACTACAGCTTGTGGAGTCAGGGGAGAAACCACCACCGACACTCAGAAAGGAAATCCCAGAACTTTACCTTCTACTAAGAGAGTGGAACCGGTTAGAAGTATTGGATGGAGTCCTGTACCGGAAGAGACAAGAAGGCGCACAGACCCATCATCAACTTGTGCTGCCTGAAGACCTGAGACCTATGGTCTTAAAGAGCCTTCACGATGACATGGGCCACATGGGCGTGGACCGAACCCTAGACCTCGTCCGAAAGCGATTCTATTGGCCCAAAATGTCAGCTGAAGTAGAAACAAAGCTCAGGACCTGCAACCGATGTGTACGGCGTAAAGTTCCACGAGAGAAAGCTGCCCCGTTTATGAACATCACAGCCACACGACCACTCGAGTTGCTGTGCATGGACTTTCTCAGCTTGGAACCAGACTCCAGTAACACAAAAGACATCTTGGTCATTACGGACCACTTTACAAAATACGCAATAGCGATCCCTACCGCAAATCAAAAAGCGTGGACAGTCATTAAATGCCTATGGGACCACTTTATTGTCCACTATGGTATCCCGGAGAAACTCCACAGCGACCAAGGTGCGGATTTCCAGTCCCGCACAATTAGAGAGCTGTGTGAGCTAGCCGGCATAAAAAAGATACAAACTACCCCGTACCATCCAATGGGAAACCCAGTTGAACGCTTCAACAGGACCCTGCTTAATATGCTGGGCACCCTGGACTGGAGAATCAGAAGAAAAGCCATTGGCGAGACTACGTCAAACCTCTAGTACACGCCTACAACTGTACTAAGAACGACACTACTGGATTCACCCCGTATGAGCTGATGTTGGGGCGACAGCCAAGGTTGCCTGTGGACATAGCCTTCAACTTACCTGTCAACTACCAGCCAGGCTCACACTCGCAGTACGTCCCACCTTGAAGCAAGTTACAGAGTAGCTACAGAAAATGCAAAGAAGACGGCGGACCGTAACAAAGCAAGATTCGACAAACGAGTTGTTGAGTCTACCCTGCAGGAAGGTGACAGGGTTCTCGTCAGAAACGTCCGCATCAGAGGCAAGCACAAGCTAGCAGACCGGTGGGAAGCAGATATCTACATTGTAGTGAAACAAACTGGAAATGTCCCAGTCTATGTAGTGAGACCTGAAACCAGAGATGGTCCACTACGAACGCTCCACCGAGACCTACTGCTACCTTGCGGATTCCTTCCTACTACCCCTGAGGAAGATGGACCTACTGTAAAAGACAAACCTAAGCGACCAAGAACTCGACAGAGCCCAAGAGAAGAAAGCTCGAATGAATCAGAGGGAGAAGACCCAGATGATGACTATCTTGATCTCACTTATCACTATGACCATGGAGGTCTAGTGGTGGAAACACAACCCTTTCCAGTGCCCACTGTCGAGCAAGACCCCTCAGACGCAGTCATTCTTCCTGAGGGAGCTCCAGGGACAACTGATGACCCGACGACACTGAACAAGACTATCCCATCCGCAGTGAGACCTACTGAAGGCAGTTTACCTGACCCAGATACAGCGAATCGGGAAAATTACTTACCTGACATGGATCAGGAAGAGAACAACCTACCTGAAAAGATCTTACCAGTTATGAGTTCAGAGGAGAACAATACTAACATGAATGAACCAGAAACCGAACCAGATGGACAGGAGAATGTCCAAGACAATGTGGAAAGAGAAGAGGAAAGAGATGTCAGAGATGGACAGGAGAATGTCCAAGACAATGTGGAAAGAGGAAAGGAAAGAGATGTCAGAGATGAACCCCCAAGAAGGTCGACAAGACATAGAGAACCTCCAAAAGTCCTGACTTATCCCCGACTAGGAAACCCACTAGTAACGATAATCCAGTCACTATTCCAGAGTCTAAGCTCAGTAATCACAGACTCTTTAGATGACTCCGACTCCCCAGAACCCCATAGGATTGTGATAATGTAGTCCTGAGATAATATGCACATGGACGTGCATTAGGATAGAAGGGGAGGATGTAACCCATGTTTCAGATTCATAACTATTTAGTCATGGGAACATAAATAGTTAATGCCATTGAATAAGAACATAAATAGTTATTGCTATTATGAAAGAACATAAGTAGTTAATATTATTGGGTACCAAGTCCTTTGAATTACAGCACTGCCCTTTAATTTACTTCATGACGTGAGATAGATATCACGACAGCCACGCCTTGCTTTACAGCAGGTGAATCTGCACTACGCGCAGATGAGACACACAGCATCCACGGAGATGACGCAGCTGAACGTTGCTGCTGCTGAGATGAAATAGCATGATAAAAACAGTTATCAAACAGTTATACGGCGTGGCAGTATAAACAGTGGGGCGGCGTGGCTCAGGGGTATAGCGGGTCCTACAACGATCGAAGGGTTGGTGGTTCGAATCCCGCTCAAGCCCATGTCCATCCCACTGCCGTTGTGTCCTTGGGCAAGACACTTAACCTACTTGCCTCGTATGAATGTGTATGCATGTGAATTATTATTATTATTATTAAAAGATTCCCCCAGTTGCAAAACCGAAGAAGTGTTGCAGTTAAAGTAACCTGTGGTTTTGGTGAGTTTCATCAACATTGTGCTGTTCATTGTCGAATATGCAAAATGGTTAGCTCCATGCTACAAGCTAATAATGCTACAAGCTAAATAACGTAGCTCATTCTTAAATGAAAACTAGGAAGGAACCATTTCAGAAGTACTTATAATTGTATTGATATGCTGTACGATAAAAACATGGTCTATATACATTTTGACTGTTTTGAGAGTTTAATATGGAACGTGAGGAATGTCCCATATGCTAGCGCACTTTAGCCTAACTTAGCATGGGACAGATGGACATTCCCACGTGCTGTGATACGATAGCCTACTTTAGCTTAGCATAGCTAAGATTGATTATTCATTCCGAAAGCAATGAAAGGATGATGAAGCGATAAAAGATGGTAAATAGCTTTTATTTTCTGAATGCCTGCTTGCAAGCAGGCCAGGTTTTTAGGTTTCCCCAGCACCCCGTTCCACCCTGGGAGCAGTTCCAGACCACCCATCACCACGTGTGCCCACGCGGGGACGAGGCGGTGTGCCGGACGATACAAGATTGCGAGCCAACCCACTGAACCTCTGATATAGCTCAAGGCTAATGCCAGCCTGATTCGAATACCCCTGTTGCTCAACTCCTGTTACCTCAACAGTCCGGTAGGGTTGAACTGATTGAACTTGAATCATAAGAACTTCCACGGATTGAACTGACATATATCCTTTTCTGATACACAAATTGATTGAACGAGAATACAAGGACATTCCAAGGGCTTCGACCCCGTTCACCTTTTGTTATTTTGATATTGTATTTTGTATTTGATTTGATTTAATTTGATATATGGGTACTGATATTTCTCCTATAAGAAGGGAGACTTAAATGGTAATTACACCCAGTAAGATACTTGAACCACTGATAAGATACTTGAACCACTGATAAGATACTTGAACCACTGATAAGATACTTGAACCATTGATATTCTCCTATAAGAAGGGAGACTTAAAGGGTAAATATGCCCAGTAAGATACCTGAACTACTGATGTTCTCTTGTAAAGAGGACGAGTTAAAGGGTCAATGTACCGAATAAGATACTTGAATCCTATTGATGACATTGATTATAGTTGAATCACTGATGGTTCTCCTGTAAAGAAAGAAGGTTTAAAGGGTAATTTCACCTAATAAGGTATTTGCATTCCCATAACCTAGAATATTCCATTTGGTACTTTTGTTGTGTTACACCTTCAAAGGAAGAGTTTAAAGGAGCATTTCACCTAATAAGGTATTTGCGTTCCCTGCACATTTAAAGGTTTAAATTAATATGTTTAAACATTTACCTATTGAAATGATAAACTGATATAGTGTTTACTAATGATAAATTGATATATAGTTTACTGACGATAAAAGGATACATCCAATATCCAACCTTGAACCTAGCTTTTAGCTAGAGATAACCTCAGAGACGTCTGAACCAAACCTAATGTGTTGATCCAATCAATCTATGACTTGATATCGAACTAACCCTCCTGAGAGGGGAGGTTACTGAAATAACCTAAAAGGGATACTTCAAACAACTACTACTTTGTACTATATGTCTATATGTCTGTATGTCTAGCTAGCGCGCTTATTAATAAACCGGTCATTATTATAATTCTGTCTCTGGTCCACTATTCTTTTAATTGTGCATATTACTCCTCTCCTCATTCAAACCTAGAACTGTGCCCGTGGCGAACAGCTGTTACAGTAAGTGACACAGGTGCTACACAAAGAACTGTGACTGACTGGGTAATACTAAGCTACGATCTGGCAGCATGATGACATCTGAGCCAGGTCTAAGTAGTTGAAGCAATCAGCACACAGATGTCATCAGCTGCACCCAGAGCTCACACACACCTCTTAGAGAGTGAGAGAGTAGACAGGAATAGGGCCTGACACATATGTTAATCATCTTATTTTAATATACATTTTAACCTGTTAAGCTGTAGGAATATTTCACCTAAAGGTACCTGCCTAAGTAACTGGACGATTGCTTCACTTCTGCAAGCTCAATTTGCATGTTCTTGGTATCTAGGAACATCTAGGGACCTGGGGGTATGTATTTCCAGTGTCAGAAATATTGTGTCCGTTACTAGGCTGAATAAATTGTAATGAAGAAAAGGAGAATATAAATTATGATTTATGATTTTTGCATCGTTGATCAAAAATGTATACGGGTAGGAGAAAATGCTCACTGGGCTCATTCACCACCTTATTGAGATCATGTGTACAAAAAATCTAAGCAAATGAATAAAAGGAAGATGATTGAACAGAGGGATTTGTAGATACAGTAATTAATGATAATCGATTTTAATTATAAATTCATATTTGACCTTGAACTTGACCTTGACCTTATTATGGCCAAATCATACATCTATCGATAGGAAAAATGCTCCTCTTTCCAATGGCAGGGTTGAATCTGGATTTAGACATTTCCTTGCGGTTTTTACGATAATTAGCATTTTCCGATAAATTCGTATTTCCGATAAATCGTATAAAACATCGGTAAAAATGAAAATATACACTTTGACTACTGTTTTTGATAGGGTTATGGTCTTTACTCTTGGCTACAAAAAAATAATATTTAAAAACATTAACCTCTTAACATCCAAGGGCCCACATGTGGACGATTCTTTGCCGACCTCTAGTGGCTCGGGTGTGCATTTCTTTTAATACAATATATAGATAGAATTAAAGCCCTATTTGTTGCCTGTCTATTGCCCTTTCAGGTGACAAAATCCGTTCAGCGGTTCTCGAGTTACATGCCGATACAGTATGTGAGGCGTGCCCCAAAGTACGCAAAAGTACACATTACCACCCCCGACTCCCGGGGTTCTAGCTCCGTCAATCATTTGGCGATCTCGACGATCATTGCACAGGGTTGTAGCCAATGAGTGTGGCTTTCCAATGATACCCCATGATATAATAATTGGGGATCTAATACGTTCTCTATTGATCGATTTATGATAAATAAAAGCAGGGTGGTACCTTAAGGCTTAACTGATGCACATCTTTGCTTTGAATTTGTTCTAATCTTTGTTTTTGTAAGCATGCAAATTCCTCTTATTCATACTGACTCATTTGAAACATCCTCTGGATATAGTCTACAGAAGCATCTTTTTTGTATTATTAATTGTGCAGTTTTAAAGTACACCAAATCTAAAAAAAAAAAAATCATTTTTTTAAGAGCACAGGTGAGTTTAATAATAATAATAATAATAATAAATCAAATTTCTATAGCGCCTTTCAGGAAACCCAAGGTCGCTTCACAATCAAGAGGGCTAGGGAAAGGGGGGGGGGGGTGAGGGCAGGTAAAGGATAATGAACCTAATCTAATCTAAACTAACTAATGGGGAAAAGCCTTGGTGAAAAGGTGTGTTTATAAATACTATATTGATTGGTTCATGATAATCAGCCCTGTTTACAATTATTTTACTATAGCTCTCTTCTGTAGCATAAACATTGGATTTGTGCTTGTTTTGTATGTGTTTCCCCGAACCTCCACACATTAATTAATTTGGATTGAGAATTATAAGGCACAGTTATCATTAACCAACACATAGCAAACATTTAACATGTCATTAATAACTCATTAACTAACAGTTTGTGAATTATCTATTAACTATTTACAAGGGATAGTTATTCTAAAGTGTTAATGATTTATCACTGTTTATTTACATACTGTAAATAGTGTGTGTGACCACCAAAGTTGTATCGACCACCAACGTACTCACCACTCTTCATACAGGAATTTTCAGAACTCATATCGATCTGCATTACCAGGTATGATCGAATCATTCTTAATGAAGATCTAAACATTCATATCAACAAAAGGATGACCCCAGGGGTTGCGAGTTTCTGAACCTATTGGACAGTCTTGGACTGATGCAACATGTTCACGAGGCCACCCACCAACATGGCAACACTCTGGACCTACTAATAACAAAAGGGCTAAACATTGAGAATGTATCAGTACAACAAATTCCTATTTCTGACCATTATTGTGTGTTCTATGGTACAAGTCTAATCTTACATAGGACCAGAAGCGAATTCCTAGTTCACAAAAGGCTTCTGGACGCTAGCGCTGAAGCAACATTCTCTAGTATGATGAAATCATATGACCAATGCAGTGAATCCTCCTTGAATCAGATAGTGCAAAACTTCCACAGCACCTTGTCAACAGTGTTTGATACTGTCGCCCCTCTGAAGGTTAAGAAGGTAAAAACTGATCGAATCTCTCCATGGCTAAATAACACCAATGTTAAAGATAACAAGAGAAAATGTAGGATAGCCAAGCGAAAATGGAGGTAATTCAAATTCAAACTCACAGCTCACTGTAATATATACAAAGACGCCATGGGCGCATACAATAAGGCAATACAACTTGCGAGAAAGGATTATTTTTCCAAAATGATCTCAGAAAATATGGGTAACTCCAGGGTACTTTTCTCCACCATCGACCGGCTGATTAACATGCCACCCCCCCCATATACCGCAGCAGTCAGCCACAAAGTGTGAAGAGCTCGCAGTTTTTTTTTGATGACAAGATATCTTTGATTAGAGCAAGCATTGTCTCTGATATAGATCTGGCTGAGAGTGGCAACCCACCTGAGATAACTATGGGGGAATTCACATGTATTACATTACCTGACCTCTGTAAGATTGTCTCTGAGTGTAATTCCGCCACTTCCTGCCTTGATCCTATACCAACAGCATTTCTCAAGCGGTGTTCGATAGTGTCTCAAATCATGTCCTTGAAATTATAAATATGTCGCTTCAAACAGGCACTTTTCCAGATGCATTCAAAACGGCTGTAGTAAAACCACTACTAAAGAAAACAAACTTAGATGTAAACGAACTAAAAAACTATAGGCCAATATCGAACCTTCCATTTATCAGCAAGATATTAGAAAAGATAGTATCAGAGGCGGTTAGGTGGCCGAGCGGAGATTGCGTTCGTCACCAACCCCGGAGCTGTGAGCTGGATTCGCCTGTTCGAATCCAGCTCACAGCTCCGGGGTTGTCACCAGCTTGGCTGGCCGTCTGCACTAATACAATTGGCTGTATTAGAGGGTGGGAGAAGCTGGCGGGGTGGGTCCGGGTCGTTGTAAACAGCGACTCCTACAGTTCGGTCGGGGCGCCTGCTAAGCGCGGATAGGACTTGAGGGGGATAGTGTGATCCTCCCACACGCTACGCCCTCTCGATGAGAATCCGCGCTGCCAGGTGAAAAGAAGCGGTGATTGGCTGGACGTGTGTCGGAGGAAGCACGTGGTAGCCTCCACTCTCCCAGATGATCTGACTGTGGGGGGTAAGTGCGCAGCGACCAGGAAGGGACTGGGAATTGGCATACGACTAACATTGGGATGGGAGAAAATCGGAGGAAAATGGAGGGGGAAAAATATCAATAAAAAAAAAAATAAAGATAGTATCAGTACAAATAAACTCCTTTCTCAAAGATAATAACATCATGGAGGAATTACAATCAGGCTTCAGAACAAATCACAGCACTGAAACTGCCCTTACTAAAATAGTTAGTGACCTCAGGCTAAACTCCGATGCTGGCAAAGTCTCAATTCTTGTCCTACTGGACCTTAGTGCAGCGTTTGATACGATTGACCATAATATCCTGATCAGTCGTCTTGAAAGACTGGTTGGTTTTTCCGGTCATGTACTGAATTGGCTCAGAACATACATTAAGGGGAGAAAGTTCTATGTTAAGCTTGGAGACAATGTATCCGAGCAACATGACAGCAACTTTGGAGTTGCACAAGGAAGCTGCCTTGGTCCATTACTCTTCTCGCTATATATGCTGCCCCTCTGGGACATCATTAGACACCACAATGTATGCTTCCATAGTTATGCTGATGATACACAACTATATATCTCTGCAGAACCAAATAACACTACAGCCATACAGTCCATTACAAACTGTCTTTTAGCAATAAATAAGTGGATGAACAATAACTTCCTAAAATTAAACGAAAGCAAGACCGAAATCCTATTGATCGGCCCAAAAGCGAAAAGGGAAATGCTGTGTGGAAACCTGGGGAGTCTGTCATCCTATGTAAAGACTGAGGTTACAAGCCTAGGTGTGATTTTGGACTCAGACCTGACCTTTAAGTCCCATATTAATAAGGCCATGAGAACGTCATTCTTTCACCTAAGAAACATAGCGAAAGTAAGACCATTCGTAAATAAAAAGGATGCAGAGACACTGATTCATGCCTTTATCTCAAGCCGGCTTGACTATTGTAATGCACTGTTCACGGGTCTTCCCAAAGCAACCATTGGGAAGCTTCAGCTTATCCAAAACTCTGCAGCTCGATTACTAACTCGTACAAAGAGAAGAGAACATATCACTCCAGTCCTAGCCACACTGCACTGGCTGCCAATAACTTATAGAATTGATTTTAAGGTCCTTTTCCTGACATATAAAGCTCTTAACACTTTGAGTGCCGGGACACATCTTTTCACGTCTTTGCTGGCCATGCTAAAGTTGCCGGGGGACGCTGTACAGCGTCCTTATATCAATATTTCAAAAATCTGCGATCGGATTCATAATGTCCCTCCGCTGGCCTGAGATCCACCAGCAGGACCCACTGAGCTCTCTGGCGGTTCAGGAGCGCCATCTGGTGGCCGATCGGCGCAATCGCCAAAACAGGATGTTGAATAGAGGTTGTCATGACGACCGTAGTACTTCCGGGCGCTCGCTATGGTTCATGGGACTCTGGCTCGTCCCGCTACACGGTGATCGATTGGCAATAACTCGATAAACAACATGATTTGGACGTATATACCATTATACAAGCTGGAGATGGACCGGGTAAAAATATATCCCATAATGATAAAATGTCTACTCGACGATGATCGCCCAACGGCGCGCGGAGACTGGGGTGAGTTTCAGCGTGTAACGTTACCGTCTTAGATACTAACTGCTATTATCAACATTTGACCCACATTAGATGATTGGTATAACGCTGCCCACGGAATTATAAACGCCCCCTCGCCATCCGGTCAACATCAGATGACGTGTAGTAACTTCTAGAAGTACGTCTAGTTGGAATTTTTTATATCGCGCTGATTGCCATCAAACTGTATTTCATCATCAATATAATGCATTTGGGGCTATAAATCACGTTCTGGAGAAAGCTGCAGAAAGAGATGAAAACATACTTATACATTAGACCATACTTTACTATGAATATGTGAATGAAAAAGTTTAACGTTGCTACACAATGAACAATACATATAGGACTTTGAATGGGCCCTAATAATGGCAATGTAGCAATAGAATTTAAAAAGTTATAGCCCTGCAAAGAAGGGGACTTTCTCCATAGACAAATAGCGCTGGCAATCTATGGTATATCATGAATTTAACCTTAGGCAACCAAAGTGTTAATGAGCAAGGCCCAAAATACATAGCAAATTCCCTAGTTAGTTATCTGCCCTCAAGAACGCTACGGTCATCCACTACAGGTTTATTAGACACACCCAGAAACCAAAAGAGGATCGGAAGTACGGCATTTGCCAACTATGCCCCAAAACTATGGAACACGCTACCAACGCAGGAACGCCAGCTACATACACATTTTTTAAGGAAAATTTCAAACGTACCTATACAGTCTAGCTTACAAATAGTGTAGGCTACCATGCCTTAGGGAAAGTGAGTATCTTATTGAAATGTTTTTATTATTATGTGTTTTTAATTTTATGAGTTGATCTTTTACTAAAATGTTATTTTACTGTGCTTTGCCTATTGCCGTACTTTTATTACTGTTGTCTTATTATATGTTTGTGTACAGCACTTTGAGCTGCATGACATGTATGAAAGGTGCTTTATAAATTTTTACTTACTTACTTACTTACTTACTTACTTACTTACTTACTTACTTACTTACTTACTTACTTACTTACTTACTTACTTACTTACTTACTTACTTACTTACTTACTTACTTACTTACTTACTTACTTACTTACTTACTTACTTACTTACTTACTTACTTACTGATATATTATCAAAAACATAGCTGTCAGTATCAGTGTGGAAAATGTCAGACATCAAAATGAACAAGATCTCTTATTTTTTATTGATAAATTTTTTAGGCATTTCTTTCTTATTTTATTTGAAAGCACTCTAGAGACTGACAGGAAGGGTGTGAGGGAGAAGGAGAGGTCGTGACCCAAACCCACAATGCCACAGGCACATGATATTCCAGTCCACCGAGAGCAGTGTGGAAAAAGAGCAAAGCCTTTACTTAGAGGTGCTATAGATAAAATTGTATGTAGACTAATCATTTAAAGGTCCCATGTTTTGATATTCCTTTCACTATTTGGGCAATGTTACACAATTCCTGTGAGTCTATGGAACACATCTGTAATAATTTTTTTTTTTAATTCATTGTTTTGTATTTCTAATCAAGTACTCTAAAGCAGCATTTTTCCACTTCAAGATTTCAAGCTGTTTTGGTCTGGGCTCCGCCCATACTCGCAAAGCGCTTTGAGTGACAGACATAGAGAGATAGACAGGGAGACTAATTAATTTCGCCGCGGGGGGGGGCATAATCCCACGGGACAATGCATTGGACAATGCATTGGTAACTTGTTTCAAATGAGAATATATACCCAGTGAATATTATTGCACGGATCGGAATACGCGTGGGAGTGTGCGTGTGCGCTATGATATTTCGCAACAGGTTGACGTGACGCGAGTGCCGACAGAGAGAGCAGAGAACGAGTGAGCGAGAGAGAGGGAGAGGGAGAGAGAGGGATACGGAGCATTTACACACACTGTGTAAATGCTCCGTATCCCTCTCTCTCCCTCTCTCTCTATCTCTCCCTCTCTCTCGCTCGTTCTCTGCTCTCTCTCTGTCGGCACCCGCGCCACGGCAACCCGTTTGAGGAAGTGTCAGTATTTCCACTCGCTCTGTTGTTGAGCGAATTGTTGATTGTGGGCGGTGACTACAACCAGTGCCTTATTCACGTCACCAAAACAGTCAAATCAGAATAGCTTAGTTCAGTGGGGGAGGATCTTGTGAACTCGAGACTGGACTGATGAGCCAAAATGAGAATTAGAGACACAGACCCCATTGATACAACCCCACATTGCTATAAAACAATGCTAAACACTGGAAAAGGCCATTTATAAGACATGGGACCTTTAAAAAAAACACAATACATCCACAACGCTTTTAAAATGGTGCAGAATAAAATGATTGACTTGTGAATTTATCATTAGGAAATGTTGGTGGGTCGAAGATTTATTTGACATGTTACATGAAGTTTACATGTTACTTCCGATTTCCCATTGGGATGCACCTGATTGGATAAAACGTACTGCTAGTTGAGAGGTCTGAGTTTGGTCTGACATGCTGGTGCTCATTGTGACATCTAGTGGCTGAATGTTATCTATAGCACCTTTAAGGAGAAGCAGAAATAGAAATGCCTAATTGAATAGTACTCTGGTGAAAGTAAAAGTCCTGCATGCAATGTTCTACTAACATAAAAGTATAATATATTTCATCCATGGCATTCATGGCATCACAAGCTTCTGCGCTTCATGGTGGGCGTGGGGTCGATTCCATTTACGTTTGATTGACATGGTAAATTACCCACGCCCTCAAAATCGAATTACATTGGACATTAAGTTTTGGTGTTCGCCCTGGTGCAGAGTAACGTGTTCTCAGGGATTAGGTACTTTTCCAGGAAGAGAAAAAACTATGGATATTAAACATGTGCTTTGAATTAGTACATGAAAGTACTAAAACACAATACAAATACTCTCAGAAAAGTACATACTGTATGGGTAGAAATGTACTTTTAACACACTTAATATACAAAAAATATACATCAGTATGGGAAAATATACAAAGTTTTTACTTGGGCATTGTAGAGTATTTAATTTCAGCGGGAGGAGCTGCACCCAACACCTCGCTCACAAGATTTTAATCAGTCAATTGGTATGATGACAGATAAAATGATGAATTATCCTTTAAGAACCATAAATAAATGTGATTCACTAACAACCAGAAAACGATGAATAAAAAGGAAATTATTTTTGTAAATGTGTTGGCACACAGTGATGAATAGATGAGAACTAGGTGCAGACAAAAGGGTCAAATAGAGGAAAGAAATGTGATCTTTTAAGTATCAAGCCACAGTTGCCACTGTGGAACCAAGTTCCTACTGCAAAGGCCTCAGGTGGGAGGCGAACATCAGCTCCACTGCAAAAGAAAGTATGCTCAGCAGAGGATGTGCTGTACTTCCTGTGGCAGCTGAAGAAATTCAACCTGATGGTCCAATTCTACACCTCCTCCACCCACCTCACCTCAAGTAACCGTCTGGTTCAGGTCAGCCAGCGCTCGGGAGGAAGTCAGACCGTGATGCATCATCCGGTCAGCAGAGAGGATAATTGGCGGTGACCTTCCGACCCCCCAGGAAACTCAACAACACAAGGACCGTGCAAATAAGATTGACCCCTCACACCAGCCCACCGGATCTTTCACGCTCACCCTTCATGGAACTGTTTTCTTCCCCTCGAGCTGTGGCCCTCATTAACAGCTGCACTGAAAAAACCCTGGCCCTCCACCACATGACAGCCCTTCACATCCTGCAACTGCAATTCTTTTGACCACTGTATATACAGTGACAACAATAACATTCTAAGTTGTAGGAAATACAGTTGTGTGTCTTATTTTAGCTATTTATAAGGTGACCAAATCCCTATATGCAGGAGGCATGTTGATTTTGTGGGAGATTATGGTTTCAGCACCATGGAGAGTGCTTTGCTGATTTAATTTGTACAGTTTTTATTGGTTCGGATATGGTTCACATTGCCAATTGACAACCAAACCAAACTTTCTAAACAAAGCCATGTGATCAGGCAGGTCAGCCTTTTATTGGACATCATTTTGAATCCTGTTAAAATCCGGTTAAAAAAATGTAATCCATTTTGAAAGGACGTTTTGTCTTCATTCCTTTCGTCGAAGGCTGACTGCGCATAGGCACTGAGGAGTTGTAGCCTACGCTCACTCTGGGTTGTCAGGTTGTGCAGGAATAATTAAGTGTAGTATATGTAGGGGATAAGACTCAATCTAATCTGGAAACAGATATCCCCCATACAAAGCCAGATTTCATTCATGTCACTACACAACTTAATTCAAATTAAATTTATTTAATTTAATTAAAAGGCTGTCACAATTGCAAAAACAACCTACATTTCCAACCTAGTCACAAAAAAATCCAATAAACCCCAGGCCTTGTTCAAAGACCTAAACTCCCTCATCAACCCCTGTGCCACTCCCTCTGTTGTACCCTTATTAGCTCTATGTGAAGGCTTCCAACATTTCTTCCTCAGCAAAGTCTCTGCCATCAGATCTCTCTCCCCCTTGCCCCCCGCCCCCTCTTCTTCCCTCCCACCCACTGCCTGCTGTTTTTGACCAGTTTGCCCCGGTCTCCCTCTCCTCCCTTTCCGATGCTATTAAACACCTGCGACCAACAAACTGCCCCTCTGATGCACTCCCCTCGCGCATCCTAAAGGAAGTACCTGACTCTGTCCTCCCCGTATTATTACCACTACTAAATGCCTGCCTCAGCACTGGATGTGTCCCGGCTGCCTTCAAGCATGCTGTGGTCCAGCCCCGGATAAAGAAGCCCAACCTCGATCCCTCGGTCTTTGCAAATTTTAGACCCATCTCACAATTACCATTTTTATCAAGGAGCACATAGTCTACACACAGCTACAATCATTCCTTGAACATTCATTCATTATTCATGATAAATTCCAATCTGGCTTTAAACCACGACACAGCACTGAAACGGCCCTCCTCCGTGTCTTAAATGACCTGATTTCAGCTGCTGATGCAGGCAACCCATCCCTACTACTCCTTGACCTCACAGCCGCCTTTGACACGGTAGATCACAACATCCTTTTAGCTCGCCTCGAGCATCACATAGGCCTTAGGGGCCCCGCCTTAGACTGGTTCCGGTCCTACTTATGCAACCGGACCTTCTCTGTCCAACTTGGTGACTTCACTTCCTCTGTGGCCCCCCTCACCTGTGGGGTGCCCCAAGGCTCGATATTGGGTCCCACCCTCTTCCTCTTATATATACTCCCCCTAGGCCAGATCTTGGCAAAACATAACATAAGCGCACCACGGTTCGATTCAACCAGAGGGAAATTAGCTTTGACTTAAATCTCACACTTTACGGGCTCCACATAAAAAATTGCCATGGTACTCAATGTGTGCCCCGGTCAATGATGGCTGCATTAAGTAAAAGTCTTTCAGCAGGTACCAGTAGGTGCACGGAACAGTCCAATAGGCGGAGCAAGACACTGAGCCAGCATACATAAAATTTGGATTTAGTATCACCAGGCGTGCATAAGAACAGATAATGAAATCTACTGTATGGACAGTAGGTTTATTATTCTGACCAGAGTGCCGCCATTTTGAAACTAATTTCAAATCTGATTGTTGCTACATGCTAAAAATAGGGAAGAGAAACTAACTGCGCTCCAATATATGTCAATAACGTTAAGTTTTGTGGTTTATTATCCAGAGTAATAAGAGATATTAAAAAAATTCATACAGAAGTAATTAGCTTGAAGCCCCATAGAGGCCTTTGGGAAGTGTCGTTCTAAAAAATTCCAATGCTCATTTAAAGCGCTCGATGTCCTCTTCAAAATGGCGTACAATTCCCATCGGTCAATTTTTCATAATGGCTGACTTTCTCGATCAAAACAGCACAAAAACGAATACTAAAATCGCACTAATAACACTTTAACCTATTGGTAAACTAACGTATTGATGATAATATACATTATAACTGCTGTTGTGACATGGTTAGGATGTTTATACTTGAATACGTTTGAGAAAAAAACCGATAATTTTGTCAGACAGTCTGGAGAGGTTGATTTATGTGATTTACGTGATGTCATTTGCGGTCTGCCAAAGGACTGCACGGGCAGAAGAGGTTAAGTACTTACTTACTTAGGCCTTTAAATTCCCAAAGGAACATAGGCCATTGACGAAGCTCCTCCATCCTCTCCGGTCTTGTGCCCTCCGCTCCAGATATTGCCAGAACAGCCCTTCTTTCTTCATCTCCTGTTCTGTGGTTCTTCTCCAGGTGGTTTTCAGTCTGCCTCTCTTCCTCCTGCCCTGTGGGTTCCATGTCAGCGCCCGCTTTGTGATTGATTTCTTTCTTCTGAGTGTGTGACCTATCCACTTCCACTTCCTCCTCTGGATTTTTATTTCTATTTTGTCCTGTTTGGTGAGTTCCCACAGGTTGGTGTTATAGATGGTGTTGGACCAGTATATTCCCAGGAGGCATCTGAGGCACCGGTTGGTGAAGGTCTGCAGCTTATTGAGTATAGTGGTGGTGGTTTTCCAGGATTTTGAGCCATATAGTAGAGTGGTCTTTACGTTTGAGTTGAAGATTTGTAGCTTGGTCTTGAGTGACAGATTTTCTGCCTTCCAGATATTGTTTAGCATGTTGAATGTTGTCCTTGCCTTTCCATTCCTGGCTTGGATATCGTCTTCCGTACCCCCTTCCACAGAAATGATGCTTCCAAGTTATGTGAAGCTGTTTACATCCTCTAATGGGTTTTGTTCCATGGTTATGGGTGTGTTGTTCTTGCTGTTGATACACATTACTTTGGTTTTGGATGAGTTTATTTTGAGCCTGAGCAGAGAAGCAGTTTCTTCCAGTTTTCCAGATTTTTCCTGCATCTGTTGATGTGTGTGAGCCAGTAGTGCCAGGTCATCAGCGAAATCCAGATCTTCCAGCTGCTCTGTCAAGCTCCATTGTATGCCGGTTTTTCTGTTGCTGGTTGTTTCTTTCATCACCCAGTCTATGCAGAGGAGTAAAAGAAAGGGTGAGGGCAGGTACCCCTGCCGCACACCAGTCAGGACCTTGAAAGTTTCTGATATACATCCTTCATGGAGGACTTGACATCTCCTCCCTTGGTAGGCGTTCCTTATGATGTTGATGATCTTTGCTGGGATCCCATAGTGGGCCATCAGTTTCCACAGCATTTCCCTATCCACGCTGTTAAAGGCCTTCTCAAAATCTATGAAATTCACATAGCCAGCCTGGTTTTCCCTCAGTTTCTCATCGACCCACTTCTGGAGCCTTTCCAGCAGGATGTGGTTGAGCAAATGAGCACCTTCCCAGGTGTTGAAACGAGCATTATTCCTCTGTAGTTTTTACATTCCCTGAGGTCTCCTTTCTGAGGAGTACCCCCTGTGGGGTTTTGATGTGTGCCTGTGTGTCTGAATTTGCCTGTGAGCTTTTTGGTAGTTAGATATAGGTCCTTCAGGTTGTTCTTTCCCGCTGCTTCCTCTGCTTGTTGTGCTAAATCCTCAATGTATTTCTTCTTGTCTCTGCTTATACTTCTTTTCACTTCCTTGTTTGCAGCTGCATATTCTTTCTGTGCTACCGCCTTGGTGGCTCTGGTTTTACTTCTATTTACTGCCTCTTTTTTCTTCCTCCCCTCGATCACTTTTCTGTCTGAATCCCCGGATAGCCAGGGTTTGTTGGCTGACTTCCTTCTCCCTACCACTTTCTCACATGTGTCTTTCCACATGGTTTTCAGACCCTTCCATATCTCCTCCACATCATTTAGAGTTTCTATTTCTAACGATTGATACCGGTTGTGTAGTGGCACTTTGTAGAGTTCTGATGCACAGGTCTATATCCTGAAAAAGCTGTGTGTTGAATTTGACCCTTCCTTCTCTGTGCTTCATGCATTTTAACTTCAGCTGGATCTTTGCTGTAAGGAGGTGGTGGTCAGATCCTGCTTCTGCTCCTCTTCTGACATCCAGCGAAGAGTGCATACACATTTGGCTTATGCAGATGTGGTCTATCTGGTTTTCTGTGGTGTGGTAAGGAGACACCCAGGTGGCTTTATGGATGTTCTTGTGTTGGAATACTGACCCACCGATGACCAAGTTGTTGTCTGCACATGCTGCTGCGAACCTCTCTCCATTTTAATTCATGGTGCCTAGTCCTTCTCTACCCATTCAAAGCCGTATTTCCCCCTATCTTAGCGTTCATGTCTCCCATCAAGATCATGATGTCCTTTCCTTTCCTGGCCTCGAGAATGGTGTATAGTTGGTTGTAGAATTGATCCTTGGTTTCATCATCAGTGTCATTGGTGGGGGCGTAGCATTGTACAACTTGGAGGTTTATATTCTTGTGTGTGGTTTGAAATTTGGCTGTGATGATCCGTGAGTTGATGGGTTCTCAGCTGATAAGGGCCCTCTGTGCTTCTTTGGACAGCATGAACGCTACTCCCTCAGTGTGTGGTGCAGAGTCCTCTGGATGTCCTGAGTAGAGTATGGTCTCTCCACTTGCCAGCTTGACCTGCCCTGACTGGAGCCACCTGGTTTCTCCCAGACCAAGGAGAGATATCCTGTACCTCTTCCTCTCCTCCGCAATCACTGCTGCCTTTCCTCCAGCATACATGGTCATCACGTTCCATGTCGCTATTGTGGTGGGTTGCCTCAAGGTCAGAAACTTTGAGTGAAGAGGCTTCCTTCACAAGACGTAAGGATTTTTTAAGTTTCGTCGATGTTTCTGTAGCTATATGTTTTTTTTTACGGGATAGGGTCACTGGCCCCAAGCCCAACCCCCATCTCTGGGGGAGTGTTTTGGATTTGGCTTGTTAGTCCTCTTCCCACATCTATTATATTCCAGGTGATGGATTGCAGCCTCATACCATTTAAGGCCAGACAGGCTGTGGGTTGTGTACAAGCTGTCTCGGCACGTCAAGCCCAACCAACTCCTGCTACTGTGTATTGAAAGCTGCACTGGGCGAGCTAACCCTACCAGCAATGCGATTATGAAGAAACTGAAAAGTGCTTCTGTGTGTGTGTTCATGCATGTTTGTGTGTCCATTTGTTTATGTTCTACACATCCTTCGAGTCCACGTTTCTGTGTATATGTAATATTTGCCCATACAGAAATGTCATGGATGAAAGCGCAAGCTCAACACTGTGATATGTCTGGTCCACTACAGTGACGAACCTTGTGCACTGCAGCGCCACTTGCATAATTGAATGCCCTTTGAGGTTAAGAAAGCCCCCGGAATTCATTATTTTGACCATTTTAAAGGTGATATAGATAACATTCAGCCACTAGATGTTGCACCAGACCAAGACAATGGCGTGCTTACATAGGATTACAACGTACACTGTACCATTGAACAAAATTCAGATCAAACTGTCAAACTAGTTTGTACAAACTAGTTTGTCAGAAACATATTTTAGGTTCAACCTTAGGTTGAAAAAGAGAAAGTTGACGAGTGAGAAAGTGAGAGAAACAGGAACTTCTCAACTAGCAGCATGTTTATCCAATCAGGTGCATTCCACATGGGGAAATGGGAAGTACATAACATGTAAATAACAATATACATTTTGGACCTGCCAAATTTCTTTAATGATTCAAATTTAGTATCAATATTTTGGGGGGGAGTAAAGCAATACTTTTATTCCACATCTTTCTAAAAGCTCTGTGGATGTATTATTAAAAAAAAGGTTAGTCCACATACAAATTTCATCTATAACATCTCTAAATGAACCGGGAGTACTGAACCCCCCAAAAACTACACTATGTGGGTTTACAGTTTGATCTGTCACTCTCTTCTGGTGATGTGAGGTCGCGTTGGGTCCTTCTGCAGCTGGGCATCCAGAGTGTCACAGTGCTTCACGAGGAAAGCAGAGTGAGGGAAGCGGTGTGCTAATATCAGAGAGCCATCGTTTCTCACCTCGATGACCCAGAGACCAATTTAAGCGGAGCCCATCTGACCAGCTGCTCGGTGAGCAGCTACTGATTAGCTCCCCAAGGAGCAGGAGGAGAAGTAGGGGAGGTAGAGGCACAGAGGTTTGGAAGTCCGGCTGCTTGCTTATTCCGTCCTTGATTAGCATGGGCCTGGTATTAGCATAACGTATGGAAACCTCTGGATTTATCCAAACTGGGCTGAAATACAGTCTCGACATCCTTGGTGGGGAAACTGTACTGTTGAGAACTTGTTTTCAGGAATTCTAAAGATTTAAAAATAATTTAGCGTTTGAGAATTTTGTATTTCATGTGGCAGCAGATAGCTTCCCCAAGAGTATTTCCCTCACTTCTCATCACACCCATAAAACTAAATAGGACACAAATAACATTCATGTGGTCCATATATGAACTTTTGTGGCACGATACTAGACTGCTATTTTTTTTTAACCATGGGGAGATTTCAGTTGACTTCTTTTTAACCTTCAGTGGAGCAACAGAATCTAAAGTAAGTGACAAGGTGTTTTCAACCATGTAGTAGGACAGCAAGTTAGAGCGACCACAGAGAAACCGTCAATGAACAATTACCGTCCAAATATCAAAACACTCATCTCCAAAGTTGTTTTGTTGGTTTTTCTGTCCTGTGCTCACCATTTTGTGCTACATACTAAATAATATTTATAATATTTATAATATTATATATATATATATATATATATATATATATATATATATATATATATATATATATATATATATATATATATATATATATATATATATATATATATATATATATATATTATAAATAAATAAATAAATAAATATAAATATAATATAATATTATTGGCAAACTAAGTAGACTACTGTTTACTAATAAAATTTTCATTCAATCAATCAATCTGCACGGTGATTGATTGAATGAAAATTTTATGAACAGATTGCAGAATGGGTACAATACAGTACGGCTCAATACACACAATTGCTAAAGGGGATGCAGACCAGAGAAAGACTTTCGTCTTGTTTACATCAGGGTCCCCCATTTTCATTTCATAATGAATTGTAAGTAAGGGTGCAACTTGCTCTGTGCAATCCATTCTTTGTGGATTGTGTCTCAGGAGATCTCTTTTGCAATTTTTCCAGGCAAAGGGAATTTGGATTAATACAATGGTTGTCACTCTCTTTCATAAGTGAACTGTGTGGGCGGCTAGGTGGTGCAGTGGGCAAGGCGCTCACCACCAATGCAGGAGACGCTGGGTTCGAGCCCAGCTCTCCGCATTGCTATCAGCTTGGCTGGTCGTTCATACTAATACAATTGGCAGTATTAGGGGGTGGGAAGCTGATGGGTGGGGATCCGACGTTGTGGACAGCGACTCCTACAGGTCGGTTGGTGCGCCTGCGCAGCAGAATCAGGAAGCGATGGGGGCGGCGTGCCCTCCAAACGCAGACCCCCGACGCTGAGAGATCGCGCTGTGCAGGTGAAAAGATGCGACTGCTGCTTCCTCGAGTACCGGAGGGCAGTGGCGGACTGGCCATCGGGACGTTCGGGACGAATCCCGATGGGCCGGAACCAAAGTGGGCTGGTCCAAAACTTTTTTTTTAACTTTTTTTTTTTAACTTTTTTTTTGGGCCAGTGTGTGGGCCAGTGTGTGGGCCACTAATGTGGGCCGGTGTGTGGGCCAGTGTGTGGGCCAGTGTGTGGGCCAGTGTGTGAGTCGGTGTGTGGGCCACTAATGTGGGCCAGTGTGTGGGCCGGTGTGTGGGCCAGTGTGTGGGCCGGTGTGTGGGCCAGTGTGTGAGTCGGTGTGTGGGCCACTAATGTGGGCCAGTGTGTGGGCCGGTGTGTGGGCCAGTATGTGGGACGGTGTGTGGGCCGGTGTGTGGGCCGGTGTGTGGGCCGGTGTGTGAGTCGGTGTGTGGGCCACTAATGTGGGCCAGTGTGTGTGCCGGTGTGTGGGCCAGTATGTAGGCCGGTGTGTGGGCCGGTGTGTGGGCCAGTGTGTGGGCCGGTGTGTGGGCCAGTGTGTGGGCCAGTGTGTGGGCCGGTGTGTGGGCCGGTGTAGTGTGTGGGCCGGTGTAGTGTGTGGGCCAGTGTGTGGGCCGTATGTGGGCCGGTGTGTGGGCCATTATGTGGGCCGGTGTGTGGGCCAGTGTGTGGGCCGGCAATAAAACAATAAACAAGTTGCATAAACTAAATCAGATTAAAAATGATCACAGTTCTGGTTTGCCTTAAGATGCAGTTTAAGATGGGTCTTGAACATGGAGTATGTAGGGCACTCTCTAATCACAACTGGTAGGCTATTCCAGTAGTTACCACTTTTAACAGAGAACACAGTTTTTGCAATGGTAGTATACCGAAAAGGCACCTTACAGTCCCCTCTACTGATGGCCCTGGTGGTAATGCCAGTGTCTGCTTTCTGTTGGATGAACTCATTCAATGGGGGAGGGGCAAGTCCATGCAGAACCTTGTACATGAAGCAAGTATATTTGAAAACTTGGAAATTCTCGAAACTTAGCATGTTATGTTTTTCTAAAACATTACAGTGATGAAATGAAATTGGTTTCCTATCAAATACTTTTATGGCTTTTTTGTAGAGTAATTCTATTGGTGTAAGAGTAGTGACATATGAAAGAGACCAGTTGATAAAACAGTACTCGATGTGTGATAAAATCATTGAATGCAGAAACATCCTTGCAGCATTAACTGGCAGGTAGGGCCTGATCTGCCTGAAGTTTTCGATGTTAAACTTGACTGTGTTTGTCACTTTCTTCACATTACTTTTTGAAGGTCAATGTAGAGTCCAATGTGACCCCAAGATACTTGAATTAATGTACAATGTCCAGCTCCGCCTCTCCCAGAAACACATTAGAGTGAGTGACCTCTACTGGTGACTTTGTGAACATCATACACACTGTTTTCTTGGTGTTAAGTGAAAGACATGCTTTTGTTAGCCAGTCTTGAATGAGACATGAGACATCAGTGAATGAGATTCACGTTTCCTCCCAACCGCGAGTAGGCCTAGAAGCGCAGAAATGGAGAATGCAAAAAAAGAAAGGGTGGAGCTGAAAAAGCTAGAATTGCCAGTAAAAGACGCAGAACAATGTTCTAAAATGACAGACATGTTTAGTAGAGGAAGGGCTGGCGTTAGAGTAGCTGCTGCTGCTAATGATGATGAAGTTCAAGTGGAAGGAACCAACAGTAACATGACAGGTACGTGCAGTAGCCTAGTGCATATTCTACTGTTGGTGTGTGCCGGTTCATGAGGGCTAGCTAGCCTATACTAGTTCTTGCAGTGATTTCAGTCATTCTATTACAAGAAAATGTGCTTTCCGTATTCCTGATTCCTTACAGCACGTGGACGTAAATAGTCGTGACTCGTGACGTTTTTTCTCTGACTAAAAGTTTAGTTAGCAATGTTAGGACTAGTGCCCACCACAGCATCAGAAGCTAAAGTGCTAACCTAGAGAGCCAATCAGAACCTAGGACGGGCTGCAAATTAATTGGCTACTAATATTATAATAGTAAATACTCAAATAAAATACTATTATGTTCCCTTTCAAATTTTCATGTTGATATAATATTGGTAATCTAATTGATTGAATTGATTAGTTGCCATTTTACATGCTTAAATAAGATGTACCTTAGAATTCCCAACAGTTAGCCATGTTCTCGATTAGTCTCATCTACATGTTTGTAGATAACCACAGCTAACTAGCTTAAGCTAACAACTAGGTCAACTACTACCCCGTAGTTAAACAAATGTGATTGCATATAACAGCTAACTGCTACAGCTAAGTTGGTAGTTAGCCTATTCCATTAATGTTGAATGTATTTATGAAGGTTGTTGATGGTGGTTGGCGCTGAATAGCAGACATGATTCCGTCAGTCTGCCACAGGGAAGCTGTGTTTGCTGATGCTGCTCACGACCACCAGTAGCGTATGACTGTGTGAGTGTGAATGCTTGATGGTTTCTGTGAAGCGCTTTGTGGAACAATGCTGATATACAGTTAAGAATGAGTAATTCGCTTTTGGTTTTTAAGAAAATGGTTTGTAAAGCTATTTTTGAAAACTACAAGGGTGAATAATACTGTTTTTTTTGCTATTTTCTTTTAGAATACTGTTTTGGAGTCTTAATTTTTTTAATTTTTGTTAAGAATATAGGACAGGCATAGGCTATATAAGCATTGCTTCAGTCTGTACCTTTTCAGTCACTGTAAAATCAAATATTGTTAAATGATGGTGTATATTGTATTGTGTGAGATGATGACTGAATAAACTACTACTACTACTACTACTACTACTACTACTACTACTACTACTACTACTACTACTACTACTACTACTACTACTACTACTACTACTACTACTACTTTGGGTGTTTTCAAAAGGCTGAAAAACACCATTATTCAAGCCATTATTATTGATTGCTGATGTTCTTCTTATGCAGTTGACTCTGAGGAAAGAGAGAGCGCCCAGTCCAGCACAGCTGACCCTGAGGGGAGAGAGAGTGCCCAGTCCAGCACAGCTGACCCTGAGGGGAGAGAGAGAGCCCAGTCCAGACAGACAGACACACAGAGAGAGACAGAGAGAGAGACAGAGAGAGAGAGACACAGAGAGAGAGACACACAGAGAGAGGGAGAGACACAGAGAGAGAGAGACACACACACACACACACACACACACACAGAGACACATACACAAAGAGAGAGAGAGAGAGAGAGAGATAGAGAGAGAGAGAGAGAGAGAGAGAGAGAGAGAGAGAGAGAGAGAGAGAGAGAGAGAGAAAACAAGCTCTTGGAATGGGTGTCTGGGAGGAAGTGGGGGGTCTTTCGATGTTGATTAAACGGCAAGCAACTAATGTCATGAGTGCCAAATTAAAGGACAATAAATCCAATGTAACTGAAATTGTGTAGCACAGACCTTTTCTATGGATCAAAACCTCAATATTATTATGGTGTAGTTAATACTTCATGTATCCTTAATCCCTAGGCTAATGAGGCACTAAGATGTTAGTAAAAAAAAAAAAACATATGCCAATGACAGGAAGTAACGGTATATGTATGTGTGTGTCTGTGTGTGTGTGTGTGTGTGTGTGTGTGCACTGTGCATGAGTGCACATCTAGGGGCGGTGTGTAGATTTGGTCTCCCTGATGTTGACTCCTTAGCCACAGCCTTGGGTTGTTTAATACTGGACAAGTGTTTCATAACGGCCGTTGTGTGGGCCGGTTTCGGGGCCGGTGCGTGGGCCGGTGTGTGGGCTGGTGCGTCTGAATGTCCCGGGCTGAATTTGTGTCCCAGTCCGCCACTGCCGGAGGGGACACATGATGTAAGGCTTAGTCCACATTTCAGCCGGCTTGTGGGAGGCATGGCCTAACAGCGTTCGAGACAGGGGAGGGTAGAATTGGACGATACAAAATTGGGATGGGAGAAAAATAGAAAATGGGAGAAAAAGTAGATAAAAAAAATATTAAATAAGTGAACTGTGTGTGAACTGGATTCATTCCACCAATCCAGTCCGATTTGGACTTTGGGATTTTTTTTTACCAAGAGGTATTACTTTTCTGAACACCCCTCAAGATGAATGACATATTTAACTTCCAGAAAAATATATTTTCCCATCTCAGGCATGAAATCTCTATTATTTTTGGTCATTATTGTATGATATGGACACCATTATTCTTCAACCCCGTTACGGACACTCTGGAAGCTCTCTGAATTAGATTAAAACATGTATTTGTGCTAAAGTCAACATTTCTATAATAATTAGATGTCCTTCACACCATTTCTATAATTGCTCGTCTAAAAATTTCGTAAAATCCCACACTTTTGCTATTCTGAACCCTGAAATTTGCCTTTTTTTTTACAGCGGCCACAAGCTTTTTCATCAGAAATGTGATTTGACCTCAGATTTGAACTAAAATCGATATTCTTATGTTTGCTCTAAACGTTTCAGACAAAATTATTCAAAAGTTGAATTTGTTTTTCATAAACTTAAAGAAATAATTAATAAACATGTAGCTGTAACAGGGTTGAGTCTAGGGTAACGTGTGAGCACACACACACAGCAACATGCACATTACAATTAATATGTATGTGGCATAAGCATGTTGAAAAAGCTCAATAATTAATTTAACTATTATTGTATAACTTCAAAATCAGTGTTAAAATCACAACCCTGTTACAATCTCACAACCCTGTTACATTCAAACGTTACATTCAAACGGGGTTGAGTGTAACAGTGTTGTGATTTTTTGCACAAAATGGTTGCTACTCCACATGTGGTGAATACCAGGAGAGCACATGACATGCATGATATTAAGAAAGCATCTACATATTTTTTATAACAAAGATCATATTCACAAGTAATAGTTTGCTATATTTTTTTCAAGTAACGGTGTTGAGTAATTATGCTTGACTACCATAATATTACATGATAAATGACTGAAAACATAGTACAATGAGGTAGCTACTTGCCTGTTTCTGGTGTTGTGTTCTCCAAAAGACTTCAAAGTTGTCACTTCCTGTTTCACGTGCTTCTATGGATTGAACCATTATTTTTGTGGGGGGGAGAATGCTCAGTGTAACGGGGTTGAGGGTTACTGAGGGACAGACTGAATAATGTTATTTTAATTAATAATTATTCATTTATTTTGAAATAAATCATTACCAGCATTAACAGCACAGATGGATGTGTATGTTCATGGAAAAAAGTATGGACTTTTTACAAATTTTCTTGGTCATATCCCAAATACATTTTCATGAAATGCCACAAGGGACATGTCAAAATACATGGTGTCAACTGAAATAACAACATAAGGCATAATAAAAAAATTACATTCATGCAATGTTTTTACACTTTATTAAAGAGGACATTGCAACTGAAATAAATAGCATTTCAAAGCACATTTTGGTAACTGATTAGATAAAAGACACTTAAAAACATCAGAGGGACTCAAATCGGACGGAATTGGTGGAATGACTCCTTTATTAACATCTTAAGCCATATTTTCAGGAAATGCACCTAAAAGTGCATACCGAAGTAAATGGAAGATTGCTCCACTTTTACAAGGTCCATTTGCATGTGCTTGGTATCTAGGGACATCTATGGACCTCAGGGAATGTATTCACATATGAAATAAGGTGTCTGTTACTATGCTTGAGAAAATTGTAATGAACCAAAGGAGAATCCCCCCCCCCAATCTTTGATGGTGAATAACACCACGCTAACATTGACCAAAAGTGTTATGGGATTTTAAGCAGTGCTCATTGAAGCTTGTTTGACAAATTCAGCCAGCTGCATCTTTTCCAGTAGCCCGCAAGGACATTAATTATATCAGCTAACATTTCCATGTTTGATTTGAACCCTCTGAAGACGAGCGTATTGCCTTCTTTCAGAGACTCTAGAGCAGTGGTCACCAACCCGTCGATCGCGGTCGATCTTTGAGACCTTCCCTGTAGATCTTTCCCTGAAAAAAAAAATGTAATTTTCTTTTTCTTTTTTTTTATCTTTCCCTGAGAGTCCACATTACAGTTCTACTTTTGTTTTGATGTGAAAAGTGATGCTGCATAAGATTACTGCACTTAGCACTGACTGAGAAAGTACATATTACAGTTCTACTTTGACAAACATATTTACAATTAGCATTTTCTAATGTTAATAATATGAGAGTCCACATTACAGTTCTACTTTTGTTTTGATGTGAAAAGTGATGCTGCATAAGAGGACTGCACTTAGCACTGACTGAGAAAGAACATATTACAGTTCTACTTTATAAAATGCTAATTGTAAATATGTTTGGCAATGTTAATTAATAGGAGAAGGTCCACATTACAGTTCTACTTTTGTTTTTATGTGAAAAGTGATGCTGCATAAGATGACTGCACTTAGCACTGACTGAGAAAGTACACATTACAGTTCTACTTTATAAAATGCTAATTGTAAATATGTTTGTCAATGTTAATAATATGAGAAAGTCCACATTACAGTTCTACTTTTGTTTTGATGTGAAAAGTGATGCTGCATAAGATGACTGCACTTAGCACTGACTGAGAAAGTACATATTACAGTTCTACTTTGACGTTTTAATGTTGGACCAAAGCATTGCATGTAATTAGAATACAGGCAAATAAAAGGCATTTAGTTTAAAGTACAATCTTGGCTGTCTTTTTCTCTCAACGCTTCAATAGGTAGATCTTGCCTTCACCAAAAAAAATTGATCTTGGGCTTAAAAAAGTTGGCGACCATTGCTCTAGAGGCTCAGGTTTAAAGCTAGAGCAAATAATGATTACATGTTCCGTACAATCCGTACATACCAGCTATTCCATAGTCGGTTACTGGGAAAGTGATGGAACTGTGCAGAACATTTTGGAGGAGAGAAATCAGTACAACAGTACAATACAACCAGGTCCCCTCGACCTCTCAACCTTAAGATACCTGATTGTAACTGGGCTCATTGGAACTGTAAGAGTCTCAAGATTTACAACCATATCCGATGTATGCCCATCCCATGCAGTTTAGGCTCGAAAACCATGCAGTCTTTGTACAAATATGTGATTTCCATAACTTTTTTTGTGTTGGGAGTTGCATATAGGGTATAGATAGCTACTCTACCTGTAAGAGGGTAAATAAGTAAAGAGAGGTAAATAAAATGTGTAAATAAAACACGTTTTATTGTATATTTATGGTAAGTGTGTGTTATCTCTCTCTCTGAGTAGCCAATTACAGTTACCCTTTTTATTTTAGTAATCATATTAGGAATCCTGTCAGATGTAATTTGTCAGATGTAAATTTGACTACAAGAACGCTGCCTGCTATAGGCCCAACTCCCCCACCCCATCAAAACATTAGCAAGTAGAAACCGCGCGTGTGTGTGTGTGTGTATAGTCTCTACTCTAGTCTCTAATACTCTAGTGTTCCTTGCTCCTACACCGTAGATTGGAAGAGCATGCAAGAGTCATGCTTGACATGATAGCATGAAACAAGTGATTTAACTACATGCCTACACCCCCCCTCCTTCTATTCTATTCTTTCCTCCTAAACTCATCTTCCCCTCTGAGATCTAAGAAGAAACTTAGAAAGAAAATTAAAGCAAAAAAATAATAATAATATGAGATGAAAAACAGGCATTGTGGTACGAGCCAGTGCTTCTTTTAATTTTGAACGTCGTTTCGAGACAGTGACACTGTACCTCGGTTATGATTCAAATCTTTGAACCTTGAAATGATTTGGTTACACACTTTTTCCTCTGCCTCTTGGTCTATCTGTTTCCCACTCTCTCTCTCTTTCGCTCTCTTGCTCTCTCACACACAGAGAATAATAGCCTGAAGAATCAAAGGGCCCATTGTTACCCAGTTCTCCTCAAAATAATCTTGCCGACCCATTACACTCGACCCCCACAGAGTTGTTAAGAAACCCCAGTGGCCCTCAGGTCTCCACTGTAAACCATTAGAGTGAGAAGGGATGAGGAGACAGGAGAGAAGGACTATAATCCCAGTCTGATGCACAGTTAAGTGGCTCCACTAACGACTACCAAGCCTGGATGGGTTTTTCTTCTTCTAGAGTTCGATAACATCAGACACTAAACCGTATCAAGCAGCCTCCTTATATAATCCCTTTTCCTGAAGACTGGAATGTTAAAGGGGCATTTCACCACAACATTATGCAGCTAAAAAAATACAGAGTCAGAAAACATCTCCTGCTCCGCTTCTACCAGGCTATCATTCAAAGCATCCTCACCTTCTCCATAACTGTTTGGTACAGCAATTTGGACACTCACTCCAAAAACAAACTCCAAAGAATTATCAATAAATCCTCCAAAATAATCCGCACCCCCCTCCCTTCTCTCGAATCACTCCACCGCCAAAGCACAATTAGAAGAGCTAGAAAAATCATCTCTGACCCCACTCACCCAGCACACCACATCTTCCAGCTGCTGCCCTCCGGGAGGCGCTACAGATCCCTGACCACCAAAACATCCCGCTTTAAAAACAGCTTCTTCCCCACTGCCATACGGACACTGAACTCGCTGTACCGTAACCCCCCTTACCTCTGCTGACATGGACATAAACTCTGAACTGTAATTGTATAATTGTGTTTTCTTCTAACTGCATGTAGTATGTACGTTGTAAGTGATGTTATATGTTCTATGTTTTATGTTGGAACAAATGCTGTAACATGCTGCACTGAAACCAAATTCCACCAGCCTGGCAGTGGCTGGGTGGTCATTAAAGAAATTGAAATTGAATTGAATTGAAATTGATTTATTTTGCACATAATCTCACACACATCCAAAAACGAATTTAGTTTGACAGTTTATTGAGAGTAAAGGAGTTTGAATTTGGCCACCAGTGATGTCAGTGGGGGACTTTGAATCCTTGTGTTGTGTTAATTACGACACTATGAAATTATGTAGATGAAAAAATTGCATTCAATTCTTTTTTTTTTCAAACATGAAACAACACAGTTAAAAAATTGCAATATCTTATAGTTTAATCGAGCTGTAATTGTAATTACTGAGGGAACAGTATTCTTTGTTATTATTATTATTACTTTTAACTGCTTTTACTTGAGTACTTTTATCTAAACCCAGCAGTTACCAGTTACTTTGTAGAAAAAGGTTTTGTATAAACTAGCATGTGATCTGCTGATGAAAACTATGTGGTTTCAGAGTTCAAGCCTGTCAACTTGAATCAGAGCATTTAATGGATTAAAACAGTCTCATTGAAAATGTAAATAAAGTACTAATCTACCACTGGAAAAAAAGGTACAGAATGCATTTTTTTATTTTCTATTTTCAACAACAAACAACAATACAACATCAACGTTAATAATAACAACAATAAAAATGATAATGACAAGACAATAAGAAATAATAAATACTTACAAATCAAAACTTAACTTATGCCTCTTTTCCATTGCATAGTACCTACTCGACTCTACCCTACTCTACTCTACTCGCTTTAGATACCTGGTACTTCGTTCCTTTTCCACTGCAGGTAGTACTCCGTTTGTCTCCATGTGGGGAGGCGGGGCCGCTGGCGTACAGCGAGCTCCGTGAGCATAGCTATGTCCGTGGGGGCTTGGTGCAAGCCAGAGTAAACACAGTTTTCAATCAATCAATCAATCAATCAATCAATCAATCAATCAATCAATCAATCAATCAATCAATCAATCAATCAATCAATCAATCAATCAATAACAACATTAACCAGAATCTCTGTGTGTCTATTCCGCTAACGTTAACGCTACCGCTACCTCTCGTGTCTATTCTGCTAACGTTAACGCTACCTTTCGTGTCTATTCTACTAACGTTAATAACCAGTTTAAAATGGATGATGATGATTACCTCACGTTGTGTCTATTCTACTAGCATTAATGTTACTAGTACAAACAACCAATAGCGAGTTATATAGATCACGCTATGTACGCTAGCCAAATGCTAACGGCAAAACGCAATCACATAAGCTAACAAATCAGCAATCTTTTTGTGAGAGTAAACTCTCCGCTCGGTGGTAAATTGTGTTGATGTTGGTTTTGTTTCATCAATAAATGAGGCAGAATACACAGTGAATGTATCCTTTTTTGTTTATTGCACTTGTTCCTGCTGCAAACATAATGAAATCCGCGAGGCATTAAAGATGGTGGCTTTCTGTTTTTGTGCAGACGCTCCAACGTGTGACGCTTCTCTCTTCTGACCAATCAGTGGTCTGCAGTTTTTCACTTCACTTTCTGCTTGGAACCTCGACAGAGCAGGGACTAAAAAAGTACCCAAAAAAGTACCTGGTACCAGGTATTTTGGCAATGGAAAACCGAAAAGGCAGAGTAGAGTAGAGTAGAGTCGAGTAGGTACCATGCAGTGGAAAAGGGGCATAAGAAATACAAATGACAAAATACCAAATATACCAAATAAAAATTTAAAACACCACAAACAACACAGAAGACATTAGACATAGTAAAGTAAGTAAAGTTTATTTATATAACACCTTTCACAGACCAGGGTCACAAAGTGCTTCACATAGTAAAAACATCAATAAAATGCAAAAGATAGCAGCATGGTAAAAGAAAATAATAAAAAACGTGAAAGATCAGGAAAACCAAAACAGATAAAAAAGACATAAAATATTTACATAGAGCATAATTCGCCAAACGCCTGTTTAAACAGCACAGTCTTTAGCTAAGGTCCAAGGGCAGAGCATTCCATAACCTAAGCCGGAGGCAACGCCGACAGCCGGAGTCGAACCTGGTGTCTCTTGCATTGGTGACGAGCGCAATGTCCGCTGCACCACCCAGCCGCCTAGATAATGTACATTATGTAACTTTTTTCTTGTGGTGGATTTGTACTTTATTTACATATTTTAAGATCTAAGACTAAGATTAATAGATTTAATAAGTCATTGTCATAGCTGCAGGGGGACTCGGGAGCAGCCCTGTGAGAGTTCAATGCACTGAACACTACCTAGCATAGACCTCTCATGGATGACATAATCCAGCTGCTCCTGTCTTCAGAATCTCCTGCAGCTACAGGTACAGGAAACTGTATGGGCTATTAATAGATTGCTGCAGATTCATGCAGGCTGTGGTCCCATGGACTTCTAATATACATTACTCTCTCTGATAAGGCAGGGGCATTTGAATTTTAAAATCACTAGCCAAAACTAGCATAGCATTGCAGATCAGGTCACCCGACATCACCAGCATCCGCAACATCCGGTCATCCACATCACTAATGGGAGGGTTCTCTCTCTTTAGCTTTAAGAGAGAGTGGTTCATGTTCACAAAATACTGACCGAACTGTCCTGGAGGCACAGGGGGGAACATGTGTGAATTCTTAAAATGGGAGGCATTCCCCTTTAACATCCAAGCAGTAAATATCATTATTAACTTATAAATAACTCATAATACCTTCTATCAGGGCCGCCTCAGGGGGTGTGCGAGCAGTGCGGTCGCACAGGGCATCGCGGGAAGGGGGGCCTCGCACAAAAAAAAATATATATATATATATATATATTTTTTTATTTTTATTTCTTTTTATTTTTTTTTGTTTGTTTTTTTTGCGAGGCCCCCCTTCCCGCGAGGCCCTTTTTCATCACAGACCTAAAATCTAGTTTTGCTTATATGCTTATATATTTCACATTAGACACGTTTGTAGAATGTGTCTGACTTGTTCCTGGCTCTGAGGCTCTGCAGGCAGCTCTGAGGCTCTGCAGGCAGCAGAATTGGTTTCAATGAGGGGAGGGGTTACAGGTAAGGTAGCGTCTGTTGAGTTCATTGTGTGTGTCTGTGTGCGTGCCGGGGGGGGTGGGGGGGGGCGTGAACCGACTCATCACTAGCGTCTGACTATTTCGCGCGTGCAGCATTGGAGGTTATGCCAGCCAAGATGAAGAGGACATCGTTCGGCAGATGGACTGAAGATGAAAGTTGTTGCATGTTAGACAGTTCAGTCAGGCTAGCCATCCCGGCTAAAGACAGGGACAGCTAGTTAGCTTTAGCTACGTTATAATATTGAGTGCTAACGTGTGGTTCAGTCGGGATATAGCCATGATGATGTCGGCTAGTAGCTAGCTTAGCTAAAGGCTAACTAGCGTTAGTTAACCTAGAGACAGCATTGTTATGCCAAGATGAAGAGGATGGTCGTTCGGCAGATGAACTTCGTCAACTCCATGCGGTTGTCTCCATCCTCTTGGACGTTTGGTGAGTTTTTAATGCACTCTATTCTATTCCCGCCGTGGATATCTCTCTCTCTCTCTCTCTCTCTCTCTCTCTCTCTCTCTCTCTCTCTCTCTCTCTCTCTCTCTCTCTCTGTCTCTCTCTCTCGGGAGCCAAACGGGCCGACTAGCTGTTGTAGTACTAGTAGCTAACGGTGTGTGGCCTGGTGTCAGCACCTGGTGCCAGCACCTGGTGTGAGGGAGGTGAGCTTGGTGTTTCATTATGAGAATATCTCCATGCTCAAGTCGGCTATAGTCCGCGAGGGACTTGTTGCCGGCACCGCTATGGTAAACACCACTCTGTAGTGGCACGTGTATTGCCTTCTTTTTCCCTTCTCTCTTCGTATGAGAAGAGGAAAACACAGCGGCTGTCTGAAGTGTTGGCCTGTATTGCTTTTCTCACGTTGTACAGTTTTTCAGTGGTAGCCGCATAGCTTGCTTCTGCGTTAGCTAATGGTTAGCGATAGCCGGGTTGAGCTAACTGTTAGCCAGTTAGCTGTTTAGCTACGACGTTAGCTGCCGGCTGCGCTCGGCTCGGAACGTTAGTTTGATGCTATCAGTTAGCCTAGAGTTAGCTGTTAGCTTGTGCTACGACCATTGACATTAGCCGTGAGAATAGCAGGGGGCCCTGGCACTCTGACTACGACATCATCTTTGACAGAAGATGTAGTCGGGCCTGCACCATGACAAGGCTCCGGCCATAGCTTCTTTTTGTCCCGCCAGCGAGAGGCCTTTCGTCAACGTGGAGACCTGTGTTGCGGCCTTTCGCCCTGCGTTCCTTGGTGCAGGTAAGATTACCCCACTCTTCCTTCCTTCCCCTCCTGAATGTTTTGTTAATAACGATGTTTTTTTTCCCAGGCAAAACATATGTTACTTCACAACATTTGGAGATACGACATGTGCTGTGTGTGAATTGTCTTGGTCGTTTGTGTAGCTTGGGTAGCGTTGGCCAAAGCTGTGTGTGGCCTGGTGTCAGTACCTGGCTACTCTATTTGCAGTTAGCCTATTTAGCTGATGTCGGCCATTGGCTCCTTGCTACTTTGTTTTCTCTGGTATAGACCCTCTTCTCTTTGGATTTAAGTGTTGATCTTTGTCCTTTTGGATCTATGTATATTCATGTTGCCTTTGTGAAGTTATCTTTTCCTTCTGTTTTGTTCTTCCATTAAAAGTTGAATATCCTTTAGGGGCTCATATTTGCTTATCTCTCTCTCATACATGCTCTCTCTCTAACACACACACACACGACACACAGACATGCTCTCTCTCTCTAACACACAAACACACATGCTCTCTCTCTCTCTCTCTCTCTCTTTCTAACACACACAGTCTGCCTATGGCGGCCTTTCTCGATGGCTAGGCTGTGCTCGCTGAGTCTGTACCTAGTCAAGGATCTTCAGTCACAGTGCTCAGGTATTCTGCCACTGTGTACTCTCTGTTTAGGGCCAAATAGCATTTCAATTTCTTTCCAATGTGTGTCTCTCTCTCTCTCTCTCTCTCTCTCTCTCTCTCTCTCTCTCTCTCTCTCTCTCTCTCTCTCTCTCTCTCTCTCTCTCTCTCTGTACACTGTATATTGACTGTAGAACGGGAGCTCTCTCTCGCTCTCTCTCTTGCTATATGTTGACTGTATCATGCCCAGCCTCGGGGGGGGGGGGGGGGGGGGGGCTCGCGTTTAAATCTCGCACAGGGCCTCGCATTTCTCCCAGGCGGCCCTGCCTTCTATCAACAACTGTCACATTGTGAATTAACCTCTGTGTTTATATCTGACAGGATACAGACTTGGATTGTAAACTGGAGGAAGTGAAAGAAGCAGGGCTGAGTTTACCTGAGACCCAGATCAACGATTGGCTCATCCAGCTGCTACTCGGACTTCACTACATGCATGAAAGGTGGATGTTGTTTCGCTGAGGCTCCTTACAGCACTCCACCTCACTCAGCCAGTGTCGTTATCACTACAGACCTGGGGATTCACGTCCAGTGTTGGGCAGTAACATGTTACTTTTTTTTTTCATATATTTTTATTACATTTTTGGATGAAAGGCACAGGTACAGGCATACAATGCACATAAAACATAATTTAAATTATTTGCCAACTACATGCATTGGCTTGCCCCTTGCCTCATTTAAAATAAAAAATCCTACCCCCTAACCCCTGCACCAACCACTGTTGACAAAAAATATATATAATAATAATAATAATAATAATAATAATAACCCCCCCCCCCCCCCAACCCACCGCGTCATAGGCCTGAGAGGAAAAAGAATTGAGCAAAGATTTCAACAAAGACCAAAAAAAATAAAGGGAATTATACAGATATAATTAGTTATGTCCTGCTAGTTATATAGTAGAGGTCCTAACTTAATAGAGAATATGGTTCCAGCTATCTATTGTTTGATAGTTTGCACCATGTAATCTAGCTGTAGAAAGCTCCATTGTTACAACATCAGCTAATAACTGTTTCCAGTGATTAAAGGGCAGAGAATGTGGAGCTTGCCATCGCAGCACCAACATTTATTTTGCAGCAGTACTTCCTGCCAGCCAAAATCGTCTCTGAACAATACTTAAAGCTAAAGAATCATCATCATTAAGGAGCAGTAGTTTGGGACAACAGGGAATATGTTTTTGTAATACTTTAGATAGATAATTAGTTATCTGTTCCCAGAAACTTTTGACTGTGGGCATTCCCACATCATATGTGTAAAAGTACCAGTAGTATTTAGAGAACAACGTGTACAGTTTGGTGAAATAGCACGTCTCATTCTATAAGCTTTCTGGGGGGTTAAATATGTTTTATGGACAAAATTGAAATTAATCTGCTGATGATTTGGGTTTCGTGATGCCATAATAATATTTCCCCACACTCTGGTCCAATTGATAGATTGATGGTGTTCTAATCCCAATTCTGTGCTCCACGATTGGATAACAGTTATTAACGAAGTACATCTTTGTGATAGATCTTTATAAATTATAGAGACTTGACCTTTGGACAGACCTGCAGTTTTTTTTTAGAGAAAGTAACTAAGGGGTGAGTAGTTGGTTTGGTCCATGGAACTCCATAGGCTCGCATAGCCGAACGGAGCTGTAAATATAAAAAAAGGAGGTGCCAGGTAAGTTATATGACTCTTTCAGATCTGAGAATGATCTTAAACCATTGTCCTCCATAACATCGGCAAGTACATGAATGCCACAATTGGACCATGATTGAGCTACAAAACTGCGGCCTCCGCTAAGCAAAAAAGGGTTATGGAATAAGGGAGTCTGTTCATGCCACTTAGTATCCCATTTAAGTAACTTTTCATATTTGCGCCATAAAGATATGGCATGCGCTATTATCGGACCATAACGTAATCTACACTGCTTTAGTGAAATATATGTGAAGACAATGTCTTGTAAACGAATTGGTGCCACAATATGTTTTTCAATATTAAGCCAGGGGGCCTCAGAATTTAAATTAAACCAACTCAACAGAGGACGAAATGATAACGCTTGAAAATATAACTTAAAATTTGGTACAGTTAAACCACCAGATTGCCGCACATTTTGTAAGGTAGTAAGTTTAACCCGAGCTCGCTTGCCTTGCCATATACATTTTGAGACTGCTCTATGTAAATTTTCCCAATGAGCAACAGGTGGGGCAATAGGAATCATGGAACTACAGAAGTTTACTCAAGGTAATATGTTCATTTTGATAATAGAGACTCTTCCGGAAAGGGAGACCGGTATATTACACCATCGATTGAGATCGTCTATGATTGACCTAATGGTTCTATTGTAGTTTACAGACTATATACAGGAAATATATCAATACCAAGATATTTAAATTGGGTTACAACCGGGATCTCATGGTCAAGCACAGAGTTAGGAGTGGTTCTTAGGTACATTAGTGCTGATTTGGTCCAGTTTATTTTGTAACTTGAAATTGAACTGAATTTTTCAAACATTTTCAGGAGGCTTGAGAGAGACTGAGATACATTCTCCATATATAACAAAATGTCATCCGCATAGAGCGAAATATGATGATCAGTAGAATTTACAGAGATTGGCTTAATGTTTTCTGATTGTCGTATAGCTTGGGCTAAAGGTTCAAGGGATAGTTAAGAGAAGTAGAATTATGACAAAAATCAGAAGAGAGAAGACACAAGTGATCTTCCTGCAAGAAACACACATGTCAAAAATAGAGCATGAAAAGTTGAAAAAGTTTGGATATCAATATACATTTTCTAGTTCTTGCAAAAATAATAGGAAGAGAGGGGTGGCAACCCTGATTTCGAACTCTCTCAATTTTGAACTGATGAAAGAGAAAAAGGATAGAGAAGGGAGGTACTCGATAGTTACATGTAAAATAGATAACGTGATGATGACACTAGTGAACACATACACCCCTCCCGAGAGCGACAGAAGATTTTTCAGACTCTTATTTGACACAATAGCCTCTGAGGCGGAAGGGATACTGATATGTGCAGGGGACTGGAATACTATATTGAATTATTCACTAAATACAACAAGTAAATCCAGACACAACTCTCAGAGATCAAAGGACTTGAATATCTTGATTAGTGATGCGGGAATGATGGAGGTATGGAGAAACCTAAATGCAGGGGAAAGGGACTATACTCATTACTCTGTGACGCACAAGGTACACTATAGTGTGGGATCATTTGGTGTTCCTCGAATCAGGACAAAATGATATTGAATATTAGACACAGGACAATGAGTTCAAACATCATGTATGGTATTTATTGAATAATCAGAAAGCATAATTACATGAATTATCGGGT
This sequence comes from Notolepis coatsorum, assembly GCF_963971535.1. Taxonomy (NCBI): domain Eukaryota; kingdom Metazoa; phylum Chordata; class Actinopteri; order Aulopiformes; family Paralepididae; genus Notolepis; species Notolepis coatsorum. The sequence continues at coordinate 27,677,742 of NC_140183.1, forward strand.
GGTCCATGGATCACACAAGCTTGTTGACAGCAATGCAGTGTATAGCAGAGTCGCCAAGGAGCTCCCCTCCCTCTATTCTAGATGGTCTGATATACTGTCCACCCTAGGGTGTCTTTGCTGGCTGACCAATCAAGTGTGAGACACCTGTGTCCTTTCCCATATGATCCAGCGAGGACCAGGTCATAGTTATGTAACAAGAAAATAAACAGGCATCCCTCCCGGACCGGCCAGCCACCTTGCTGGAGATAAGGGGGCCCCTGTAACCTTGGCCAAAAACCTCTAAATGTAAAGGGAAACATAGTGTCCTCCAATGTTTATGATACTGATTGTACTGTAATCCTATTTATCAATGACTTTTAACTTAATCAATGTTCCTAATTAACTAATATATTTATATATGATATGAGCCTAAAGTCTGACGTTAATTTCCGACATAATCCCTCCTGTGGTGCTCATAAGCACCAAATACATAACTAAACAAAACAAAAAAATTCTGACTGAGAGTAATGGAGTATGACAAAACATATTAGAATTATAGGCCCCACCCTTAATACATACCCCTCCTGTGGGGCTGTCAAGCCCCAGATTCAATCAAATGTGGACTTATAAATTGCAAACGCCCTTCCAATATATATCAAAATCCATCAAGCTCAGTCAGTGGTAACATCCTATGAAAATAGAAAACTAGAATATGACTAAACATAACCAGAATTAACGTTAAAAAACCACACATCATATATAATTGTAATATCAAACCATCATCACGCTTACACTTAAAGTAATTTACTCATTTATTATGTCGGAGAATGAGAGGGGGTCCACATCTGCAAGTTGGGGCGAAAACCTTTAAAGCCCAACCTCTAGGTTAAACCCTACTGATCAATTATGGGTAGTTTACATCATTGGTATATAATTTAATTATTTATTTTTTTCCATTTGACACCGGAAATGCCACTCTGAAAGAGTTAAAAAGGTCCACGCACGAATAACATGCACGCGCGAATCAAAAAAGCTTATCAAACGCCGACGTCACAACAGGTGTGGCTTGCATATTAATGAGCCGAATCTAATGTTGCTTTTCCACTAAAATAAAGTACTCAGTTTGTCTCCGTGTGGGGAGGCAGGGCTGCTGATGATCAGCATGAGAGCTCCAGAAATGACACGTGAAAAACTGCAGACCACTGATTGGTCAGAAGAGAGACGCGTGACGTCACTGTTTGGAGAGTCTGAACGAAAACAGAACGCCGCCATCTTTAATGTCTCGCGTAGGATGTCTTTTGTATGTTTGCAGCAAGAAACAAGTGCAATAAAAAAGGATACAGTCACTGTGTATTCTGCCTCATTTATTGATGAAACAAAACCGACATCAACACAATTTGCCACCGAGCGGAGAGTTTAGTCTGACAAAAAGATCGCTGATTAGTTACGCTTGTTGTTGGGGGTTAGGGACGTAACGTTAGTTAGCCTAATGCTAACGTTAGCAGATAGACACGAGAGGCTATCTGTGTAGAATAGACACAATAAGGTAACGTTAGCGTTAGCATAATAGACACAACGAGAGTCTGGTTAATGTTGTTATTGATTGATTGAATGAAAACTGTGTTTTACTCTGGCTTGCCAAGCTCATCATAGCCCCTTTCGTGACTGATGCACCGAGTGAAGCTTGTGGACTCGACAACAGCGAGCCCGCAGCGCTAGTTAGCTCATAGCTATCGTGTAACACTAGCCTTTGCGGGCTCGGGCGCCCTGCGGCTGCCGTCGCGTCCATGGGCCCCCCGGCAGGGCACCCGTGGGGACGGGTCGGGGTGTACAGAGAGGAGAGAACCATTTTGGGTCGGCCGTTCATGCCGGCCAGCGAGCCGGATGTCGGGATATGTTGTTAGCACAATAGCTACCAAGCTAAGCTATGTTATCTACTAACGTTATAAACACAATATGTGTACAACGACGACACAATGATTTACATTATTACAAATATGGTAACGTGGTTGTGGCTTTTACAAATAGTGGTTAGCTTTAGAGATGGATGGATGGCTATAATCACGGCGCAATAGTGAGGTGAAACAGATACAATATATCTATGGTAGCAAGGCTCTCTGCCTGCCACTAGCTGTGTGACTCTCAGCGCCCCCTGGTGAGCCCCCTGGTGACCAATACCTGTTGTGACGACATTACACGTGCACGTTATAAACCATTGATTAAAATATGCATGTGCATGTTGATTGTGTTGGGCAGACAAAATGTTTTGATAAAAACGCTAAAACTGGGTCAATTTCAATACTTTTTTTTCCAATTCTTCATGAAAGTCACTGTTGGCCTAGTCCACATTGTTTATTGAACAAAAATACAACGTGGAGGTTGACCTTTAAGTGTTAGATGTTGTGAAACAGGGTAAAATTCCCCAACCACCCTCAGATGTTTTTGAGCGGTAACATGACCTGTTTGCAGACGGGCACCCCCAACCACCCCCAATCAGGATAATCAACATGACATAGGGAACAATGAAATATTGCAAGAAATACGCTGTTTTCGTGGCCTATATGGCCTAAATTAAGGCAAGCAAATAATGTCAAAAATGCTGTTTTTGTGGCCTTCACGACCTAAACATGGCAAGCAAATAACACATACTACATAAAAAAAAAAACTTCAATAACCAACATGATGACAATCATTAGTATCACATCATACAATCATACATAATTATGTTCCAACAGTTCGTATGAGACAAGTCTTCATCCTGGTCGAATTCCCCACATAATCTTTCCTGCTGTGTGTGTGTCTAAACTTCCCTGGGGAATGGCTATTGAAGTGATGGTCCAGAGTGGCTTCTAAAAAAACGCAATGCACTCTGGACATGAATTGTTCATCCGCCTAGTGACAGTGTCATAGAAATAAAATGTGAAGTCCTCCGGGATGTGCGATAATAACCTGTATCAGCATATGCCTAGCCGTGTCTACCTGTTGCTGCGTGGTCTGGGGGTCAGGGGATGACTCGGGGGGGGGGGGGGTTTGTGACGACTTCTGGGGTGGGGGATGGTGATGGGGGGGACGGGGATCATGGCGATGAGGGGAACGGGGACGATCTCCTGGGGGTCGAGGGGTTTGACGACGATTTCCGGGGTTGAGGGGGATGGCATCGACGTTGTGGCATCGAAGGCGGATGGCGTTGACCTTGTGGCGTCGAAGGGAATGGCGTTGACCCTGTAGCGTTGAGGTGGATAGCGTTGATTTTCGTCTGCCAAGTAATCCAACCAGATCTCCCTCCTCGCAGCGTTTCCAAGGATTCCACCTCCTGCCTGAGCAAATGAGTCCAAACAACATCCCACCCCGAACAAAGTTCCACCACTTCTATTTCAGCGTGAGAAAAAACAATCGCCAATACGAAGTCCTAAAGACACCCCTGTTCAGCTTAACAATGATGCATACTTAGTGCATACTGTGTATTTCCACAAGCCTGATCCTCAGTGAGTTGGTTGCTGGTCCCATAGACCAGTCTCTCATCTTCTGGTGGGGTCGGTAGCTGCTGTCCTTGTTGAGCTGGATATGTCCTTTCAGAGACAACTCAAATCAAATCAAATCACCTTCTTTTTCCATCATCATCATCACCGTCATCACTTTCCTCTCTCAACACAGTGTAGTCCCAGGTATGGGTCCCTTTCCACTAAGTTCTCTGTCCAAACTCCTCTGAACAGAACAACCTAGCTTTCTGTTTCCCACTAAGCTATCTGTCCAAACTCCTTTGAACAGAACAACTTAGCCTTCTGCTTCTCTATGCATCTCCTGTTGAGGTGATGCATAACCTTTGTCCTGGTTCGCCTTATACTTTCTAGATCCTTCTTAATTTCCACTTCAATTCTCTCACTCTTCACATGTGCCACACAGTCCTACCTCCCACCTTTGTCAGGTCTTATTCACTTGGGCTCGTTACACTTTCATCATTGGCTTTCTCTTCCCTGTCTCCTTTCACCTGATGACAGATTGCTTGGTAGATGTTTGATAGTGTGTTAGATACCATACATATTTGGACAATTATTTTCCCTAATTATAGAATAGAATAAAATAATCGCCTTTGAATGACCCCGACGAAAATTTGGCACTACAGATCACACACATTGAACAACAATAAACATTTAGGTAGTCAATAGGGCTAAAATAGGAATAAGAATATAATAATATTAAAAATAAAATAGAATAGAGAACAAAATACGGTCCGGCATATACAATCCGGCATGTATATACCGTCCAAAATTCCAAATACACACCCATCCAGCCAAAAATATACGAACATGTACAGTGAATGTACTGTAATAAGTGGGACATTTTACAGTTAATGTACTTCTATGATAGGGAATAGTCAGTTAAACTTTCATGTGGTGCTGGAAATGTTAGTTTGTATTCTCCTGCTCATTAGTGCTAGTGGCAAAGCGTATATTCAGTTAATTTGACTCACTGTACCCACAGTTTCTTTACCAACATATTCCCCCATTGTATAGTTGTGTTCCCATTGTCATCTAGCGTACACCAAAGAGATTATGATGGTATTTCCCAGACTAATGTGGAAGTCCCCTCTACCTATTCTGCCTATCTCAAGACTAACCCTATCTCACTGTCTTCATGTGGATTAGCAGTGGGATTTTGAAACACTTAACTCAGTAGCGCAGTTACGCCACCAGCAAGCTGGTTACTTCTCCTGACAGCTCTGAAGTGTACCCGAGACAACTGCTCTAGCCGCAACACCACACAAAAATAAGAAATTAAAACAAAAAACAACTCAACAACGCTTTGTTGCTATGCCTACCCAGGGGAAACTCCACAAACTCCTAAAAACCATCACAACTCTTTTAACAGTGTTCCTCAAATGACACAGGGAAAAAAAAACATTCGTTCTTTTGCCACCTTAATCACTTAATGATTTGCCACAACCTAAATATTGTTAGTTACTGATCTTGATAACACACATTATTCTGAATGACTCAGATATGTTTTAATAACTTAAAAGTCAAACTCAAAGTCTAATTTAAGTGTGATTATAATAGAATACAGTTCTATTGGTATTATTACTATTTTATTTTTGTAATTGTATTGTGTTACTACACGCTTATCATTAACCTCTTAACCCTGGAGCCTATTTTCTGAAAATCCGCCTAAATACATACCTAAGTAAATGGAATATTGCTCCACTTCTACAGGGTCCATTTGCATGTTCTTGGTATCTAGGGACATCTATGGACCTCAGTGAATGTATTCCCAGTGTCAAAAATATTGTGTCTATTACTAGGCTTGCTTAAATTGTGATGAAACAAAGGAGAATATGAATTATGATTTTTCTTTACCTCTACTGTAAGACAATTTATATAAAACCTCTTGGGTGCCTAAGAAGACTTTTGCATAGTACTGTCTTTTCTCGCTTCAGCTAAAAACACACACACAATGTACATACACACTACTGTGATACAATAATAATCGTACACAAAGGGATAATGGCTTATAGCAGACTTAATGATTTTATAATATTTCAGATAATGAAATTAAATGTTTATCATCAACTATCCAATTAGTATTTATATTGTAACGTTTGGCCACTTTAAATCATTGAACAGAGAGAGAGAGAGAGAGAGAGAGAGAGAGAGAGAGAGAGAGAGAGAGAGAGAGAGAGAGAGAGAGAGAGAGAGCCCCTCTAGTCTGAGTTGCCGTCGACAGTTGATGATGTCACACACACTAGACTCGGATGGCAACAGCACCCGGAGCCTGCCTGGATGCCCGATGCATGAAGCGATATACTTAAGAAACGAATCGCCGAGGACTTCCGGTTGTGTGATGTCCGGGTAGCAGCTTGAATCTCGAGCTCCTCAGAACCCCCGAGATAAACGACCCAACAAACAGATATTGTCAGCAACATTTAACGAGTGAAACGGTAAGAAGTCTAAAGATGAGCCCGAAGAAACGAAGTGCTAAAAGAAATACCAAAACCGACTCTGGAAATGAGAAAGATGTCACAGATGAACAGGCTTGTCAAACCAGCTCTTCCGACACTGACGAGGAAACAGAGAGAGAGGAATCCGCGATTCTAAAAGAATTAAAAGATCTAAGGAGAGAGAATAAAGAAGCACACAATGCCACTCAGTCTTCAGTGAGCAAACTTGAAACATCTATGTCGCAAGTAACTGAATGGATTGACAAAACAGAAGGTAGAATTACGGTAATTGAAAAAGAAATCACGAAACTGGATGATAGTGGAATGAGACACCAGAGGGCGCTCAAATACCTTGTAAGAAGAGATGCAGAAATTACAGCAACCTGTGAAGACTTGCAAAATAGACTCAGACGCAATAATATCCGGATCTACCAAGTCCCTGAAGGTAGCGAGGACAAGGATACTAAAGAGTTTGTGAAGCAGCTATTGACAACATCCCTGAAAATAACACCTGAACTTGAGTCTGAGATTAAGATAGAAAGAGCGCACAGATCACTGATGGCCAAACCGAGAGAGTCTAGCGCACCCCCGTGCTCTATCATTGTGCGCTTTCTAGATTTCAATATCAAAGAACAGGTTCTACAGCTCGCATGGGGACAAACCGTCACATTTCAAGGGAAAAGGATCTATTTTGATCACGATTACTCCCCAGACCTGCAAAAGAAGAGGGGTCAGGTGCGTCACGTCATCAAACAGCTGAAGGAAAAAGGGATACGCGCTAATTGCCCATACCCGGCACGACTCAGGATGACAACAGAATCGGGAACGAAGGTGTTTGACTCTCTGGTAGATGCAATTCCCACACTGAAAGAACTGGGAATTCATGTCCAAATCGACGAAAGAGAGAAACTACAAAGAGAACTGACAAGGGACAGGTGGCGAACACAAAGAAGAGGGCGTGAGCAGCGAACGAAAGGAGCCATGACGTCACTATCTGCCGCAGACCTAAGATCATTCATGGACGATAAAGATGAGTAAACCAGTTAGATATAGTAGACTAACGAAATGTTTACAATAAGTGTAAAACACAAGAAATAATGGACATGCTGCTGACTAATATGATTATCATTTACCCTGAGTATTAATTACCTGTTGGGAAAATTTAAATATATTAAATCTACTTTAATTTATATGTGGTTCTGAGGCCAGAGACTGAGCCATAGACGGATCACACTTAGCCTGTGTTACCAGGCAAAGGTTAACCCTATACGTTCGTGGTTAACTTCTCTGCACTTAGTGCAATATGCTCCCTGAGAGAGAAAGCTACACCTCTCTAGAACATCGGGAGATTATTTCATTTGTGATTTATGTAAGACAGCTTACTGGAAAATTGGAAGCCCTAGGTTTTCCCTTACAAGTGAATAGGGGACCATTTTGTTTTGTTTTTTATGTTGTATACTCTTTGACAAATGCCTCAAGTTCATATACTATGGAAGATAGATCTATGTTGTACATACGAAATACAATGACATTATGACAAGCCTTAAATGTATTAGTTACAATGTAAATGGTCTTAACAACCCAATAAAGAGGAAAAAACTTTTTGGACAACTTAAGAAAATGCAGTGCTCTATAGCATTCATTCAAGAAACGCACTTATCAATGAACGAACACCAGAAACTGAAGAGAGAATGGGTGGGCCAGGTGTATAGTGCGTCCTGTCAAACAGGGAAAAAGAGAGGAGTGGCTATTCTATTTAACAAATCAGTATACTTCACCAAAGAAAAGGAAATTGCAGATGACCAGGGCAGATATGTTATGGTCCTGGGGTCAATAGGAGGATCAATCATAACCTTTCTAAATATATATGCACCAAATGAAGACTGCCCCAATTTCTTTAAAGGTATAGCCTCACTTTTGGCTGGTAATGCCAAAGGAATTATCCTTATGGCCGGTGATTTCAACTGTGTACTAAATCCAAAAGTAGACAAACTGCCTGTAGATTGTGGACCCATTTCAAAAAAATCTAGATCACTGAATGCAATGATAAAAGAATTTGGACTTATAGATGCATGGCGTTTCCACCATCCTAGGCAGAAAGACTTTACCTTTAGGTCTGGGGTCCATGGTAGCTACTCTCGGATAGATTACTTCTGTATTTCCAAGCAAGATATTGACAAAGTTGAATCATGTATCATTGAACCAGCGACCATCTCAGATCATGGACCTCTAACTCTTCAACTTAACCTCAGTACCAATAAAATCTTTAAATATTGGAGGCTCAATGTATCCATGCTGTCTGACTCTCACACACGGGAGAGGATAAGTGAAGAACTGAAGAGTTATTTTGATCTCAACAATAAGGGGGATGTCTCACCATCAATTTTATGGGACGCGGCAAAGGCTGTAATGAGAGGTAAAATTATCTCAATTTCAAGTGCACTAAAGAAGCAGCGAAATGAAAAAACAGCAGAACCTAGAAAATGAGTTAAAAATACTAGAAAGGAAACATAAACTGAACAGAGATGAAGAAGATTTAAAAGCTCTACTAACCTGCAAACAAAAACTAGATGACCTGTTGACATACAAAGCGGAAGGAGCCCTTAGATTTGCTGGTAGGAATTACTATGAGATGGGAAATAGGGCAAGCAAGCTACTGTCATTCCAGCTCCACAAAATACAGTCAAGTCGGATAGTTCCAAAGATTAAACACCCCAGCACACACATGGAAGTAATGCAAACGCAAGAAATTGCTAATGCATTTGCAGATTACTATACCGACCTCTACAAAGCACAGCAATTGGAAAACAAGAAAGAAAAAATCAACAACTTCTTAGATAACCTTAAACTTTCTAAACTATCCCCAGATGAGGCGGATGAGCTAACCTCCCCTATTACGGAGAAGGAGATAGGGGAAACTATTCAGATGCTTAAGAACAATAAATCACCAGGTACAGATGGGTTTTCAAATGAATTTTATAAACATTTCACTGAACAATTAACACCAGTATTAAGTGTAGTTTATAACTATGCCCTATCTGAGAGAGATCCACCAGGAAGCTGGTCAGAAGCTATTGTCTCGGTAATACATAAAGAAGGTAAAGACCCCACAAGATGTAGTTCCTATAGGCCCATAAGTCTCCTTTGCAACGATTTCAAGATATTGACATCTATACTTAAAAAAAGAATACAGAAACATATAACAAAACTGATACACCCAGACCAGACTGGCTTTATCACTGGTCGACAGGGTGCTAACAACATCAGAAGAACTTTAAATCTGCAAACAGTGGCTGGATTTCGAAAAGAACCATCAATGCTTCTCGGCTTAGATGCCGAGAAGGCATTTGATAGAGTTGATTGGCTGTACCTTGAACTAACATTGAAAGGTATGGGATTCAATAACACATTTATAGAATGGATAAAATGTTTATATAAAAATCCTAAGTCTAGAGTAAGGGTGAATGGTCACTGCTCTCACTTCTTTGACATACAGAGAGGGACACGCCAAGGAGACGTTTTGTCTCCATTACTATTCGCGATTGGCATAGAGCCACTAGCGGAGATGATTAGATCAAACCCTCAGATACAGGGAATAGAAGACCAAAAAGGCATTACACACAAGATCTCGCTATTTGCTGATGACATTTTACTTTATATCAAAAACCCTTTAGAATCAATTCCAAACATAATGATGGATTTAAGAAATTACGGCGAACTGTCGGGTTATAAGATAAATGAGACCAAATCAGAAGCCATGATGATAGTGGGAACATGGCCAATACATCTGAATAGTATAGCACCCTTCCATTGGGCTAGAGACGGATTCAGGTATTTAGGAATCATTTTGACTCCCAGCAGCAATCAGTTATATCAAGCAAACTACGAAAAGTTGATTGTACAAATCAAATCAGACATGGCCAGATGGGACATTTTACCTCTCTCCCTAGTGGGAAGAATAGAATCAATTCGAATGAATGTGCTACCTAGACTTATTTTTCTCTTCCAGTCTCTACCTATACCAATACCTGCCACTACCTTTAAAAGGTTAGATAAACTCCTATCCAAATTTATCTGGCAGAGGAAAAAACCTAGAGTAAGGCTTAAAACACTATGTTTGCCAAAGAACAAGGGTGGTCTTGGTCTACCAAACCTAAGAAACTACTACTGGGCAGCTCAATTACGCATACTTGTGCATTGGATACAAAAGGACCTAGACTCAGGATGGGTACAGATTGAGCAAAACTCAATTCCAAAGACCCCTCTCAGATCCATAATATTCCTGGGGAAAGCATACTGGAAAAAAATTAAGATTGGTAACAAATGGATTACAAATACATTAAAGGTATGGGAAAGTGTAAGGAAAAAGGGGGGAGGTCCACGATCAATATCTAGGGCCATGCCAATAGCAGACAATACAGAATTCCGGCCAGCTATGGAGGATGGGGGTTTTAAAAAAATGGGCGGATTTGGGCCTGGTTACTATCAATCAATTAATGGAAGGAGACTGTTTTAAATCGTTTGCACAGCTACAGCAATGTTTTGATCTACCTTCGAAAGACATGTTTAGATACTTTCAAATAAGACACTATGTAATGACTCACAGTGAGTGGGAAGCAATTAAGAGACCACCAACAAATGTGGAGCGGTACTTTATTAACACAATAGAAAAAAACTTGATGGAAAGAAAGCAGATATCCAATATTTACAACATGTTACAACTAGACGATCCAGGAGACACCACCTATATTAAAGAAAAATGGGAGTTGGAAGCTAATGTGATCATAGAAAATGAAGAATGGGAGGACAGCCATTCAAGCAATCATAAAATCACAAATAGCCCAATGTGGAAGGAGTTTGACTGGAAGGTCAAGGTCAGGTACTTTAGGACTCCTCAAGTTCTCTCCGGATTTGCTGGTGGGTCCTCACCACTATGTTGGAGAGGATGTGGAATGATCGGAGATCATACACATATTTTCTGGGACTGTCCAAGGGTGCAGACATTTTGGATGAATATCAAAAATGAGATTAAAACCATTCTAGATCTTGACTTACCTCTGAATCCATCGTACTATATCTTGGGATGTATACCGAAAGGCACATACTATGGAGATACGTTATACATCTTGAGAGTGATACTGTTAATAGCAAGGAAAATGATAACTATGGCATGGCTACAAAATCAACCACCGACAATCAAACAATGGACCAAGAGACTGAGACAGATGTATACAATGGAAGAAATGACTGCACAATTGCAACTGAAAAAAGATATGTTTATGCAGAGATGGTCACTTGTAACCTTGTACCTGGAGATACACTAGCATGAGCCTGACGCCCTCTCTCTCTTTTTTTTCTTTTTTCTTTTTTTCTTTTTTTTTTGTTATTTTTTTTTCTGTTTATTTTTTCGTTTCTTATCCTACAAAAAATCATAAAAAAAAATATTGTAAAAATCCCTCCCCACTGGGTTGTTTAAGAGGCGTACTCGGATTATACAGCTTATTTTGATTACGCTGAATACCTTGAAAACAAATTGAATAAGAGGGAAGAACCTGAGTAACAAATGTCATTGACTATGTGAATCAAGTATATTATACTGTATGATTAATGCAATGTGATGTTCAATATGACACAAAATAAAAGAAAGTTCAAAAAAAAAAAAAAAAAACGAATCGCCAATAAATAAAAAAAATCCCTATATGTCCCTATGCCATAAATCAAGTTCAAGTTCAAGTTCTTTAATAGTTGTCATACAGAAGTACAGAATACTTTCATACAAAATGCTTCTTACTGTTACGCTCCAGAGACTGTGCTAGACAAGATAGTATCAAATAACATAATAACATAATATAGCATGAATTTAGAAGAAGAAAATGAGGTCACAGTGTTCGGTATAGACATATGTACAATGTTCTGAGTTACCATATAATATACAATACACAATACTATGCAGTGTACTAATGTACAGTACTATCTAGTGCAAAGCAGAAATGGGATGAGGTACAATTTTAGGTACAATTTACAGTAAGGTGTACGAGTTGTAGTGCAATCCTTCATCCATAAATATAAAGTGTGGGGAGTGGGTGCTACAGTGTGTTTGTTTAAAGTGGGTGTGTGCTATAAGTGTGTGGAGTGGGTGCTACAGTGTGTTTGTTTAAAGTGAGTGTGTGCGTGTGGATGTGTGTGCTATGTGCGTTTGGTGGTTGTTGTTGTGTAGTGTTCATTCATTGTTCGTTTAGCAGCCTGATGGCCTGGGGATAGAAGCTTCTTCTGAGTCTTTCTGTGCTCGCCTTGAGACTCCTGTATCGCTTGCCTGACGGCAGCAGTTCAAAGAGGCAGTTGTTCGGGTGACTGGAGTCTTTAATGATTCTCTTAGCCTTGCCCTTGCAACGCTTGTAGTAAATGTTCTGGAGGGTGGGGAGCCCCCCTCCAATTGTGCGTTCGGCTGAACGTGTCACTCTTTGTAGTCTGCTTTGGTCTTGTGCAGTGCTATTCCCAAACCAGGAGGTGATGTTGCCGGTCAAGATGCTCTCTATTGTACATGAGTAGAAGTTCTTAAGGATCTTCTGGCTGACTTGGAACTTCCTTAGGCGCCTGAGGAAGTAGAGGCGTTGTCGTGCCTTCTTCACAACACTGTTAATGTGTGTGGTCCATGTCAAGTCCTCGGATATGTAGGCTCCGAGGTACTTAAAGCTGTTGACTCTCTCAACCGGTGCCCCGTCGATGCTGAGGGGGCTGTAGTCCTTGACCCCCGACCTCCTGAAGTCCACAATCATCTCCTTTGTTTTGCTGACGTTCAGGGAGAGGCTGTTTTCCTGGCACCATCCCGCCAGGACCTTGACCTCTTCCAGGTAGGCCCTCTCGTCGTTGGCAGAGATCAGGCCCACCACCACTGTGTCGTCAGCAAATTTGACGATTGTATTGCTACTCCGCTGAGCCACACAGTCGTGTGTGTACAGGGAGTAGAGGAGGGGACTCAGAACACAGCCCTGGGGGGCCCCTATGTTGAGGGTGATGGATGAGGAGGTGCAGTTGCCTGCTCTCACCACCTGGGGTCTGCCAGTCAGGAAGTCCAAGACCCACTGGCAGAGGTCATAGCCCAAGCCCAGGTCCCTGAGCTTGGCTATGAGTATGGAGGGGACTATGGTATTGAATGCCGAGCTGTAGTCGATGAATAGCATTCTCACATAGTTCCCCTGCCTCTTGTCCAGGTGTGATGCTGCTGTGTGCAGCACATGGGATATGGCGTCCTCCGTGGACCTGTTGGGGCGGTATGCAAATTGCAGGGGGTCCATGTTGATGGGGAGGGAGGAGCAGATGTAGCCCTTTACTAGCTTCTCGAAGCACTTCATGGCTATGGAGGTGAGAGCTACAGGGCGGTAGTCGTTGAGGCAAGCAGGCTTGGATTTTTTGGGTACAGGGATAATAGTGGACTTCTTCAGGCAGGTGGGGATGACAGCCTGTTCTAAGGACAGGTTAAATATGTCAGTGAATACTGGGGCCAGTTGGTCGGCACAGACTTTTAGGACGCGGCCGGGGATGCCGTCTGGACCTGCTGCCTTCCTGATATTCACTTTTTTAAAGGTCCGCCTCACCTCATGCTCTGTTACCCTGAACACTGCGCCTCCATCAGCAGCCGACCCCCCCCCCCCCCCATTGCCGAGGCTTGTGAGCTGGTGTTGTTATTACCAGCATCAAACCTCGCATAGAAGGTATTGAGGTCATTTGCTAAGGAGATGTCACTGTTCAGTTTGAGGGAGGCGCCTTTGTAGTCTGTCATCGTTTTGAGCCCCTGCCACATAGCTCTAGAGTCAGCTTGTTCAAACTGGAGTTAAATTTTATCCCTGTAGCGTCGTTTGGCCTCTGACACAGTCCTCCTTACGTTGTATCGCGCCACCTTGTGGTCATTCATGTTGCCTGCCTCTAGGCCGTCGTTGTATGCTTTGGTGCGCTCTCTCAGAGCTTCACGGACGGATTTGTCTACCCAGGGTTTTTGATTAAATGTCATGTATGTTGTGTATGTCATAAATGTCTATATGAATTGAAAATGGGGGACCCTGATGTAAACAAGACAAACGTCTTTCTCAGGTCTGCATCCCCTTAACAATTGTGTGTATTGACGCTTACTGTATTGTACCCCATACTGCAATCTGTCAAACAAAGTTTTCATTCATTCATTCATTCATTCATTCATTCATTCATTCATTCATTAATTCATTAATTCATTCATTCATTCATTCATGTGAAGTTCTTTGAACCCCTGTTGTCAAGCGTCTTCAATATACCCCCCCCCCCCCTCCTCACTAATGGAACTGGTGTTTGCAGAGTCACGTTAGTTAGTTATTTAGACACTGCAGTCTAGCGTTAGTTAGTTAGTACTAGCGTTAGCCATGTTGATCTATTCTATTCATGTCTCCTCCTCGACTTCCACTGTTTGTTGATAACTGTGACGCGGCTCTCGCCTTATGTGGCTGCTTATTGACTTCTTGGGGAAATCCTGTGGTCATTACAGGTGTTTGCAGCTGTGTTGTATCAAAAGTCCTTGGAGAGAATGAGTGGAGGTTTAGCTTCCTCTGGTGTTGATCCTCTGCTCAATCTTCCTACAACTCTCAAGAGTCCATCTTCAAACGCTGTATCCAGCCTAGTCACTCCCACATTGTTGGGCAGACAGACCTCCTTGTTGTTAAAAGGTAATTTCAAACAGTACCTCTCCTCCTGAAGCACTGCTGAACTTTCCAATTTTTCCAGATGGCTTAGGTCTTCTCTGGACACTTCCTTCTCCTTCACAGCTACTTCTTTGAAGTCGTGTTTGTCCTGATTGGCCAGCATTTCTTCCCGTCTGCACACTGAGATCCTGTTCACTGTAGCAGAGGGAAACTCTGACTCCACAACACCACTGTTTCCATTCAGTGGACCATTAACAACCCATCCCAGTACTGTCCTTATAGCATACGGCCCATTCCCGTGACTGTTGATGACCTCCCAAGGTTCCAATATCTTGGGATTGTTGGTTCCAATCAACAGGTCAACATTTGCTTTTAGGCGTGGGATGTGTACGTTGGACAAATATGACCATTTCGACAGTTCTTCAGGTGTCACCATGTTCTCAGCCATGACTGGCATTTTCTTCTGTGTGAGAACTTCCGGAAGAACATGAAAGTCATTGCTGTCCAAATCAGCTACCTCCAACCCAGTCAAGGAGTAAGCTGGAACAACTGTCTCTTGCCCCATGGTGCTCAACAGGAAGGTGGTTCTTCTGCCTGTGATATTCAGCCTCTGCATTAGATGTTTGGAGCAGAATGTGGCTGAGCTACCAGGGTCTAAGAAGGCGTAGGTTTGTATAATGTTTCCGTTTGCTGCTTTCACATTTACAGGGAGAATGGCTAATACACACCGGTCCTTACCGGCCACTGTATGTCCACATGTTTGCAGTGAAGTTGGTTGATTATTGGATGGTTCCTTTAACTGTTCTGGAGAAGATGGTTGCCGTATGATGTGAAGCAGGGTGAGGTGAGTTTGACCACAGACTTTGCATATCAAGCGCCTTTCGCAATCTCTGCTCATGTGACCAACACATAAGCATGCAAAGCAAACTTATTTTTCCCTGAGTGTAAGATTCTGATCAAACTGGCCAGTATCACGTCTTCGTCTGTTTTGGCCCTCCATCCAATTCCTCTGCGTTGTGTACTTTTAATGGTCCTGACGTCTCCGATACTGGTAGATAAGATCCTTATCTTCCCCCATTAGTGCAATCCATAAACCATAATACTCCTCCACTTCCGTAAGAATTCGACACTTCGACAACGTGAGATACCTTGTGAGGAAAAGCGTTGTTTTATTTCTCTAAACAGAAACCTCATAATCAGATGTTATCAGATGTTATCAAATTGTATCGTCCTTGAAGAGTCTATTCTAATGATCTTTCGGTGTGTTCAGATTGTCCTTTTGTGATTCAGTCCAATAGTGTTCAGGCCTGTTCGTTAGCCTAAGACCATCCTCGTGGTAGCCGAAGCTACTGATGTCGTGGCATTCTTCCTCCCCCCCCCCCCCCCCCCTCTCTCGTGATGAGAGGAGAGAAGGTCCTCTGTGTGATCTCAGTCCTACTCGCTCTCGGTCAGATTCTAGTCTGCCTTACACCCGGAAACACCGTCCGACTTATAGATGTTCGTCGTCGCAACGACGGCCCCGCCTTCTGGTTGTCATGCGACGTGTTGTCATGACAACTGAATAACCTTTAACACTAATAAACTCACGTTTCATTAAGATGAACCTCTCTCCCTCCTGTCCTGGGAGACAGTACACTCTAATCTCAGATGTTCCTCTAAGGAATTCATAACAAAACCCTCGCTGACGCGGCCTGTGCCTGTGAAACCACTGGTTCCACCACCGTTCTATCACCGTCTCCTGCTTCCATGCACATTTCGTTGTTTTACCATTTTAGCTGTCATCTCTCCCCAATCTATACATCACATACATTGAAAAAGCACCGGTTTCTCTCAATCCCCCCTTGATTCTTATCACCCCTTCAGAATCATAAATCATTATTTGGTTTTTCAATTAATTATGCCAAAAATAGCCTGTGGTTGAAGCAAACCAACCTCATCTCCCGTGCACAAGAAATGAAGACGGCCCACGGTCAACCCAGTGATCTTGCTGCCTGATGTCTGTTTGCGCCCCCCTTCGTGCACAAAGGGAACCGAAACCGACCACCACAACCAACAACATCCAACGACTCATAACCATTGGAGCCCCCCCTGTCTGCTTCCAATAATTATATCCTGTTGTTTTACTGTTCTCCCTCTTATCTACCTTCTATATATATATATCCTTCTATACATATATCTTATATATGAATCCTCCATTTATATCTCATACTCCTAATCAATGAACACAGGACTTCTCGCTGTTGTCTCGTCTCTCGATCTCCTGATTGACTCTGAAAGGAAGTCCCTGTTTTGTTCATGATTCACCGCCCGTGCTCTGTTGTTTCTAAACGCTCTCTAAACAGCGTCTCCGCCGGGAAGGCCCCTCCGATGTCCGCCTCGTTCTCCCCTGGGCAACACCGCCTGCGACCGCTGGACTCCGCCTCGTCGGCCGTCTCCGCCCCGTCGGTCATCTCCGCCCTGTCGGTCATCTTGGTTGAGGCTCATCTCCACCGCCGCCGTCTCCTCCCTCTCGTCGTGGATCATCTGTGTACCAGGCTGCGGTGCCTGGCCCCTGCGGCTTCCTCCTCCTCCAGTCTGTCTCCTGGCCATCTCCATCGCTGTCGGTGTCATTCCCCCCTTGAAAGCAGAAACACAACACCGGCAGTCTTTCTGTACACTCGACCCTGTGTTTTCTATTAGTCTACCGTGGCTTTGGGCCTGCAGCTCGTTCTCTATATATTTTTTCCCTCTGCAAGCCCTGCCATGGCCACGCCCTTTCAGACTGTTGGACGGTGTGAGTGTCCTACAGCCCATGGCGCTATTTGTTCTCTATTAGTCCCCCACCTTCTCAACACCAATATCTAATCCTACAGGGCTGTTCCCTGTTTTGTTGTCTTCCGGCGTGACACCAGCAGCTAAACGATACCCACTCGGCGCTCTACGTTTGTCCCACGGTTGACCCCCAGCGCGCGCCAGTTCTTTCTGGTGACGTGTCCCCTCAAGACTCTGCCTATTTATTAGGTGTGAGAAGGCCCCACTGGAGATCGAACTCCCTCTTATTTCATAATTAAACTTATTTAATTAACCTGTATATCGATCTTATTATTATGATAATAACATACAACCGAGCACACAACATAAGCCCTGTCCCCCTATTTTTTGGCATCCCACGCACTTGGTATCCTCACGCACGGACCCTCTTCCCGCCTCTTTGTGATAACCCAAAAACAGTGCAACAACCAAAAAACCCAGAATCAGTGCCTAAAACTATTTGCATCGCTCTAACATACAACAGAGCAGGTTGGTTCCCTGCTCCTAACTCACATACGTACTCGTACTATCATCTAACATACAACAGAGCTGTCCGTCGCCCTATACCCTACGGGGCTGTCTACCGTCGCCCTGGAGCTGTCACCGTTGCTCTATACCCTACGGGGCTGTCTACCGTCGCCCTGGAGCTGTCACCGTCGCTCTATACCCTACGGGGCTGTCTACCATCGCCCTGGAGCTGTCACCGTCGCTCTATACCCTACGGGGCTGTCTACCGTCGCCCTGGAGCTGTCACCGTCGCTCTATACCCTACGGGGCTGTCTACCGTCGCCCTGGAGCTGTCCCGTCGCTCTATATACCACACTTTGAGTTCCTTTACAAAGTTCTCACATACACCACCGTGTATACACACAAGCAGTTGGTAATTTTGAAAAAATTCAACTCCTTAATTAACTTAAACTCTACATATTCGCCTATGGGTAATGGAAACTCCCCAGCACTACCCCCCCCCCCCCTCCGCAATTAAACTCCTTAATTGAATTAAACTCTAAATATTCCCCTATGGGTAATGGAAACTCCCCAGCACTACCCCCCCCCCCCTCCGCAATTAAACTCCTTAATTGAATTAAACTCTAAATATTCCCCTATGGGTAATGGAAACTCCCCAGCACTACCCCCCCCCCCCCCCTCCGCAATTAAACTCCTTAATTGAATTAAACTCTAAATATTCCCCTATGGGTAATGAAAACTCCCCAGCACTACCCCCCCTCCGCCACTAGGTGGCGACCTACTCCTCCTCCATGGTGTTTTAGTTGACGTGTCACTTCCTGGTTCTTTATCTGTTGTTATCTCCTCGTGGTGCTCACGGCCATTTTGACTCGCTCATAATGGCTACTCTCTCACAAACAAAACGAACGCTGCCCCTCCTTCCAAGGCCTAAAAACACTGCTGTTTTCCTCTCTTTCCTATCCATTATCAGGGGACGCTTTCTCAGACTAATACTCTTGCCTGATCGGACATAATACACACTGGTACAAACTCCTTTCGACTTTCCTTCTGTTATGAAAACAGTCCCGCCATAACAATTTTTCGATCTGATTCAAGCGCCCCCCCCCCTTTCCTCATCTCGCATTTACCCTCCTTAAACCAAAACTGTGCAGCCTGCCTCGTTTGCTTTTCATTCTCTGTAGATAACACCCTCGATTTCCACCATGGCTCTCTGCTCATATTATCACAGCTGGCATTCTCTGTGTCGAACTAGAAATGTTTACGTTTACGGATTCACTATCTGTTCGTTTTTATTTGGCTTAAAATCAAAACAACCGTGTGCACAGTGAACTCACATTTTTGATCGGAGCGCTGTTTCCCCTACAGCGCTGGTTCGCCTCCTGACCGCTCGACTCGCCGCTCTCTCCCAGGGCTGACCGGCCTTGCTTCGATCATGATTCTCCCACACATTGATGACTGTTGTCCACTGTCGCCCCATTATTGAAAAAGTCTTTATCCGTTGTTCTTATCTCTTGCTTTCTGGCTGTCATCAACAACCAACTGTTCCCGTTGTTTTAATCTCTTGCAAATCCGGGTCCCAACGGCATCAACTGTAAGATTCTGATCAAACTGGCCAGTATCACGTCTTCGTCTGTTTTGGCCCTCCATCCAATTCCTCTGCGTTGTGTACTTTTAATGGTCCTGACGTCTCCGATACTGGTAGATAAGATCCTTATCTTCCCCCATTAGTGCAATCCATAAACCATAATACTCCTCCACTTCCGTAAGAATTCGACACTTCGACAACGTGAGATACCTTGTGAGGAAAAGCGTTGTTTTATTTCTCTAAACAGAAACCTCATAATCAGATGTTATCAGATGTTATCAAATTGTATCGTCCTTGAAGAGTCTATTCTAATGATCTTTCGGTGTGTTCAGATTGTCCTTTTGTGATTCAGTCCAATAGTGTTCAGGCCTGTTCGTTAGCCTAAGACCATCCTCGTGGTAGCCGAAGCTACTGATGTCGTGGCATTCTTCCTCCCCCCCCCCCCCCCCCCCTCTCTCGTGATGAGAGGAGAGAAGGTCCTCTGTGTGATCTCAGTCCTACTCGCTCTCGGTCAGATTCTAGTCTGCCTTACACCCGGAAACACCGTCCGACTTATAGATGTTCGTCGTCGCAACGACGGCCCCGCCTTCTGGTTGTCATGCGACGTGTTGTCATGACAACTGAATAACCTTTAACACTAATAAACTCACGTTTCATTAAGATGAACCTCTCTCCCTCCTGTCCTGGGAGACAGTACACTCTAATCTCAGATGTTCCTCTAAGGAATTCATAACAAAACCCTCGCTGACGCGGCCTGTGCCTGTGAAACCACTGGTTCCACCACCGTTCTATCACCGTCTCCTGCTTCCATGCACATTTCGTTGTTTTACCATTTTAGCTGTCATCTCTCCCCAATCTATACATCACATACATTGAAAAAGCACCGGTTTCTCTCACTGAGAAAGTGTATTTTCTCCTTGTGCCTCTTTTCCTGAAGTTGTTTGCACTCCTCCAATGAGTGACTGCGAGCACAGCAAAGGCATCCAGCTCTCCTAGCATTCACTGTACCTGGTGTTGGTGATGTCAGCTCCTTGGCTCTCTCAGATATGTCCATAGATGTTACTGTGGTGGCGACAATGTTTCTTTTCACTCTGTTGGGTGGATATGATTCAAACCTGGTGAGAGATTTTGTGCCAACTACACCAGAATTTGGAACCTGTATGTCACCAAACAGAGGGTCAGAAAGAATACTGACGCGTCGCTCCACAAACTTGATCATATCTTCGAAGTGAGCTCTTTCCTGGGTATTTTCCATGATGCCATGAGCCGTACTCCTCCATTGCTCCCTCATCTTGAATGGCAATTTCGATATTATGGCTCTCATGTTGACAGGCATGTCCAACTCCTGCATGTACTGAAGCTCCTCCATTGCATTGCAGCAGCACGCAAGAACAAGGAGTAGGCTTGAAGTGCCTTGACATCCTCTGATCTTATTGTTTGCCATGCCAAGGCCCTTTGCATGTAAGCATTTCCTATTTTATACTTGTTTCCAAAATGTTCCATAAGAAGACCCTTTGCCACTGCGTAACCACGCTCAGGAGCCATATGCTGGCAGCTACGCACCAATTCTTGTGGCTGTCCTCTTGTGAACTGCTCCAGATAATACAAAGCATCAGCTTCTGTTGCCTTTTCCTCCACTCCTTGTTCAAATGCTTTGATAAATGCCCTATATTGGAGAGTGTCACCTTCAAAGGTTGGGGTATTTCATGGTGGCAGAGACCTGGGCCCTCATTTATCAACTTTTGGATGAATTAAATAAGAATTGCACAGAGAGAGGAGGTGCAGTTATTTGAATGGGTTAATTATGGAATAAAGAGGGAGTTTGAATTCTAGTGGGGCTTTCTCACACCTAATAAATAGCCAGAGTCTTCAGACGACACGTCACCAGAAGAACTGGCGCGTGCTGGGGGTCAACCTGGGATGAAGAGATAGGGCGACGGAAGTGGGAATCGGTTAGTGCTGGTGTCACGACGGAAGACAACAAACAGGGACAGATATGGGTGTGGAGAAGGTCGTAGACTAATAGAAAACACAAGGGTCGAGTGTACAGAAAACTGCTGGTGTTGTTTTCTGCTTTTAGGGTTTGGAGATGTCCGACCGCGGTGGAGACGACCAGGAGACACACTGGAGGAGGAGGAAGCAGCAGGGGCCAGGCACCGCAGCCTGGTACACAGATCATCTACAACAAGAGGGAGGAGAAGGCGGCGGTGGGAGAGCAGATGTGGAGAGGACAGCCAGAGACACTGAGCAGTAGCAGACCAGGGGAGACATTTTTGCCTAGGGGACCGCACCCTGGAACAGGGACCAGCTCAGGAAAGGAGCCGTCGCTGAAAAGGGCCCTTGCCCTAGAAGACGGGAGCGGCCCAAGATGGGGGGTGTACTGTAAGAGGGAAGGGAGCGCTCTGATTAGACATGGGGTGTACCTAAGTAGGGGGGCCAAAGGGTTTAGGTGTGTTGTCTGAAAAGTTGCGAATCTGTGTCTTTCTCTGTCTTTCTCTCTCTTTCTCTCCTCCCTGACCGTTGTTTATCCTTTCTGGTTTAGGTGTGATGCGTGTAATGGAAAACAATAAGGCAAAACAGCAGACGGAGGGGCCCTAATTGTTATGAGTCTATTTTTGGGTATAATTAATTGAAAAACCAAGTAGTCTGTTGATTCTGAAGGTTGATTAAGAATCAACGTGGGGAATGAGAGAAAACAGGGTTCTGGGGTGTTTTTCAATGTATGTGATGTATAGATTGGGGGGAGATGGTAGCATGTAACGGTGTCAGAGAGGTCGAAGTGCATGCAGACGGTGATAGAAGAAGTGGTTCACAGGCATAGCCAGCAGAATGTTTAGCAGCCAGCAGAATGTTTTGAATTCCGATCTAAGACACAACAAGCTAATACCGTGGCAGGGCACAGAGGCAGAGCGCGATGGAGGTTTTGACAGTAATGAAACGTTTTGAAATGTGTGAAAGGTTATTAGCAGTTGTCATGACAGCGCATGACAACCAGAAGAGGGGCGGGCCGCCATTGCTATGGCGAAGGTCCTATAAATCTAACAGTGTTTCCGGGTGTAAGCCAGACCAAGAGCGGCTAAGGGCAGACCACAATCTGACTAGGAGTGAGAGACTCTCTCCTCTCATCACGGAGAGGGGGGGGGGGGGGGGAGGAATGACACATCATCATTAGCTTCGGCTAACGGGAGAACAGTTCTGGCTACAACCAGGCCTGACCACCATTGGACTGAATAGCAGAAGGACGATAGACTGAACACACCGAAAGATCATTAGAATAGATCTCACAAGGACAATACGAATTGGTTCCCATCTGATTATGAGGTCTCTGTTTATGTAAATAAACACTGCTTCTCCTTGTAAGGTATTACGCTGTGTCAAAGTGTCGAATTCTTACGAAGGTGGAGAATTATTATGGTTCGCGGATCGCACTAACGGGGAGAGATAAGGATTGTATCAGCCAGTATATGAGACGTCAGGACCATTAAAATTACACAATGCAGAGGAGTGGATGGAGAGCCAAACAGACAAGAAGACATGATACTGGCCAGATTGATCAGAATCTAACACAACCAAACTCAAACTCAGGCTCTACAACAGCAATGTTAAGTCTGTCCTGCTATATGGCTCTGAGTGCTGGAGAGTAACAAAACAGGATATGAGAAAGGTTGACGTCTTCCACAATAGCTGCTTACGTAGGATCTGCAACATCTTTTGGCCAAATAGAATCTCGAATGAGGAACTTTATAAGAAGACAGGCAGCTTGCATATGTCCCTTGAGATAAGGAGACGGAGGTTAAGATGGCTCGGCCATGTATTGAGGAAGCCCAATGAAAGGTTACCCAAAGTTGCCTTGAGATAGACCCCAGTTGGGAAGAGAAAGAGGGGTAGACCAAAGAACACCTGGCGAAGAACAGTGATGATGGAGCTGAAGGAGATGGGTCTTTCCTGGGACGAAGCGCAGGCCAAAGCACGAGACAGGATTCAGTGGCAGTGTATGATTGTGGCCTTATGCCCCAACCGGGACGAAGAGGATAAGTAAGTAAGTATGCGCGGTGTGCATATCAAATGCACAATGCCAGTGGAAGGTCTGTTTTAGTTTGGAGTCGCTTTCAGCGAAGTGAGCACTTTTCTCTGCTTCAGTCTCTGAGAAAAAAGACTGCTTACAAGATTTTAACTGAGCACATTCTCAGATTTCAAAGTATGACACATCATTTGAAAGCTTACACAAAATCTGGAAAATTAAAATATAGACTTGTAGGCATTTTCGCTAGACTGGGTCACAACCTACAGATGAATAAGCTAAAGACCCAGGAGATGATCGTGGACTACAGGAGGAAGAAGACCGACATACAGCCCCTGTACATCGACAGGGGATGTGTGGAGAGAGTCTCGGTCATCAAGTTCCTGGGTGTCCACCTGGAGGATGACCTGACCTGGAGAACCAACACCACGGCGATAGTGAAAAAGGCACAGCAGAGACTCTACTTCCTGAGAGTACTGAGAAACTACCACCTCAGACAAGACCTGCTTGTGTCTTTTTATCGCTGCTCCGTGGAAAGCATCCTCACCTACTGCAGCAATGTGTGGTTCCTCAGCTGCATAGCCGCAGAGAGGAGGGCGCTCCAGAGGGTCGTCAACTCGGCCCAGAAGATTATCGGCTGTCGCCTCGGGCAGGCGTTTCAGCGTCATGCCCACCCGGACAAACAGACTGAAGTTTAGTTTTTAACCCAGGGCCATATGTGCACTAAACTCAGCTAAATTTTAAAACAACAGTCTCCCTTGCACCCCCCCCCCCCCCCCCCACGCACACGCACACGCACACACAACATTAAGGGATAGTGCAATTATAATTATCTTTTACACCCCCCTGTTTATATTAATGTTATTTATGCCTTACTCCTGTTTTTATATTTAATACTGTGTTTAGGACTGTGTTTTTATATTTTTACTAGCACCTAGGGCTGCATTTAAAATTTCGTTGTAACAACTGTAACAATGACAATAAAGATCTATTCTTATTCTATTCTATATTTGAACACCTAGCAGGTGAAAAAAAACATTATAATAATAATTTAATGAAATGGGGATGCTAGCATTATTCATTTATTATTTATGAATAACATTCATCATTATTAATTTATTATTTTAGTTTGTTTACCCAGGCAAGCAATTAATCACTATTTCTTATTCATGACTGGTGTCTGGCAACAAGCCAAATGCCTCTTCGGGGAGACAGAAAACAGAAGAAAAAACAATCAGCACAAAACATTAGTTTTGACATGTATTAAGAGTAAATTTATTGTGTAGACGTGTTAATTACACCTCAATGAAATGATGAAAAAAATAGCAATGCCTTGTCTTATAGGTACTGCTGCCATATAATTGTAATTGAGCTGTAATGAACACAACACAAGGATTCAATGTCCCTGATGACATCACTGAATGAATGAATGAATGAATGAATGAATGAATGAATGAATGAATGAATGAATGAATGAATGAATGAATGAATGAATGAATTTATTCACACACACACACGATACATTTACATGCGAGTATCCTCATGTGATATTAATGTCGCAAATTGTGTGCATGTGCCAGGTCTCCCAAGAAGCTATTTAAAGCTTTTGGAGGGAGCCTGATCACAGATACAAACAGAATATAAACAACAAAACAATAACGAAAAAACAAAACAAAACAATACAACGTGGGTAGGTTTACACACCTACCTACTAACTGACATATAACAGAGATACATAATACAGACAATTTTATTCCTAAGTTATAATTTTAATTAGAGATATGATTTTAGCAGTTCCTCTTTCAGTGATTTTTTAAAGGTTTTAAAGGTATTAGTCATTTTTAGATTTTCGTCAAGCTTGTTCCAGATCTGTGGACCCCTGCATGCTATGCTTAGGCTAGCACAATTGAGCCTTCTCCTCTTGCCAGATATAAGATGCTTATTTCTTGTGTTGTGGATGTGCAGTGGTTGGCAGACTGGGACAAGCTCAGACAGTCTGTGATTCATGTTGTTGACAACTTGATACATAATTGATGCGTTTTGATGAATGTTAAATTCAGCGAGCCTCAGGAGACCAAAGCGATGGAACAGAGGCTTTGAGGGCGCTCTATACCCGGACCATGACAGCACTCGTAGTACCCTCTTTTGTAGGCTTTCTAGTTTCTTGAGATGGCTGGGGTATGTGTTGCACCATATGACGTTACAGTAATTGATGAGAGGTTCAAACAGGGTTTTGTATAAAGTGAGAAGGGCAGGCAAGGGAAGAAAATGACGTATTTTGCAGAATAAGCCAACATATTTGGACAGTTTTGTTTGTAGATATTTTATGTGGCATTTGAAGTTGAGTGACTCATCGATGATGACCCCCAGGAATTTTGTGGACACCACTCTTGACAGCTCCTTTCCATTTATTTTTATGCACATGTGATGTGTGCGCATCCAATTTGAGTGGAAGACAATGAAATTTGTTTTGCTGAGATTTAGTGATAATTTGTTGCATTTGAACCAGGTGTCCACTTTTTGTAGTTCTGTATTGAGTAGATCTTGTAGCTTGAGTGGATTTTTATGTGACAGAAACAAATTAGTGTCATCAGCGAATATTACTTTGTGCAGTAGTACAGATGAGTTGACAAAGTCATTTATATAGAGAATAAATAGTAAAGGCCCTAGAATTGACCCCTGGGGGACCCCATATTTGATGTCAATTTTTATTGATTTATGATTTTTTATATCGACGTACTGTTGCCTACCATGTAAATAGCTACTGAACCAGTTGAGAGCCAGACCCCTTATGCCATAATGGTGTAGTTTCCCAAGTAGAATGGTGAAGTCAATGGTGTCAAAAGCCTTTGATAGATCCAGGAAAACGCCCACCCCACAATCACCCTGGTCAATGGCATCATGTATTTTTTCTATGAGGTCTAATATTGCCATGTTTGTAGTTCTCTTTTTCCTGAAGCCGTATTGTGAATTGGTGAGTATATCTAGCTTGGTGGTGTATTCGCTTAATCTATTGTACACAACTCTCTCATAGACTTTGGATAGAGCTGGTAACACGGATATTGGACGGTAATTATTAATACTATTTTTGTCACCTGATTTATATATGGGTATTATTCTCCCAATTTTGATGTTTTTTGGCACTACACCATGTAGTAAGGACAAATTAATACAGTGAGCGAGTGGTCTGACTATAATATTGGCTATGGCTATTAGGATTTTGCTGCATATTCCATCAGCACCGGCTGTGCGAGTGTCCTTCATCTTCATGATAATGTTGAATAGTTCATCATGGTCAGTTGGTTTCATGAAAAAAGAGTTAATATAGTTACCTGATAAATACTGTTTAAAAGACACACCCCCGGGATGGCTAATTTTATTCGCCAGGTCTTCACCAATGGATGCAAAGTAGGTATTGAATTTATCAGAGAGATCCTGCTGTGACATGTTTGCAGGGTCAGGGAGAACTGATGCTTTTTTGTCCCTGTTTAGTACTTTATTTAGAACTGACCATGTCCTTTTTGAATCACCCTGAGATGCTATTACCTGATCAGTATAATGATCACATTTGCTTTTCCTTATTAGATGAGTGAGTTTATTTCTATATAGATTGTATTTGTTTCTATTATTTATACTAGGCTTCTTAAGATAATGTTTGTAGAGTTTATTTTTGTGTTTAATGGATGTTAAGATGCCCTTTGTAAGCCAGGGGTTCTGGTCATTTTTACTGCTCATGACAGTCTTCTCTGGAATGGTGTTATGGATGGAGTCTGTTATTTCCAATATCAGACTATCATATGCTGTATCAGGATCACAGGCATCATATACATTTTTCCACCCTTTCGTCTCCAGGCTTCCATATAGTTGCTGCAGGGTTCTGTCATTTATTACTTTAATTGTTGTCTTACAAGGAGGGGGTGCAAGTTCACTGGCAAGATTTAGAGACACCATGACAGGGAAGTGATCAGTTATGTCAGTTAGGATCACTCCCGACTCCAGCTTGGTGTTTTGGATGTTGGTGATGATGTTATCAATGGTAGACTTGGATGAGTGTGTTATTCTAGTGAATATGTTTATAGTTGTGAAGAAGGAGGAAGAGTGCAGTGTATTAATGAAATAATTTTTTATAGAATCATCCTTGGAGATGTCTATGTTAAAATCTCCCATTAGAATACAGTTGTTGTTTTTTATGTTTAATGAATGAAGGGTTTCCTCTAACTTGTTCCTAAAGACATCCAAGTTTGTGTCTGGGGGGCGATATATTACTCCAACGGTGAAGTTTTTTCCATTTTTTCCATTTATATCAATGAAGAGAGAATCAGAGCCGTCATCAAAGTCAACCATGTCACAAACATTTGCTTGTAGACTGGTATTCACGTAAAGACACACTCCTCCACCTATTTTCCCAATTCTGTTTTTATAGAAGAAATTATAGCCATCAAGATTGAGAATATCGGTGAACGACCTGTCATTTAGCCAAGTTTCACTGCAACCAATTAACTGGTGGCCAATCCAAACTCATTTACTGTCAAACTAAACAAATGTGTGCAAGTATATAAAATACATATAAATAAATACATATATATATTAGTGCTGTCAATCGATTAAAATATTGAATCTGATTAATAGCATGATTGTCCATAGTTAACTCGCGATTAATCGCAAATTAATCGCATTGTTTTTAAACAATTTGTATCTACCTTAAACTGATCTTTTTCAAGTTTTAATTAATTATCAACATGAGAGTCAACAAATGCTTGCTTTATGCAGCCATTTAACACAGAAGGATGACCCTCATGCATTGCACATTTGCATCAAATTCAAAACAGAGTGATGCACAAAATAACTTAAAAGAAAATAATAATTTAAAGCAATGAATAAAGTGCATGAAATAATAGGGGAAAGAAAACGTTAGGAACTTGTTACATTCACCCACACAAGGGCTGATAACTCACACCCCCCCCTCTCTCTCTCACACACACACACTCCCACAGCTCTCTTTCTCTCTTGCCCCTTCCTCATCTCTCTCACCCCCCCTCTCTATCTCTCTCTCTCTCTATCACACACACACACACACACACACACACACACACACACACACACACACACACACACACACACACACACACACACACACACACCTACACACACACACACACACACACACACACACACACACACACACACACACACACACACACACACACACACACACACACACACACACACACACACACACACACACACACACACACACACACACACACACACACACACACACACACACACTTTGAGTCAGAAACAAACATAGTATCAATGAGAGTATCAATAATACACCTGAGTGAAGTCTAGTTAAACTATATATATAATAATATATATATATATATATATATATATATATATATATATATATATATATATATATATATATATATATATATATATATATATATATATATATATATATATATATATATATAATAGTGGCGTTAATAGAATCGGGTGTTAACGCGTTAATACCGTGTTAACTTTGACAGCCTTAATATATAGGAGGAGCAGACTAGCATCCCACTAGTCTCCTGAGACTGGTTTCTAGTGAGACCAGCAGCCGGTGGACACGGATCTCCATCTTCCAGAGGAAGGTGTTCAGGGCTCATCTGAGGCCCCTAGCTGCCAGCTTCTGCTCACTGCCGGCTCTGACATTGAAACCCTCCTCTTCCTCGCTTCCCCCTCTCCTCTCCCTCCCCTCTCCCTCCCCCTCCTCTCTTCCCTCACATGCTTCAACTCCTGCTCCTCCAGGGAACCGTGTTCAGACTGGAGGAGCTACTAAACATTTTTGCCTCTTGCTTTTCTCGTGTGGCCTTTATTTCTATTGTAATTAGGCTATAAAAAGCTTTCAGGAATAAAGGCAATTTGGTTTTGATATAGAATGCAGACAAATTCACTGGCATGGTTACCTGTTCAAGACAGCCACCGTGGACTGGTGGAGAAAGAATACCAAGCAAGCAATTGAACCAACTCAATGTGGTTTAGTAATCTATCCAGAAGTGCAATGCCCTGGCGAGAGAGAGAGAGAGAGAGAGAGAGAGAGAGAGAGAGAGAGAGAGAGAGAGAGAGAGAGAGAGAGAGAGAGAGAGAGAGAGAGAGAGAGAAGAGAGAAAGAGAGGCCAAGTGTGCAGCAGGTTTAGCCCTCGTGTACCTTTGGAGATAGTGCACCGTGCAGCGCTCTGGGGAAGGGCGTTCAGCGCCGTGTCCGTAGGGGTAGCTCCGTGGTCGATTACCTTGCTGTAAAATGACTACTACCTGCCTGGTGTTGTGGTGGTTTCAATTGCATGGTTAATGGTTTAATCAATAAGAGCAGATCTCAGAGGGTTCTTCAGATTAGGCCTGGTGGGTTCATTGATCAATTGAGACAGAAGAAACCTCCTTCAGATAATCAAGAGGAATTAGTCAACCAATCAATGTTAAAATCTAATATCTGAATCATTTCAAAATCATACAGAGAGAGTAACTCTGCCAAAAAAATCAATATACCTAGCAGCAGCTGATGGAGGTGTGAGGATAGGGGTTTTTGCGGAGCCCAATAGCAAACAACAGGAGGAGAGAGAATGGAGCGGTTTAGGGTTCTTTAATTGTACTTCCCCAAACAGACAGAGTTATATCAGGAATGTGCAACAGACAGGGGTTAGAATGTTCTTGGGGGGGAATGAGAACAGGTGCACTCCCAGTGCAGCTGTAGGCAGAGGACACTGGTCTTGTGTGGAGAGAGAGAGCACGAGCACTCCGTGAGTAGTACGAGACGTCCAGGCAGGAAGGGCGCTGGAGCGGGGGTGCAGCTGTAGGCAGAGGACACAGGTCTTGTGTCGAGAGAGAGAGTAGGAGCACTCCGTGTGTAGTACGAGACGTCCAGACAGGAAGGGCGCTGGAGCGGGGGTCCTGGGCACAAGAGAGACAAGATTAGAGAAGGGATAATAACAAGAGTAGGTCTAGCAGGTCTTCAGGTAGAGTCGTCGTACCTAGGTAGGCAGTTTAACACTGCGACGCCGGATGACAGGATCTGCCAGGTGATATAGGGGCCGCCTGATGAGGGAATCCCTCACAGCCGCGCTGATTGATCCTCATCTGACAGCGCGGGAACGCTCCAGCACGAAGCTGCCCATGTATGGGCGAGTCAGGATGAGGGCAGAGGAAGGCCCGAGCCCTGATCGTGACAGGACCCCCCCCCCCCCCCCCCTCTACGGGCGCCTCCTGGCGCCCCTCCAGGCTTGTCCGGGTTACGCTGATGGAAGTCCCGGATGAGGTCAGGATCCAGGATCATCCCGCGGGAGACCCAGCTGCGCTCCTCCGGGCCGTAGCCCTCCCAGTCCACAAGGTATTGAAAACCGCGGCCGCGAGGACGCACGTCCAGCAGCTGCCGGACGATGTAGGCCGGGTGGTCGTCGATGACCAGCGGAGGGGGAGGCTCTGGAGCTGGAGGAGACAGGGGACTGGAGACCACCGGCTTCAACTGTAAGACATGGAAGGAGGGGTGAATGCGCATGATGGAGGGGAGCTGGAGTTTAACGACCGAGGGGTAAAATAATGGACAAGATCTTATAGGGACCAACAAAACGGGGGGTGAGTTTGCGGGACAAGGACTTGAGTGGCAGGTCCCGGGACGAGAGCCAAACCATCTGACCTGGTTGATAGTCGGGAGCCGGGGTCCGGTGGCGGTCGGCGAAGCGACGGTTCTGCTCAGCGGTGCGGAGCAGCGCGGCCCTCATGTCCTCCCATATCCTCCTGCAGCGGCGAAGGTGGTCCTGTACCGATGGAACAGCGATCTCCTCCTCCTGTGCAGGGAACAGCGGGGGTTGGTAGCCCAGAGAGGACTCGAAGGGGGACTGACCTGTGGCCGCGGAGGACAGTGAGTTGTGGGTGTACTCAATCCAGGGCAGGAAAGTACACCAGCCGGAGGGGTCCCGGGTCGTCACGCAGCGGAGGGCGGACCCCAGGTCCTGGTTGGCCCGCTCCGACTGACCGTTGGTCTGCGGGTGGTACCCGGAGGAGAGACTGACCGTGGCCCCCAGGGCCCGACAGAAGGCCTTCCAGACTTGGGAGATGAATTGCAGGCCCCTGTCGAAGACGATGTCCACCGGGATCCCGTGGAGGCGGAAGACGTAGAGCACCATCAGGTCCGCGGTTACTGAAGCAGAGGGGAGTTTGGGGAGAGCAACAAAGTGCACGGCCTTCGAGAAACGGTCAACGATAGTGAGAATGACTGTGTTACCGTGTGAGGGAGGCAGACCGGTGACGAAGTCCAGGGCGACATGCGACCAGGGCCGACCGGGAACAGGGAGCGGACGGAGGCGCCCGGCAGGTGGTTGGTGGGAAGCCTTCCCACGAGCACAGACGGTGCATGCAAGGACGAAGGCGCGGGTGTCTTCCCTCATGGAGACCCACCAGAAGTGCCGCCTCAGCAGGGACAAGGTACGGTTGACCCCAGGATGACAGGCGAAGCGCTGGGCCTCCCGGACGACGGACTGGATCTCCCAGGTGGCGGCGGCCACCAAGCAGGAGGAGGGGAGGATAGTGTCAGGGTGCGCGGGACCCTCTTCGGGAACAAACTGCCGGGAGAGGGCGTCTCACTTGGTATTCTTAGAGCCAGGCCTGTAGGTCAGGGTGAAATTGAACCTGGCGAAGAACAGTGCCCAGCGTGCCTGGCGGGAGTTCAGGCGCTTGACAGTCTGGACGTAGGCGAGGTTCTTGTGGTCAGTCCAGACCAGGAAGGGGATCT
Source organism: Notolepis coatsorum (assembly GCF_963971535.1). NCBI lineage: Eukaryota > Metazoa > Chordata > Actinopteri > Aulopiformes > Paralepididae > Notolepis > Notolepis coatsorum. Next base: position 27,709,959 of record NC_140183.1, read on the forward strand.
CTGAGCCCTCCAGCCAGTGCCTCCATTCCTCTAGGGCCAGTTTGACCACCAGGAGCTCCAGGTTCCCGATGTCGTAGTTGACCTCCGCTGGGGTCAGGCGGCGAGAGAAGAAGGCGCAGGGATGCAGTCTCTGGTCGAGAGCGGAGCGTTGGGAGAGGACCGCCCCTACTCCGATACTTGAGGCGTCAAACTCCACCACGAACTGGCGGGACGCGTCCGGCTGGACTAGGATGGGCACGGAGGTGAAGCGCCGGCGCAGCTCAGCGAAGGCGCAGTCCATTAAAACAAATTGATGGGAGAGCCTGTAAGCTCATCACCTCTCCCTCCCACACACCTCTCCACCTTCAATGCTGAGCCAAAGGGATTCATACCTCAGTTCACTCTATATCAGCCCTCATTTTATGTTCTTCGGTTGCTAATTATCCCCATTTCTCCCATCAATCCTCTTTTTTTATTACTAATTACAGGCATCGCTGTCCTCCGTCCATTTTCTTGACTAATTACCCTACACCTAGACCCTCCCTTCCGCGCTAAGCCCAGTAGGCTCTTGGTCTACAGAGGAAGGGTCAAGCCATGATGTGGTAATACTTCCCTCTCATTAGTGTGTTTTGAGAGAACGACCTGTCAATTGCTGATTTGTATCTAGCTTTGTGTGACACCTCTCTCTCTCTCTCTCTCTCTCTCTCTCTCTCTCTCTCTCTCTCTCTCTCTCTCTCTCTCTCTCTACCAAATCCATTCTGAGGCCTGAGACAACGGACTCAGTGTGCACTCCGCGCGTAACAAGAATCTCTCTCTCTCTCTCTCTCTCTCTCTCTCTCTCTCTCTCTCTCTCTCTCTCTCTCTCTCTCTCTCTCTACCAAATCCATTCTGAGGCCTGAGACAACGGACTCAGTGTGCACTCCACGCGTAACAAGAATCTCTCTCTCTCTCTCTCTCTCTCTCTCTCTCTCTCTCTCTCTCTCTCTCTCTCTCTCTCTCTCTCTCTCTCTCTCTCTCTCTCTCTCTCTCTCTCTCTCTCTCTACAAACCTAATTTGCCCACTCTCCCACTCCTGGATTAGTAGTCATTTCCTTGGGAAAATAGATTTACAGGTCGGGTTACAGAGATCAGAGGATTAGAGGGATCCCTTAGTCGACTGACACATCGATCTTATCTATGATTGTATTTGGATTGTTTGCTGGGTACGGTGGTGTCCTTGTGTGCATGGGTGTGTGGGCCCCTGGGATTCAGCAGCTGCTGGCACCTATGGCTTCGGCTGGGCCTGAGTTGGGTGCTTTGATGGATTTTGGTTGGTTTTCATTGTTGGGCTCCCTCGGTTTGCTGGCGTTTTGGGGATTCCTTGCGTGGGGGTCTTCTCGTTTGACTGCTGTCCTGGGGCGCGTGACCTGTCATTCCTCTGTGGAGTTTGGGGGTGGGAGCGTGGAGTTTGCTGGTTTCTTCATGGTGACAGGGTCTCCAGGAGACTGGGAGCAATGGGGTGGCCTGCAGGGGTGGTGGGTGTGGTGTTGTGGTGGATGGCCGTGTGAGTGGCACGCCTCTTGTTGTGGCCAAGACTGTCGGGTTTCGTCACATGTCCATTCAGGATTGTTTCGGTGGATGGGGCCTAGGATTCACTAACCTAGGGGTGGTGCGCTGGTCCTTCTTGCCCTCCAGGGCGATTAGCAGTAGCTCCCCACACACCCACACTTCCCCCAATACTTCCTGTGCCCTCCCACACCCGATGGCAGTAATGATGGATGATATACTTTCTCCCCAAAGCAGTACCCTTCCTGATTGGCGAGTAGAGACCTGTCCCAATGAGGCATAGGCAGGGGGTGGGGAAAGGGTTAAACAATAACGAGCATTACCCGGAAAGGAAAGGGTTAGACAGAATGCACATTAATAGACACGCACACAGTGTTTCCATTTAGCTCTCTTAATAATAATAAAACCCGTCCCTTTAAGGGTTTAGATACTTGTTCGTTTCCCCGTAGGTGGGGAGAGAGGGGAGGAAGAGGGAGAGGGATATAGGAGCTATTCAATGGGAATTTTATAATTACAATAACTACATCACAGTTCTGGAGCAAAAGGAAAATGGTGAGAAATCTGCGCAAATAGGCCTCCCCTCAACAGCGACGCCGTCCCAACGGGTATGCTGAAAACAGGCCGGTAGGGAAGGACGATAATGAATTAATTCATTATAGCCGAATACGGGTAAGACTGCACGGAGAGAAACCAGCGGCAACCTAAGGCAGGCACATTCACGATTACAGGAGCCGTAAAAGTCACTATGAGCAAAGACTCACTGAAAGAGTGAACACAAAGAAGGGGAGGTAAAGAGAGTGAAACACAGAAATTGCAATGGGGTGTTGAGGACACTATCAACACCAAATAGTGACATCTCCAGACTCATAGCCCTGGACTAATAATCCACCAGACAAAGTTAATATGAATTCAAAAAAGCTTGTGGGATGTAAAATGCAAAAAGCCTTCCTGCAATTAGGTTAGCCCAAAACGGGCAAACTATAATCATATTGACTGAAAATGTTTAATGGCAGGAGAGAAAAAATAAATACACAACACACAGAGAGTAAGGCCACTTAAGAGCAGGGCACAAGATGAGGTCTGTGCAACTGAGCTGAGGTAATCAAACATACACTAGAATACACTAATCAGAATAAAATAACACTACAGTGAGAGTCAGCGTCCAAGATGGGTGTATTAACAGATGGACCATGTATTGTTGAAGACGTGTAAAATCTATTTTAGAAACAATAAGTAGGAAATAAGAACGTTGAATCAGAAACTATCCTATAAGCAAATGGACAACAGGAAAATGATTTTAAGTGTATGGAGAAATAACTAAAAATATCATATTAATTAGCAAAAGAAATAGTTAAACAGGGCTGAATTCTCAGACCGTATGTTGGTGGAGAAGAGAAACAATCTGGAATAAAAAGTGAAATTATAAAAACTGAATATTTAAGAAAGGAAAAACAAATTAAGAAAAAGCACACACACAAGGTTGAATCAGAATATGAAATTAGCTGTACTATAGTTAGTTAAGTATTGTTTTTATGAACATAGAGTGAGAGTAGATAGATTAGGGAACAACTAACATGGCCAAGGAGTCTCTACAAATTATGTGTCCACAAGGAGACTACACAGAGCAGAGAGAAGGCGATTCACCCAGAAGCCGACTATGCACAGAGGTTCAACGACCCAACACGCCAACAGGAGATGACAAAAGTGTGTCAAGAGAGGTGGAGCCGGTGTCGAGAGAGGTGGAGCTATATACCACATCGCATCAGAAACTCTGGGGGGCCGAGACGACCTAGTGATCCTGCAACAATTGACACGACCGCCCACGTGGTCCCAGGGTGGCACACTGCAGGTGTGGGCGGGGTGGGGGCGCGAGCATAGGGATTTTTGGCTGGTGAAAATGCTGAGTGGCTAGTGACTTTGGAAAACCACTAGCCACAGTGGCTAGTGAGCCAAAAAGTTAATGTCAAGCCCTGCTGACAACCCATTACTCCGACTGCTCAATAGTCCGAATAATTTCCCATTTGGTATTTGGTCCGACAGTAACAAGTGCTTAGATTAGTTAAAAAGGAGGCCTATTAGTTTGATGGTCTGAAAAAACAGACTCTCTCCGTGAAGGTGTTTTTTGTATTTTGACATGCAAACCATTGTTTCAGCAAAAGCCAAGGTATGACACAATTAAAATAAAGTTACAAATCTCTCTCTCACACAACAATGCAAATCCATCTGCGTGGATCCATCCATGTACTGTAATTTTCAAGTACCTGGGGGTCCACATCTCAGAGGATCTGACATGGTCAACACACATAGACACAGTCGTAAAAAAGGCGAAGCAGCGCCTCTACCACCTGAGACAGTTAAGGAAGTTCAGAGTATCGGGGAAGATACTCCAGTCCTTCTACTCCGGAGCTGTAGAGAGCATCTTGACTGGAAACATCACTGCCTGGTATGTAAACAGCACGGCACAGGACAAGAAGGCCCTACAGAGAGTGGTGCGCTCAGCCGAGCATACCACGGGTATTGCACTACCTCCCCTGCAGGTTCTATACAACAAGAGGTGCAAATCCAGAGCCTGCAGAATAATGAAAGACCCCCACCACCCCAATAACAGTCTGTTCCAGCTGCTGAGGTCAGGCAGACGCCTGCGAACCCCAGCTACTAGGACAGAGAGGCTTCGGCTCAGCTTCTTCCCCCAGGCCATCAGAGCCCTGAACAATGAACACTGAGTGCCACAGAGCACTGAACTTTCCACACACAAGCACACATGAACACACACACGACACGCACGCTGTGCACGCTCGCACACTAGCAGCCACTTTAACATGAGCAGGCACACACTCATGCCGCACACACCCACACTTATGGCCAAAAGGAAAGGTCACTTTAAAAATAGCATAGCAACAGTAACAGTGTATTGCACTACCAAAGGATCTAGCATGTCCTACATGCTATGTAAATAACTATGTACAGATACCGAGATGTCCCACCATGTTACCTGCTTGTTACCTGTTTATTGCACAATGTTGTTTTTTATTGGATTCTATTATATGTTGTACCACTGTATTGCACATCGTTGCGGGCAAGACCACCCGCATTTCATTGTATACTTGTATGCCGTGACAAATAAAACTCTTGACTTGACTTGAAACTCATTGAGCACCAAAAACAAGATTTCTTGTATTCTTTTCTTTTTTATTATTTTTTTATTATTATTATTCTAAACAGTCACACAGACCTTGGTGTGTGTTGCTGGGACCTCTGAGTAAATTAGAATTGAAATGACGATCGAATCCCGATAGGTGGCAGTATCGCCTACCGTTTGAACTGTGCTAGTTTAGTGTGGGGGGCTCTCACACCGCAGTTGAGATCACTCGAGAGGGAGCAGCAGTGAGCAGAGAGGTACCAATGGTGATCACAAAGTTTTGGAGATTATTATTAAGAGGACAAAACGATCACACTTATGAATGATAACGTGCATTTTCACCAGACTACATTAGACTCAGCACTTCTGGTAAATCATAAAAATACTATAGTTGTTCTGAAGTTCCAGATTAATACTGAAAGTCTGCGTTTATTATTTTGTATAACTTGTATATTGTTTATATATATAAGATATATATCCAACGCCATCCGTTTGCACCATAGTATTCTTCGCTCGCCTCATTGGGTCCCGCCCTTGACATTGGAGGCGCCACCAGACGAGCCCCCCAGACAGAGTTCGAAACATGTCCGGACAAGTTCAGACTTGCCCATAGCAGGCGCATTGATTCTGGACAGGTAAATCGGCTGCGCCCTAGAAATCAGTCTGAGTATATATATTGTAGATGGCGCAAGCAGCCGCAGAGAGTGAACAGTGGAGCAGTAACCTAACAGCAGTGGAAGTAACGAGTCGGCAGTATCAGAACAGGAGAAGCAGCAGAGCGAGATCGTAATACGTCCGGTACAGTTGTACACAGACCTACCAGTGGTGTATCGTTACGGATAGCTAGTAGCTACTTAGATACGACTATAATATTGTAGAGCCATTATTGGCGCAGTATAGTGACTTGTGTAAGCGAAGTAACGTGGAGAAACTTATAGTTAAAACCATCGGCGTTTGGATCTAACTACTCCCTGAAGACCGTCCTCGGGCTAGCTTCCAGTACAAACGAAGCTAGCTAGCTACCATCTATGCCATCGGGCTTTGGATTAATAGCTATTAACCCTGCCATCGGGCACTAGGATTACAAGGACCGGTTCCATACGAGACCCCTTTTCTTCAGTGACCACAGGATTATCCGACCATTCTTCAATTCCTCCGGAGCTTACAACTCCAGAGGGAAATCATCGTCTCCAGCTACCCCCTTGCTTTGCCCCGTATCACCTCTTCTCACTCCCTGCAGAGCTCCGGTCGAGTATTCTTAACCTAGGAAATATTCATTACCACTGACTTTGATACTCTGACATTCTACTATTAAAAGAGAAACGTGATAATTCAGTTGTATATTGATATGACGATTAAAATACTGTAAACTTGGTATCCTTGTCCCCGTGCCGTCAATTGAGTGTCTGCCATATTTATCTAACTGTACTGTCTGGCAAGTAATAATCTTTAGTAGTGGTTTAATCTAAACAATCTTTTAATACAGTCCGGGTTGTGTAGCCCCTCAGCTACAATTGGTCCTTCGAGCCGGACGGTATCAGTAATAATAATCATATTAATAATAATATGGCCAGCAGCGGACAATCGGCTCTCCCCCATCAGAGCGCCCTAGGCGCCAGCGTCAGCCCCCTCCCCACTTGGAGAACTACGCTGTAGATTTACCTCCTAGCTTATCTACGAGGACGTTAAGCAAGGATAAAATTAGTAGCTTAAGTATGCCCAACCTTATCGACCTGTCAACCCCACCGGTAGAGACCCAGGCTAGTTTAAGTGAAACTGACTTAGCTCACGGGGGGGACAAGCGGGACATGACTTGACTATGCCCATAGAACACCGCGCCCCCGAGGTGGACCTCGGAGCGCATGAACCCATAGAAGATAAAGACCGCGCCCCCGAGATGGACCTCGGAGTGCAAGAAGGTAAAGAACGCGCCCCCGAGATGGACCTCGGAGCGCGAGAGGATAAAGAATGCGCCCCCGAGATGGACCTCGGAGCGCACCAGAGTAAAGAGCACCGCGCACCCGAGATGGACCTCGAAGCGCGGGAGAAGACAAAGTACAGCGCCCCCGAGATGGACCTCGGAGCGCATAAGGAGACCAGGTCACCGCCAAGCCCTGCCAACTCCAAATCACCATCATCAGCGTCATCCCCAAGCGAGGCCGACCAGAGGTTAGCGCAAGTCCTGATCGCCACGCTAACCGCTTCAGCGGAAAGAGTCCGCCTCCAGGGTGAGCGTGACCGCCTCCAGGCGCAACAAGAAAGTGAGCGTGAACATTCCAGAGTGGAAGAGAGACGTCTCCAGGCGCAACAAGAGGGTGAGCGTGCCCGTCTCCAGGCGCAACGAGAGAGTGAGCGCGAACATCTCAGACTGGAAGAGAGGCGCCTCCAGGCTGAAGAAAACATGCAGCGCGAAGCAGCCACGGCGCAGCGCGATGCACAGCGTGACGCAGCCAATGCACAAATGATGGAGCAAGCGCTCCAGAGGGTGACTCCCCACTCTTCCACCCGGAGCTCCCGGAGATCATCACGACACGGGTCGAGGGCACCTTCCCCTCCCCGACAAAGCTACACGGGACCCAGCCTACGGGAAGAACCTGCTTATGTTGCAGAGCAGCTAACCGAGCGACTACAAAGCCTAGCGGAGGACGAGGGAGGACAGAAAGCCCACTCGCACGAACCCATCTCAGACCAGGAGGAACAGTGCAGCCCCGGTCTCAGTCCCGACGCGAGGCGTTATGAACCCCCAACCCGTCCCAGTGGGGAGTTCGAGCAACAGACAGCACCGAGGAATAGTGCCTGGGGGCCCAGTCTCTGGTTCCCGCCCAGCACGAACCAACGACCCCACGTACGGGGAGACTCGCCTCTCCCCCTACGTGCTTCAGTGTCACAGCCATCCATGGCATCCTACATTGGGACACCCACATTCCCAGACTTCACAAGAGAAGACAGAGCGCAGTATACCGAACTGCGTATGTGCCTAGAGACAATTATGTCCAGAGTACAGGATGAGTCATACAAGTATGCCATCCTCCTTAAGCACCTCAAGGTAACTAGAGCGCACAACATAGCGCTGGCATACTCCAATTCACAGACTCCCTATTCTGATGCCCTGGTGGCCCTCGACGCACGTTACGGACATACATGGGACTATGTCATTCAGGAGATACGTGAGATTGAACGTCTCCCCCCGGCTAGAGACAACCGAGCCCTGGGCGACCTATCCGTCAAAGTACAATCCCTGGTAGGGATGCTCGGGTCCCAACGAGAGAAGGGGATGTACGAGTTGTACGCCAACTCCAACGTGGAGCGCATATTGGAGAAGCTCCCCCCATTCCGCCAAGAACGTTTTCGGCGGCAAAGAAACTACCGTGACCCGAATGGCCCAGAACAGTCACTCCTGGACCTTGCTGACTTCCTAGCCAGGGAGGTTAGCAGCCTAAGAATTGACACCTTCGCATGGGGTGGCTCGAACATTAAAGAGGGACAGAGAAGGTTTAAAGACCAAAGCAGGCCCATCACCGTGATGCACCAGGCCGAGGCGGTGTCACGGCAGACGAGTCACAACTCCCCCACCAAGGAGAAATGGAAGATTGCCTGTCAATACTGCGACAGTGAACACTGGCTGTCACAGTGCGACGCATTCAAGAGACTGACCACAGCCGAAGTAAGTCAGTGGATTAAAGATAACCGCCGCTGCTTCCGCTGCGCGTGCGGCCACATGGCAGCAGAATGCCGCCTTAAGAAGAAGTGTGGCAAGTGTGACGGCGCCCACCTCGAAGCACTGCACGAGAGCAACAAGCGCCCACCAGAAGACCAAAGTAGGCCCATCACAGTGATGTACCAGGCCGAGTCGGTGTCACAACAGAAGAGTCACAACCCCCCCGCCAAAGAGGAATGGAATATTTACCCCCCACCACAGAAGATCCATTGGCCCCCCCCCTGGTGTACTTACTGCCGCAGCGGACACTCCAAGTCACGGTGCGACGCATACAAGAAACTGACCCCCGCCGAAATGGATCAGTGAGGTAAGGTTAACACGCAGGATGCCGCTTACTGCGAAACACTGCGCGAGGCCCACAGGCAAAGATTAGCTCTACAAAGCGACTCGGGAACAGAAGTGCTCCACATCGACCCCGCGAATAGTGGGAGCTCCAGAGTGCTCCTCAAGGTAGTACGAGTACTCCTCAGCCACGGGGACAAGGTACTCGACACCTACGCCGTCCTCGACGACGGGTCGGAGAAGACACTCCTCCTCGCCTCCGCCGCGACCCAGTTGGACCTGCGGGGCCCAGAGGAGACGATGACCCTCCGTACCATTAGTCGCGACTTAAAGACAATAAAAGGTGAAAACGTCTCGTTCACCATTGCAGCAATCGACCACCCTGAGAAGCGGTACAGCATCAACAAGGCGCTCATGAGCTACGACATAGGTTTGTCACGCTACGATTACCCCATCCCACAGCTGATGGAGAAGTACGACCACCTACGCCAACTGCCCATACCGCTCATCAGCGGAGCTACACCGACCCTACTCATTGGCTCCGACCACACGGACCTCATTGTCCCAATCAAGGCGGCCCACATCGGACCCAAAGGATGCCCAGCCGCGGTTAAGACCCGACTGGGGTGGACGCTCCAGGGCCCCCTCTACGGACCTGCCAGCCAACCACCGACCACACGCTGCCTTTACACCAAGGTGAGCGACACAGACAACACTCTCTTACAGCACGTTGAGAGGCAATGGACACTAGACGCGCTGCCATTCAAGACCGAACGCAAGATGGTTCGGCCCAAAGAGGACAAGTATGCCATCGCTCTACTAGATCAGAAGACTACGAGAGTCAAGGTCGACGGAGTGTTCAGATACGCAACCCCACTCTTGAGGCGGGACGGGATGCCCACTCTGCATGTGCCTAAGGGAGCGACGCACCACTGCCTACAGAGCGTATCCACGCCAGAAGAAGCAGAGAGCATCCTAATGAAGCTACGGGCTTCATTAGCCAACGGTGGATTCGACCTCCGACAGTGGGCCAGCAGCGACCCTCAAGTTCTCCGACGCCTCCCCCCAGAGACCAAGGCCGCGAGCAGCGAGACCTGGATGGCGCACACCCCAGGCGAGGCGCAAGAGATGACCCTGGGCCTCGTCTGGCATTTCAAGACGGACTCGCTTCACTACAGACACACACCCTTGAGGACGGATCAGGAGACGTCTACGACTAGACTGACCACTCGGCTGAGTGTGTACCGAACACTCGCCAGCCAGTACGACCCAATGGGGTGTATCCTCCCCTACACCACCCGGGCGAAGATGCTGGTGAGGGAACTGTGGGCTCAAGAAAAGGGAGTTCTGAACTCCAAGCCCCTCAGCTACGTTCCAAGCGACGTAGCTGACATCGAACCCATCACCCCAAACTACCTCTTGATGGTGCGGCCGGACCCGGCCCTTCCTCAGACGGTGTGCAGACAGAACGAGATGAACGGCCGGAGGATGTGGAGACACAGCCAAGTACTGACCGACCAGTCTTGGGCCCGCTTCCTCCTACGCTACCTACCCTCCCTTCCAGCCCGTCAGAAGTTGGTTAAAGACAGGGACAACCTGACAGTGAATACCGTCGTGATGATAATAGACCAGTCACTACCCCGAGCTACGTGGCCGGCCGGCCGTGTGAGCAGAGTAATTACTGGTTCCGATGGGAAGGTCAGATCGGCAGAAGTCATCGTCCAAGGGCAAACCTACACCAGACCAGTAGCCAAGTTGATAGAGCTAGAGTATATATATTGTAGATGGCGCAAGCAGCCGCAGAGAGTGAACAGTGGAGCAGTAACCTAACAGCAGTGGAAGTAACGAGTCGGCAGTATCAGAACAGGAGAAGCAGCAGAGCGAGATCGTAATACGTCCGGTACAGTTGTACACAGACCTATCAGTGGTGTATCATTACGGATAGCTAGTAGCTACTTAGATACGACTATAATATTGTAGAGCCATTATTGGCGCAGTATAGTGACTTGTGTAAGCGAAGTAACGTGGAGAAACGTATAGTTAAAACCATCGGCGTTTGGATCTAACTACTCCCTGAAGACCGTCCTTGGGCTAGCTTCCAGTACAAACGAAGCTAGCTAGCTACCATCTATGCCATCGGGCTTTGGATTAATAGCTATTAACCCTGCCATCGGGCACTAGGATTACAAGGACCGGTTCCGTACGAGACCCCTTTTCTTCAGTGACCACAGGATTATCCGACCATTCTTCAATTCCTCCGGAGCTTACAACTCCAGAGGGAAATCATCGTCTCCAGCTACCCCCTTGCTTTGCCCCGTATCACCTCTTCTCACTCCCTGCAGAGCTCCGGTCGAGTATTCTTAACCTAGGAAATATTCATTACCACTGACTTTGATACTCTGACATTCTACTATTAAAAGAGAAACGTGATAATTCAGTTGTATATTGATATGACGATTAAAATACTGTAAACTTGGTATCCTTGTCCCCGTGCCGTCAATTGAGTGTCTGCCATATTTATCTAACTGTACTGTCTGGCAAGTAATAATCTTTAGTAGTGGTTTAATCTAAACAATATTTTAATACAGTCCGGGTTGTGTAGCCCCTCAGCTACAATAGTCAAACTGGCAGAGGAGGTAATGTATTCTGTTCAACACTCCGTGGTATAGTCGGCACCGGGAGAGCACTCCAGAGGCTTGAAAACTTTACCGGCAATGGCGACCACAAACTATTGGAGATTATTGAAGAGGACAAAACTATCACACTTATGGATGATAAGGTGCGTTTTCACCAGACTATGTTGGATTCTAGTATTTTCAAACAGGCTGTTTGGATGTAACGTTACCCTGGCGCTGCTAACGGACCAACTAACGTTATATTTATTGATCCTGTTCTGACCCATTACACAGGGTTTTGATGGACCTGCTGACAAAGGTAACGTCTATTTTACCGAACCCCATGATAAAACATGCCTTTGTAATGATCCCAGCGTCGGAAAACGACCCCCCCCCCCATCCCCTTGGTGGCTTTGTGAATATAAACATTCTATATGTAACGGAGGTACCGCAGTATATCCACAGTCACGGGTACAAGTAGTGACGTGGCTGTGGATGGTAAGCGGTACTGCAAGTAAACTCACTCCCCAGAGGCATCCAGACCCGGAAGCAAGCAGTGAATTCACTTCTTGCTTAGTGGTCTGTGATGCCGCCCGCGACGCGGGCGTCCGGGGTTCAACTCCCACTCAGGGCGATCCCTTAACAGGGGTCGAATCGACTTTAAACACAACGCAGACAAGATCACACCGGCTACATGTGGTGCCGTTAGACCCGGATGCCCTGGGTGGTGTGAGTTTAGTGGGGTGAGTGTAACGGAGGTACCGCAGTATATCCACAGTCACGGGTACAAGTAGTGACGTGGCTGTGGATGGTAAGCGGTACTGCAAGTAAACTCACTCCCCAGAGGCATCCAGACCCGGAAGCAAGCAGTGAATTCACTTCTTGCTTAGTGGTCTGTGATGCCGCCCGCGACGCGGGCGTCCGGGGTTCAACTCCCACTCAGGGCGATCCCTTAACAGGGGTCGAATCGACTTTAAACACAACGCAGACAAGATCACACCGGCTACATATATATGGTCGTGTTTACCTTTGACCTGGAAATAATATAGGTTTCAGGCAAGCAACCAGCACGAAAAAGCGCATGCTGCACAACACGCGTCATATCTCGCGTTCCAGAAAACGAGACTGGATTATTTTGAAATGGGACGATTTTTTGCATGGGATAGTGCACGAACGAAGGCATGTCGAAAAAAAGTCCCCCCCCCCCTGTTGGAGTATAAATAGTGCCTGTCAAATGAGCCATACTATTGTCTCCATATCTATAATATTGAATATACGATGGGTCTGCAAACATCGTGAAAATGGTCAAAAAAGCTGGCTCCAGGACGTAAAGATGGAAAAACAGTGGCAGTCAAAGAGTTAATGACCAGATTGCCCCCGGCCCAGGCATCTCTCTCTCTCTCTCTCTCTCTCTCTCTCTCTCTCTCTCTCTCTCTCTCTCTCTCTCTCTCTCTCTCTCTCTCTCTCATTTTTACTAAACAATTCTGGTGGCATTGATTGCTTTCATGGTGTGGTGTGTATTATATTAGTTAAACTTTTGATCTCCAATTCCTGTGAATATATTTTGAGTGTGTGTGTGTTGGTCCCTGATGATTAGATCTCCTCTCTCTGTCCATGGTGCTGAAATACATGCCAAAATAGATAGGATGAAAGCTCTCTCATTGAGTGTGAGAGATGTAGATGGATTTGTATTGTCGTGTTAAAGGAACACGTCAACATTATGGGAAATGCGAGTACCATCTTCTCCAGAGTCAGACAAGAAGATAGATAGCAATTTCCTCTCTGTGAGTTCATTAGAAAGCTATCTGGCTGCAAGCTAAACTACCATTGCACAAATGAATGGAAGCAGATATGGACCACTAGCCTAGTTTAAATCTCCAGGAGAGGTGTCTTTGGCCAACAGCTAGGCTAGCTGGTCCATATCCACTTCCATTAATTTGTGCTAAGCTAGTAAATATGTTTTTTGGATAGTGGACCGACTAATGGTCCTCCTTTTTAACTAGCCGGGGCAATGGCACTTCAGACCAATGGGTTTTGTTTTCGGAATAACAGACGGACCAAATGGAAATATTCCGGGCTATTGCGTCAGAATAATGGGCTGTTGGTCCCATAGAACACAAAAAGATTGCACTGGAGGCGTGTGAACAGGCCCTGTGTGCTTCAAATTGATCATCCTATAGGGTCTCCCTCAAAATCTAACAAGCCAACTGCCTGTCAATCAAAAGGAAGTCAGACTCATTACAGCTTCGCCAAAACCGAAAAGTGTAACTTATAGAAGAAAATAACTTGTTGTGATTGTTGTATAGTATAGTTAGTAAGAGCAAGTATAGCATAGGGACATAGAAGAAAAACTGCACATTGTATAGGAATGTACTGTACATAGGATCCAGTACCTTTCAGTGATTTATTAACATCTAACACTAACTAACACAACGTCTATTTACCATGTCTATTCTAGTTATCTTTTTATTATTATTACTATTGTTTTATTGCACAATCGTAGCGGGCATGGCCAACCTCATTTCACTGTATGCCCTGGTATGTATGTGATGAATAAACTCTTGAATCTTGATCTAGTCTATCTATCATTCTAGTCGTTCAGTTATTCTCTCTGCCTTTCATTTATCGTCTTATCATAACCCTAATAATAATAATAATAATAATAATAATAATAATAATAATAATAATAATAATAATAATAATAATAATAATAATAATAATAATAATAATAATAATAATAATAATAATAATAGATCAAATTTATATAGCACCTTTCATAGAACCCAAGGTCGCTTCACAATCAGGACAAAAAATAGGGCTAGGGAAATAGGGGGAAAAAAGGGGATGAGGGAAGGTAAGGGATAATGGATAATGGACCTAATCTAAACTAACTGATGGGGAAAAGCCTTGGTGAAGAGGTGTGTTTTTAGAGCAGATTTGAAGGTGTCCAGGGTTGGGGCGTTGCGGATTTCGGGGGGGAGAGAGTTCCAGAGGGTAGGGAACGCCACGCTGAAGGCTCTGTCCCCAAAAGTCCGTAACCTGGTGCGAGGGATGGAGAGGAGACCTAGATGTATGAATGTGTATGCATGTGAATGAATGTTGGTGGTGGTCGGAGGGGCCGTAGGCGTTGATTATTCGCCACGCTTCCGTGAGTCTGCCTCAGGGCAGCTCTGGCTGCAATTGTAGCTTACCACCACCGGTATGACTGTGTATGAACGAATAATGGACTCTGTGAAGCGCTCTGGGTGTCATGAAGAGCGCTATATAAATCCAAGTCATTATTATTATTAGGGCTGTCAGTTTATCGCGTTAATTAGATTAATTAATTACACAGCAAATTATCGCGTTATGAAAATTAACTCAAAATTAATTACAAAAAAAAAAGTTTTTTTTTTTTTTTTTTTTATATAATATTTTTTTTGTATCTCATTCATTCCATAATAATGTAGAATACACATTTACAGACTTTTTTTTATTTTTTAATATGGTCCATTTGCATGTTCTTGGTATCTGATTCTAGGGAGATCTATCTCAGGGAATGTATTCCCAGTGTCAGAAATACTGTGGGCTAGATCCACAAAGAATGGATTCCCTGGTCTGCATCCCCTTAACAATTGTGTGCCGTACTGTATTGTACCCATTCTGCAATCTGTTAATAACATTTTCATTCAATCAATCAATCTGCGCGGTGATTGATTGAATGAAAATTTTATTTTGAGTAAATTGTAATGAACCAAATGAGAATATCAATACATTTTTTTGTATCTTTGACTGTGAATAACACCATGCTCAAATTGACCAGACCTGAAAAATCTAAGCAAATTAATAGATGGAAGATGATTAAACAGAAGGTTTTGTAGATACAGTACTGAATTCTGCCATCCGGACACATGCAATTTGAAATATGATTATATAATATAGAATATCAGGCATAAAATGGTTATGCGATTAAAATGCGATTAATTAGATTAATTAATTACAAATCCTGTAATTAATTAGATTAATTTTTTTAATCGCCTGACAGCACTAATTATTATTATTATTATTAGATCAGAGGATCGTAGGTTCCGGGATGGAGTGTGCTGGTGGAGGAGATCAGACAGGTATCGGGGGGCGAGGGTATGGAGGGACTTGTAGGTGAGGAGCAGGAGTTTGAAGGTGATGCGGAACTTGACTGGGAGCCAGTGGAGGTGGATGAGGGTGGGGGTGATGTGCTGCCAGGGCTTGGTGTGAGTGAGAACCCTGGCAGCTGAGTTCTGAACATACTGGAGCCTGTCCAGGGCTTTGCTGGGTACCCCGAACAGGACTCCGTTACAGTAGTCCAACCGGGAGGTGATGAATGAGTGGATCAGGGTCTCAGCCACAGAGTCTGAGAGTGAGGGTCGGAGACGGGAGATGTTTTTGAGGTGGTAGAAGGCAGACTTGGTGACGGATTTGATGTGGGAGTGAAATGAAAGTGTGGAGTCAAGGGTGGCGTCAGGTTACGGACTTCGAGAGACAGGGAGATGGAACAGCCGTCAACGTGGAGGAGGAGATCTCCAACCTTCCCGAGCAGTGCCTTGGGGGCCACAACCATGAGCCCTAGCCCTACCCATCACCTGACTCTGCCTTCTGACTCCCTCATCAGCTCCCCTTCATTTAGACTGGCCCTATTCCCATTGCCCTTTTTCAGATTGTGTCTTTTGCAGCACGCTAGCTTTTCAGCCTGTACTGTTATTGTATTGCCTTCACGTTTTTTTAACCTTAGCTTGATTCCCTGGATTTTCGACCTAATCCCTATCGGTATTGTTTGCCTCACCGACTGATCTCCTGGCTTTTGACTTGATTGCTTCTGTGTCCTGTTTGTGGGTTCTTATTAGTTTTCAGTCGGTAGCATTACATCCGACTCCGTGTAGAACAAAGATGGGACAATGCTCATTTGCTCCCACAGGAGCACAGGAGTGGAATGAGTCCTGACAGGGCTGACAGTGGAGGGAGGCTTCTTGCTTTAGTGTATGAGAACTGTACATTTTATACATATTTTATTAACAATGTTGTATTTTCCTTTTTTTTTTTTTTATATATATATATATTTTTTTAGCAATATACTGTAGGCTGATGATCAGTGTAGTGTGATGATTATGTAAATACTATGTGCTGCTGAGGCCAAGGACCACAATGGAAATAAGTCTGTGACTTTTTTGTGCCATCCTTCATCATTTTAGGATGACCTTTTGTAACATGTATTTTAATAATTGTCAAATAAACTCAATTCAAATAATAGATTTACAGTATTCAGCTTGTTCAGAACACAATTGGAAATATACAGAAGTGAGCTGTTTACAAGACATCTAAGTTGAATACCTTTAAGAGATAGAAGTATATTATTGTGCTATTTATATATTTTTGTTCCATATCACCCAGCCAGCCCTACACTCTGCTGTTTGATTGAACATGATTAGGGTTGTGATACTAGGTGGGCCATACCCCTCGCTGCCCTTATCATCCCTCCCTCCCTCCCTCCCTCGTTCTTTCTTTCATTGCTGCTCTTTCAACAGTGCTCCTCCGCTCCCCCCTTTAATATGCTCTCTGTCTATTGATCTCTTCACACACATCTGACACTCGGTTCATGGCTCCTTTCACAGAGACTATTTTCATTCTAAGCAGGTGAGTAATAACAGTCATCATTTTCGCATGTGCAACATTTGCAGACACAGGCCACCCACCCAGAGAGTCTCCACACCACGTGGCCCTCGCTCACTGTGTTCACAGGCCACCCACCCAGAGAGTATCAACACCACGTGGCCCTCGATCACTGTGTTTCTCCATTCAGTCAATATCACAGTGGATGTGTGATGTTACTCTTTCATCACGTATGCATGTGTTTGTTGTGCTGTCTGTATGCAAAGGGCACCCTGACCAACACAACACAGACCGCAGCTCGACCTTAACTCATTGACCGCCGGGGATTAGATGGGTCCCGTTGTAGCTATGCCACGCTTTAAAGATAGGAGTGTGTCACCTTGTTTGTAGAGCTATATCTATATTCTATACCGTATTATAGCTATGGGGACAATACTATGGTCATTTGACAGTGACTTTCTTCCGTCCAAGAGGCAAAAAAGAGATAATTTTTCCATGAATACGTTCGCGCGTTATCCCGTGGTGAATATAAGTATAATTTCAGAGTTGTCTGCGGTAACGGTGGTGTAGTGGTTAACACTGTCGCCTCACAGCAAGAAGGTCCAGGGTTCGATTCCCGCTTGGGGACCAGGTTTCCATGATGCCAGGTACCCAGGTGGGGTATCTCCCAGGCCTTTCTGTGTGGAGTTTGCATGTTCTCCCCGTGCTCGCAAGGGTTTCCCCCCCGATAAGATAAACCCAATGGAAAAACATGCACAACAACAGATCGCTAACGCTGTGGTGTCCTTGACGAAGATGGACAGGAGCGCTTGGATTGGTCCCCTGGCGCGGCTCACGTTGACGCCTGTCTGCTCCCGGCTGCCCTTGGGGGGGGAAGGATGACGGGATGGGTTAATCGCAGAGACGAATCGCATCGGCGATCCTACAGAGACAATGCATGCGTGTGCGTGTGTGCGTGTGTGTGTGTGTGTGTGTGTGTGTGTGTGGAGGATAATTGCATGCCAATTAAAGACCTCTGAGCAGGTCCTGCATTATTATTATTATTATTATTATTATTATTATTATTATTATTATTATTATTATTATTATTATTATTATTATTATTATTATTATTATTATTATTATTATTATTAATTCCCGAAAGGCTGAGTTATAGCCTTATACGTTAATTTTACTATAATCGTTGCCGTTTCTTGCCTAGACACGCTACTATTCCCAAATGATGTAAATGTATATAATAGGTATTATGTTTCATCATGAATGCATGAAAGTGGGGGGGGGGGTGTTGTTTCTGATTATTTGATTGCCAGTAACATTCGTATTAAACACAAAAACGCTGATCAGCTGGATCGGTATAAAAACATTGCACGATCAAGCCAGAATTGACATCAGATAGTCCTTACCTGTGATCGTGAGTATTCCAAAAATAATATTCCAATTGTTTGATCGTCATCTGGTCCATCTGATGTCCATCTGGTCCAAGACATAACCCACCACAACATATGGATCTGGGGCATTTGACGCACTTCAATGCAATCGGGAGAACCGCTCGACTCGCCGACCCAGAAAACTGCGCCCGGAGACATTTGAGTGTAACACAGGGTCTGGAACAGGGTTTACTGCACTCTTGATACTGCCACCTGGGAGGATCTGGCCGGTACTGCACCCTTGGGTCGCAGTATGCCTTCTAACGGCAACATACAGGTCCCTGACATTGAATAGAATATTAAAATCGAAAAAAAGGAAAAAGGATCAAATAACATATATATACATGGTTGGCGGGGAATGAGTTAAAGCCTGAAACATTTCACATCTATTGCATTATGTAATTATTAATAAAGAAAACACAAGGACTCAATGACATCACTGGTGCCCATATTCAAATTATTTTACTCTCAATAACTGTCAAACTTAAATGAATGTGTGCAAAACTGTTTAGAGTTTTTGAACGTGTGTGAGATTATGTGCAAAATTAATCAGTATTGTTAGTTTTTTGGTGACCCTTTAACACATTAACTGCCACAGAGTTTGCCCGTCTCATACCACTCTCTGCCACTCTAAGCCTATGGAGATGTTCACCTTCTTTGCAGGGCTATAACTTTTTAAATTGTATTGCTAAATTGACATTACTATGGCCCATTCAACATCGATTATCTATCGTTCAGGATGTAGGAACGTTATACTATTCTGTATTCTGGGGGGTCGTTTATAATTCTGTGATCGTCAATAAATGCTTTATGTAGTATGGGTGATATATTGATCAGAGCAGTTTGCATTAATAATAATAAACAAACACGCTGAAAGTAACGTTACTGTCCTCTTACCGTTCGCCGATGAGACTGGAGGAAAAATATCCCACTTATTTGACGGCGATCTACTAGATCCATTTCCTGTTTGTATAATAATAATAAACGCCCAAATCATATTGATTATTGAGTTATGGCAGCGATCCATATACACGGATGTGTGTCTAGAGTCCCGCAACAATATGTGAGTGCCGGACGCATTTCCCAGATGCACGGAGATCACCAGAGATCCATTTCCGGTTGTAACTCGCCCGATCATCCACCAGGCGGCAGTATTGAAGCGTTGCAGAGTTGTGCAGGCTCCCACTGTATCAGCCGAGGCTGGGTGAGGGAATTATGAATAAAAAAAATTAAATATGATATCAATAACGTTGTACGCCGTGGTTTGGCAGAATTAGCATGACCTTGAAACACGTTGTACAACGTTATTGGCGCCCAATGTGTTAAGGATTAGGAATGATTAAGTATCATGAAGTCAGGACAGATAGGATCCCATGCTGTTGAGCACAATTATCACAATTTGAAGAACAATAAAATACATTACATACACAACACTTTTTTTCACAGCATTCTTATGCAGTGTTGCGATGCTCATATCAACACTGGTTGCATGCACGCTAATGACGCCACGTGCACGCGCGCTCCCAGGCGCATGCGCAAAAATGTTCCCTCGCATAAGGACAGACTAAAAACAGTGACTAATTGCCTCTACGAATGGAATGTAACACCTGACGACCAGCGCTATTGATATGCAAAGTAGCCAGGTGGGTACTGCGAGTTGGCGCATCAGTCGAGTGCAGCGCATTCCTGTGTGCACGTGCGTGCACATCCGTGCGTGTGCGTGCACGCACTTCTGCTCACAAAACTTTGGTTGCACGGAGTGCAAACTCGTCCCATGAGCAATGCATCACTGTTCTTATGTAAGGGCTGCGTGTGTGTCACAAGCAGATAATAGGGACTCTTTAAATTATCAGTGTAACTGAGGGGTTACAAAACCCTGACTATATTAAAGATTGTGATAGATTAAACCACTACTACATATTATTATTACTTGCCAGACAGTACAGTTAAATATGGCAGACACTCAATAGACGGCACGGTGACAAAGAGATAACGTTTACAGTATTTTATTATCAATGTCAAATATACAACTGAGAATTATTTGGTTGCTCTTTTATGGCGAATGATATTAGAATGTCAGAGTATCAAAGTCAGTGGGAATGAATAATTCCTAGGCTAAGGATACTAGACCGGAACGCTGCATGGCGTGAGATGGCGATATAGGGGGGCAAACGAGGGTATAGCTGGAGACTGGTGATTTCCCCCACGGAGTGGTAAGCTCCAGAGGATTGAAGAATAGGCGGATACTCCGGCTGGTCACTGAAGAAAGGGGGTCTCATACGGATCCGGTCCTTGTAATCCAAGTGCTCGATAGCAGGGTAATAGCTCTTAATCCAATGCCCGACGGCAGTGATGATAGCTAGCTAGCTTCGTCCTCGAAGCTAGCCCGATGCAGATCTTCAGGGTAGTTAAATCCAAACGACAATGGTATTAACGATGCTCTTCTCCACGGTACTACGTTTCCACAAGTCACTATAATCCACCAACAATGGTTCTACAATATCAAGGTCGTATCTAAGGAGCTACTAGTTATCCGTAACGATACACCGCGGGTAGGTTCCACTGCTCACATGTCCAATCGTTCTGCTGTTAGGTTCACCTCGTGTTCTGATACTAATTACGTTAAGTCCACACACACTTGCGCCTTCCACAATATATACTTAGAGTGCTTTCTAGGGCGCGACCAAATCTCTTGTCCGGAATCAATGCGCTGGCCAAGGGCATGTCTCAACTTGTCCAGACTCGTCTTTGAACTTGTCTGGGGGGCGCGACTGTTGGCGCCGCCAGTGCCAAGGGCGTTGTCCAATGAGGAAAGCGAATAATGCTATGATTCAAACGGAGGCTTAAAGGGATATAGCTTATATATATAAATAATATACAAGTTATATAAAATAATAAAACGTAGATTCTCAGTGTTAATCTGGCCCTTCACAACAATCAGTGTAACAAATTATTAGCGATCTGAATTCATATTTCATCAACCGAGTCTACCGTTGCACCCTATCATTCCATTCCCACATCAATAACATCATCCGGTCCGCCTACTTCCACCTTCGCAACATCAACTGCCTCCGCCCTTCACTCACCCCCAACAGCGCCGCAATCCTGGTCCACTCCCTCGTCACTTCCCGCTTGGATTATTGCAACTCCCTTCTCTTTGGTCTCCCCCACAAACTCCTCCATAAACTCCAACCGGTCCAGAACGCTGCTGCCCGTATAATAACCAGAACCCCTGTCATCAGTCACATCACCCCCGTCCTACGCCAACTACACTGGCTTCCCATAAAACACTGCATAGACTACAAGATCCTCCTCCATACATTCAAGGCCATCCACAACCTCGCCCCTCCATACCTGTCCGACCTCCTCCACATCAACATTCCCACCCGGTCCCTCAGGTCTGCCTCCTCCATCAACTTGACCGTCCCCCAGCCCGTCTGTCCACCATGGGGTCAAGATCCTTCAGCTGCTCTGCCCCCCGCCTCTGGAACTCCCTCCCCCCCGACATCAGGAACATTGACGCTAGAAATACCGATCACACTAGAGGAACTCAAGATGGCCATAACCGCAATGAAAAGTGGTAAGGCTCCAGGAAGAGACGGTTTCCCATCAGAAATGTACCTTTCTTGTTGGGACATAATTGGCCCCTTATTACTAAATATGATCTTATACTCAGTCAAGGAGGGGAACTTCCATAAAACCGACAATATTGCACTCATAACAGTCCTCCTTAAAAAAGACAAAGACCCCAACGAGTGCGGTAGTTATAGACCTGTAAGCCTCCTCGGAACAGATATCAAACTGTACTCTAAGGTATTAGCCATCAGATTACAAAAGCATATGACGTCTTTAGTTCACCCGGACCAAACTGGCTTCATAGGAGGCCGCCTGATCACTGGGAACATAAGACGTATACTGCACGTACTTGATGCCGACAAAGAGGACACCATACCTAAGGCGATGCTGTCCCTGGATGCTATGAAGGCCTTTGACAGGCTGGAATGGTCGTATCTGTGGGCAGTGCTAGAAAGGATGGGGTTAGGAAAAGGATTCATCGATATGATTAAAGTATTATACAAAGACCCATCGGCCATGATTATAACAGGCACAATCATCTCTGAAATATTTCCGGTATCACGCTCTGCCAGACAGGGTTGTCCTCTTAGTCCCGGTCTGTTCAATCTATCATTAGAACCGTTAGCACAATATATAAGACAATCCCAATCCATGGAACCTATCGTAATCAAGGGCACACAACAAAAAATTTGTTTATATGCGGACGATGTAATATTGTTCATGAAAAACCCCAACACCACATTGCCTCATCTGCTCAAGTTGATTGAGGACTTTGGTGATTTATCGGGATTTAAGATAAATTGGCCGAAGTCGGCTTTCCTTCCACTTAACACCCCTGCAAAAAAAGATACAACCCTCCCAGGACAGATACCGATGGTAAAACATTTCAGATGCTTGGGAGTGGAAATATTCCCTACCATAAGACAAACGGTGAAGCACAACTACACAAAAATCCAAAACAAAATCAAAGACGACCTCGATAGATGGGCAAAACTTAAGAACACAGTACAAGCACGGATATCAATAGTTAAGATGGATGTACTACCTAAAATCAACTTCTTCTGTTCAATGCTACCGTTACCCCCTCCAGAGGGTTACTGGAAAAGATTACACTCCTCCACATAAAAATTTATTTGGAATAACAAACCACCACGTATAAAAAGATCCACCGCACAGAGAAATAAAGCAGATGGTGGCATGGCATTTCCAGATTTTTTCCTATATTTTAAGGCGTACTCATTAAGTCCATTGACAACATGGTTTGACTCCCAAGCATTAGCATCTTGGAGGAAAATAGAAGAAAACATAGTAGCCCCACATAGACTGAAGGACATAGCATACACTAAACTACCAATCAAGCACTGTGAACGAAAATTTGGCCCCATAATTACTCATGCGATCCGGATATGGCGTGAATCACAAAAAAAAAATCCTAACCCACAAGAATGGCACAATCATACTCCCTTATTCAATAACAATGCTCTCTTAATTGGAAAACGACCTATAAGATTCCCTATATGGGAAGAGCAAGGCATACACTCATTAGGGGATATTTTTAACAAACAGGGTTTTTGTAGTGATAAAGAAATACGCAAAAAATTTTATCTCACCAAGTCCACATGGCTTTTTCACAAACAGTTAGAGCTATGTTTGAAGTCTCACGGTGTTCCATTAGACAGACCAATTGAACACCACAGATACCACAAATTCTTCTACTCAAGAGAGACATCGAGAGGTTTTGTTTCAGAATTTTATCATCAATTACTAACGTCCTCGTATGAAACCCTCCAACTTGACTCTGTCTGGAGGAGGGATATACCAGACCTGGAAAACGACTTTGATTGGCAAGGAGCCTGGGCAAATGTCCGACTTACATCAAGGAACCCGGATCATCAACAAATCAATCTTAACTATATTCACAGGACATACTTGACTCCTATAAGACTGTGCCGAATGGGGCTCAAACAAGATTCCAAATGCACCCAATGTACAAATGGGGACGAAGGGACATTTATGCACATGTATTGGGACTGCTCACCAGTTAAGGCATTCTGGAAAGATGTGACCCAACAAATATCAAAACTCGTATCTTGGAATATACCTGTACACCCCTCGGTATTGCTGTTGAATGATGTTTTTGAGTTTGCAGTGAATCCACAGCTAAAGAGATTGGTTTTATCGGGTATCACAGTAGCCAAAAAGCTGATCGCATCACGCTGGTTTCAACCGGAAAAAATGTGCCGTAAAGTTTGGTTTCTTACATATCTCGATGTAATTTACCATGAAATATCTACAGCAAGAATTCTGGGTCTCAATGAATCCAAAATGTGGTTAGAAGTGGTGGAGAGAATAAAAGCTAGCTTATAATGGTAGTGTCTGGTTAGGTGCGAGGGATAGTGGAGGTACTTCTCAAGGTGGGGTCCGGGAGGGGGGGGTTCGAGCTGAGCATATGTATGTAGGTTTTTTTTTTTAGATAACAGGTATTATGGGTATATCTTATATAAAACAACTAACCAAAAGGTGATCCCATTGGATGTGCCCTGACAATTAATGCTTGTATATCTTATCGTGTGTTGTCATGTTTGTTTATATGTTTGTTTAAAAAAGAATAAAAAAATAAAATACAAAAAAGGAACATTGACGCCATCATCCCATTCAAAACCCACCTCAAAACCCACCTGTTTAGGCAGGCGTATGTCTGATTTTATTTATTTTTTTAAATGTATTGTGATTGTTAATTAACTGTTTTTTTAAATTGTTGTACGGCAACCTTGAGTGTCTTGAAAGGCGCCTTATAAATAAAATGCATTATTATTATTATTAAGAGACATCTACTAGTGCCTCTATGATTGTTCTAGTCTTAACACTTTGAATGCCGACGACGAGATTTGTCGTCTTATCATGCCCCCCGTTGAGTGCCGACGACGTAATTTGTCGTTTGATTTTTTTATTAGCGATCTGAATTCATATTTCATCAACCGAGTATCCCGTTGGTACAGCAGCCCCTCCAGGAGCTCCGATGGGAGAAAAAAACGCCCCCTATCGTCTATCCCTGTGTAACTGCAGGTCAGTCGATTATACTGGGAGATCCCTGTGGGATCTGTAGAGGTGGAGCCAACTGGCTCCATTATGCTGGCGAGCCGTCTGATGATGAGGGATCTGATCGCGAGACGGAAAGCAGCCTGGAATATATATTTACAGCAGACAATAATCAATCAATAAACACGATCGATATTTGGAATGGCAATCAGGAATTGTAATAATCTTTTTGGAGAACATCTGATCTAAGGTAAGGAGTCTATGTTACGAGTCTTGGGGTAATTGGAGCTGTATTCACTGAGATAACAGCATGTCCCGTGTGTGTGTGTGTGTGTGTGTGTGATCTTGAGGAAAACGAGAGAATAGATTTTTCAGCCCGCCTCTATAGCGTGCATAAGTACACATATACTATCGATAATCTAGCGTTTATTTGAAAACGATTCATAAATAGGCCGACAAATGACAACGTGTCTAGTGTATTCGAGAATATTCCAATAAATGCCATTTATGGGGGAATCTTTCAATATTCCGCAAATTTTCAAGAGAACAATAGCTTTTCGAAATGCTATAAAAAGGATATGAACCGATTAAAAAACAATCAGTTTTGACAATGTTGACTGCAAACAAGTAATTGATAAGCGACGGGCAGATTAGACACATAGCCATAATTTAAAACATAGATTAGGCGTTTTTAGACTAACATTGAAGTGGATGATGGCATTCAACGCGGTAAAAAGGTAAACAAGGTTGGCACTGATAGTGTTAATGTTAAGACAGTTAAGTCTTCTTTTTTTTTATCCACTTTTTCTATTTTTCTCCCATCCCAATTTTCATATCATCCAATTCAACCCTCTCCTGTCTTTGAACGCTGTTTCATGCCTCCCACAAGCCGGCTGCAATGTGGACTAAGTCATACATAGCACGAGTCCCCTCCGATACTCGAGGTAACAGCAGTCGCATCTTTCCACCTGCGCGGCTCGATCTTTCAGCGTCAGGGGTCTGGGCTTTGGAGGGGCCCCGCCGCGTGTATCCTTTCCGCAACGGAATTCGGTTTCCTGGTTCCTCTGATTGGCCGCGACCCCCACGTGACCCGCCCCCCTATCCACTGCTCTGCCCTGCCGCTGAACGAGCGGCCGCGGACTCGCTCGCTTCCTCAATTTATACGCATGGAAGTATTGACTGAATGAATGAATGAATGAATGAATGAATGAATGAATGAATGAATGAATGAATGAATGAAAACTTTATTTAACAGATTGCAGAATGGGTACAATACAGTACGGCTCAATACACACAATTGTTAAGGGGATGCAGACCTGAGAAAGACGATTGTCTTGTTTACATCAGGGTCCCCCATTTTCAATTCATATAGAACGACTACGCCGTGACAAATCATTAAAAAAATATACCGTTAACGTTAGGTTATGACTATAACCAAGTTCTGTTAGTTAGGGGCGATGCTTGGCATCGCTACTGCACTATCTCGCGTACGTGCACGCGTACTGAATAAACCACAAATGTACCTCTAATACCAGTATTAGTCTGACCACACCCCTCATCAGCTTACCTTCATAAGCAGGTGTGTGGTCACCTGCTCTCCTCCTTCCCAAGCTTTCACCACAAGGTGAGGACAAGGGCTGCAGCGGCCGTCCGATGCCAAGCATCGCCCCTAACTAACAGAACTTGGTTATAGTCATAACCTAACGTTCTGTATCGTTAGTGGCTTAGCTTGGCATCGCTACTGCACAAGGGAGGCCAAGCGGAGCCACTTGGCTGACAAATACACCCCGCTGACAGCCCCCCAAAACCATCAGAACAGGGAGGGCCGAGCCCCCCCGACCCCCCCTAATGGAGGGTAGCCCCCCTATTAGGGACGTCACGGGAGGGCGACGGACCCGACCGTGCGAAGAGGCACTCAAGCAACTCAACGCACAGGGTGAGCAGACCGTGGCTTGACCCCACGACTACACACACGCACAACCCGCATGCCACCCGGGAACGAACGGAGGAACAACCTCGTTACTGCCCCCAGAATCACGGGGTCAAGGGCAAACCCAACCCCGTGGCAAGGCCGTAGCAGCGGAGCACGAAGGAAGACCCAGACCCACCAAAAGGACTGGACTCCCTAGAATGGGGGCCCGGAGAAGTCCATGATGCCAGCATCAAGACCCCACCAGGTGGGCACGTAGTGCCCCGCCCCCCACATCGCCAGCGTATTCGGACAAAGGCCCCTCAGTTACTGCACCTGGTATTCCCAGGCGGAACCAACCAGGCCAGAACCTGCCCAGCTTCCGAGATCGGACGAGATCGGGCGTGTTCAGGTCGGTATGGCCGCAAGCTGAGCGGGCCCCGTCCCCCCAATAGTACACCGCCTGGCACACTGACCCTGCAGAACAGGCAGTCAGCATGGCCGTAAGCACACAAAAAAGGTTAACCAACGGAAGCAGGCAGCGCACCGGGGAAAAACCAGGCAACAGGCTGTTAACCCTAGCCTGGAGACTGCGGACGAGACAGGCGCCAGAGGGGACAGCTGAACACAGCCGCCCCGGCGGAAGGAGCGTAAGCTGGCGGTGTTGCATGACCAAGCCTCCATTTAACCACCCCCACCCAGAGGGGTCGAGGCAGAGAAGGCTGACACGATTGGCAGACGTCATGAACGTGCAGGGGCACCCTCAAACGGTGAACCCGGGAGTTGACACTGCTCCAACACACCAGGGAATCAACCACCTCGGTGTTACCCAATGCGGTGGTTGTTCCTATAACCCCTCAAGAAAAAACTCCAAAACACACCTGCGGGTATACACCGGCTATACCGCAGTACAAGTGTCTCAGTTTCCAAAAAGGGTTAACCCAGGCCTACGGGTCGCAAACATCACTTCGGACCGGGCCTGGCGGTACGGGAAGCACAGGGTCACCAGAGGAGGTCAAAAAACCACCCCCACAGGCCCCTCTTCGCCATGCGTGAGAGAGGAGCGAAAAATAATGGAGAACCAGCCCCTAAGCACACCGTACCTGGTATTCCCCGGCGGTCTCCCAACCAAGTACTAACCAGGACCAACCTGTGTAGCGGCCGAGATCCGACGAGATCGAGCGCGTACAGAATGGCATGGCTGTAAGCCATGACGACAGTGCTGAGTAAAAACATACCCAACCAGGGTCTCCATAGCGCTTAACCCTGTGACACCCAGACCGACCTGGCATTTTTCCCCCTGAAAAAAGCCCAAGTCCCTCAGGGTACCAGAACAGCAGATCTGCATCCCCGGCGGACAACGGGTTCAACTGATCTGGACCAGCGTGACCAGAACCAGTCCCGTGCCCTAACCACGCCGACATGCCTACTCCAGGAGAAGGGCAGATATGCGTGTTGATCTTAACATGAAAAGAAGGCGCCACCCAGACGTTCGGACGAACCGCGCCTGGTGGCCCACCCCAAGGGCGTGAGACCCCACTACATATGTTCAGATCCATCCCGTCATCATCCCCCAGACATGAACGAGAATCCGTCGACAACCCACCCAGGTCATGGGATGTGGTCGTCGGAAGAGGAAAAACCCCCATCTCAGTTGCTTTATAAAAACGCTGTTTCAACCACAAGCAACCAAGGCGTGCCAGTCAATCGCCTGTTTACAGCGAGCTAGCACTATACGTGCGTCGGGACACACCCCCATCAATGAACAGGTTATTTAGACCTGTCATTGAATCCCCAAGGCGCCCAGGGGAACGACAAGAGGGGTGTGACACTCCCTAACTCCAACACTTCTGGAATAGAAAGAAGGAAGCATCAACAGTATGTATCCCAGTCTACACAGCCGGGGTAAAAAATGTTCACATTTTTACATCCCACCACCCTCCCATAGGAAAGAGACGGGGATCCCCAGAGAGACTTCCCACGCGAGCTGTACAGATTGAAAAGAATATATTGCACCTCGAGCCATGTAAAAAACTGGTTTTAGGGCCTCCGGGGAAGAGGCACTGAACCCATACACACTCAATAAACGAATTGAATCGAATATACATACAATAGAAAAGGACCCTTCTAGAGGGTCCACTCACTTTGACAATCTGAGGAGGAAGGCTCTGTACTCTGATGGAGGCTTCCTCACATGGAAGAAGGAGTCCGAACTCACAGAAGGCCTGAATAGGCGCTTGGTGAGGAGGAGCCCTGACCACCCCCCCTGAAAACAGATCCATCACATGGACCTGAACAGCACACGGAAGTCCTACCAACAGAGACGCGCACGGTGACGTACTCTATGGCGGGGGAATTCCTGCGGTGCACACGCCCAATATACCAGGCCGTGGGACCAGGAACTCCCTCCCCCCCCCCCCCCCCCCCCCCCCCGTAACGTGCCGAACCGCCACGTGACGGGAACCTTGAAGGACAGGGGGTGTACCCCTGACCGACAGAACAATGGGGAGAGGAAAGGTTACCAGTTCACCCCTTTACGACCCCACACCCATGATACGACGTAACGACAAAAAGAGAATATGACACAGTCATAGTCAGCTCTATGAAGCGTTTCACAGCTCCACACAGCGCATGAGCTAACCTGCTATCTGATTTTTACTAAGGAAAAACACAGAATAGAGAAGGCTCTAAGAACCCCGGTCCAACATACACATGTGCTTCTGTGGCCAGTACAACCCAGTTGTAGGTCACATGACACACACAACCCATCATCACCTACAAAAAATGGCAAAAACACTCAACAGAGGAACGCCGTTTTTTTTCACAATGAGAGAATACATCATTCTTGATTAGTATCGACCACAGGCCTTGCTAAGCACACATGACAGCAACCAAACCAATTTCCCTTTAGGAAATAAGTTTCTCCAGCTGATTTAGCACAACCTCAGCAATCAAGCTAAGAGTTACATCGTATCCCTACCACACAAAAGACACAATTAATGCACAACATGTCTGATAGGAGGTGATAAAGTCCCCAGGGAACCGGGGGGGAAAACACAATCCTCCTATTTTACCCTCAATACGGCCAGTTAAAACAGGAAAACCTGTTAATGTGTGAACTCACTGTTCATTGTCATTACAGTCTGAGAAAGAACATTCCTTTACTCACTTGTCACCAAGCATAGCTTCATAGGTCAGTTGCCTTAGTAGTGAGTACACGGTACACATAAACACCATGATGTTTCTCACACAACAACCAGATCAATACATCACGATCTGCACGGAGAAGCTAACTGCCAGTGACAAAAACAGCTCACACACAACCCGCAACGTATCCCAAATGCATTGCAACAACACACGTTTTGGGAAAAAACACCGTTATTCACAATACATTTAGCAAAGTAAAACCAGAAGACGTGTTATGAGGTCTGGCCAACCCCGTACCTACCCGGAACGCAGATCAGCGAAGTGCAGTCACAAGACACCGTAGAACACAGCCGTCCTGTGTTGTTCGATCCGGGCAGCGTCGCCGCTCCACCAGTCGCTACAGTCCTCTTTGTTGACGCAATCCCCGTCTAGGCTCAGGCAGGGTCGACGAACATCCCCTGTCAAGGATGACGTCGTGGTCAAGAGTGTAAAACATGTTAAAATCAAAGCACGTTCAACAGAATAGCATCAAGCTAACGGCTGCTCCAACCGTTCGGGTGCTATTGCTTCCGCTCGCGAGACGCCGATCTAACGACGCACGCGATCAGAAGCGAGCTCCCGGCGGCGCGCGAGAAGCTAAGCTACCCCGCGCCAGGCCACTGACCGGCTAACCGTAAGCTATGAACATGTAAACAATGACATAACACTCACCCAGACAGGCCGCCGTTCTGAACCCTCCTCACTTTTTAAGAGAAAAGAGAAAACAAGACGTCAACACCGCTTCACAACGGTGACATTACCACGTCCGGCGGAATCAGCACAGTACCAACTGGCCTGTATAGCTGACTTTGAACATGAATCTGCCGCTATCGCACATTACATGCACATATCCCCTCGTGAAGGAATACTCTCATTTGGATATGAAAGATGGGGTGTGGTAACCTTGACTTCATAATTTCATGATTTCATAATCAAAAATGTTAGATTAACCCAGAAAACTGAAAGTATCTGTAGTGATGGTAAATAGTTCATCACACAATAGACTCTCAGAGTGATGGAACAAGCAGCCATTCCAAACCCCCCCAGGAAACCGAACACCTAGACATGTGACAGTTGAGCACAGCAGAGAGACCAAAAACGGAAATGCCTCTGTGAGACCAGAGTAATGTGGTCAGAAAATACAAAGTGTCAGTTGGTAGACAGGGTTTTGGGATGGCTCTTGTGAATTGAATAGTATTAACCTAAGACGCACTGAATATACTGGGTTAGTGTTTTCAACACAAACACTATTAAGGCAGAAGTCACCAGACCTCATCAGTTGAACACCACCAGGCGACACCTCTCTCATGACGACATTGTTTACTCAGTCACACACCACAGAAAAACGGTGACTCAATATAGCACTAAAGACAGTTGTCTAACCAAGATTAGAGGTCACAGGAAATATAATTGCATTATATTAGTTTAGAATGAAAAACAAGGTTGGAATAATAAAACAAGAGTATAGTAACCTATTAGAAAGTAACTTACAAAGAAGAACCATATAGAAGGAATGTTAAAATGATTGATTCATTCAAAGGAGGCCACAGTCCAACCCCCCCTCTGGCCAAAAAGGAGGGGGCTACCCATGGCTGTTACAGACACATACGACCAGGAGACACCAAATGAGGACTGCCTGTGTTTAGATACTGGTGATTGGTGGAACTAGGTTAAGAAAAGTGAGGTCATGAAATCTATAAGTATAAAACAGTGGGTTTTGGTGAGGAAGGCCAGGCCAGCTCAGGACACCCGCCACACACCGTTACCACAGGGGGTCTGAGTTTGGTCTCCACCACCACCACGACCATGGTCTACTTTGTCCCTATGTGAGTAGAAACTGTATATGGAATAATGTGATAAACTAGAGTAAGATGCCTATCTTAGGCCCAGGTTTCATCATGTGGTGACAGAGAGTACTATGGTCTTATTTCATTAACATAACATGACTAAAATGTATGTACAATACTGTCTTTTGATGTAAAAAGCCAACGAGGGCTATTGTGATTTACCTGCATCAAATCCTTTTGTACAAATCATGTATTATGTTTGAAGTGTCCTGTGTGTAACCAATGCATTATTCCAATCTCGGCCCACGCTGCAATTAAATGAATATTGGACCATAGCTACCGGTTGTCTGGCTGTATACAACTTATTCTCTACTGGCTAAATTTGGGAGCCCAGATGAGGACCATTGTTTCTATCACACTGTGATCTTTCCCTTCCTCTAGTTAACAACCTCACTACTGTGCTGTAATTAATGGATATTCATGTTGTGAATATACAACAGTTGGTGCCGTTTTTAAGACCCGTTCTGATATGTTCACATAATGAGCATGCGGAAAAAGAACCGGGAAGTGGAAATTTGCAGTACAGAGTGAGAGGCTGTCTGGAGGATGAGAGAGACATGGGGTGAATAGGAATATTGATGGTCGTGTATAGCCACAGTAGGACCCAGGGTGGATATGTGTATTGTTTGCTTGGTGGTGATGTTAGGTTAGGATGTCCAGAACTGAACCTGCTTATTTTGAGTTGCATTACAGGAAATACGAGCAGCGTATTTGTGCATACCATTGGGAGCAGGAGGATGGGACTTTTTTATTTTTTGTTGATTATATAAGGCCGGCGGCCCGACGAGTGGTTATTAGTCATAATTTAGGGACAGGTTAGGGATAGAAAAATGGCTTAGGTGCAGACATCTTGAAGCATGTAGGTTAGGGATAGCAAAATGGCTTAGGTGCAGACATCTTGAAGCATGTAGGTTAGGGATAGCAAAATGGCTTAGGTGCAGACATCTTGAAGCATGTAGGTTAGGGATAGCAAAATGGCTTAGGTGCAGACATCTTGAAGCATGTAGGTTAGGGATAGAAAAATGGCTTAGTTGCAGACATCTTGAAGCATGTAGGTTAGGGATAGCAAAATGGCTTAGGTGCAGACATCTTGAAGCATGTAGGTTAGGGATAGAAAAATGGCTTAGGTGCAGACATCTTGAAGCATGTAGGTTAGGGATAGAAAAATGGCTTAGGTGCAGACATCTTGAAGCATGTAGGTTAGGGATAGAAAAATGGCTTAGGTGCAGACGTCTTG
Source organism: Notolepis coatsorum (assembly GCF_963971535.1). Classification (NCBI taxonomy): domain Eukaryota; kingdom Metazoa; phylum Chordata; class Actinopteri; order Aulopiformes; family Paralepididae; genus Notolepis; species Notolepis coatsorum. Next base: position 27,743,079 of record NC_140183.1, read on the forward strand.
AAGCATGTAGGTTAGGGATAGAAAAATGGCTTAGGTGCAGACATCTTGAAGCATGTAGGTTAGGGATAGGTAAATTATTTGAAGGAGACATGAGAGTGTAAACGTGGGAATTCTTTACCCTATTAGTGGGACGAAATTTTATTATTAAATATATGACTGGGCTTGCCGCTCAGAGGACTGTGTTTGATGCGGGAGATTAGGAAAATATGGGTTTTTTAGGAAATAGACACTAGCGGATGTTCCGTGAAATTTTTTTAGATGAAAAGTCGGCTTACACAAGAATCTAAGGTTAATAGTGTTGCGCCATGTGGTCGATGTCTCGGTTTGTTTGTATTTGTGTATTTGTGTAAATTGTGTGTGATCAGTAGCAAGCTTGACGAAGGTTGTTACGTTTTGACGTGGATCGGATCGATACTAGTCTGGAGCAAATCGTATTGGAGGTTGGAGCTAACTGGTTTAGCTTGGCGGAGAGGATGCGGTATTCTAGAGATGTTAGAGCGCCGTTGTGAAGACATTTGCGAAACGCTGTGAGAGAAATTGTTGTTAGAAGGCGAGTCGATGCGTTTGTTGCAGTGATTGGGGTCGTTTTAGTGGTTGTATATGATGCGATAGAAATTGTGTACAAGAGTAACGTGAATGACAGAAGTCGCAGGATGATGACGTCATGGTTAGTCATGGTGAATGAAAGAAGTCGCATGAGGATGACGTCATGGTGTTGAATGGAGAGTGTGTAGCGTTCACGGCGCGTGCGACCAGGCGGAGAGACGGGTAGGAGGAATGATTAATGTTGATCTGTGTAACGGCGTTGATATATGAGAATGTTTTTAAATTCTTTTACGTTAGTTTGTTCTTTTAGAGTTGGTTATTTTAGGCTTATGTGAGTTGTTTATGCTTTGATTGGTACTGAGCGAATTGCGTGGATGAATGGATCTTGAAAGGCACGGCTCCCGTGAGGGCCTTGAACCTCGCATGGAGGCTGGCTAAGCTAGTTAGCTTGCGTGCTGTTGTTGTGTGGCGTTTGCGAGCGACATGTTACGTTTCGAGTTTTGAGAATGATGTTTGGGGAAGGGTAGAGAACGTGGCATGTTGTGAATGTCGTGGCAGTGTGTAGTTATGCTTTGCCGGAATACATCGTCCGGGGAGCAACGTTGGCCACTGCGCATGCGCGATACAACGTGGATCAATGCATTCGTAATTCGTAATTCGCTCAGGGGACAGGGATAACGGGTGAGAGGATATTCTATATTATGTATTATGGTTATATTTGTATATTGTGCATTGTATTTATGTGTACGCGGGGTAGAGATAGGTGACTTATCAGTGGTTGGTTTAAGGGAGGAAGTTGAGGATAGGTTGTGGACGTTGTCGGAGTGTAGTAGGTTGTGTTGTTGTCTTTGATACACAGGTATATTTTTAACCAGGGGGGAATGAGTAGTTGATTAAAAATAGTACGGATAAAAACATACAGTTGTTAAGGGGAGGCAGACCAGAAATGGAGTCCCCCGTTTTAAATACATCATAACTTTTATTGCATACATGATACACAGTTTGGGAGTAATAATGGGATGAGTTGATGAACGTTGCCGGTGATAGGTTAGGATTTCACAAAACTAACCTTATCAGTGACTAGTGGTTGAGAAGGGAAATACTGTGTGCACTGCACAAAACAAGTGTGTACATGTGTGATGTTGTAGATTATGGGAGATAGTCATTGGGGAGGAAATCAATTTGGGGTTTATACTGCAAAACATTGCAGTGTGTCTATCAGTAGAGAATGATTTCGTTTACCTGTGACCAAGTTAGACACACAATTTAACTACTCTGGGTCAATGTATCATTTAAAAATGGGAACAAAATATATACATTAAGTCTGTGGGATATGCTTAGGTGGTGATTTTATTACTTAAATGATGTTGTGTTAAAAAAGTAATTGTGTTAATCTGTGTGACATGTACAATTGTGTGCTTGGAAAATGTAGCTTGAAAAAAATGCTTGTATAGGATACATTGATTTTGGTACGCTGTTGGAATAATGTTGCTGCAAGTCTTTAGATGTAGGCTTGTTGATATGTATTTTGTTGCATTTGCTATGTTGAAATACTGTTAGAATGTTATATCTTTATTGATTACAGAATCCTTGGGTCACAGTGGGATAATAGTGACAGGGGGTTTGTTTAGTAGCTGTTTTGATGTAAGATTGTGTTTTAGCAGTTATTATAAATGATTTGTGTGTGTAATGACTACCTTTTGTTGAATTTCAGGGGGGTCATGTGGTAAAGCGATTTAGGGAAGGTCACGGGAACTCATAAAGAGTGACCCGGGCTATCTTTACTAAGCAGTAAACGGCCCGAGGGGGGCCAAGCAGGGAGTGAGACTGGACGCAACAGGAGAGAGGTCACAGAGGTGAAGATAGGAGTGTGCAGTTGTACAGCTGCAAACAGGGAGACGGAATGGAGCTAGGTAGTTAGGAGCAGGGGAAGTAGAGGTTAGAGGTGAAGATGCAGAAGACAGTTGTAAAGTGATGACAGTTATTTTTACGACGGGGGAGAGGTTGAGACAGGAAGCGGCTAATTTAAGAAGAGGGTAGGAGACTGTTGAATAGGAGCCAAATCAGATGAGGTTATTTACATTTGATTAGGGCGGCCTGTTTGATTGAAGGAATAACCTGGAGATAACCAGTTCTAGCAGGCTGGGGTGTCTACAGGTTGAAAAAGAGGTTCTGCTAGACCTTTTTGAGTGCAGAGATAGAGAAGAGATGGGATTAGCCTGATAATGAGTGTAGCCTGATGTGAGGAGTAGGAGAAACAGTGAGGACTGTATGGTGAGAAAGAGTGTACTGGATTAGCCAAAGGTTGAGAGCAGAAAAGTTAAGAGGGAGAAGCAAACTAACCTTTGTTTGTCAAGAATGTGAAATGATTAACGAGTGTGGTGGAAGTATATGTTTATAGTATGAAGGATGAGGTTGAACTGATCTGTGTGGCTGAGAATGAGAGAGGATGTTGGTTATTTTGTGTGGTTGAGAGATTAATTTGTATAAAAGGGATTTTGGTGCAGGAGTGAAGGAGTGAGCGATGTCATTTTTTATTTCAGTTCATATCATTTGAATGAAAGAGTTTGTTTTGTTTAGAAGTAACAGCCACTGTGGTGTGCTCAGGATGTGTGGATGATGTTGAATTGTGAGGTTTGATTGGCTTTGGATTTTATTTCTTTTCTAAGAACTCTGATGTTCAGGATTGAATGGGTTGTGACAATGAGGAATTGGATGAAAGTGTTTATTTTATGTCATATTTATTTAAATTTGATTTTTGTATGTATGAGTGAGCGTGAATGTACATTTTTAAATTTATTTTCTAAATGTTTTGATCTGTAGTTGTGTGGACTGAAAGGTGTTTGAATAGGAACCAGTAGGGGTGATTGTGCTGACTTAAGAGGTGTCGAGTCTCAGGGACAGGATGCTGTTCCAATTGAGGGTGTGTGTGAGAATTGATGATGGAGGTAAATAGATGGGTTTTGGAAGACCTGGTTGTTATTTTGTTTCATTGATTTGCTGTTTTAGGTATGAATGGTGATTTTTTATGTAAAAGTTGCAAGGCATGTGGTTGATAGTCTCACATGTAGGAATTGCAAGGCATGTGGTCGGAGGATGTGTTATATTTGAATATTTGGTTAATTGTTTGATTTTTTTTTCTCTTTTTCTTCCCAAATGTTTGTTAATGATCTGGGGAGAGGACTGCCGGGAGAGGAGATGCATTGGATCAAATCGATGACAGTTAAGTAGTGCCACCACGATTTGCATATGGAATTGATGGCTTCCCTTATTAAGTATGTTGACGTATTGTGTAAAAAGTTTGCTCTGTGCTTGTGTCTTCCACAGCTCAGAAAAAGGGAGGGGGAAGGCAGATCGACGATGGGGGACACATGAATACATTTCATTAGAAGCAGTGACGTAGGATTTCATTTTTCCCTGTTACTCTGCAGTCCAATGAAGGTGAGAGAATTCTTGTGCACAGAGACCCCTGCCTGTGCAAACCCCATGCGGGTGGGGCCAGGTTGTAAAAACTGAACAGATGTGGGTTGGAGGAACTTCCATGCTATAATCATCTGACGACGGGTTGTCATGAGATAAATCGATGACTGGACCTGGGATGACCTGGCCTGGAAGGGCGGGGCCAGTCTGAAGACTGAGCTGACAGTGTGTAAACAAGGTTCTCTGGGGAGTTGTGGTTGGACTGCAGGGGACAGAGGACGAGACTGGGTAGATACTGATGGGCTTTGTCTTGTGCACATTGATTTGGTAAAATGCGCAGGCAAGGGGCGGATAAATTACACAACGCAGGGTCAGGTATAGATGCGTTCACATAAGTAAGGAGATGGCCAGGGTGAGGAGAATGGATAAAAGAAAATTTTCGTTGAAATTCTGCTTTCCTCTGCCGAAACTGAGCTGAGGGAACAAGAAGTGACAGGTTTATGACCGTTATGTGTCATAAAAGGGGGGAGGATAGGTGGGAAGCAATTAATTAGAAATGCAGACGTGATTGTACTATCTTAAAGAAAAAATTAGCAGAAAGAAGAGATTATTTCAGAGAATGAATGTAAAATGAAAATATTGTGATACTAATGGATCTTGTCTCCCCTCAGATCATGTAAACGGATACTGTAATTTTAAAAAATTGTGATTGATTAGTCTTTAAATGTATAAATGTTTAGATTAAATTGTTTTAATTGTTTTTAGCATATTCAACGTGCCCAGAAGAACGAGACCTGATGAGACAGTGGTAAACACTGTTTCTTTAAGGCAGAATAGGTTAAAAAGGGATCTGGATGAATGGGTCACCAGGACTCCCGGGAGGGGCCATAGTCAGGGGAAATGCGGGAACTAAGAAAAGAAGAAGACAAGAAGGCAAAAATTGAAGATGGACCAAAGAAGAATGGAAAAAATTGAGAAGAAAAATTGAGAAAAATTCAAATTTTTATGATTTTTGTTATTATGTTAAATTGGATGGCTAGTATGTATAGAAATTAAGTCAAGATAATTGTAATATGACATTAGTAAAATGTCAAAGGGAGGAGCTGTGGTAACCTTGACTTCATAATTTCATGATTTCATAATCAAAAATGTTAGATTAACCCAGAAAACTGAAAGTATCTGTAGTGATGGTAAATAGTTCATCACACAATAGACTCTCAGAGTGATGGAACAAGCAGCCATTCCAAACCCCCCCAGGAAACCGAACACCTAGACATGTGACAGTTGAGCACAGCAGAGAGACCAAAAACGGAAATGCCTCTGTGAGACCAGAGTAATGTGGTCAGAAAATACAAAGTGTCAGTTGGTAGACAGGGTTTTGGGATGGCTCTTGTGAATTGAATAGTATTAACCTAAGACGCACTGAATATACTGGGTTAGTGTTTTCAACACAAACACTATTAAGGCAGAAGTCACCAGACCTCATCAGTTGAACACCACCAGGCGACACCTCTCTCATGACGACATTGTTTACTCAGTCACACACCACAGAAAAACGGTGACTCAATATAGCACTAAAGACAGTTGTCTAACCAAGATTAGAGGTCACAGGAAATATAATTGCATTATATTAGTTTAGAATGAAAAACAAGGTTGGAATAATAAAACAAGAGTATAGTAACCTATTAGAAAGTAACTTACAAAGAAGAACCATATAGAAGGAATGTTAAAATGATTGATTCATTCAAAGGAGGCCACAGTCCAACCCCCCCTCTGGCCAAAAAGGAGGGGGCTACCCATGGCTGTTACAGACACATACGACCAGGAGACACCAAATGAGGACTGCCTGTGTTTAGATACTGGTGATTGGTGGAACTAGGTTAAGAAAAGTGAGGTCATGAAATCTATAAGTATAAAACAGTGGGTTTTGGTGAGGAAGGCCAGGCCAGCTCAGGACACCCGCCACACACCGTTACCACAGGGGGTCTGAGTTTGGTCTCCACCACCACCACGACCATGGTCTACTTTGTCCCTATGTGAGTAGAAACTGTATATGGAATAATGTGATAAACTAGAGTAAGATGCCTATCTTAGGCCCAGGTTTCATCATGTGGTGACAGAGAGTACTATGGTCTTATTTCATTAACATAACATGACTAAAATGTATGTACAATACTGTCTTTTGATGTAAAAAGCCAACGAGGGCTATTGTGATTTACCTGCATCAAATCCTTTTGTACAAATCATGTATTATGTTTGAAGTGTCCTGTGTGTAACCAATGCATTATTCCAATCTCGGCCCACGCTGCAATTAAATGAATATTGGACCATAGCTACCGGTTGTCTGGCTGTATACAACTTATTCTCTACTGGCTAAATTTGGGAGCCCAGATGAGGACCATTGTTTCTATCACACTGTGATCTTTCCCTTCCTCTAGTTAACAACCTCACTACTGTGCTGTAATTAATGGATATTCATGTTGTGAATATACAACAGGGGTCTTAACACGGTGACAGAGAGAATCCACTCGTCCAGAACACACAGGGATCACCAGTGTCAATGGTCGCGGCCCACTAGTTAAAACTATAATGGTCGCCAGACCAAGGCCTTCTGTCGCCTAGGCGGCTAAACAAAGGACCCTAGCCTGGGGCCGGTTTCCATAAACTTTGTCAAGTAGCCCCCATAGCACTAACAGACAAGTGGAGCCCGCCAGCAAACACTACTCACCCAACCTGGAACGCACCGCTCCTCACAACAGCGGCATGTCCGACAGTTCAGCTGTGGCCTGACAGGTTTCACCCCAACAAACACAGCAAGGAACTGCAGTTGAGAAGCATGCAGCGGCGTGCTCCCAATACGAAAACCGGTGGAGGGTTTTTAGAATGATCATCATCTTCCAGACACTCCAGTACGAAGACAATATCGCCGTATTTTCTCGAAAATAGTGAGAGAGAAAATAAAGATATGATGTCAACGTATCCTTGTTTCCCAAGCTGTTCCTAATCCAATTTCTTCCATCATGGTGTCAAGTGTGGGGATCTACCGAGGCACCTCTTCCTTGTGGTGAAAGCGAGAAGGAGGAGAGCAGGTGACCACACACCTGCTTATGAAGGTAAGCTGATGAGGGGTGTGGTCAGACTAATACTGGTATTAGAGGTACATTTGTGGTTTATTCAGTACGCATGCACGTACGCGAGATAGTGCAGTAGCGATGCCAAGCTAAGCCACTAACGATACAGAACTGGAATTTGTTGTGCCTTTACACATATGTTGGATTATGTAATTGGTTTGTCATGACAAACAAATAAAAAAATCGTGATTTACCCGCTGGCTACAACAACACTCAACAACACAGGGAGGCGAACCTGTTCGAGCCCAGTCTCCAGTATTCGTGGTGAGCGCCTTGCCCACTGCACCACGTAGCCGCCCAAGACAGTTAAGTCTTAAAGGGACAGCCTCAGGGAAACGATTAGTAACATCCATTATAGTCAACAAATACACATTATCTTTCCTACTTTTAGGCAAAGGGCCAATGTAATTTATGACAGCTTTAGGAAAGGGCTCTTCCACTACATGCACAGGGGACATTGGAGCTACAGGGACTTTCTGGTGTTCCCTGCCAACTGACAGGAGGGACAAAAAGCTACCACATATTGATCGAGTGACCAATGAAAGTGACTCATGACCATGGCCATGATTCAAACTGTGACAATTACCAGCCAACACAAACATGACACATTTCCAATACAGACATTCCCTAATGAAAGGATAAACAGATCTTTGGCTGGACAACAACTTGGATTTATTTTTGTTTGATTTACCACACAGGCCCACTATAATTCTCCAAGCATGCATCCAAAACATCAAATGGCATCGATTGGGGTTTCAAGAAGACATTTTCACTAATGAATTCAGATGTTTCTCAGGATTATTACCGGGCACACAGTCAGAGTAAACACCATGGATAGCTGCCACCCTGGAGAGAACTGAGTGAGTTGTTGACCTCTTTGAGCTTACAATCAATTCAATTGTATTTGTCATTGACATAAGGTGCAGGCACATATGAAAACAAAACGAATATCACCATATTTGCATTGAATGAGGTAGAATCATGTATGGAGATGTGCAAATAGCATTGAATGAGGTAGAGTCATGTATGCAGCTGTGCAAATAGCATTGAATGAGGTAGAGTCATGTAATTGAAGTGTTCTACAAATAGCATGTGTAGCATCCTGAATATTCTTCTATTATTCAGAAGTGCTAACGTAATCTTCTACTTCCTCTTTGTGCACAAAGACATCATTGATATTCTCACGAACAATGATGCGAGTCCCTCCTTCTTCCACCGACCGAAATATGGATTATAAACGGCATTACTGGATTCTATTCTACAATCCTTTTCCCTGTGGAGCTAGTAGGCGGTACCAGCAGGGGGCGCGGTGGCAAGCAGAGAGCGTACGAGAGCGACGGAGAAGGAAGCAAGCCAACTGAGACGGAAGTGCAAGGAACCAGCCTCTTCGGCAGTGAACTTGACCATGAACAGTCGCAACGGGCGTGTGCCCTGGAAGAGCCCTGTTGCAGAAGTTATATTGAAGGGCCCCGTGGGATAGCGACGGGTGATAGGAAGTACTTGCTAGTTGACGTGATATCCTAGAAGTACCAGCGATAGTGTGTGAGCAAACGGTACAGAACAAAGCACTAACGTTCATAATAGTCGGGTTACAGTAGTAGTGTGGCGGTATAAGTAGCGTGCGGCTAACAGCATATCTGAGTCCATAGTAGTCGGGTTACAGTAGCAGTGTGACGGTATAGAGTGCGAGCCCAGATACACGCGTGGACCTACAACCAGTCTGCTCCGGCTGCCTGCAACCATTCTGCCCCGGCTACCTGCGACCAGATCTGCACCAGGCTGCCTGCTGGATACGAGAGTTCGCCCCGTCCAGCAGAGGTCGTCGTCGCCCCGCACACGCTCTCAGCCAGCACTGCCTCTTTGCTCCAGCTCCGCCTGCTAGTGTCCTCGCCGAGCGTGCTCGACGCCATCTTGCCTTCCGGACAACAGTGGCGTGGCGAGGTGGCCATTTTGGATGAGTATAAATGAGCGTCTATGCTCCGGAGCCTTACACCGTACACGGTGTGGTGCAGCCCGCGGGCGAAGTCAGCGTTGCTATTACAGTTCATAAGGGGAACCCCAAACAATATATGCCGGCATTAAGATAGGACTTCTGTTTGGTATTTTGTGGGCCCACTTGTTGATTTATTTCCTTTTATTTAAGTGTAATAACGTGTATGTTTATTAATAGTAAATTCCCATTCAGTGAACCCTTCTATTCCTTTCTCATGTCCTCCCTTCTTCCCCCATAGTTGGGAGTACTAGAGCAGTATATGTAAACCCTTAGGGAAGGTATTGGTACTGTGTCTAGCCCAGACGTGGGCAGCACTTAGTCTGTTTACAGCGAGAGCACTTGGTGCCTAGGGCGTAATTACATGAATGCCAGACTGTAACTATTGTGTAACGATAACAATGGTGCAATAATAACAAACTGAATGGGAGCACGGTGTGTGTGTCTTTTACTGAGCCTAATCCTAACCCTTTTTGATGCGGGTAACATATATACTATTAATCCCTTCCTATTCAACCTTCCCTTTCCTACTGTAAGGTTTCTAGGGTTTATGAGGGAGGGTACTGCTTGCGGGGGGAACCAAGTTATTTATTTACAATCCAGTCACTAGGTGTGGGAGGGTGCTAGAGGAGTAACTGGGGGGAAGTGAGAGCGTGTTGGGGAGTACTGCTGACCGCCCTGGACGGGAGAGGAACACCAGAGTACCGGACCAGGTTCGTAAATCCCGGGCCCCATACACTCCCACTGCCAGCCTCCAGTTGACGCTCCGGACCCAAAGACGGAGGTGCAGCTAGCCCGAGTTCTACTGTGTCTCGCTACCCAGTGACTGTGCACACCCGTTCCCACGAAGCAGGGATAATCCACCCTGCTACACATGTAAAAAAAAAAAATTTTATAAATATTTTTATTGCACATTACTTTAGTTACATTCCATATTGATGCACACATGCAATCTTATTTTTTTTTTCTTGTTCAAAAAACAATTGTCCAGCGGCATATAACAAAAAAGATTCAAAGTAAAAATAAACATTCTTTCTTTCCTTTGGCGGATCCATACATACATATACATTTACATCCTTTTACATTTAGTCATTTAGCTGATGCTTTTAGCCAAAGCGACCCACATGTTCTGTACGACAAGGTTTTTGCTGGGAAAAAAATTAAATAAAAAGAGACCAAAAAGATAAATAAAAAACAGAGCATTAGAAAAAGGCCAAAAGCCAAGACACATCAGCGACTGTACCTTCAGTTCAGACATTACTGTAATATGAGTGACATTTTGAACTTATATTTCATTTTATATATCCTTAGTAAAAGGCCAAAAGCCAAGACAGAGAATATACTTTCAGACATTGCTATAATATGAGTAACATTTTGAACTTATATATCCTCTTCATCCTCCCTCAGACCCTTTAAGTAGTCCAACACCGTTCCCCATGTCGTGTCAAACACCTTTCTCCGTCCTGTATCCTTTCTCCATCCTAAGCCTCTCTAAGTAGAGGGTCTCACCCAGCTCTCTCATCCAGTGGCGGCCGCTGGCGCTGGTGCCTTGTAGGTCGCAGTTCTCGTTAATAGGTCGAGTTGAAAATGTAATGCTCTGAGATGCTCTGGAGCAATCTCTCTCTGTCTCTCGGATCAATCAAATCAAATAATTAACACATGTATGTTGTCATTTTAAACAACTCACCATTCATTCATTATGCATCAGCAGCAACACAAACACGCACAGCTCTCTCTCTCTCTCTCGCTCTCTCTCTCTCTCTCGCTCTCTCTCTCTCTCTCAGATGATGTCAGATCCATTCAATAATAAACACATTTGTAAAGCTCGTTATTTTAAACAAGTTACCATTCATTGTCTGAGTGGTTATGTCCCACATGCGGCGAAATTAGAGAGAGAGAGAGAGAGCGAGAGCGAGAGCGAGAGAGAGAGAGAGAGAGAGAGAGAGAGAGAGAGAGAGAGCATTTTAGTAAAGTTACATTTTCAACAAGATTGCTGCTATTTAAACACTTCATGGAAATGGGGTAACGTTAACCTTATGTCGACTGTAGTATTGTATGACCTCGACATAACGTTTAAACGTTAACGTTACTCCGTTTCCATGCAGTAATTATAAAAGTGGCCAGCTAAGCTAACGGAGCTAACAGCTAGCAGTAGCTGTAACGTTACAACGTTATGCGGCATCAGTAGACAACGTAGCATGTATTAAACTAGAGTTAAGATCGCTAATCTACCTTGTTGTTGGCTTGTTGATAAAGTATATCCACTCCATGGCATTGTCCATCCAGCCTGTGTTGATGTCCATCCATTGTCCATACATGTCCCTCCACACTGCATCCATATATAGCTTGTTGTTAGCCAACAAGCTGTGTGAGTGAAGAGCTGTGTCTTTGTCCATTTCCGCCTCGAACAGCCTGCAAACTACCTGGCGTTCTATCGCCATGCTCTAAGACAAACTCTAACCTTAACCAACTTTGAAAGAGTGCCTAAGCTCAGTGTAGTTGCTGTTGTTGTTGACGAGTCGACTGAACTGCTGTTGCTGTGTTGCATTCTCTCTCTAAGCCAGTTAGCCAACCCGAGAAATGCGGCTATGGAAAAAAACTGGCATCGCGTCGGCCAATCAGAGAGCGTCTCCACGAAAATGCGGCTATGGAAATTCTTCACGGAAGTTCACGCTGCTGCCTAGACCGCTTCAAATCGCGCTCGGATTCCAACATAATAGTCATATTTCAACGCACAACGCCGTATGCACTGATTGGCTGTGACGGAGACAGCGATCAAACTGTGACGCGCACTCAGAGCGCTATCGCTTCTAGCCCGGGCGAGAAATACGAAAAAATAAAAAAAAACGTCACTTCGTGCTCATGAAAACGATGTTTTTTTAATTTAGATAATAACGTTATATTGTGCATTGGAAATACAAACATACTTAAAATGAGTAAATATTATTCATTTTAAACATGTTTATATTATTTATAGGGCTAACACAAAAACGAAAAAGTTTTATTGTCTTCTTCTCTGATTTAACAGCAGCTGGCCAGCAGGTGGGTCGGCGCCCTTGCGCCCCTAGTGGCGAGCCGCCACTGCTCTCATCCACATTTCAAATGAGGGTGCTGCATCAGACTTCCAAAGTCTCAAAATGAGCTTTTTAGCCAACACAGCACCTAGATATACCGGCCTTTTTTCATTGTCAGAGTACTTATTGACTTCGTCGCTATGTCCCAAAATGGCCACTAAGGGGCAGGGTTCCCAGTGTTTATTAAAAGCTTTTGAGTAAAAGTCAAATATATCAGACCAGAACGTGTGTAAGTTGGGACAAGACCAGAGTTGATGTGTAAGGGTACCATCTTGATTTTTACATTTGTTACACAGTGCTGATACGCTAGGATACATCTTATTTACTTTCACCTTTGAGTAGTGCAACCTGTGTATCACTTTAAATTGAATCAAGTTGATTCTAACATAGGCATGACACGTTTCCCAGAATTCCTCATTGAGGGGTATCCCCAGTTCTGACTCCCACTCAGTCCTATATCTTTCTGTGCTAACTATTACTTGATTGAAAAGTGTCTGGTATATTTTTGACATCGCCCCTTTACTACCTGGTCTAACATTAATTATATTTTCCAGTGCTTGATGCTGAGGAATGTCTGACCATGTATCTACATGAGTCCTTACGAAGTTCCGTACCTGTAGATAGCGGAAAAAATGTGTTGACGGTAGATCGTGTTTGACCTTCAGTTGCTCGAATGATAGGAACTGGCCCTCTTGGTACAAGTCCTTCAAGCTCCCTATACCCTTCACCTTCCACTGTGCAAACCCTTGGTCCATAGTGGATGGCTTAAAGGCATGGTTATTACCGATTGGAGTGTCTGTATACATATTTGGAGCTTTCAAGTATGCCTTAATCTGTTTCCATACTTTCAAGGAGCTATGTACTATAAAATTCCCTTCATATAGTGATTTGTTTATCTTGACAGGGCTATTCAAAAGGGCTAGGAGAGAGGTTCCCTGACAGGCTGCTCGCTCCATTGAGAGCCATGCAGGAGTGACCTCCTCCATGCCCTCCGTAATGTTAGCACTTCTCCAGAAAGCCATATTGTTTAAATGTGCAGACCAGTAGTAACATTTGAAGTCTGGAAGACCAAAGCCACCCTAATTTTCTGTTTTACATAAGTGTTTTTTGCTAATACGTGCAGTTTTATTCTGCCAAATAAAGGGGATTACAATCGAGTCTAATTTTTTAAAATACCGCTGTGGTATGAATACTGGAATTGACTGAAAGATGTATGTAAATCTCGGAAGAACCACCATTTTAATAGCGTTTACTCTCCCAACCAGTGACAATGGGAGGGTCTTCCAAAAATCTATATTCTGTTTCAACTGTTTTATTTTTAATTTCCAATTCTCTTCCAGTAAGAGTTCAGTTTTTTTTTAGTAACGGTCACTCCTAGGTAAGTAAATCTATCTTTGGTAATCTTAAAGGGGACAGAGTTCAATGAGGAACTATCCTTATTTAATTGTATTGGCATTAATTCACTTTTATCCAAATTAATTTGAAAACCTGAAAGAGAGCCAAAATAATTAAACAGTTCCATAATTAGAGGAAGGGACTCCTAACTCTTTAGGGTCTGTAAGAACAGTGCCTGTGTCTGATTTTATTTTTAGTATTGCACGGGAAGCTTGCGCCTGTCTTAATTGACGTGCCAACAATTTCTGAGGTTTGTCACCTATTTCAAATTGTATCTGTTTTATCATATTCAATTGTTTATTGACCTGTGCAGATAAAATAGTATTGTACTCATCTCTTTGAGAGACTATAGAATTCAGGATGTCGGGATCCGCAGAGACCCTGTACAGGTGTTCTAGTTGAGACACAGAATCATCCAACTCCACTAGTCTTTTTGACATTTGTTTTCTCCTACCTGCCACGTATGATATGATGCTACCTCTAATCACTGCCTTGATAGCTTCCCACAGTGTTGAGTCATCCACATCCCCTGTATCATTTGTGTCTATAATGTCAGGTAGCCTAGCTGACATGTATTTTAAGAAACTCTTCTCTTTTAAGATTGTGTTGTCAAATCTCCAGGTGCGTTCCTTTCTATGTCTAGTGAACCTAACATCCAGTGACATGGGAGCATGATCACTTATCAGGATAGTATGGTATTGTGTGGACACAACATTGGATATCAGTTTAGAGTCTAACAGCATGAAATCAAGCCTAGAATAGGATTTATGCACTGGAGAGAAAAAAGAGTAGTCTCTGTTGGTAGGATTGCGTAGCCTCCATATGTCAACCATATTTAGATTGTGCATGGCACTTTTTAGCACCTCACTGGCTTTGCTGTTCACGGCTACCTTTGATGACTTTTTATCCAACACAGGGTCAATTATACAATTGAAGTCGCCACCCAGTATAATATTTGTATTACCGACGTCAGGAATTCTATTCAGAACTGTCTCAAAAAAATGTGGATCATCAAAATTTGGACCATACACGTTTATCAATGTTACAGGAACACAATTAAGTGTCCCTGATACAATTACAAATCTACCATTCGGATCCGCGATTGTGCACTCATGATCAAACGATACACCCCTCTTGATAATAATAGCGACCCCTCTGGCCCTGGCCCCGAAGTTTGATTGAAATATTTGTGATCCCCACCCCATGCGTAACTTGTTCCTGGCTATATTCTTAATATGTGTCTCTTGAAGATATATAACATCAGCTTTCAGGCCTTTTACATGAGCCATTACCTTACCTCTTTTAACTGGGTGATTTAGACCTCTTACATTCCAGCTTACAATCCTTGTACTATTTACTGACATGACATATTATCCATGATCATGTGACAAAGCAAAAATCGTCCAAAGTGTTGTATACATTCCGCCATTAGAAAGAAAAAATAGAAATAAAAAAGAATATGCACTGCCGCAAACTAACATGAAAAACACTACGCTGTCCTCCGGGGCCCTCTTTACCTCCATACAGTCCCCTCTGCGAACAAAACACCTCTAAATCTAAACACCTTAAGAGCTAGTAAACATACCATGATAGTCTGTGTATGCATTCGTCTCCACCTGTCCAACAAAAACAAATGAGAAGTAGGTAGGATGGGCACGATGAGCCGCTGTAACTCGTGCATGATCACGTATTGAAGCGGTTGTCTGTACCGTCGGGTTGGATTAACGCGGCACTTTGTTGTCGTCTAGGAACTTCTCCGCGTCCTTCGGGTCGTTGAACGTGCGCTTGACTGTGCCAACCGATACCATGAACGTCGCTGGGTGTCGGAATCCGCATCTCACCTCCGCAGTCTTGCATCTGGTCCTGATATTGTCGAATCGCTTCCGTAGTTTCAACACTGCCGGTCCCAGGTCCGGGAAAATGTAGATGCGCGTTCCCTCATGTTGTAAGGGGAACTTTTGTGTTGCAAGCCTCAGAATGCGCTCCTTCACTGAATCATGGTGGATCCGTGCTATAATTTGGCATGGAGTGCCTTCTGTTGCCGTCTTCATGTTGACCCGATATGCCCGGTCAATTTTAACAGGCTTGTTGTTGAAGTTCTCATCTCCCAGCAATGTTGTTATAAGTTTTGCAATAAAGTCTGTAAGATTGCCCTTTTCCGTGCCCTCTTTTACACCTATGATGCGGATATTTTGTCGTCTGTAGCGCGAGACGAGGTCGTCCACTCGTTCACCGAGCGTCTTGGCCTCCTCCTCCCACACGGCACATTTGCCTTCCAGAATCTTGATTCGGTTTTCATGTTCATTCAGGCCATCCTCGTTTGAGGCGACCCTTTCCTCAATATTATCCATTGTCTGTTTCAGACCGGCAAGTGATGCATCCAACTTTTCAAACCTTGAATCGACATTTTGATTCAGTCGATTAATAGCGGCCATTATGTCCGTCGTGGTCGGCGCTGTAGTTTCAGTTTGGTCTTCATCCAATTCCGACCGGCTGCCGTTGCTATCGTTAGCTTCTCCGCTAGCGTCCTCGTTTGTAGAAATTTTTTTAACCTTTCTGTGTCTCTTCTGTCTCGGCATAGCTCAGTTGCGCATCTACAACTTATATTGTCCACTTTCTTTTTACTTCTACCATTGAATTGCCTTCTTAAATTGTCACTTTTGTTGGAGTTTAGTGGAGCCTCTCTCACACACGACTATCCCATCTCACGCCCACTTCCGGTCCATCTCACCTACACATGTAAACATGACAAGTCAATAAAGTGCAGGAGCAGGGTGAGGGGGCAGCAGAGGGGAGGGATCAGGGTAGGTGTAGGTCAGTGGCATTATTTTTGTCCGTAGCCGCATTTCTGGCAAGACGCTCTCTGATTGGCCGACGCCTGTTTCTACACTGGTTAAGCTTAGGCACTCTTTCGAAGTTGGTTAAGGTTAGAGTTTGTCTTAGAGCGTGACGGCAAGTTCTTTCGACGTTTAAGCTTAGGCACTCTTTCGAAGTTGGTTAAGGTTAGAGTTTGTCTTAGAGCATGGCGATAGAACGGCAGGTAGTTTGCAGGCTGTTCGACGTGGAAATGGGCAAAGACACAGCTCGTCACGCGATTGGGCAAACATGTCAGTGGCCAATCAGAGAGAGTCAGTCAGTGGCCAATCAGAGAGCGTCTGCCAGAAATGCGGCTACGGAAAAAAATAACGCAGGTCAGTGGCGTAGTTAGACCTGGGCTTCCGGGGGGTCTTTTTTTTTATGGCAGCATCCATATTGTCTGTGCTGAATGTTTGTTAGTGTTTGGTTATTTTTCTTTGGTTTTTAGTACTTTTATTTTTTTTTTATTTCTTTATTGCAGGACAAATAATTTGTACATTTACAATTGTCAACATCGTACATTTTTCATCTTTTTTCTTTTTTTCCCCTTTCATTTCCCCTTCCCCTCCCTCATACCCACCCCATCCCCCCCACACCGAGGTTGTTGAAAACACATCCGCAAAATACCCAAACATACAGCATAGATGCTACTGGTAAAGAAAAACAAAAAACAATAATAATATCAATCAGACCCATCTGTATTATGCACACATATTTAGATAAAAAGAGGTAAAGAAAGAACTAAAAACACAAAAAGAAAACTCTCTAGCACGGCTGTGGCTGTGGAAGAAAGTCATCAATGAGATTATTTCACTCTTTCCCCCACCCCTGCCTTGTCACGATCAGAGCTCGTGTCTGCCAGATGAGGAGCAATCAGCGCGGCTGCAAGAGATCACCTCATCAAGCGTTCCCTACTTCAACTGGCAGAACCCGTCATCCAACGTCGCAGTGTTAAACTGCCTACCGAGGTACGACGACGCTACCTGAAGACCAGCTGTAACTACCCCTGTTTATGCTTGCCCTAACCTTCTGTTTCTTGTGCCCCAGGACTTCGCTCCAGCGTCCTTCCACCCTGACGTCTCGAGCTCCAGCGTCCTTCCACCCTGACGTCTCGAGCTCCAGCGTCCTTCCACCCTGACGTCTCGAGCCCCAGCGTCCTTCCACCCTGACGTCTCGAGCCCCGCAAAGAGGACTCCTGCTCGCTCTCATGCGCAAGACCTGTGTCCTCTCTCTCTGGAGTGCACCTTCTCTCATTCTTCTCCCCCCCAAGAACATTATAACCTCTGTGTTGTTCACATTCCTGTTTCACATTCCTGTTATACTCTGCTTGGTTGGGAAGAATAATTAAAGAACCCTAAACCACTCCATTCTCTCCTCCTGTGTTTTGCTATTGGGCTCCGCAAGAACCCCCCATCCTCACAGAACACTGCGACCATGATGTCGGACTCAGCAGCACAGGAGGCTGGTGAATGGAGCACCAGCATCCAGGCCGCCGTCAACGGACACGCCAGTCTGGTAAATCAACACTCACAGATACTGGATGAGACTATTGCCCAACTCAGCGCTCTCACTCTCAGCGCCGCGGAGCGAGACAAACGATTTGAGCGTTTCGAAGCATATTTAACGGCCCAGCCAATTCCGCCTACTGTCTCTCCACTCGTGGTATCCCCACCTGTAGTATCCCAGTCCCGGGAACCTCACGTACCCTCGCCAGAGCGTTACGACGGAAACGTTGCCAAATGTCGTGCTTTCCTTTTCCAATGCTCTTTAGTGTTTGGGCAACAACCTCTAACATTCCAGAGCGACAAATCCAAAATATCCTACCTGTCTGGTTTGCTGACGGGGCCCGCGTTAGAATGGGCGACAGCCCTCCACTTCAGTAATTCCCCCCTCTGCAATTCGTACTCCGGGTACATCGCCGACATGCAAAAGGTCTTCGACCATCCTCCCGGTGGTTCGGATAGAACGGCCGCCTTGTTTACATCCACCAAGGACACCGTAGTGTGAGCGAGTGCGCTATCGAATTCCCTATTCTGGCAGCGGGTTCCCAGTGGAATGATGAACCATTACGCGGAGCCTTTCGCCAGGGCCTCAGCGAAGTTCTAAAGGACGAATTGCCGTCGAAAGAGAGGCCTACTTCCCTTGACAACTTGATTAGGCCAGCACCGTCAACAGCGTCCCGCTGCAGAGCCGCTGAGCAGGAGCGTCCCGTTAATAGTGTCCCGCTGCAGCACCGCAGAACCGACGATTCGGAGCCCATGGACCTCGACCGCTCTCGCCTTCCTCTCTGTGAACGCCGTCACAGACTCAGGTCAGGGGCATGTCTGTACTGCGGGCAACTAGGCCACTCCATCGCCTCATGTTCGGTTCGCCCCAAATGACGGGGCTCGGCTGTGACGCTGGGCACATGCACGAGCCTTAAATTGGTTCCCAGTTCCGGTCCGAATATGCAATTCAGTGCCACGCTTTACCACAACGGTCAATCCCTCCCTCTGTCCGCGCTGGTCGACTCGGGCGCAGACAAAAACATCATCGACGCTGGGGTAGTGTCCCACTACCACATTGCCACCGACGCCTTACCCATTCCCCGAGATGCCCAAGGCCTAAACGGGAAGTTGCTCTCGCAAATAACACGCCACACCACGCCTCTCCGCCTTCAACTCTCCGGGAATCATAGCGAGGAGATCCGTTTTCACGTCACTGATTCCCCCCATAACCCAATCATTCTCGGCATGCCTTGGCTAAAGCTACACAACCCTGTAATAAATTGGGCAACAGGCTCAGTCACGAGCTGGAGTGCTCACTGTCACGCCTCTTGTCTCCGGTCGGCGCGGTCACCACTGGGGGCCACTGGTTTTCCCGTTCCCAACGAACCTGTTGACCTTTCGACTGTTCCTCCAATTTACCATGACCTAGAGGCTGTGTTTAGCAAACAACAAGCTCTCTCCCTACCTCCTCATCGCCAGTACGACTGTGCTATAGACCTGCTCCCGGGAGCCCCGCTCCCCGCTAGCCGCCTATTTAACCTCTCACGCCCAGAGAGAGAGTCTATGGAGAAGTACGTCCACGAGTCCCTGGCCTCTGGCATTATTACCCCCTCCTCCTCTCCTGTCGGCGGGGCTTCTTTTTTGTGTCCAAGAAGGACCACTCCCTTCGCCCCTGTATTGACTACCGGGGTCTCAATAACATCACGGTTAAGAACAAGTACCCCCTGCCTTTGATTAACTCTGCTTTCGAACCCCTGCAAGGCGCCACCATTTTCTCAAAGTTGGATCTCAGAAATGCCTATCATCTGGTCCGCATCCGGGAGGGAGACGAATGGAAGACGGCCTTCAAGACCCCGCTCGGCCACTTTGAGTACAAGGTGATGCCTTTTGGGTTGACCAACGCCCCTGCTGTCTTCCAGGCCCTTGTCAATGACGTTCTCCGTGATGTCCTGAACCGCTCTGTCTTTGTCTACCTGGACGACATTCTGATTTTCTCCCGCTCCATGGAGGAGCACATCCAGCATGTCCGCCGGGTCCTCCAGCGCCTACTAGAGAAGAAGCTGTTCGTCAAGGCGGAGAAATGTGAGTTCCACGTCTCCTCCATCGGGTTCCTCGGCTACATCATCGAGGGCGGCAAGATCCGGGCGGACCCCGAGAAGATCAAGGCGGTGACCGACTGGCCCCGTCCCACCAACGTCAAGCAGCTCCAACGCTTCCTGGGGTTTGCGCACTTCTACCGGCGTTTCGTCAGTGACTATAGCCGGGTCGCGGCACCCTTTACTCAACTCACCTCGCCTTCCGTGCCCTTCGTCTGGTCGGACAGAGTGGACTCTGCCTTCGCCGAGCTACGCCAGGGCTTCACCTCCGCGCCCATCCTCGTTCAGCCGGACACGTCCCGCCAGTTTGTGGTGGAGGTAGACGCCTCAAGTACCGGAGTGGGGGCGGTCCTTTCCCAACGCTCCGCCCTCGACCAGAGACTGCACCCCTGTGCCTTCTTCTCTCGCCGCCTGACCCCGGCAGAGGTCAATTACGATATCGGGAACCTGGAGCTCCTGGCAGTCAAACTGGCACTGGAGGAGTGGAGGCACTGGCTGGAGGGATCGAAGACCCCCTTCCTGGTCTGGACCGACCACAAGAACCTCGCCTACGTCCAGACGGCCAAGCGCCTGAACTCCCGCCAGGCACGCTGGGCACTGTTCTTCACCAGGTTCAATTTCACCCTGACCTACAGGCCTGGCTCCAAGAACACCATGCCAGACGCCCTCTCCAGGCAGTTCGTCCCAGAGGAGGGTTCCGCACACCCGGACACCATCCTTCCTTCCTCCTGCCTGGTGGTCGCCACCACCTGGGAGATCCAGTCTGTCGTCCGGGAGGCCCAGCGCGTCCAGCCTGATCCAGGTAACGGCCCACCTAACCGGCTTTTTGTCCCCGACCTTGTCCGCTCCCAGGTGCTCGAGTGGGTCCACGCCTCCCGGTTCGCCTGTCATCCTGGGATCAACCGTACCTTGTCCCTGCTGAAGCGACACTTCTGGTGGGTCACCATGAGGGAGGACACCCGCGACTTCGTCCTTGCGTGCACCGTCTGTGCCCGTGGAAAGGCTTCCCACCAACCACCAGCCGGGCTCCTCAGGCCGCTTCCTGTTCCCGGTCGGCCTTGGTCGCACGTCGCCCTGGACTTCGTCACCGGACTGCCTCCTTCACACGGTAACACTGTCATTCTCACCATCGTGGACCGGTTCTCAAAGGCCGTGCATTTTGTCGCTCTCCCCAAACTCCCCTCTGCTACAGAAACCGCGGACCTGATGGTGCTCCACGTCTTCCGTCTCCACGGGATCCCGGTGGACATCGTCTCCGACAGGGGCCCGCAGTTTATCTCCCAAGTATGGAAGGCTTTCTGCCGGCCCCTGGGGGCCACGGTCAGCCTCTCCTCCGGGTTCCACTCGGAGACGTCCAACCAGGACCTGGGATCCGCCCTCCGCTGCGTGACCACCCAGGACCCCTCCGGCTGGAGTACGTTCCTGTTGTGGATCGAGTACGCCCACAACTTGCTGTTCTCCGCGGCCACAGGTCAGTCTCCCTTTGAGTCCTCCCTGGGCTACCAACCCCCACTGTTCCCTGCACAGGAAGAGGAGATCGCCGTGCCTTCGGTGCAGGACCACCTTCACCGCTGCAGGAGGATATGGGAGGACACAAGGGCTGCGATGCTCCGCACCGCTGAGCAGAACCGTCGCTTCGCCGACCGCCACCGGACTCCGGCTCCCGACTACCAACCAGGTCAGATGGTTTGGCTCTCGTCCCGAGACCTTCCACTCAAGTCCTTGTCCCACAAACTCACCCCCCGTTTTGTTGGTCTGTATAAAATCCTGTCCGTTATCAACCCCTCGGTCGTTAAGCTGACGTCTCGAGCTCCAGCGTCCTTCCACCCTGACGTCTCGAGCCCCAGCGTCCTTCCACCCTGACGTCTCGAGCCCCGCAAATAGGACTCCTGCTCGCTCTCAAGTGCAAGACCTGTGTCCTCTCTCTCTCGCTGCCGACAGCTGCACTGGAGTGCACCTGCTCTCATTCTTCTCCCCCCCAAGAACATTATAACCTCCGTGTTGTTCACATTCCTGTTTCACATTCCTGTTATACTCTGCTTGGTTGGGAAGAATAATTAAAGAACCCTAAACCGCTCTATTCTCTCCTCCTGTGTTTTGCTATTGGGCTCCGCAAGAACCCCCCATCCTCACATGCCTACAGTATTGTGGTAATTCTTGAGTAGTTTGATCTTCTGCAGCTGTGTCCCCCGTTCCCCTCTCCCTCCTCCAGTTACCCACCCAGCCCCCGGGGGTCTCATTCACACCCATACATACCAGGACAGGGAAGGGGGGGGGGGGGGGGGGGGGGGGAATTAGAAAATAGGAATAAAATAATAATAAAAGATAAGGAAGTGCAGTTAGAGGTTTTTAGTACTTTTAAACATCGATTTTTAGCAAGTAGTAGTTTTCATTTGATCCTATATAATTTTTTCATTCACCGATTTGTGGACTTTTTTTTTTAGTGTCTTGAAAGGCGCATTATAAATAAAATGCATTATTATTATTATTATTATTATTATTATTATTATTATTATTATTATTATTATTATTATTATTATTATTATTATTATTATTATTATTATTATTATTATTATTATTATCATCCAGGAGGGAAAAAACACTTTGGATAGTAGGGACTGCATCTCTGCCTGTCCTGGCCAGGAAACACTTTGCAACTGTGATCTCCTCTGGCAGTAGTTGGATATTGTAATGTGTGGCGAGGGGTTGCAGCAATTCCACTGAGATAAACTGGTCTGAGGCTGGATAACATGCCTGTATGCCTCTCATACATTGTTCTCCAACTCATGAGAAGTTGAGAACCTGTTCTCAAGCTCTTGCAGCATTCTGTCGAGGACTGGATAGAACAGCCTCTGTCTCAGCTGATCTCCATGAGGTCTGAGCTTGTGCCACAAGATGACTCAACTACATACTCGTCCATCCTTTTCTGCTTCCTCCTTTGGCTTGTAGTATTTTCCTCAATCCAAAGGCCATTACATATGGCCTTTGTCCTGTCATACATGTCCACTGCCATCTCTGAGGTGCGATAACCTTTGAGTGTGTCCTGCACTGTGCTTTTAAATAGTACAGATAGGTATTGAAGATGTGCACTTTAACACAGCAGCACCTGGAGCCATCCATACCCATGTCCAGTGTCCACTGACAAAGACATGCTCATGATACTGTGATAAACTATAATAAGCTTTAATCGAACCCTGGTTCATTTCCTCGGATAGTCCGGTTGGTTTGGGGTGGTGTGAAAGCTCATTCACTCTTGCAAGTGAACCCTGCTGCGGTTCATTTGAGATGTGAATGCAAAGCGGACCAAAGGCAGGAAAATACCCCAAAATCTAATAATTTTTTTTATGAGAAGACTGAAACATTATGTATATAATTTTTTCGATTGCTTAAGCACAATTTTGAAAACAGGGCCCGGTGTTTCAAAACACTACACACAATTAGCACAACCACACACACAATTATCAGAACACCTCAGATCCTTTGCTAAATTAAACACAAACTATACACTAATTTATAAAAACTACATTTTGTTACCATATGAAACACACGTTTCATATGACTTAATTCTGTTTGAACCAGTTACACACTGCTGTGCTTAACCTAAAACACATATAGCAATTCTACTTCTCGGTGATTAGAGTACTGTAAGTGAAGTACACAGAGAATGTGCAAATATACAATAAATTCACCAAACACTACACAAGACCAATGCTGTAGATGAAAATATAATTTATTTATCTCCATATACCCAAATCAATGATGCAGACTGATGAAAATATAAATTTTCTCTCCATATAACCAAATCAGTCAACATTTCAACATGGAGAATCACAACAAAACATGTCCTAGTTTTCATGCTACTACAGTGTGCATAACACAGTAAGCTCAGCAAATATCAGACAAACATAAAATACTGTATCCAGTACAGGTTAAAATTACAGTAAAACAAAAACAAAAATAGAAACTATTTAAATAGAGTACAGAAAATACTAGCTGGATCTGGCAAGAGATTTTTTTTGTTGTGATTCTCCATGTTGACATGTTGACTGATTTGGGTATATGGAGAGAAAACTTATATTTTCATCAGTCTGCATCATTGGTTGTCTTGTGTAGTGTTTGGTGAATGTATTATATATTTTCACGTTCTCAGTGTACAGTACTTCACTCTCCTTCCATTTTGGTTGAAGACAGGTGAACTCACCTGCTGCATTTTTATAGTGCTTAAACCTGATTGGTGTATCTACAATTAAGCAATGGTGTGTTTGTGCATCTGATTGCTGTGTTTAACCAATTGGCTCATATGTGTGGTAATTTGACATTCTATGTGTAATGTAATGCAAGTGTGTTTAGTGTTTTGCAAATCACTGTGTGTATTGTTTTGCAAAAAGTGTGAGGCTGACTTTGTGCTTATAGGGGTGCAAATCTGGGCCTATGTTTTGCTCCTTGAGTGTAAGGTTTTGATAATTGTGTAATACTTTTGATTTGAGTGTTTATGCAATCGAAGAAAACTGTAAAGACTAGAGATTAACTGTTTATTTCTTTTGTACATAGGCTGTGCATAATGTTTGTTTGTTTATTTGCTTATGTGTATGATTCTTAACTGTGTTTTTATTTTGTTATTGGTGTATATGTGTGTATGTATGTATATGTATTTATATATATATATATATATATATATATATATATATATATATATATATATATATATATATATATATATATATATATATATATATATATATATATATATATATATATGTATGTATGTATGTATGTATGTATGTATGTATGTATGTATGTATGTATGTATGTATGTATATGTGTATATATGTATATTTGTACCCTCGTTGGGGCCTCTTGGACCATATCAATGTTTTATCTGGCTAAATAAAGGTTAAATAAATAAATAAGAAACTGATGATTTGGTCCTGTTAACTTTGAATTTTCTATGGGGACTGGCCAGATCCCTCTCATGGACCTGGACCTCACTTTAAAAAACTCTAATCTAGTTCTTCAGTATTCGTCTCTAATTACTCCCCCCGGGCTGAAGCCCCCAATGTTTTCTAACCCTAAAACGCCCCTGGTGTAGGTGGGTCAAAGAGCGTGTGTGTGTGTGTGTGTGTGTGTGTGTGTGTGTGTGTGTGTGTGTGTGTGTTGTGTGTGTGTAGGGTCACGTGAGGGTGACTGAGGGTGTAGGAATGTATGCATGTGTGTGAGTTCAGCAGGTTGCCAGGTTTAGATGGGTAACAGGAAGGAAACTGTTTGTAAGCCTGGTAGTGTGGGCTGTGAGGCTCCTCTAATGCCTCCCAGAAGGCAGGGGGGAGAACAGGCCCTGGTTGGAGTGGGTGGGATATCTGATGATGCTGAGACCTCTGTGCAGACAGTGTTTGTGATATATGTCTTTTATAGCTGGGAGCTTGGTGCCGGTGATCAGTGATGCCACAGATTACTTGTAAAAATAATCTGATTACTGATTACTCCTTTAAAAAGTAATCTAGTTACTTTACTGAACTTAGTTACTTTGAAAGTAACTAGGTTACGAAGTCGTCGTCTCTTTTGCTTCTGCGAAGCAACATCACCTGTCTCATTAGGTAAGTGATAAAGTTATCCAGTCTCTCTCTCTCTCTACCTCTCTCTCTCTCTCTCTCTCTCTCTCTCTCTCTCTCTCTCTCTCTCTCTCTCTCTCTCTCTCTCTCTCTCTCTCTCTCTCTCTCTTTCTCTCTCTCTCTCTACCAAATCCATTCTGAGACAACGGACTCAGTGCGTACTCGTCACGCATAACATGAATCTCTCTCTCACTCTCACTCTCTCACTCTCTCTCAAGTAGCCAAAGTACACTATAAAACGAACTGGATAGTTGATTTAACTTCATGCTGAAGCCATTCTAAAATCAGCTATAAACGTAAAAACATATGTGTGTGGCTGTGTGCGTGCGTGCGCGAGCGCACGTCCCATCTCTGGTCTAGCTGACTGTACCCCTGGCTCTCTTATCATCAGCATTATGAGTAGTAGTAAC
Source organism: Notolepis coatsorum (assembly GCF_963971535.1). Taxonomy (NCBI): domain Eukaryota; kingdom Metazoa; phylum Chordata; class Actinopteri; order Aulopiformes; family Paralepididae; genus Notolepis; species Notolepis coatsorum. The sequence goes on from NC_140183.1 coordinate 27,769,090, forward strand.
TAAATAGTAACTAAATAGTAATCCACAGTCACTTGTAAAAGTAACTGTAATCAGATTACTGGCTTGTAAAAAGTAACAAGTTAGATTACTATTTACTGAAAAAAGTAATCAGATTAGAATAACTATGGCATGTACTGGGACGCCTTGACAGCCCACTGCAGGGCTTTCTGGTCAGCTGATGTGCAGTTACCATACCACACTGAGATGCAGCTGGTCATGATGCTCTCTATGTGGTAGAAGTTGGAGAGGATTTCGGGAGATAGGCGGGCGCTCCTCAGCCTCCTCAGGAAATGCTGTTGGGTTGTTGGGCCTTCTTCACAAGGAAGCAGGTATTTGATGTCCAAGAGAGGTCCTTGCTGATGTGGACTCCTCGCAGGGGACACGATCCACATCACGCCCCAGGAGATATGGTTACCTAACCTAACAGACTGGTCAGGGAGTCCAGAGTCCAATTATAGAGAGGTGGGTTAAATCCAAGGGAGAGGAGTTTTGTGGCCAAAAACACCACTCCCTTTAAGCTAGGCTAGTGGTCCGTATCCGCTTCCATTAATGTATGCTTAGCTAGGCTAGCTTGCACCTGGATAGCCTGGAATGCACAGAGAGGAAATTGGTATATATCTTCTTGTCTGACTCTGGAGATGATGGTAAGCACATTTTCCATAATGTTGGCAGTAAATGATTCCTGGAATGTGTTGAACATAGACAATTGATGATTTAACAGTGATCATTGATGATTCAGATGATAAGTATTTGCTCTTTTGGAGCAGGTATCAACAACACAAGTCCTGTAAAGATCATGGTTTATGTGGTGTTACACTCAAATAGAGATTATTCATTTCTCCACAATCTCTTAACCTCTTCCACCCGTGAAATATTTTCTGAAAATCCGCCTAAAATATATACCTAGGTAAATGGAATATTGCTCCACTTCTACAAGGCCCATTTGCATATTCTTGGTATCTAGGGACATCTATGGACCTCAGGGAATGTATTCACAGTGTCAGACATATTGTGTCTATTACTAGGCTTGCTTAAATTGTGATGAAACAAAGGAGAATATGAATTATGATTTTTCTTTGCATCTTTGCGGATCAAATTAAATCAAATCAAATACAAAACGCAATATCAAAATAACAAAAGGTGAACAGGGTTGAAGCCCTTGGAATGTCCTTGTGTTCAGGTCAGTTCAATCCGTGGAAGTTCTTATGATTCAAGTTCAATCAGTTCAAGCCTACCGGACTGTTGAGGTAACAGGAGTTGAGCAACAGGGGTATTCGAATCAGGCTGGCATTAGCCTTGAGCTATATCAGAGGTTCAGTGGGTTGGCTCGCCATCTTGTATTGGTCCGGCACACCGCCTCGTCCCGTGTGGGCACACGTGGTGATGGGTGGTCTGGAACTGCTCCCAGGGTGGAACGGGGTGCTGGGGTAACCTAAAAACCTGGCCTGCTTGCGAGCAGGCATTCAGAAAATAAAAGCTATTTACCATCTTTTATCGCTTCATCATCTTTTCATTGCTTTCAGAATGAATAATCAATCAGGTTACTTTTAGCTATGCTAAGCTAAAGTAGGCTATCTTATCACAGCATGTGCCACATGCTAATTTAGGCTAAAGTGCGCTAGCATATGGAACGTTCCCCACGTTCATATAAAACTCCCAAAAACATTCAAAATGTATATAGACCTTGTTCTTATCGTACAGCATATCAATACAATTATAAGTACTTCTGAAATGGTTCCTTCCTAGTTTTCATTTAACCAAATTGAGCTTGGGGCAGTTTGTGTATGACTCAGAATGAAACTACGTTAACGTTATTAGCTTGGAGCTAACCATTCTGCACACTCGACAATTGAATAGCACAATATTGATTGAAACTCACCAAAACCGCAGGCTACAGCTACTTTACTGCAACGCTTCTTCGGTTTTGCAACTGGGGGAATCTTTTATAATTGTTTGATAACTGGTTTTATCATGCTATTTCATCTCGTTATCCAGCAACGTTATCAGCTGCATGTCGAATCTCTCCGTGGATGTGTGTCATCTGCGCGTGCGCAAGACTCACCTGCTGTAAAGCAAGGCGTGGCTGTCGTGACATCTATCTCACGTCATGACGTAAATTAAAGGGCAATGCTGTAATTCAAAGGACTTGGTACCCAATAATATTAACTACTTATGTTCTTACATAATAGCCTTAACTATTTATGTTCTTATTCAATGGCATTAACTATTTATGTTCCTATGACTTGAATAGTTATGAATCTGAAACCTGGGTTACACGTGCATAAGAACAGATAATGAAATCTACTGTAATCTACTGTACTTTTTTATTTTCCCCACAGTGCAACCGTTTTGAAACTAATTTCAGATCTAATTGTTCCTACATGTTAACAATAGGGAAGAGAAACTAACTGCCTTTCAATATTAGTCAAAAACATTACCTTTTGTGGCTTATTATCCCGAATAATAACAGTTATTGAAATAATTCATACAGAACTCTGAACCTTGAACCCCATAGAATCTTCCAGGAAGTGTAGTTTTAAAAACGATTAACACTTTGATCGCCATGGTTAAATTCATAATTTACCATCCCTAGCCAGCTCTATTTGTCTATGGAGAAGTTCCCCTTCTTTGCAGGGCTATAACTTTTTAAATTCTATTGCTAAATTGACATTATTATGGCCTATTCAATGTCCTATATATATTGTTCAGGGTGTAGCAACGTTATACTTTTTCATTCACATATTCATACTAAAATATGGTCTAAAGTATAAGTATGTTTTTATCGTTTTCTGCAGCTTTCTCCAGAACTTGATTTATAGCCCCAAATGCATTATATTGATGATCAAATACAGTTTGGTAGCGATCAGTGCCAGATAAAAAATTTCAACTGGAGGTACTTCTAGAAGTTACTACGTATCATCTGATGATGACCGGATGGGCGGGGGGTCGTTTATAATTCCGTGGGCAACGTTATATCATTCATCTAGTGTGGGTCATATGATCATCAGAGCAGTTTATATGGAACACGTTAGAAAATAACGCTGGATCTTACCGTATCTTCCTCGCGCCGTTGGACGATCAGCTTGGAGTAGACAGTTTTCGATTATGGGATGTTGATCTAGATGAACCATTTCCAGGTTGTATAATACTATATACGTCCAAATAACGTTGTTTATTGAGTTAGGGCGAGCGATTGATTATCCAGTGTGTCGAGATGGAATCCGGCTAACGATCGCGAGTGCCCGGACGAAATATGGATGAGCACTTCCTGTTTGGCGCGTCACTTCCTGTTGGCCGATCTGCCAGATGGCGCTCTTGAACCGTTAGACAGTTGAGTGGAGCTCAGCAGTATAGCTCAGGTCCCCGGAGGAGAAATATGATTTCGATCACAGATTTTTGAAATATTGATATCAAAGACGAGTTAAGGCGTCTTCGGCAGAATGAGCATGGCGAGCAAAGACGAGATACGGCATTCCCGGCGATTAAAGTGTTAACGCAGAACCAGACCTGTGGAAGTCTGCTACAAAATGGCCGCAAAAAGACTACAATTCCCATGGTTCAAAATATCCAAAATTGTCGCCCTTGTGAAATAGAAAAGTTAAATCTATCTAATAACACTTTTAACCTATTGCTAAACTAACGTATTGATGATAATATACATCATACATGCTGTTGTGACATGTTTATGATGTTAATACTTGAATACGTTTGAAATAAAAATCGCTACTTTTATACAACAGTCTGGAAAATATTGATTTATGACCAGATGTCATTTCGGGACTGGTACCGGTCCCGTCGGGTGGAAGAGGTGATGTGATCCACTCTAGTTTAGAAGTTGCTTTTGCTGACATAAAACTCCACTCCACTGAATCTGCCCTTCTCAGAGTATCCAATGATCTCCTGATGTCTGCTGACTCTGGTGAATGCTCTGTTCTGGTCCTGTTAGACCTGAGCGCAGCGTTTGACACGGTCAACCACAACATCCTTTTGGACAGGCTCAGGGAGTGGGTGGGCATCTCTGGGAGCGCTCTAAACTGGTTCGCCTCTTATCTGAGGGAGAGAACGTTCTCGGTGGCTGTGGGTCCTTTTAAATCTGACCCCACCCCTCTCTCATGTGGGGTACCACAGGGATCGGTGCTAGGACCACTCCTCTTTGCCATTTATATGCTTCCCCTAGGCCTCCTCATCAATAAATTCACCGGCATTAAATATCACTGCTACGCAGACGACATACAACTACTCTGCTCTTTTAAACCCGACAACTTGGAGAAACTCAGCCTTCTCCAGGAGTGCCTGCTCGGCATTGAGAGCTGGATGGGGAGTAACTTCCTCCAGTTAAATGCAAATAAAACGGAGGTGCTGATCGTAGCAGCTGAAAAGACTGCAGCTAGAGTGGCCACTCACTTGGGGTCCCTTAAAGACAACATACGTCCCCACCTGAGAAACCTGGGTGTTGTCTTTGACCAGGCCATGAACCTAGACAAACATGTCAAAACACTCACACGCACCTGCTTCTTTCACCTCAGAAACATTGCAAAACTGCGCACCATCATATCTCACTCTGAACTAGAACTATCCGTGCATGCTTTTATTTCCTCTAGGCTTGACTACTGCAACTCACTTTTCACCTGTCTCACCAAATCATCCACAGATAAACTACAAATGGTCCAAAATGCTGCAGCCAGGCTACTCACAAGGTCAAAAAAATCATGTCACATCACTCCCATTTTGGTATCCCTGCACTGGCTCCCGGTACACTATAGAATTCACTTCAAAGTCCTCACTTTCACTTTCAGAGCACTTCACGGTCAGGCCCCTATCTACATCACGGAACTCATCCATCCCTACACCAACACCCGCTCACTCAGATCTGCCGATCAGCACCTCCTAGTGATCCCCAGGACCAGGCTAAAAACAAGGGGTGATCGAGCCTTCGAGGTGACAGCACCAAGGCTCTGGAACGCTCTCCCCCTGGACCTGCGAACTGCCCCCTCTGAGAACTCTTTTAAAAAACAACTAAAAACACATTTGTTCAGGCAGGCTTTTGATCACACATAGGCACCTTTTTCTTGTCCTCACTGTTCTATAGTGTTGTTTTAATTAGTGACTCATGATTTTATCCAAATTCTTTTATTCTACTTTTTCTATCTGGTTTCACTGTTTTTAACTGCTGTTTGTCTGTTGTCATTTATTTCTGATTTTGTTTTATTGTGTTTTTATATTAAGCTGTAGTGTAAAGCACCCTGTGCATTCGTGCTGTGAAGGGTGCTATATAAATAAAGGTCATTCATTCATTCATTCATTCATAAAGCTGTATCCGCATTGGTAGCTTCATAAGGTCAGTGGCAACCGAGGTCAGAGTTGGAATAACTTGAACTTTGAACGTAGAGCTCGAGCTGTGGCGCCACGCCAGGGTAGGGCTGCCGTCTAGTTGGGACGACAGTGGCTCAGGAGGTAGACTGGTCACCTGGTAATTGGAAGGTTCCTGGTTTGATTCTGGTTCCTCTCTGCAGCGTGTCAAAGTGTCCTTGAGCAAGACACTGAACCTCTAACTTATCTCAATGAGCAGATCGGCACCTTGCACGCCGTCTGTGTGTGAAAGTGTTGAGTGAATGGGTGAATGTGAGGCATAAGTTGTAAAGCTCTTGGGATAAAAATATGCTACTGTATATAAATGCAGTCCACTTACGATTTTACCATGTAGTTGGGCGCCACCACTCTCCCCATAGGAAAACAATGGCTCAGCCAGCACAAATAGATTTTGCCAGTGGTCATCACAGAGGCCTTCAGAGTATTAAGAGTGGATTTGTGCTTTAACTGGGTGTCATAGGCATTAGGCATCTAACCAGAGGTCCCCTGCTGTATGTGCCACCAAGCAGATCTGTCTAGACCTTTAAATTACACCTAGATCCATCCCTCCTGTACTTCTCAGTAAGCTCACTTGATTGTGGTGCGCTCCCAAGAATCAATGTGGGGGGATATCACACAGACTAGGCGAGGTAGTTGGGAGTCCTCAGTTGAATTATTGATTGATGATTAAGCCTGGGTCGGTATTCACTTTTCACTGTTCACTGAGGCAGAACGTCTGCTCAAAGATGAGACCAGTTGTTTTGACAGGCGCACTGTTTTCCCCCCCGGCTTCAGAGCAACGGAAGATACAGCAGAAAGGCATCCATTTTGAGGTGGTCAATGAGATTTGAGAAGAGAATCAAAAGATCAATACTGTTTATGCGCACATACTGTACAGCCATTACACACACACACACACACACACACACACACACACACACACACACACACACACACACACACACACACACACACACACACACACACACACACACACACACACACACACACACACACACACACACACACACACACACAAAAGAATGTCCACATTACAGATGCAACACTATTTCATCTGTGATACCGATTATAATTTCTGAACTGGTCTGATACTTTGCTCATGTACTCAAAATCTAATGTAAAATTTTTTTTAATTATAATTTACATTTTTATATTATTTAACTTGTCAGCAACAGAGTCATATTGTATATTTAATTTGTTACAGTCAGAAAATGATAAAACAAGTTTTCAAAGTCCATTACAGTTAACTGTCATTAACACTTTCCGTGCCGGCCGTATTTTCCTATTTACTCCATTGAATGTCGCCACCCACTTCAATGATAGAGCTCTCATATTTGCGAACGCATAAACTACATCTTAAATTATGGCTATGTGTCTAATGTGGCCGTTGCTTATCAATGACTTGTTTGCAGTCAACATTGTCGAAACGGATTGTTTTTTAATCAGTTCATTTCCGTTTTATACCATTTTGAAAAACGCTAGTTTCTTGAAACTTCCAGAAGATTTCAGAAGATTCTGTGATAAACGCCCTTTACTGTAATACACAAAACACGTTGTCATTTTTCGGCCTATTTATGAATCGTTTTCAAATAAATGCTAGATTATCAATAGTATATGTGTACTTATGCACGCTATAGAAGCGGGCTGAAAAATCTATTATCTTATTTCCTGATTGCACACACAGCCACACACACACATATGGGACACATTGATATATAGGTGAAAGCTGATTATCCCAATACTGGTAAAATAGATTCCTTACCTCAGATCAGATGTTCTCCAAAAGGATTATTCCAATTCCTGATCGCCATTCCAAATATCGATCGCATTTATTGAACCAACGCTGGGTGCTCGAAACACATTATTCCACGCTGTTCTGCGGGACCACAAAGACTGCAATCGGTTCCGATTACTTGCCTGAGAAGTAAAATGTGGATTCCGGACAGTTTTTTTCCCATGCAGTTCATTCAATCCATTCCAAAGGGGTGCAGTATCATCCGGGAGACGATAGGGGGTGGTATTTTCCCAATGGAGCTCAGAGAGAGTTTGCAGCACTAACGTGAGGCTAGATTGATGAAATATGAATGGAAATCGCTAATAAAAGAAATAACGATTAAAAAACAGCATATCTCGTTCCTGGCACTCAACGGTTGGATTGAAATAACGAGATATCTCGTCCGTGGCACTCAAAGTGTTAAGTACTCATATCTGTATTCAGTATCGACATGTTTGTAAGGATTTGTACTTGTGCTTGGTCTGAAAGAAAGTGGTATTAGGACATCCCTAATGCTGAGTACCGATTAACAGTATATCAGATTCGGGTAAGTAGTTTGCGGTCATTGAAAAAAAGCTGTTACAGCCCTTGTATCTAAATGACAGAGTCTCGACTGATGCATAAGACGTTCTTTATTTAATTTCCATCCATGACATCATCGTAGCACCGTGAAAACTGCATTGGAAACGTACATAAACAGACAAACAAACATTTCACATAATGCTTTCCACAGTACAGTACAAACACTAATAAAATAACATTGGTATCAATGTACAAGGATTACATTCCTAGACAGACATAAAATCATTCATTCACGAATTTCTACAAAGTTAAAGCCTTACAAAGTTACAACCATAATTAATAAACAACAAAGCATACCTTGCTGTGCTCTCCAAGGAATGCAAACATAATCCGAAAAGGTCCTTTCTTTGGTTTAAAAACACGGTCAATACATGGGGATACAAAAGTTAAAGTCGCACAGGAATACAAAGCGATATAAAGACACACCAAACGTTCCTGCTGCCGACTACGTCAACAGGCGCTTCCAGCTGTCTTGATCTACGGTGCGCCAATAGGGACAGATTTATGTAGGCCTACGGGTATCGAAATTCCACATGTCATTTCAAGGCACATAATCTCAAGTGGTCCGTTGCACTCCCACCAATCACTTCATAATACAACACAAAAAAGAATCATGAATGATTTAAGACCAAAAGACCATTTATCTTGACTTAGAAAATTATGCAAATAAGCAGCGTCATGTTAATGCTATGTATGCATGTCTGTGACCTATTATTCGCTTTTGAGGAGAAGCACTAGCTTTTGAACTGGTCTTAATATGGTTGAGAGTTTAGACTGAGCGCCAAGCCCTTTTGAGTTTCTATCTCCGACTAGCAATCTCACTCTTTAGACTAGGCCATCCCCGTCTACAGTTCTTTCCACTATTCGCCCCAACTGCCATTGGTTTCTTGGGAGGAGGTCCTCCTTTATGATGACTACATCATTAACCTTGAGATTATGCCGGACCACATGCCACTTCTGATGCGTTGAGATGTTCAGGAGGTACTCCCTCTTCCAACGACTCCAGAACTGCTCAATAAGATACTGAACACGGCGCAAGCGCTTTGTACTGTACAAATCCTCTCTCACAAACTCTCCTGGAGGCGGAAGGGCAAACTTTGACTTCATTTGAACTAGGTGGTTGGGGGTTAGAGGCTCTAGAGAAGTGGGGTCGTTTATTCCATCTACTGTTAAGGGACGGCTATTAACAATAGCCATGGCCTCATAAAACAGTGTTCTGAGGGAGGCATCATCAAGTCTGCCTTGGCTTTGAGTCAGGATAGCATTCAGAACATTTCGGATGGTGCGTATCTGGCGCCTGTATGCCAAACACCACCGGCGTGGCTTGCTGATGGAGCATTAAGGACAAACTCGCACTCTTTGTCAGCCAAGAACATCTACACGGCTTGGTTGTTGCATTGTTCCAGTGCCTTTCCTAGCTCATTCCTGGCGCCTATGATATTCCTGCCTTGGTCAGTTAAGATGGCGCACAGCTCCTCTTAGGCTGATGAAGCACCGCAGGGCATTGATAAAGGAATCAGTGGATAGATCTTCTAACATCTCCAGATGGACAGCTCGGGAATAGAGACAAGTAAATATCAGGCAACTAACTTGCTGCAGCTGATTATCCAAAATCCATTTGCTCTAAGCTCCATCTGAGTTTGACTCCTACCCTGGTGGCAAACTTGAGAGTGATAGTGAGACAAGATTAGCTGAGTGATGTGACCATATTTTGGCAGAATGCATGGGTGCCTGAATTCTTCACTAAGAGATGAATGTTTCAGTCTTCCGCCTACACAAAGCATGCCCTCTCTCAGGACTGGGTCAAGGGAGAAAAGAGGACTCGTACAAGGAAGATTTCCCCCAGCTTCAAGCACCTTTATCTCTTAACTGAATGCCTGCTGTTGTACAAGCTTTATCACTGGACTGGGTGCACCCTCATGCTCTACGACAGTCAAAGCGTCAGTGGGATATTTTAGCTTGGATGCCAGTCTCCTTATTCTTGCCACTACTTTGAGGAGTATTGTCCATGATGAAAACTTAGCCAGACGGTCAATGATATCAGTGATTACTGACTGAGGAGATGGTGTAATATAGAGGACTGAAGAGATTGTGTGATTGATTGATTGATTGAAAAGTTTATTAACAGATTGCAGAATGGGTACAGTACAGTACATCTCAATACATACAATTGTTAAGGGGATGCAGACCAGAGAAAGACTTTCGTCTTGTTTACATCAGGGTCCCCCATTTTCAATTCATCATAACATATATGACATACATGACATACAGATAGACAGTACTGCTACATCTATACATGTATGACATATCAGATTTGCAAATACAGTACTGTTTGTGATACAAAAGTGTCCAGAAAAGGAGTGTATATACATTTGGCGTAGAAACTGTACATTGGAGGAGGTTGGTGGGGTGGGGTTGGGTGGGTTGGGTGAGGGCTGTACATTGGAGGTGGGGGGGGGGGGGGGGGGGGGGTTGGGGGTTGTAATATAGAGGACTGAAGATATGGTGTAATATAGAGGACTAAGGAGATGGTGTAATATAGAGGACTGAAGATATGGTGTAATATAGAGGACTAAGGAGATGGTGTAATATAGAGCAGGGGTTCCCAAACTTTTCAGGCCGGGACCCAGAAAATAAGGCGTCAGAGAGCCGCGGCCCAATGCACATCGTCAGGCTTTTTTTATTTATTTTTTTGCCAGGCGACCGATTTTTTAAGCCAAATATCACTTCAATCCTATTAAGTTAGTTCAAGGTAGTTATGTGCTATTTATGAAAGGGCTAACTTGTTGCAAAATAATAATGATAATAATAATAGCCTCATTAAAATACTATTGTTGCTTCTATTGTTTTCAGCGTTTTATGTGCATAATCTGTTATTTAGTTTGAAATGTTCGTTGAAATAATTCGATTTTTAGTTTTTGTTTATTTATTAAGTTAATATAAAACCATATAGTCACATTTTAGAATACAATAGAATAGAATTTTAGAATACAACTAGAAACACTGTCCTGGCCTGCTTCTAAGTTCAGTGACCTGAAAAAAAAATAAAATAAAAATTGACTTTTTTGTTTTTTTGTTTTGTTTTTGGAAATCATCTCACGGCCCTCCCGTGGCTGCTCGCGACTGATATAGAGCAGTGGTTCCCAAAGTCGGGGTCGCGACCCAAAGGTGGGCCGCGAGCAGCCACGGGAGGGCCGCGAGATGTTTTCCAAAAAACAAACACATTTTTTTTTTTCAGGCCACTGAACTTAGAAGCAGGCCAGGACAGTGTTTCTAGTTGTATTCTAAAATTCTATTCTATTGTATTCTAAAATGTGACTATATGGTTTTATATTAACTTAATAAATAAACAAAAACGAAAAATCTACTTATTTCAACGAACATTTCAAACTAAATAACAGAGTATGCACATAAAACGCTGAAAACAACCGAAACAACAATAGTATTTTAATGAGGCTATTATTATTATCATTATTATTTTGCAACAAGTTAGCCCTCTCATAAATAGCACATATAAATGAATAACTTTTTCTTAAAAAAAACTATAGCCAATCACCACATCTGACCTTTCTCACATTCCAGTGACTCTTGACAGTTATTGGTATCTCAGCAGTATTCCCCATTCTCCTCCTTAGATTTTTTTATTTGTTTGGGTAATTTTATATAAAAAAATAAATAATACATTAGCTGAAGAATCGTGTACTTTGGCACGGCAGTAGCTTTCCATGATAGAAAAATATTTTGCCCGCTGAGGGCCATTTTTCATGCATGCATTGGGCTTAGGGAACGCCTGGACCGTTAGCCTAGCTTAGCTTCATCACTGGAAGTGGGGCAGACATCTAGCCTAGTTCACTACAGTCAGGACCTATACTCCAAATACAATCAAAATACAACTCCCAACCGTTCCTGTAAACATGTTGTGACCTGTGTATTTACCACGTAAATAGGTCACACGAGTCTCCCTGTCACACAAGTCTTCAAGTCACACAAGTCTCCCAGTCACATGAGTCTCCCAGTCACACAAGTCTCCCAGTCACACAAGTCTCCAAGTCACACAAGTCTCCCAGTCACACAAGTCTCCAAGTCAGACAAGTCTCCCAGTCACTCAAGTCTCCCAGTCAGACAAGTCTCCAAGTCACACAAGTCTCCCAGTCAGACAAGTCTACCAGTCACACAAGTCTCCAAGTCACATGAGTCTCCCAGTCACACAAGTCACACAAGTCTCCAAGTCACACAAGTATCCCAGACACACAAGTCTCCAAGTCACATGAGTCTCCCAGTCACACAAGTCACACAAGTCTCCCAGTCACACAAGTGACTTGGAGACTTGTGTGACTGGGAGATTTGTGGGACTGGGAGACTTGTGTGACTAGGAGACTTGTGTGACTGGGAGACTTGTGTGACTTGTGTGACTTGGAGACTTGTGTGACTGGGAGACTTGTGTGACTGGGAGACTCGTGTGACTTGGAGACTTGTGTGACTGGGAGACTCGTGTGACTTGGAGACTTGTGTGACTGGGAGACTTGTGTGATTGGGAGACTTGTGTGACTGGGAGACTTGTGTGACTGGAGACTTGTGTGACTGGGAGACTTGTGTGACTGGGAGACTTGTGTGACTGGGAGACTCGTGTGACTGGGAGACTTGTGTGACTGGGAGACGTGGTAAATACACAGGTCACATGTTTACAGGAACATTTGGGAGTTGTATTTTGATTGTATTTGGAGTATATTTCCTGACTGTAGTGAACTAGGCTAGATGTCTGCCCCACTTCCAGTAATGAAGCTAAGCTAGGCTAACGGTCCAGGCGTTCTCTAAGCCCAATGCATGCAGAGAGATGGAAAAGGTATGTATCTTCTTGTCTAACTCCAGGGAAGATGTTAAATAAGCTAATTTCCCAAAATGTTGGAGTTTTCCTTTAAGGTCCCTCGAGTTTGCTTGGAACAGGGTAAATCTACATTTTGCTATGATGCCCCTAGCTCATGGAATGAACTCCAACTGTCCTTAACGCTTCTCTTGTCCTTAAATAGATTCTCACCTCTGTTGCAGTTTCAGACCTTGATCTCCAAGGATTGTCAATTAAGTTGTACAGGTTTTACTTGATTTGTTATCCTTACTTTTGTCTCGCCTTGTCTTATTGTTATGATTTTATATGCTGTGTGATTTGATATGCCTTTATTTTTGCTTATTTCTGTATATAGGCTACTCAATGTGACTGTAAATGAGGGAAACCTCAGTTGCCTTTCAAGTTTAAATAAAGTTTGAAATAAAGAACAGATTTTATCCAAAGTGCTTTACAACACTTTACACCTACTGTAGCTTTCTAGAGAGAAATCTGGAGCCGGAATTCAACCGGGAACATTCCAATTACCAGACTATTGCTCTGCCTCCTGAGCCACTGTGGCTACAGCCACTGACGCACTGTAATGGCTGTGGTATTGCCAGTGATGCAACCTTTGTTGTTGTTGTTGTTGTTGTTGTTGTTGTTGTTGTTGTTTAAATGTATGTGATCTACCTCATTAACGGACCTTAAGGTGAGGAAAGCACTGACATGGAGGGCCCTGACTGGCATGAATAGCGGGTGGAAATCCAGTCTCCCCCGACATATCAAATTTAGCTTCTTCCAAGCACCGTGGAGTCTGTACTCCTCTATGGCTGTGAATCATGGACCCTGAAGCCCCACCCTGCAGAAGTCTCTGGACGGATGCTACACCAGAATGCTGTGCGTGGTACTGAACATCGACCAGAACAACCAACAAGCATCTGTACGGGGACTACCAAGGCTGAGCGACAAGGTGGCATCCAGAAGGATGAAACTTGCAGGTCACTGCCACCGACACCAGGAACTTCTGGCTAGCAAGCTAGTGCTCTGGGAGCCAACACACGGGCACCAACCAAGAGGACGTCCCACGCCAACATACGTGGACATACTGAGGAAGGATGCAGGTGTGGAGAGCTCTACGGAACTGGCCGGATGTATGGAGGACCGGGATGATTGGAATCTCCGCTGGCTGAAATTTGACATATTGTTTTTTTCCACTTGTAGCCTGCCTATAGATATGTTATTACAGTACTTATCAGTGAGGTTATATTAAATGTGCAGTGTTGAAATAAAAAAATTAAGGATGGATTGCGACAGAAAATGCAAAAAACATCCCATTTACAGAGAAAAACCATATTTGGGATTTAATATCCCAGTCTGTGAGTGCAGTTGGTGTTTCCAAACGTGGAAGTATGGATTGCAAATGGAGGTGTAATGATTTTAAAAGGACAACTAATGAGAAAATATCATTCAATGCCTCCCAGGTAAAAAGAAAATGGGACCTGTCCATGGTGCTGAATCTTTAGGCCGAAGTTAGGCACTGTGCCAGTGAAAATATTTTCAGACTTAGGAATGAAAAGAGTGAGAAATTAAGTTGTATTTAATGTTTAGTTAAGAGAATAGAACCTGCATTCTATTATGTTCTGCTGAGGAAATGGTTGCACACGTATAAAAAGTTGTAATAATTATCATACGCCAGTTAAGGGCTCACTCTCCACTTATTGCACATGGTTGGTGAATAGCATGGAACTTGGAAGTGTCGTGGATGCCGGAGGCAATAATTCGCTGGTCAATAGTTGGTTGTTACAAATTTATTAGGTTAAAATAAGAGATTTGGCTTGAGAAGACCCAACCGGAAGTCCTGGCCTGGGACCCCAGAAGTGACTCCCAGATTAACAGTGTACGTCAATATTTATACATGACAGGAAGGGGTGGGGCCAGGTGACCAGGTGAAAAAATAAGTTGTATCACCTGTGGTAGTGAGCAAGCTACTGTAGCTGACGCTACATTACCTATCCAACCAGGGAGAGAGAGAAATATCTGAAAACAAAATGGAAAGCCAGGAGCTGAAAGAAAAGACACCCAAGACATGTGTTCCACGTAGGTGTTAACATCAATCACGTTACAAAGCCCAAAGCAAGACAGTCTACTGAGGTTTTGCCTTTAAAATAAAAGTGTGAGCGTTTCTTATACAATTTTAAGCAGTTACCTTAATTCCAATTACCAAAATGGGACCAGACTAAAAAGGTAGGGGTACACACATCACCAACCCCTATTGAATCAGAGTCTTCACATTTTAGTTCTTTATTCTCATTAGATTTAATACGAAGGTCCTGCTGTATCTTTTTCTCTGTCGCATTATCTTCTCTACCCTTTGTTCTGCTGCCAATTAGCCAAGATGCTCATTATTTCCCTTTTATACTTTCATAACCCCCCCCATCTCTCTCTCCACCCCCCCCCCCCCCCCCCCCCCCCATCTCTTTCTCCACCATGTATCCTCTTTCCATCCATGCTTATTGGAGTGTCCCTGGTCTTGCTGTGAGTAAATGGACGTATTCAGGAGAGTCACAGGAGGTATATTGCCACAGACATCTGCTACCCGGGCGGCGCCTAACTACCTGTTAATGGCACACACTGAAAACCCTGACTGAGAGAGAAAGAGGGAGAGATATTTGTGTTTTAGAAAAACCCCAATCCAGAATTTAATCGGCCTTATAAATGTAATTAATATTGACATTCCTGATTGGCGGCTGGGATATGACCGCTTTTTGCAACATTCATAATTCACTCTGTTTTTACTTCAATATTTACAAATGTTATGTAAACACATCTTACAACCTTGAGATGTCTCAACATGTATGTCTAGCTGTCACATACTAAATAGCTACCGTTGGAAGTATTTTTTATTATGCAGTAATGTTTTGTGCAGCAAGGCTCTTCCTTAGACTTCTGTTCAAAACAGTGCAAATCCATGGATGATCTGGTGAAAATATTGCTTCAGGGGGCTGTACACCGTAAATCAACAACAAGGCTTAAGGCGATAAGTGGAAGCACTTTCCTATCACCATCAATGGTCAGGTCAGTAGCACCTATAGCTCTGGGACCCAAGTGGCGAATAATATGTGCTCCCTTAAAACGTTGAAGGTCGATCTCAACGGTAGATTGTTAGGAGTTGTCAAAATAGTTGTTCGTCACATAGATTCATACAATTTATAATAATAAAATACGTTGGCCAAGCAATTGCTGGTAAAATATTGACTATGCCACCATGGGACTTTCACAAGAATACACTTATCAATTTGACCTCAGTTGTTTGCTTTTAGCTCTTTCCCCAAAACCCTGGGATTTCCACCAACACAGGAAAGTCCACAAATAGAGTGAATGACCAGTACCTACAAACAGGCTGAACAAACTTAATGATGATAGACAGCTCCCTTTAACACGGGGTGGGGCCCTGAACAAGTACTGTATTTGTAAATCTGGTATGTCATAAATGTATAGATGTAGCAGTACTGTCTATCTGTATGTCATGTATGTCATATATGTTATGATGAATTGAAAATGGGGGACCCTGATGTAAACAAGACAAAAGTCTTTCTCTGGCCTGCATCCCCTTAACAATTGTGTGTATTGAGCTGTACTGTATTGTACCCATTCTGCAATCTGTTAATACAATGTTCAATCAATCAATCAACAAGTGACATAGGGTTCATACACAGCAAAATAACACAAAGATAACCCAAAGGCACACTTCATTATATATACTGTACATGCCAAATATAATCAGGCACGCTTTAGTAAATATACATGTGAAATATAATGAGGCACGCTTTAGTAGATATACATGTGAAATATAATCAGGCACGCTTTAGTAGATATACATGTGAAATATAATCAGGCACGCTTAAGTAAATATACATGTGAAATATAATCACGCACGCTTTAGTAGATATATATGTGAAATATAATCAGGCATGCTTAAGTAGATATACATGCCAAATATATTCAGGCGAGCTTAACTCATTGGGCGCCAGACCTGAGTAAAGTCGGGTTATCTCGCCAGCGGTTGAGCACCATACCCGAGTATAGTCGGGTTTTCGTAGTTTTTTCTTTTATTTGATTTTTTTATTATATGCAATGTCACGGACCTCTGTGTTACCATAGGAAATAATTCTGAGATCCCTAGAGTGCAATGCTGGCCGCATCCTGCTAGGTGGCAGTATTGCCCCCCCTTTGAAACCTTATTTCACACTGTGTGTCACATCTAATTTCGTCCGGGCGGAGAATTTAGACCAAGCCAAGTAAATCGCTTCATCCGACCACTTTGAAACGCGTTCAGCACACTTGAGGCATATCTTGTGCCACTTCATGTCAGGGACCCGATCGACACCAATACTGGAAATCGCGATCAGACAATTGGAATATTATTTTTGGGATACCTCCTAGTAAAGGTAAGGACTATATGACATCAAACCTACTTTGATCCAACAATGATTTCACATCGATCGCAACGATCTGTAACTCCAAAACGTATGCCGTTGCTGACGATCAAAGCATCCCCCCCCACTTTCATGCATTCATGATGAAACATAATACCTATTATATACCTTTGAATTGGAAATAGTAGCGTGTCCAGGCGAGCAACGCCAACGCTTTTAGCTAAATTCACATATCGCTCCATAGCACAGTATTAGAATTAGCCAGTATCACTCTGAAACTATACAATATTCACCACGGTATAACACGCAAACTACATGAAAGAAATTATTCTTTTTCACATGTTGAACGATGGATAGTTAATGTCAAATGAGCCATAGTATTGTCTCCATAACTATAATATAGAATATAGATATAGCCCTGCAAACACTGCGACGCACAGTGAAAATCCCTATCTCTTACAGCGGTGGCGCAGTGAGTACAAGGATAGCTAAAGCGGCTGGCGCTGAAAAGTAGATATATATGCAAAATATTTTAAATCCAATGGAGGCCACTTATTACACTGCCCACGCCTGGATACTATAAAATAGAATCATTAATTAAACATGGTATAAACAAAAGTCAAATACAATAAAAGGTTATTAACTCATTGGACGCCACTCACGTATAAAGTCGGGTTAACTCGCCATCGCTTGAGCGCCAAACCCGAGAAAAGTCGGGTTTTCTATCGTTATTTCTTTTATTTGATATTCCCATTCATAATCCATCGAGGGAGCCTGTGTTATCATTGGGAATTAGTCTGAGATCGCAAACGTCCAATACCGCCGCCTTTTGACCGGTGTTGCACATTCTTGGAAACTCTCTGGCTTGGGCTGTACGTCGATCTAAAAAGTCCGGTCCGGGTTTTCCTAGTCGGGCATGGCGAGCGGTTATACATTTACACATTTACATTTAGTCATTTAGCTGACGCTTTTATCCAAAGCGACTTACAAGTTCTCTACGACAAGTCATCAGGAAGGGTACAACTCTATCAGCTGAGTAACAATGTTCATCAAAGTGTTGCGTGTTAGAGTGTAGGTTAGTTTATTAGGACAAGTGCATGACAGTAAGGTTAGTTAGGGTTCGATTTTTTATTTAATTTTTTTAATTATTTCAGATAATTGTTATAACACATGGATTGAGGATAATCAAGCACTCCTGGTTCATGTTCTTTGGTGGATTATGTTGGCAACACGATCGTCATCAATACTTGGAATGGCGATCAGATAATTGGAGTATTCTTTTTGCAGTACATCCTAGTCATGGTAAGGGCTATATGGTATCAATCTTGCGTTGATCGAAGAATCCCTTCCCCGCGATCCGAACATACAGTATGTGTGTAATGTGTGTGTGTAAGGTATTCCATTGGTGACGATCGAAGCATAGAAAAACGCCCCCCCCCCCCCCCCCCCCCCCCCCCCCACCCTTTCACGCATTCATGATGAAACATAATACCGATAATATAGCGTTGATTTCAGATCGATTGGTGATATATGTGTAACAGGTTAATATGTTCCCCTTGTGAATTTCGCCAAAACACCCTTTTTCATTGTTTTGTTAGAACCTCCTACCTTTGTTTTGGTGTGGATGCTGAACGTGTAGCAGGTATATATGTGTAATATACTGTTATGTATTCAATGAATAATCCTTCCCTCACGTGGTATTTTAATTTGTTTATTATTATTATTTTTATTATCAAAAGTCTTTTAATTTGAAATCGTCACTTCGGCAGGATTGTATTTCCTCTTGCGTCCCTCTTCACGCCAGTCTCTCTGGGTGTATTAAGAGAGCCTGTGAACTGAGGGCGCCATCTTGTGGCCAAGATAAAACAAGACATTAACCCTGTTCTGTATCTGGTTTGACAGGGCCATTAAAAAGCCTGAGATGCAGTGCTGTCTCCTGCCTGGTTACTGACACCACACAAGAACACAACGCAGCATAATCTATCGGTTACATATGCGAGAAACGCCACGGTTTCTAGTGAAATGCACTAAACGCTGCATAGCGGCGTTTTCTGGGATTACACAGGATTACTCTAAAACTATACTCATATTCACCACGGTATAAAACGGGAAGGTATGTATGAAAAAAACATATTTTTTCACAAATTTAACGATAGATACTCAATGTCAAATGGGAAATAATTTTATATCCATTGCTATGATATAAAATATAGTTTGAGCCCTGCAAACACCGCCATGTATCCCTATTCTTTAAAGCGGTGGCGTTCTTACCACATGGTAAACAGCGACCTCTAAGCGCTGATTGAGTTAAAAGACTTTCCAAAACAATTAAATCTGACATGGTAAAAAAATCACAAGAGTAGGCTAAACCTAAACCAGGCAAAACAGCAGTGCTCTGCAGGGACACAAAGACATGTTAATACTGGTCATGGTTATTCACATGTACACAAAATCATGCTGGCCTAACCTATTTAACATCAGCATTCAAAAGATCTATATTGCTGTATGGATTTTTTCCCCCATCTCTACTTGTTACCTGAACCAATGACCGTGAGGGTTCAGCAAGCCTTGTCTCATAAGAAGTAATTCAGGAGTGATGAAGAGAGTGGGAGAAACGCGCAGCTCAATCACAAGAGGACAGGGGGAGAGAGGGGTTCTCCACCGTCTCTGAGAGCAGATAAGCCCCAGTTGGTTGTTAAACCTTTGGCAAGAAACCACTCGTTGCTCTGTGTCCACGAGATGGGTGGCTATATTTGATGAAGTGAGTGACACACAAATTGCAGCTCGAAGCTAGAAAAAAAGGTCTAAGTCCTCGATTTCTCATGGCAGTTTTTGCCATGTGATATTTGGAGCTGTGACAGCCAACCTCCCTGACACACTGCACCGTCATTAAGATTGCACATAGCTTCCTGGCATGACAACAATTTCTAGGCAGTGAAATTGACATGCATGTGTGTCTAATTGACACATTGACGTACTGGTATATACAAGGATGTATTGTCAGCTGTTTATTGTTTGTCATGCTGTCCCTGTGCACTGTATGTGTTTATTGTCCAGTGTATGTGTATCCAAGTAAATAGTAAATTACTTGTCTCATCAACTGGCAATCAGCTAGTCGGTGACACAAGTGGCTCCCAATGTCGAAGTGGCTAACGAGGCATCGGCCACACCTGCGGCACCTCATTAAAGAGGAGGTGTGCCAGGTCTGCTCTGTCGTCTGTTCTTTCTTGAAATGGTTTTGGTTTAATTGGTTCTCAAGCCGGTCGGGAAAAGACCCTGTGTTTTGTGTCTTTTGAGTTTAATAAAAGACCACTGTGGTTGTTTTGCCTCTGTGTCTCTTGCTGAACCTCGCTACATTGGTGGCCCATACGGGGAGAGGTTTTTGAGGCTTTTATATTTTTGTTCCTGGCTGTCATGTTGGCTTCTCTGCTGGCATTGTGGGAGGAGTAGGAGGAGTAGTAGGAGGAGGTATTCTACAAGCAGCTGGCAGAAGTTGGCAGCTGGGGTAGCTAGGGTGTAGTGGCAGGGCTCTCTACACAACATCTTTTCCCAAGGAGCACAGGTGCTCCTAAATGAAAACATTTAGGAGCACACAAAGAAATTCAGGAGCACAGTGAAAATAACAGAGTTTATTAACAAGCTATGTATTACATGCATATTATACTGTGCGTGTGCATACTAAGGGACAAACATCTGTGCAATAGCCCATACCACCCAAATCAAACATTGGCCCATGCCTACTAGACGCAAAAGATATCAATTGTCCAGCTGATTTTGTATGTTGTTGTGTTGTCACGATACCAACATTTTGACTTCGATACCGATAGGAAAGGTGATGGAATATTATTAGATGACAGAACATGGACAATTCTTCATACAATTATTTAATTAATTATGATTTAAATTAATATTTTGACGCTGTTTTACGTGTAAATAATGAAAAATAATATAATTATTCTGTTACAGGTGCTGAGCTATACTATAGCTAATGTCCATCAATATCTTCCTATTGAATTAAATAGGTTCAGGTATCAGGATTGTTAGTAGAGAGAGAGAGACTGACTCCCTCACTATTGGATGCCTCTGAGTGTTCCCAGGGATAGCTTAGTTAGCGTTAGCAGGTTAGCTTGCTGCTAACATTAGTTAAGGTTTTTACCGCGAGGTGGGAGAAACAGGAATGGCGATGATGCAAAGCATGTTCCAATGCACCATTGGACCCGTTGCTCGTGAAAGGAGAAACGCGCTCGAGTTTTCATTACACATAGAAACAGCGTGACTCACGAGATGAGTTGTTACAGAGCTGTTGAATGCAGGGCTGAATAGCTAGATGTCATAGCTAGAAGGTTCGTGCTGCTCTGTGTCTATTATGAAATGACAATTGCGCCCACTACGCAAAGCTATTACTCGCACACTGTGCTCCTGAATAATTTGTCCAGTTTGCAAAAATCCATTTTTAGGGGCAAATGCAAGTGAAATGGTCGCACTGTAGAGCCCTGAGTGGTCTGGAGGGAGGACCCCGGCTGAGGGGAGGAAGACCCGGTCTCATAGGCAGCAATGAAGGGGGACATGCAGAGGCAGGACACGTGTCCGGTCAGTGTGCTGGCCCTTGCTGTCCAGGAGGTCGCACCCCAGCTCCAATTAGCCCAGGGGAGGGGGTTCGGCTTCGGCTTCGGCGGAGGTGGTACCCCAGCTTCAGAGGGGATGAGGGTACATAGGAGAGCCACATGTCTCATCAACTGGTAGTCGGCTAGTTGGTGCGACAATTAAGTGACTCCCAATGCCAAAGTGACTAGAGAGAAGAGAGAGGTGTCCCAGGTTGTGTGGTTTTTATTCATTAAATGGTTTTGAGTCAATCTAGTTGGTTTCCCAAGGGCCAGTTGGGAAAATACCCTGTGTAATGCATTTTGTGTCATTTAAGTTGTTTTGCCTCTGCCTTTTGTTGTTCCTGTGTGCCAGATGATTTGGGAATGTTCTACCAGACACCAATGCAAAAGCATTCATGAACTGGGTACAGGTGGAATCACTATTGTGTTATGTATCAATTTACAACTTAGTACAACTTTGAACAAACTTTGAAGTACATCTTACAGTAGGTGGTTTCAATGAAAATACCTATGGAATTTGTAAGTTGTTACATTTCCCAGCAGGATATTCATCGAATCTCCTGAAGATGCCCTGACTTTGACTTTCAAAGGTTTCAGAGGTTCACAAAATAGATCTCTGTCACAGAGATGATAAAATACTACACAAGAGGAAAATAACATTATAAACGTGGCTTCCAGCCTTGTGAGTTGCTCTTCATGAAATTGGTTTGTGATGACATCATTCCGAAGTGTTTTGTGTGTGTGTGTGTGTGTGTGTGTGTGTGTGTGTGTGTGTGTGTGTGTGTGTGTGTGTGTGTGTGTGTGTGTGTGTGTGTGTGTGTGTGTGTGTGTGTGTGTGTGTGTGTGTGTGTGTGTGTGTGTGTGTGTGTGTGTGTGTGTGTGTGTGTGTGTGTGTGTGTGTGTGTGTGTGTGTGTGTGTGTGTGTGTGTGTGTGTGTGGATATTCCAGAGGACCCCCAGACTGCAGAGGTCTATTACAAACAGGATGGGTTTGAATCTTGTTCGGACGAGGAGGAGGTTGTGATGGAGGAAGGGGAAGGAGAGGAGGGGACATATGATCTTACTCCATCAGATACCTTTTATCAAACTGATTCACAGGTGGGTGAATATGTGTGTGAGTGTGTGTACTGTATGTGTGAGCTACTTGTATTATACAACAATGCATTTCATCTGATACGCCATTTGATTAAATATAAACAACTTTTGTAAACAGCGTTTGTGGAGAAAACAAAAAGTATGTAAAATAACTTGGATGTACGTTTGCATGGCACCACTACACTCTCTGTCCCCTGACCACACCACTGGTGGTTAATATTGGAACGTGAGTCCCACTACATTGAGCTGTGATTAACACAACACAAGGATTCAGTGTCCTCCGATGACATCATGGGAGGAGATATTCAAACTCATTAACTCTCAATTACTGTCAAACTAAATGAATGTGTGGAAAAAAGTTTAGAGCCTTGGGACGTGTGTGAGATTATATGCAAAATAAACTGCTGTTGTTTTTCGGTGAAGTGCCCCTCATCACAAATCCATTATTTAGGGTTTGGGTCACGTTGTCATAATATATGTAATTATATTTGTGACACTAAGTAAACTCCACTCATCAAAGGTATGAAACCATCGGTTGGGACAGTTCAAGTATGGCCTGAGGGGGAATACACATGGAATATACGGACTGGATTATGTTTTCCACCTAGTCCCACACAGACATTGATTCCTATACCTCCTCCATTTTGGACTACATCATTTCCAACATTGACAGTGTCACCACTCTCAAATGGATCACTACAAGCTGTGGATGAACAGAGAGGTCCATCTACTGCTGTAGGCACGCAACACTGCTTTTTGATCATTTAGTAAATTTCGGCCACGACTAACCTGAAAAGGGGCATCAAGTGGGCCAAGCACAGCCACAAGCTAAGGGTTGAAGAGCACTTCAACAACTCCAACCCCCAACACATGTGGCAGGGCATCCAGGACATTATCCACTATAAACCCACCAACAACTACCCCTCAACCGCCGACTTCTCCCTCCCTGATGAGCTCAATAACGTTTACACATTTGGCAGGACTGCACTCCCTGCTGACGACCAGCCCCTCCGTCTCTCCACCACCGTCATGTGTGCTGCACTGAGCAGAACTAATGCACGTAAGGCTGCTGACCCTGATCCCTGGTCGCATGCTCGGGCCTGTGCTGATTAGCTGATAGAGATCCTGACTGACATCTTCAACCTGTCACTGGCCCAAACAGCTGTCCTCGCGTGCTTCAAATCCACCTCAATCACGCTGGTGGCCAAACCCTCCTCTGCAGTAAGCCATAGTGAATTTCACCCCGTTGCACTCACCCCATCATCATCATCATGAAGCGATTCCAGAGGCTGGTCCTGGCTCATCTCAAATCCGGCCTGTCATCTTCACTGGACAAATACCAACTTGCCCACCTTGAGAGCCGCCCTCTCCCACCTGGACGACAGCAACCCCCATATGAAAATGCTGCTGGTGTTCATCATCCTCTCCAAACTCGGTGACCTCGTGAACATATTTTTTCTTATCTACCATATTATATATATATATTTAATATCTACTCATATTATTTAAACCACTGGCTAGATTGGTTATATTTCTCATAGTGTATTCATATTTATACTATTGCCTATAGTGTTAATAGTGACTCACTCTTCTTATACTGTACATTAATACTGTTAATGCTGTATATACCTTAGTTTAGCATATACTTTTTCATATGTACATGTGTATATATATTTACAAGTGTATATATATATATACAAGTTTCAAGTTTCTAATTATCACAATAAAAATACAAGTACTTTCCGGTGAAATTATTGGTTCTGTATGAGCCCCTGAGTGTGTGCTTCATACAGTAAAAAAAGAAAGTAAGTAAAAAGTAAGTACAGAGGAATATACATACAGTATACAGTAAAAATGAGTAAATAAACAAATTATATACACATGTTATACATATGTAATTACACTGTACTGCTCATTTGCACTCTGGTTAGATGCTAACTTCATTTCCATTCATTCTTTAATTCAACCTTTATTTAGATCCTCTGAGATTATTGAGGGTGGACCCTCATTTTCAATATGTAATGAGATTACAATAATAGGCAATAAAAGCCATAGAAAGTAAATACAAATACATCAGACAATAAGACACAAATATTAGCATTGGTTAAATGTCTTACATTTAAAATGTCTCAATGTCACCAGGGAGTCAATATTCAAAGTGCTTTGTAGGTTATTTCACAAGTGTCAGAATTGACCCAAGGAACATGTAGTGTAATCCAGAGTATCCAGAGAATCCAGAGTACCTTCTTTGTACTCTGTACTTGTACACTGTACATAAACTTGAATCTAATCTAATCTAATCCAGTGGAACCATCATGTATGGACTAAAATAAATCATAGCATGGAATAATATATAACTTTTAATTAAGCATTGCATCACGTGCAGGAGTGTGTTATACTCATTAGATCATGCGTAGGGGTGGTTGTTAGGCCCGACGCACAGCGGAGGGTCGTTAGACCCCCCTAGGTGTGATCTAATGAGTATAACACATGACTTCAAGTGATGTAATGCTTTTATACAATGGCCCAATTCACCCAACCTTATTGCTATACAATAAACACACAGTAATTGAAGCATAATGGAGATTTATTCACAAAACCATCCACAGAGAAAGTAGATCCAATAGTACATCCACTAGTAGTAGACACCAGAGGGAGCTCCACAAACCATGTTAAACCCAGATTCGGCTCAAACAAGGGACTAAACACGTTTAGCAATTATGCCACATCAATGTGGAACGCCCTACCCCTCAGCTGTAAAGGAATGTGAATCACTACCCACTTTCAAAACCACTCTCAAAGAGCACCTACAGGAGACTGCAATTCGAAACTGGCCCCTGTAAATGTCCTAACCCAACCCCCTCCAATGTACAGTAAATGTCCTAACCCAATAATACACAAGACCCTCTTCTTGGGACCAAGTAAGGTTTCGTCAATAATACAATGTACAGTTACCCCCCCACCCCACCCAACCACCTCCAATGTACAGTTTCCCCACCCCACCCCCCCTCCACCCCACCTACCCAACCTCCAATGTACAGTTTCTTCGTCAAATGTATATACTCTCTTTTTTAGACTCTTTTTGTATCACAAACAGTACTGTAACAGTACCCATATTACTTCCGGCCACTCTCTATAGCTCCCGCGACTCCATCTTGAAACACTCGATAATAGATTGCTCGCCCTAACTCAATAAACAACGTTATTTGGATGTATATACTATTATACAACCTGGAAAGGGACCGGGTATTTCGACATCCCATAATGGAAAACTGTCTACCCCACGCTGATCGCCCAACGGCCCGCGGAGACTGGGGTGAGTTTTAGCGTGTAGTATTACCGTGTTCGACACTAACTGCTATGATGAACATTTGACCCACATTAGATGAATGGTATAACGTTGCCCACGGAATTATAAACGATCCCCCGCCCATCCGGTCATCATCAGATGATACGTAGAAACTTCTAGAAGCACGTCCATTTGAAATTTTTCATCTGGCACCGATCACTACCAAGCTGTATTTGATCATCAATATAATGCATTTGGGGCTATAAATCACGTTCTGGAGAAAGCTGCAGAAAGAGATGAAAACATACTTATACTTTAGATCATATTTTAGTATGAATATGTGAATGAAAAAGTTTAACGTTCATACACCCTGAACAATACATATAGGACATTGAATGGGCCCTAATAATGGCAATCTAGCAATAGAATTTAAAAAGTTATAGCCCTGCAAAGAAGGGGAACTTCTCCATAGACAAATAGAGCTGGCAAGGGATGGTATATCATGAATTTAACCTTCAGCAGTTAAAGTGTTATCAATTGTGTGTATTGAGCCATACTGTATTGTACACATTCTGCAATCTGTTAATAACATTTTCAATCAATCAATCAATCCAATGGTCTGACGAAAAATAAAAAATAAAGATCGACTGCTATTTCTTTTCTTTTTAAGTCCACAATTTTTCTAGTTACTGAAAAATAGTAACTCAGTTACTTTACTGATTTGATTTGATTTGATTTGATATTTTTTATTTTCGTGTCTTACATACAGATGTATGCCCAGCCCATATGGGCTTACAAGACACATAACAATAAGTATATAATAATATACTTTACCAATTACTTAACAAATGACATAGACCAAGATGGCCATAAAAAAAGAAAAATACAAGAAAATACAATAAAACGTAATATAACACAAGCTGTACTCAATGTAAATAAACAGAAAAACAGAAAAACAAGGTGACTTCAAATACAATTGTATAGGATACAGTGTGTTTTGTCTCAGGTGCCATGCCTTCTCCAAAAATCCTGCAAAACCGAAGATGTCCTCCACAAAAAAACAACTCAACATACAGCTCTCAGACTGCCAAAACAAATCTGGGTTTGCAATTTGAATTTTTTCAAATAAAGCCCTCCTCAAAGTGGTGTACAAAGGGCAATAAAAAACAAAATGATATTCATCCTCCACCACTCCCAGATCACACAGAACACACAACCGCTCCTCCTCAGGTTTACCCTGGAATCTACCCACTTCCACAGCCAATGGCAGGGTGCCAGACCTCAACTGGGCACACAGAGACCTTTACTAGTTACTTCATTTCAAAAGTAACTCAGTTACTTTACTAGTTACTTACACCCAAAAGTAATGTGTTACTGTGAAAAGTAACTATTTAGTAAAAATAATAATAATTGCTCCCATTAATGCCCTTACAGATACTCAAAATCTGTTGATCAACTTGACAGTTTCCATTCACATCACTGAACTCTGCTAAGCAATGTGGTCTATACAAACACAAATCTGACACAAACACAAATGTTGTCTCAAGTCCCGACGTAATAAGAAATGTGCCGTGCCTAATTGTATCGCCGCTTAGGTTGAAGGAACAGCCTTGATGTCGCCGGAGCGTTTCATTATAACCGTCTGGCAATGTTGTTTAAGATATCAATCGTGCATTGCAACGTTAGAATAGTTAGGATATCAATTGTGCATGAAAGGACTATTGTTTGATTAGTATTGATGAGATTCCCTTGCAGATTCTTACAGTCAAAATCTGTTGATCAACTTTGCATTCACATCACTGAATGCACCAAAGTCTGCGGTGGTTGAGATGTAACGTTAGTCCAGCCCCTCAAACATTTTCTTTATCTCATTTCCATTTAGTATATTCTCTCTCCAAGTAGTTGGAAAAAGTGTTCCGTCCCATTTGCTGTGTGCTAACTAGATGCTAACTATATCCCCGAAAGCGAGTGGCTTCGGATGAGTCCTGTTAACACTTTCAGTGCCCACAACGTGATATGACGTTTTATCAGCCCCCCCCTGAATGCCCACAACGCTAATTATCGTTTAATTCTTTTATTAGCGATCTGAATTCATATTTCATCAACCGAGTCTCCCGTTGGTACACCAGCTCCTCCAGCAGCTCAGAATGGAAAAAAGCACCCCCTATCGTCTATCCCTGAAAACTGCACGTCAGTCGCTTAGGCTGACCTGGGATCAGTGATATGTAGAGGCGGGGCCAGCTGGCTCCCTGAGCTGGCAATCCGTCTACTCAATATGGAAGTGATCGCGGGACGGGAATCAGCCTGGAATATATATATTCACAGTAGCCAATCGATAGTAGACAGTAGTGATCGATTTTTGGAATGGCGATCAGGAATTGGAATGATCTTTTTGGAGAACATCTGATCTGAGGTAAGGAATCTATTTTACCAGTCTTGGGATAATCAGAGTTGTATTCGCTGAGATATCAACGTGTCCCTGTGTGTGTGTGTGTGTGTGTGTGTGTGTGTGTGTGTGTGTGTGTGTGTGTGTGTGTGTGTGTGTGTGTGTGTGTGTGTGTGTGTGTGTGTGTGTGTGTGTGTGTGTGTGTGTGTGTGTGTGTGTGTGTGTGTGTGTGTGTGTGTGTGATGTTGAGGAAATGAGGTAATCGATTTTCAGCTCGCGGCCCCAGCGTGCATAGTACACATATACTATCGATAATCTAGCGTTTATTTGAAAACGATTCATAAATAGGCCGAAAAATGACAACGTTTTTGTGTATTCTAGAATATTCCAGTACAGGGCGTTTATCATGGAATCTTTTTATTTTCCTTGAAAACGAGGGCTTTTCAAAATGCTATAAAACGAAAATGAACCGATAGAAAAACAATCCGCTTCGACAATGTTGACTGGAAAACGAAATCTTTTATTTGTGCTCGACAAAAGAGAAATAGTGAGAATATCCATGTGTAAAAATGCGAGTAGTGGGCGCCGCCATGACAGTCAGGACTATAGTAAACAAAACACGCCCACAGCACAGCGTGTCCCCGCAGGTGAGGTGACACAGACAGGAGAGGAGGACTGCACTGGATCACTACCGCTCGCTACCAATCTACATAAAAATAACGCAACGAACCATTCAGTAACGGTAACTGCGTTACTGAATTAAAAAAATTATGTGTTAGTGGTTACCGCCAAAAGTAACGGCGTTACTGTAATGCGTTACTTTGTAACACGTTAGTCCCAACACTGGTCATGACAAACCAATTACATAATCCAACATATGTGTAACGAACTAACATATTCCATTTGACTATCTTTTTTGGAGGATTCGTTCAAAGACTATTCATACTTCCATTTGTCTATCTATGGCGGATTCATTCAGACAGAAAAAAATTGTTATTCGGTTGTGGGAGGGATCTGGGGTCACGTGGAGTGTGTTATACAAAATAACAACATCTAACTTTACTGTTTCAGCCAATCAGAATCAAGAAATGTGCATGCCATTGTATAATGGCTCATACAGTGAACATGTTTTTCTTACCCATGTGCATGTAAGAAAACTAACTAAGCGCTGCATAGTTGTGGCGTGCAATATTTGGGGTGCATCAGGTAGGGTAGATAAGATAAGATAATCCTTTATTGATCCCCTTGGGGAAATTCGGGTGTCAAAGCAGCATATGCTATATGCTATATGCAGTATAGTGGGCTACAGGGTGGGGGATATAGAGCTTCACAGTCCTATACAGTCCAGTATCTATATACACTATAGATACACTTAAGGTATAGATACAAATACAATATAATAATATAAAAAGTACAAACACAAGATACTCCAGTGAAATGAGTCTCTAGTGCAAAATACAAGATAGTCGGTACGGTGATGTGAGTCTCTAGTTCTCATGTGCCGAGTTTTGACACTGATACTGTAGTTCTGGCAGCAGATCTGGCCGCCCAAGCCCTTTGTTGTAGAGCCTGATGGCTGCCGGTATAAAGGACCGGCCCAGGCGGTTTGTGGTGTGTCGATGGCGGATGAGTCTTAGGCTGAACGTGCTCTTGATGATATGAACCTGTAGGCTATTACCCTAAATGTTTACTGAATTAAAAAAAACCAACTACAAACACATTTAGTAAACACAATTATTAAAAAAATTATATTTGTATTTTATGACAGGACTGACGTACATACAATTACATACATAAAATTATGTGAACAGGTGTCACCCAGTGATGACCCATAACAATTAATCAATATGCTAAGATAGGTAATGGCAATATATGCAATACATATTTAAATATATACACAAAATAAATAATAATATACAAAGACAATTCTAGACATTCTTTGTCGCCTGCGATTCCATTTGCATCCTAGGCCCTGCTACAGATCATAGTATATTTATTACGTGTTATTATGTTTCATCCTTGGATATTTGAAACCATATTTGAACCATATCTATGCTATCACAATTTGATAATAATCAGTCAATAATTATACCACGCAGGGCGAAATGTTAAAATACTTTTACAAGTATCAAGCCATATCAACATGCTAGTGAAATGCAAAAGAAATCAGCTAAGAAATGTGACATAAAAACAACATTACAACAAAACAACATTACAACAAAACAAGGACAAAACAGTCACTGCCAAATGGATAAAGATTCCCCATCAAAAACCACCCCAGTTGAAAGCAGAAAGGGGTGGAGAAAGGGGTCCAGAAAGCATGCATTCGCAAAAATCTTTGCCCTAGTTTTTCATATCCAGTCCTTTTTATTGTATCAGTTAAATTCAGTGACACCACAGTCTTTATCACAATAGTCCATGAAAAAATCAAATCAAATAAAATGTATTTATAAGGCCCGACAACACACGTTAATGTCCCCATGGGCCGTACAGGTCTTCTTTAAACAAGTCAAGAAGAAAACATAACAATAAGTCAAGAACAGAACAAGAACACCATAAGGTCCAAAAGATTTAAGATAAATGCAAATAAATGAAAGAATGCAAGCACTCCAAGACATACCCCACGCGAAGGTAAGGAAAAACTCACTAAAACCTAACAATAGGGGAAAATGCTCCACAGGCAGTGTGGAGGAGAGAAACCTTAGAAGGGCCATTCAAGGGGGGATCTCCCTTCTTAGATGTCGGTGATAGTAGTGTTGCAGACTAACAGTTGGTAAGCATGCACTCAAGTGTGTAGTGAAACACAGATGAGTGCATGCAATAGCAACTGAACATTTTGAAAGATTAAAGATAGAGCTAATAGCGATAGCAACTGAACATTTTGAAAGATTGAAGATAGAGCTGATAGCGGATCTATTTGAGGCACAGGGGCGGCGCAAAGAGGTCACGTCCTCCCCGTCTTAGTCACGGGACATTCAACACTCCGGTCATTGCTCAAAAAAAGAGTGTGGTCACTATATTCGAAGTCTCTCTCTCTCTCTCTCTCTCTCTCTCTCTCTCTCTCTCTCTCTCTCTCTCTCTCTCTCTCTCTCTCTCTCTCTCTCTCAAGCTAAAGCTAAAGCACTCTGTCACAGTACATTTGGGGTTAAGCTCCAGGCTTACGCCTCAGCTCCCTCAAAAGGTCTGCAGTTGTCTTGTATTCTCCCCCCTGCCTCATCCGCTGTTCAAAAGGCGCTGATGAAAGCCGGGGCCGCTGCCAGGATTTTTTTCTCTACTGGTTCTAAGGGGGAGCCATTTCAGATGACTCCTTAGGGTCCCCCGAGTATGGTACTTGTATGTGGCACTGGCACCTACTGCTGACTTTGACCTTGAGCTTTGAACATTTCAGATATCCAATCTGCTTCCTTGATGAGATTGCAAAATCTACTCCTTTACCTGATTGGCCCATCAGTCAGTTTGTCAGTTGTCAGTAGTTGTAGTTTAAGTGGTTCAAAAACATCGACAGCAACTGTGACAATGTATTTATCACCTGCTAGCACAGGTTAGCCAATGTTAATCTCTCATAACAACACTGGTCCCATTAATTTGTTTACATTTGAAAGCTTCATATATTATGATACTACATCGACATCTCCTTTCAATGAACGGGAGGCCACGCCCCCCTCAGTGCACTGAGAGTTGTCAGTGCTCAGAGTGTGACCTAAAACAGTTATAACAAATCAAATGATACATCTAAAGCTGAAACAATTAACAATTATACTCATGACATTACCATTCTACTCTCTGACTGAATTAACGTCATTGTTAGATTAAATTCAAATGTATTGTCAATGTACAGCACAAGTACAGTACAACAAAAATAAGTTGGCATCTAACCAGAGTGCAAAGGTAACTGTAAAGTGCAATAACAATATACAATGTGATTAAACTGGAATATATATTTGAGTACTACAGAGTAATTCTAGAATAATAAAGACACTTAATCCCTAATTGCTCCCGATGTGAAGGTTGGCACCTTGCATGGTTGCCTTCGCCATCGGTGTGTGAATGTATGAGTGAATGGTTGAATGTGTGGAACAAAAATTTGAAAGCACTTTGGATAAAAGCGCTATATAAACGCACAATTTACCATATATAAAGTCAATGGAGCAGAAAGCCCCCCACTCAGCTACACCAGGCACGTGCACACATAGGGGTGAAGGGGTGCCCGGGCACCTGCCTTTTTCATTTTTCATTAGAAAGTGCCATTTTTATGCCACACTCTTTTTTTTTTTTTTTTTTTTTTTTTTTTTACTGTTGCACATATAGATATACTGCCCTGCCCTTCCAAATGAAAGATGTCACGATAGAATCTAAATATTAGGTAAAGAAAGAGAGAGAAATGCCACCCCTCTCCTGGAAGGAGTCATTCTGACGGAAAACAGAATAATTTTGATTGACAGTCGAGTCTGCCAATTACGTCACACCGCTTGCACCCGCCCTGCTGTTCTTAGCACCATTCGGCAAGCGCTATTAGTTTTTGACTTCCTGAATGTCCTGTGTGCTGACAACAACAAAGCTACAGTGCTAACAATAAGCTATTTGGCTGGATGCAGTCTGGACAGTGGATATACATCAAGACAACAGTCTGTGACTGTGGGACAGTGGACATAATACTTCATCAAGCTCTCCTGACCTGGACCACGTTTCAACTAAACAAGGTAGTTAACACTTTAATCGCCGGAAACGCCGAAACTCGTCATTGCCCGCCATGCTCATTCTGCCGAAGACGCCGTAACACGTCTTTGATATCAATATTTCAAAAATCTGTGATCGAAATCATATTTCTCCTCCGGGGACCTGAGATATACTGCTGAGCTCCACTCAACTCTCTAACGGTTCAAGAGCGCCATCTGGTGGCCGATCGGCAGATCGCCCAACAGGAAGTCATGTGGATGAAGTGGTGCTCACCCATATTTCGTCCGGGCACTCGCTATTATTAGCAGGACTCCATCTTGACACAGTGAACACCGATCGGTGCAAATAACTCGACAAACAACATGATTTGGACGTATATACTATTATACAACCTGGAGATGGATCGGGTATTTATACATCCCATAATAGGAATATCTCTGCTCCACGCTCATCGCCCAACGGCGCGAGGAAGATACGGTAAGATCCAGCGTTATTTTCCAACGTGTTCTTTACTAACTGATCTGATGATCATATCACCCACACTAGATGAATGATATAACGTTGCCCACGGAATTATAAACGACCCCCCGCCCATCCGGTCAACATCAGATGATACGTAGTAACTTCTAGAACCACGTCCAGTTGACATTTTTTATCTCGCGCCGATTGCTATCAAACTGTATTTCATCATCAATATAATGCATTTGGAGCTATAAATCACGTTCTGGAGTAAGCTGCAGAAAACGATAAAAACATACTTATACTTTAGACCGTATTTTAGTATGAATATGTGAATGAAAAAGTATAACGTTGCTACACCGTGAACAATAGATATAGGACATTGAATGGGCCATAATAATGTCAATTTAGCAATACAATTTAAAAAGTTATAGCCCTGCAAAGAAGGGGAACTTCTCCATAGACAAATAGAGATGGCGAGGGATGGTAAATTATGAATTTAACCATGGCGATCAAAGTGTTAATGCGGTCTCTCTCTCTCTCTCTCGCGCACGCTCTCTCTCTCTCTCTCTCTCTCTCTCGCTCTCTCTCTCTCTCTCTCTCTCTCTCTCTCTCTCTCTCTCTCTCTCTCTCGCTCTCTGTCTTGCTCTCTCAACACAGCGTGTTCATTTCGGCATGCCGCCCGCAGCTGTTGGTCTGGAGCGCATATTGTGTTATTAAAGGGACACTATGTCGTTTTGGTGACATCTATCGGTGAAACTGAATGTACCATAGACTTCTATTAACCCCCAAAATCCGGCTTGCGCGCTGTGCACGCTCGCATTGCATTTAATAATTGATGCCCTTTTCTCCTTTTGGGCACCTGCCTTTCTAAAGTCCTGTGCACGTCCCTGAGCTACACAATACACCCAGTACAGGTAGACAGTATTCCATCACAGCACACAATTACTGGCATAGATTTATGATACAAAACAATAGCCTATTACTATGTAGTATGACATCTGTTCCTAATGGAGACAGGGAAGTACTGACACACTCTTCTGCTCCCTTCACTCCACCTTATAGTCAAAAAGCATGGTTTCACAGCTGGTCTATCAACTCATCAGCTCTGGCACCTGAGTTCAACAGGACCTCTGATCTAAAGGGTTCAGGAACCCTCTGTTCTGACAACGTTAATAAACTGGAGACAACTGTGAAGTGTTTTGCAGCCGAATCAGTGAAACTAGAGATAATGGAATGCAGACAGGGGGTGAAGAGACAGCAAGCGTTCTGTACACCAAGGGAAGACACAGAAATAATCACACATCACAATGGCTCCTATGCCCTTAATGGTTATGTAATTTAGCAAGTCAATCAAATGCTTCATTGCTGAATAATAATAACTAGGGCTGTCCCCGACTAAGGATTTGTATAGTCGACTTTGATTGGCCGAAATTTGCCGACAGTAGTCGACTATAAAAAATGTAAAATAATTTATCATTCCATTTGGGCTGTTCATTAGATGGGTGAAATCCTCTTTCAGTGCCTCTGTGCCCCTTTCTTAGGCAGTTAGCCTATCTGGTATGCGCACCATTAGAATTAGCCACGCTTCTAGGCCTCTTTGCTTTTGGAAAGAATGATAATAAAAAAAATATATATATTTTTTTTTCCTTTTTTGCATTCGACTAAGAGGTTGGAAGTCGACTACGGCTCCTTTCGATTGGTTAGTCGACTATTCGACTAATTGGGATCAGCCCTAATAATAACCATTGTATTGGTTGTTTAAAAAAACAAAACTGTCTTTTACTATCATACACTTTGCTACTAAATAATCGTCATTGCCTATTACTACTTACTATGGTAATATGTCTTTACTACTATGCACTCAAGACTGTAGCACCCACGTTTAACACTGTTTGACTTAGCATTGTTACTTAGCTGCCAGAGTTATACCCTTCCTGCTGACCTGTACTTGTACAGAACATGTAAGTCACTTTGGATAAAAATGTCAGCTAAATGACTAAATGTAAATGTTTAATTTCAGCTCCTTTAGATCAGGCACAGGCCAATTGCATGCTGCATTACAATGCAATGTCTCATAAACCTTCACAGTCCCAGCCTGGCTCACATCAGAACAGGAAGAGAGTGAACATAAAGTGAAACTCCTTTGCTTCACTAATAGCTTCACGAATAGCTCTCTCTGCTGCACAATTATTATAGTGCCACTTTTCCCCCCAGAATACTGCTGGGTCTACTGCGATGATACAAACTCAAGTAGACAGTTAATTTACAATACTGACAAATTTTATTCATCAAGCTTGATCAACATGAAACACATCAAATGGTTAATGATTTGCTGCTTGTGAAAATCTCTCGACCATCACGGAGAGAAACCTCAACCCTTCTCTTTCTCCATCCCTTCCTCCGCAATTCTTCTCGATGCACGTTGCTGTAAGCAATGGCGATCAGTGTCCGTAGCAACCATCTTAACTTCCCAGAGCCTGATACTAATACTGTATGTAAATATGGTGGTGCTGGCCATACATTTATATTGAGAGAGAGGATGTGTGTGTGCATGCGTGTGTGCGTGTTCACACTCATGTTGTGTGGGGAGATGAAAGTGAGGTTGTACAGTTAATAATACACTAAATAGAAGGTACCAGGCTTCCATTGTGCCTGTTCTGATTCTTTGGTTTGTATTCTGCGTCAGCGGTGGATTTGGGTGGTGATTAAATGGGATTAGTGTTGGGCCCTCCTGTCCTGGAGGCACCTAGATAAAGGTATCCATTATCCCCATCTGGCAAGAGAGACCTTATTGTTGCCTGCCCGACTATTTATCCCTTTCAGAGAAGAAGACGAGACAGAAACTCATCAGCCATGAGCCCGAGCCTCCTCAGAAGTATTGCTCTTGTCAGGGATCTGCTATAGAATCTGAGCTGCTACATCTTCACCGCGCCCTCGCAGTGGAAACAGTTGTGAATACAATGGACATCCAATGGCCTACGATGGGGAATTAGGGAAGCGTTATTGTCCTCCTTAACCAGATGCCTCCAGATGGGGCTATGGTATTTATCGCTCCAACAGGCTATAGCTCCAAATGCACAGCTGGTGTAATGCCTTCTGACCTGTCCCGAAAACAAAAACGAATTATTATAAAACCTATTATGGTATCATTATTGGGGGGGGGTTTGTACATGCTATAGAGATTTACCACAGAACTACTGTAGTGGTTCATACTAGTATTCCTGTGTTTTCTTCATACACGCTGCAGATTTACCACAGAAATACTATGCTTCATAGTATTTCTGTAGGGGAATATTATAGAAATGTATGGTGAACGATAGTATTCCTTAGCTCCTTTCAGGACTGTGATGCACGCCAACATGGTTGGACGAGTGAATACACAGTCCCTTATACAACCATTGAAAAATCCTACAATTTAGTCTGTCTCGCTTTTCTCTATCAAAACACTTGTCGTACAGATGTCGCAAAGACATTTCAAAGGTACTCACAGTTGCACGAGGGTTTCGGACAGACAAACGCTAGGGTTTGAAAGCTCTGCGTTGCTAATAAACATTTTAAATCATTTTTATAAACAGGTCAACACGGCTCAAACCGGCTTTATTTACGGCTTTGGGTGCCTGATGCTCCTGCGCTGTGTGTCCAACCATGTTGGCGTGCATCACAGTCCCGAAAGGGGCTAAGTATTCCTGTAGTTTTACCATAGAGATGCTATGTCTTTAGTAATTGGTTTGTACAAATAAAAATACCATAGTTTACTATCACAGGACAGGCCTTTCCCGTGGGAAATGAGGAAGCTGTGGACTTTCTTGGTGGTGGTGGTGGTGGTAGTGGTGGGGGGGCACATATGACGAGTGGGACCCAGAGACATGCCTCCTCCAGGGAAGACAATCTTTCAAAGAGTAGGTTTTCTAGTGAATTACTTTTGATATACAGTAGGATATCTGATTAAATGTAACAGCCAGCTGGAGACGGAACAAGTGGCCCAATAGTTCTACTTAACCCTTTATCTGCCGGAGATTATTCTCATCTTAATCCCTTCTCTGCCAGTACTGTAAGTCTATGGAGATGTTCCCCTTCTTTGCAGGGCTATAACTTTTTAAATTGTATTGCTAAATTGACATTACTATGGCCCATTCAACATCAAGTATATATCGTTTAGGATGTAGCAACGTTCTACTTTTTCATTCACACATTCATACTAAAGTATAAATATGTTTTTATCGTTTTCTGCAGCATTCCATAGAACGTGAGTTATAGCCATAAATACATATATTAGATCATCAAATGTAGTTTGATACCGATTGAGGCCAGATAAAAAATGTCAACTGTACGTGGTCCTAGACGTTATGATTTATCATCTGCTGGTGCCCGGAGTGGGGGGGGGGGGGGGGGTTTATAAGTCCGTGGCCGACGTTAAATAATTTATGTAGTATGGGTTATATATAGATCAGAGCAGTTTGTATGGATAATAATAGTCAAACACGCTGAAACTCACCGCAGCTTCCTCGTAGCGATGGGGGATGCTACTGGAGCAAAAAGATCGTTATTATGGGATGTGTCGATCTAGTTGGTCCAGTTTCAGGTTGTATAATACTAATATACGTCCAATCATGTTGTTTATCGAGTTATGGCAACGGATCTATGTCCAGTGTGTCGAGATGGAGTCCCGCGAGCGATAGCGAGTGGCCGGACAAAATATGGGTGAGCACCACTTCCGGCCACTCACTTCCGGTTTTGGCAACTCGCCGATCGGCCACCAGATGGCGGTCTTGAACCGTTGGAGAGTTGAGAGGAGATCTACAGCACCCGTCAAGTCTCCGTGGGTGAAATATGATTGCCATGACAGATTTTTTAAATATTGATCTCAAAGACGCTGTAAAACGTCATTGGCAGATTCCGCATGGCGAGGAATGACGTCTAAACACGTCATTGGCGATTAAAGGGTTAATAAATTGTTAATGACCCCAATGGAATATCGTTTCACAAAGAGGAAATCCATATGCATGACAGTGTATTAAGTACTTCAAGGTGAGTTCAGTTAGTGGGAATATGATCAATCTCCCTTAGACATCATGTGAAGTGTTCTTGCCAACGTCACAATGCAGAAAAACATTCATAAGCAAACTATGTGACAGTAAAATACTTTTAATTAGAGCATAGAGGAGTTCTCATTGTTTACATGTTACAAGCACAAATATTAGAAACACAGATAAGCTGTGCTTTTTTTTCTTTTTTTTTCTGTTTCTGATTTTCTCCCCGTCCCAATTAGTCGTTGTGCCAATTCCCCCCCCTCCCCTACCTGGCTGCTATATGCATGTTCTCCTACGAGTCGGTACAATGGCGTCCCGAGTCGATCACACGCTTCCTCCGAGACGTGCGCCGACAGCCAGTGACGTCTTTTCACTTGGCAGCGAGGACTCTCATTGGTGAAGTGTAACGCGTGGGAGGGCACGCTATCTCCACCAAGTCCTGCCCCGCTTAGCAAGCGCTGAGACCTGACCTGTAGGCATCGCTGTCCACAATGCCAGATTCCCAACCGCCAGCTTCCCCACCCCCTAATACTGCCAATTGTATTAGTGTGAACGGCCAGCCAAGCTGGTGGCAACGCCGAGAGCTGGGCTCGAACCCAGCATCTCCTGCATTGGTGACGAGCGCAATCTGCGCTACGCCACCTGACCGACCTAGATAAGCTGTGCTTTATTTAGATTTTGTTCAAGAACATTCTGCTCATAGGAAACTCAAAGGAGCTCAATTGAACACACCAACATTATGGAAAATGCACTTACCGTGTTCTCCAGACTCAGACAAGAAGATGGATCCTACAGATGGTTACAAGTAATGTTTTTCCATGTTACTCGCATGAATGACCAAAAACACCTCTCCCAAAAACAGCTAGGCTAGCTGGTCTGTATCTGTATCCATGCATTTGTGCTAATCTAGGCTAGCTTGCAGCTGAACGCACAGAGAGAAAATGAGTATCTATCTTCTTGTCTGACTCTGGAGAAGACGGTAAGTGCATTTCCCATAATGTTGGCGTGTTCCATTCAAACAAACACTAGGCTTTTCATTTGAACTTTAAAGCAGATTTTTTTGTTACTTATTGTGAAACACATTGCATTGCAGGTCCCTCTATACAATTTATCATCATCATCATCATCATCATCATCATCATCATCATCATCATCATCATCATCATCATCATCATCAATGCTATCATTATTACATTTATACATTTCATTATGAATTAAAATGTATATGCTATAGGCCTACACATAATCATTATAAGAATTGTATGTACAATTGTAATCCATTCTCACAAGGTTGCTCTCTATGACCTCCCCTCTCAAGGGTAAATATATTTATTCATTAATATCTCTTGAGGTGGACAATCCCCCCCCCCCCACATTATAAAGAATCCCACACGCACAACATGTTTGGCAAGTGCAAAAGTCAAGTGCAAAGGTTATTCCATCTACTGTGCGTGCAGTAATGAGCTCCACTTGCCATAAGGAATTCAGTACTGACTAATAATATAGTCTT
This sequence comes from Notolepis coatsorum, assembly GCF_963971535.1. Classification (NCBI taxonomy): domain Eukaryota; kingdom Metazoa; phylum Chordata; class Actinopteri; order Aulopiformes; family Paralepididae; genus Notolepis; species Notolepis coatsorum. Next base: position 27,809,126 of record NC_140183.1, read on the forward strand.
GTCAGTTTACAAAAAAAGATTATCCAGCAGACTTTATTAGCCTGGGTATTTTGGTGCTTAAGCAGATCGCTAACCCACGTGGATGCAATCACCTTTGCTTTTTGATTACCCACTATAGGCACACGATTTAGCTGTTTCTGCCCATGTCTGCCTTTGCTCCCCAACATCCTCCATCTTAATTAGGAACGGACGGTACAGTGCAAGTGTCCGTATTTACATTGCATGCTGGTTCTTAGCCCTGTGTATGATGTCCCATATTGAATGGTTATTTTGATTATTATTTATAGGTCAGCTGGCATAGGGGGAGGGATGGTTTTGATTTCCACACAGTTATTATCTCACTTGAGGGCCACAGCTCCAGCTCCTTGTTTAATGTGTGTTAATGCAATACGTGTTGTGCGTCCACACTCGGGTATGAATTATGATAATGTATTCTCCCATGCTGTTCGGAGAGCTCTGGTTCCATTCATTAAAGCCTTATACTTCAGACGTCGGCGCGGGGGAGTCTTCTGCCCCGCGCTCACTGAAGCGGTTTAACAAGGTGCCGCGGCCTGTGGCTCATATACGAACACTAAACGTTTGTTTTAGTGGAATACGCAACTCAAAACCACCTAACGAGTGTCAAGTCAAGTCAAGAGTCAAGTCAAGAGTTTTATTTGTCACAGCATACAAGTATACAATGAAATGCGGGTTTAGTGGAGCAGAGAGTTTGACACAAAACCAAACTTTGGTTGTGTTGAGCGGTGATGTTATGTTCAGATTCATTATGCTGAGTACAATTGAATATAGTGCATCACACAAGGCCAGGGCCGGACTGGGGAAATAATTCATACCGGGAGATATAGCGCGAAATATAGCCCCAATCAGGTCACTTTTTAAGCGGGGGTCTGGGGGCCCCCCACCCGGAACATTTTAGTTACAAAGACTTAATTTCCTGCATTTAGTGCATGTGAATCACAAACTAATGAGCCAACAATTGCTTAGTACAATGTACTGTTATGAACCTCAAATAAAACTGTTGTGGCACTAGCAATGCTACTCTCTCCACCTTCAAAAAGAAAAAAGAAAGAGCACAACATATTTTTCTATTTACTATTAATTATATACAGTTAACCACTCTCTCCACCTATTCAAACAGAGCAAGAGCACAATACCATATTTACTTTACTGATGCACTACCCATCAACAGTTAAAATAGCCCTTTACACAAACATTAAATAACAGACCTTTCATTACAATACTATAATAACAGTAGCCACTGCCAGAATAGTGACACATGTATCGCATCACCCTTTCTTTGGTTTGGTAATTATGGAACCTGATGATGACGGGTCTAGGCTTTTCACCTAGCTTCGGTTTAGCTGCTAGCGATCTGTGGGCGCGGTCCAATTCCGGAGGGGTAGGGAGGATTTCTGCACCCAAAACTTGGGATAGAAGGGTGGCGAAGAAGGTTGTTGGTCGCAGGCCCTCAATCAGTTCTGGAAGTCAGTCAGTTCTGAAAGCTGCTTTTAATGAGGGAAATTCTAGACCTATAAGTATTTTATCTGTCTTGAGCAAAATCATGGAAAAGTTGGTGCATTCACAAATTCAAGAGTATTTTGTTTCAAACAAGCTTGCAACAGATTCTCAACATGCCTATAGAGCTGGTCACTCTACTTCTACTGCCTTGATACAGATGACTGATGACTGGCTTAAAGCTATAGATAACTCTATGTTGGTGGGAGCTGTGCTGTTAGATTTTAGTGCTGCATTTGATGTGCTGGACCATTCTCTACTGGTTGAGAAACTTAAATGTTATGGTTTTAACTCTTCTGCTTTAAAGTGGATACTAAGTTATATATTCGTACTGGCATCGCGTCCCGCTCTTAAGCCATACCGAGATATACCTCATCTCATGTACCTAGTGTACTCCATCAACTAATAAAAAACAATACACCCAAGCCCCGCCCTAGTGGCGTACTATATAGTACTAGGCGTGGCCACCACTCACTCTTCCTTTTTTTTCCGTTTCCATCATAGCGGATGCATGACACCCTATGCAACTAGTTGTTATGAAAAGTTTAGATAATATTGAGGGGCAGCGTGCGAGGTTGGCTATCGAGCCGGCTCGCACACAGGTAGGCCCTGTGTCATCAGGCATTGATGCTAGTGTTAGTAATGCTGGTTGTTTTGTTACACAACCGAGTTGTGTGTCGGCACCAGGGGCGGGATGGTTTGGTGAACGTCCCCTGAAGTGGACGGTTTCCAAGCGATCCTGGAGCGTGCTGCTAAACACTAATGCTAATGCTAATGCTAACGCTAATGCTGAAATGCTGGGCACTGTTCTAATGTTCCCCGCCGTGGGATGTTGCCGCTTTTCCCTCCTCTTAACCGGTTCATTGATGAAGGTCAGTCGGTAGCTAATGTGGGGGGTTTTGCTGAGTCCTATTTTACCCTTTTTATGGGTAAATGGGTTGACAACAGGGTGCAGGGCGGGTGTGCTGTGGCTAGGTAGCCAGGTAGCATCGATCCTGTGCCCCGGCGGGGTTGGACGGTGTCCCACCCGGAAGCCGATGCTTGAGAGCGAGTCGGCCCGGCGGGTGGCAGTATGGACTGATGAGAGCTATACTGCTGCAGGATGGAATTTAGCGGCGGCCAGTGTTGTGGCTCAGCTGACCACATTATCGTCGAACGCTATGCTATATTGGGCTACTGTTTCTGTTCTGTCTCTCTGCTACGAGAATGTCTGTCTATACTACAGTCTTCCCTCCTCTCAACCATTCATGCTGATGGTCAATCGGTGTCTACTGGGGGAGTAGTGCGGGGGGGGCTTTGTTTACCTTCATGGGTAAATGGGCTGAGGTCTAGGGCTGGTGTGCTGTTGTGAATATTATGAATGAATGCGGGACTGGTTCTCTCTGGTCCGCCTCTCCTTAACGTTGTGTGCATGGGCTTGCCCATTCTACAGTATGTTTGTGGTGTTAGTTCATTTATTCATTAACCCCTTCATGGTGCACACCACAGTGGAGGTTGCTGGTTGCAACCACCACTGGTGCTCCGTGTTAGCATCAGTCCTTTGCTTTTGACATGTTGAAACAGTGCCCCGCCCGGCCGACGCCATGAGGTGGGTCGGCCCGGCGAGTGGCTGGTGGGCTGCTAAAGCCTGTACCGCCACGGTATGGAATTGGCAGCGATTAGTAACTGTGTTCGAATTGCTGTTTTTTCTATCAAAAAATGGTGTCTGGTGGCGGGGCCTTGAGGGCCAACCAATGTCGACATATCGCGCAAGGTTGTTGACGTTATTAGCTTTGACTAGCCGCAAGCTATAACCGCTCAGGGCTCCCCTCTCCGCCGAGGATTTTGGTCTTCCGCTGGAGCGCGGGCGGTATTTGTCCTAGGTCCCACACCGCCTCACACCGCGCCGCCAGAAGAAGATAGAGCACGGGGCCCTCGACAGGCGGCCATGTTTTCCCCCGCCAGAGGTATCCTGGGCGTTGAATCGACAGGTGTCCACAAGGCCGACAGCCTTGGCGGCCGAGGGATCGGCCATGTTGGATGAGCTCGGCTTGGAATATACAAGCCGTCGCCGTCCTGCCGCGAGCAGCCTGCTCTCCGATCACTCCCTCCCCCAACACCAGCGGAAAAGGGGCTCTGATTGTTTCCTTTGGCTGCGGGCCGCGTGCCTTCGCTGAAGCGCGTGCGGCCCCACTTTTCGCTTCTCATGGGGACAGGGGCTGACACCCAGTTGATGGCTGAGCCTGGGTCTGTCCGTGAGAATGTTGTGCTGTCAAGCGGCTCCCACACCTTCGCCAGGCCAGGTATCATGTTGGTGCCTCCCACTCCTGAAAGATTGGCCTCGCAGGCGCGCGTGATTTGGGTGGTAGTAAAATCACTGCAGGGCTACGGTGTGTAGGAACCCATGGGGGCCTCACACCTTGCATGTCCGGCTGCAGAACAACTCCTCAGCATGTTCTGAAGGGGTGTTCAGTGGGGGAGCTTTTGTCACCTAGAACTGATGTCAGCCTCCCCCGTATCAAACTGGCCCTTTCTGTCGGGGTCCCCCCTTGCCCTTGCCCCCTTCCCCCTTGATTGCCTCGTGGGTAGTGTCAGGGTCAGATGTCCCGACACGGAACGCTCAGCTCGCACGGGTCCAGGGTTGGCTACGCACAGCGGGTGGGACCGGGCCGCCTATCTACAGTTCCTAGCGGACCTGCGCCACATGGCGGCGGGTGCGTTGGGAGTGTCATCACATATGGCTACAGCAGTACCATATGTCGAGGTGGATGGAGAGAACGCTGAGGCGGGGACTTGTATTTACACAACCCCACCCGTTTTCGGGTTTGGTACAGACCCTATTGTCAGGGTCACCAGCAGTGACAGCTCTGGTCGACGAGATCCGATCTCTGTGGACAAAGCAAACCAACGTCGTGGCGTGTTCCTCCCGGTGTTCTCTGGTGCCTGAGAAATCGGGAGGGGGGGGGGCGTCAGACCCATGTTGGACCTGTCCCATGGGAAGGTTCGGCATTTTTTGGATCGTCTCCTACCTGTTGAACACTGTCCGGTGGGGGTCTGGTTCTCCTCCATAGACCTGTAGGATGCGTGTTCGCATCCCCGATCTTCCGTCCTAGGGCTTACCTACGCTTCCTTTGCAGGGTTAGCGTATGAGTACCAGGGGCTGCCGTTCGGCTTTTCTCTGGCTCCCTGCATCTTCACCAAGTGCATGGAGGCCGCACTGGGGCCTCTGCGTCGTCAGGGGTTACGAAGTGTATTCTGCCCTGCCGACGTTCTGGTCCTTGGCGGTCAAGGTGGATCGTCAGGTCTCATGCCAGGCAGGTTTCCTACCAGCCTGGGGTTGCTGTAGACTGGAAGTAGAGTACTCCTTTTCCCAGTCAACGGGTGGAGTGCTATGGGCATTCCTCTCAGAGCGTGTTGAGAGATGCTCGGGAGGTTCCGTCCTAGGACGGTTACGGCGCTGTCCGTGATACGCCTGCTCGGTATGAGGGCATCTGCTCATTCCGTGGTCCCTCTTGGCCTCCTCTTCACCCCAGGAGGAGGTTTTATGGAGGTGGTTCTTTTCCAGTATGGAAATAGACCCGGTGAGAGGCAAGTCAGGACGGACAATACGACGTCAGTGTCGTATATCGACAGACAGGGAGGAGTATGCTCCCCCCGTCTGCACCGGGCGGCGGGCGGCAGGCTATGGGCGTTCTCCATCTGCGCGGTCTGAGGGCTCTCCACATCCCCGGCAGGGTGAATGTGGGTACAGGTGTAATGTCGCGGGGCGGTCCTCACCCTGACGGGTGGGGATTACGTCCGGACATAGTCAGGCAGGTCTGGGACCGATGCCGTGCCGCCTGGGATTTTTTCCCCATACATCTGTTAGGTCAGTTGTTGGGGCGGGTACGTTGAGGAGCGCAGGTCCTTGATCCTGATTGCGCCGGACTGGGGCGCAGCTGTGTGGTTCCCGGTCCTGATCCAGCTCTTGGTATCCCGTCATGGCCTGTTCCTTGGTCATCGCGGGCCCTCTCTCAAGCGCACGGGTCTCTGTGTTAGTTCCCTGTGCTGGGCCAGCTGCTGGTGGGTTGGCTGGTGAGAGGGTGAGTCTGGAGAGGATGGATCCTTCTGTGGTTGGTACCATCCGGAACGCGCATGCTCCCTCCACTATCGCGGGTTACGCGGGTAGGTGGCGTATTTTCCAAGAGTGGTGTAAGGCCACCCTCTTGTGAAGCGTTTCCTGCTTGGCGTTCGACGCCTTAAGCCGGTGAAACGCTCTTTGGCTCCGAGCTGGGATCTTCAATTGGTCCTCGGTCGGTTGTCCTTGGCCCCGTTTGAGCCTCTTGAGCAAGCGCTGTTGGAACGGTTTTCGTTCAAGACTGCGTTCTTGCTGGCCATCACCTCCGCTAAAACGCGTGGGTGTGCTTTGTGCTCTCTCGGTATGGCCAGAGTGCCTGTCTTTTCGTTCCGATAGCGGTGCCACTCTGCGGCCTAATCCAGCCTTCGTGCCTAAAAATATCCGGAGTGCTTTCCGCTCCAGGGATATTATGGTTCAGGCGTTTCATCCGCCTCCTCACGCTAGTGTGTTGGAGGCGGGCCTTCACCTGTCATGTCCGGTCCGGGCTTGGGGGTTTACCTCAGCCGTACTCAGGGCTTCAGGGCTACCGATCAGCTCTTTATCTGTTACGGTGACTCTCGTGCTGGTAAGGCACTGTCGAAACAGCGCCTGTCCCATTGGTTGTGCGAGGGCATTGCCCTTTGCTACACGTTGGCCGGGCTGGCTCCCCCTGGGGGCGTCAGGGCGCACTCCACTCGTGGGGTGGCAGCCTCTGCCGCTCTGCTGGGTGGGGCCTCGGTGGAGGACATCTGTGCTGCGGCTTCATGGTCCTCCCCGGGTCCCTTCGTAAGGTTTTACCTCATGGACATGACCGGGGGTTCTGTCTCCCAGGCGGTTCTGAGGTCTGTGGCCTCTCCTGCTTCCCATCCTTTGGTAGGGTAGCAGGCGTGTGTGGGTGTGGGCCACAATGTGTTGTGTCACACGTGGTTCCACCTGTGCTGTGCGTTCAAGAGGTTCTAGTTCCCTCTTGTTCGCACTCGGGTGGAGTTGACTGCCGCCCCCTCTTCATTAGGAAGAATGGGGTGACGGGACTCCCCTCCCCCCTGATGTGGGCTTACGGGTCCTCAGGGGGTACATTTGTCGGGCCTCGCGTCCGCTCTACCCCATATCTCGGTATGGCTTAAGAGCGGGACGCGATTCCAGTACGAATATATAACGACAGGTTATGTATATAACCTAGTTATATGTGTACTGGCTAAGCATCCCGCTCTTAGCGTGCCCTGAGTTCCCTTGGGGAAACTTTTCTTTGGAAACGATTTTCCGAGGAACAAGGCACAGGTTATCTACAAATCCAAGGAACGAACTGAAGGAACAACCTCGTTACTGCCCCCAAAATCACGGGGTCAAGAGCAAACCCAACCCCGTGGCAAGGCCGTAGCAGCGGAGCGCGCAGGAAGACCCAGACCCACTGAAGGGACTGGATCCCCCGGAAAAAGGGGGCCCAGAGAGGTCAATGACGCCAGGCATCAAGACCCCACCAGGTGGTCACTTAGTGACACCGCCCCCCACATCGCCAGCGTATTCGGATAAGGCCCCTCCAAGAGCGGGCCCTTTCCCCCCAATAGCACACCGCCTGGCACTCTGACCCTGCAGAACAGGCAGTCAGCATGGCCGTAAGCACACAAAAAAGGTTAACCAACGGAAGCAGGCAGCGCACCGGGGAAACCAGGCAGCAGGCTGTAACCTGAGCCTGGAGCACTGCGGACGAGACAGGCGCCAAAGGAGTCAGCTGAAAATAGCCCCCCCGGCGGAAGGGGCGGAAGCTGGTGTTGTTGATCACCATGACAAAGCCTCCATTAAAAAAAAACCACCCAGAGGGGTCGAGGCAGAGAAGGCTGACATGATTGGCAGACGTCATGAACGTGCAGGGGCACACTCAACCGGGTAACCCGGGAGTTGACTCTGCTCCAACATACCAGGGAATCAACCACCCTCTCGGTACAGACGGTGGTTGTTCCTATAACCCCTCAAGAAAAAACTCCAAAACACACCTGCGGGTATACACCGGCTATACCGCAGTACAAGTGTTTCAGTTTTCAAAAAAGGGTTATCCCAGGCCTACGGTATCAACGAAACTTTACTTCGGACCGGGCCCGGCGGCATGGGAAGCACAGGGTTACCAGATGAGGTCCAAGACCACCCCAAGAGCCCCCTCTTCGCCACGCGTGAGAGAGGAGCGAAAAAAGAATGGAGAACCAGCCCTAAGCACACCGCACTTGGTATTCCCAGGCGGTCTCCCAACCAAGTACTAACCAGGACCGAACCTGCTTAGCGTCCGAGATCGGACGAGATCGGGCGTGTACAGGTTGGTATGCCGTAAGCCATTACGATAGTGCAGAGTACAACATGTACCCAACAAAGGGTCTCTATAACGCCTAACCCTGTGACACCCGGACCGACCCGGCATTTTTCCCACCGAAAAAAGCACAAGTCCCTCAGGGTACCAGAACAGCAGATCTGCATCCCCGGCGGACAACGGGTTAACTGACCTGGACCAGCGTGACCAGACCAGTCCCGTGTCCTAACCACGCCGACATGCCCACTCCAGGAGAGGGGGTAGGTATGCGTGTCGATCTAAAACATGAAAAGAGGGCGCCACCCAGACGGTCCCATTTGGACCGTGCTCAGTGGCCCACCCCAAGGGTGTGAGACCCCTCTACCTATGTTCTGATCTTATTCCGTTAACATCCCCCAGATATGAATGAGAATTCATCGAGACAACCTAGTAAACTGGCGCTCGGAAGAGACAAAACTCCATCCCAGTTGCCCTATAAAAACGTTGTTTTAAGAAGCAACCAAGGCGCACTTAGCCCCTGCGTGATTCTTTAACAGAAACACACCAAGCCAGCACTATGTATGCGTCGAGACCCAAACACATCAATGGATAGTCTAGCAAGACACCAAACATTGTTCCTCCAAGTCGCCTGGAAGAACGACACGGAGCCGTCGTGCTTCATGTACCTTCCTCTTTTTATTCAAAAAAGAAAGAAACACAGACTGACATGAATCCCCCGTGACGCAGCTGAGGGTAAATTTTTTTTATATTTTTACATCCCACCACCCTCGCCATAGGGAGGAGACGGAAATCCCCAGAGAGACTTCCCACGCGAGCTGTATAGATTGAAAAGAATATATTGCAACATTGAGCTATGTAATGTTTGGGTTTAGGGCTCTCCGAGGAGGAGGCACTGAACCAATACACTCAATAATCGAATTGAATCGAATACACACACAATAGAGCAGAACTCCTTTTTGAAGTTCTACTCACCTTGACAATCTGAGGAGGAGGCTCTGAACTCTGAGGAGGCTCCCTCACAGGGAAGGAGAGTCCTAACTCACATAAGGCCCGAGGAGGAGCTTTGTGAGGAGGAGCTCTGACAACTCCTTGAAACAGATCCATAACATGGACCTGAACAACTCACGGAAGTCTTACAACAGAGACGCGCACAGTGACGTACTCTATGGCGGGGGAATTTCTGCGGTGCACACGCCCAATCTTCCAGGGCGTGGGACCAGGAAACTCCCCCCCCCCCTCTTACCCTGTAACATGCCGAACAGCAACGTGACAGGAACCTTGAAGGACAGGAGGTTTTAACCCCTGACCAATCAAAAAGGGGGGGAAAGGATTACCAGTTCACCCTTTTACGACCCCACACCCATGATACGATGTAATGACAAAAAAGAGCATGACACAGTCATAGTCAGCTACATGAAGTGTCTAACAGCTTCACACAGCTATCTGATTTTTACTAAGGAAAAAACACAGAATAGAGAGGGCCCCCTTAAGAGCCCTGGTACAAGACTTACACATGTGCTTCTGTGGCCAAACCTAACCCAGTTGTAGATCACAAGACACACACAACCCTTTATCACAAAAAAAAATGGCAAAGTACACTCTTGCTACAGAGGAACGCCGTTTTTCATAACGAGAGAATACAGAATCCTCGGTTATGTATTGGCCACAGGCCTTGCTAAGCACACACGATAAGCGACCAAACAATCTTTCCTTTAGGAAAATATAGTTTCTCAAGCGGTTAGCACAACCCCAGCAATTAAGCTAAGGGTTACATCGTATTCCCACAAACACAGTGACACAATATATTGTAAACAACATGTCAGAGGAGGGTGGGGAAGCCCCAGGGAAACCGGGGGGATCACCCCTCCTACCTTACCCTTGATACGGCCAAGTTGAACAGGTAACCCTGTTAATATGTGTGTTATTGTCATTACAGGCTGAGAAAAGAATTCATTCTTCACTCATATGTCACTAAGCATAGCTTCATAGGTTAATTAACCCCCTTAGTTGTGAGTTCACGGTACATGAACACACATGTTCTCAACACAACTAACCAGATCATTTTTACACATGTAAAACAACAACCCGATTTCTATGGAGAGAGAAGCCATACCAGTGACAAGACAATTCACACACAACACGCGTTGTATCCTCAATGTATTGCAGCAACACCCGTTTTGGAAAACATCGTTATTACAAAACATTTAGAAGGGAAGGAAAGAAGAAGTGTTTAAGGTCCGGTCGGGACCTTCCTACCCTGAGCGCAGGCCAAGCGAACTGCAATCTGGCTAACGGGGCACCGAAGTCGAACACAGCATCCCTGTGTTGACGACGAGGGCAGCGTTGCTGCGCCACCCAGCCGCTACGGTTCTCCATGTTGACGCAGTCCTCGCTGGCAGGGCTCCCGGTAGGTTCGACTAACATCCTCTGTCAAAGATGACGTCGTAGTCAGAGTGTTTAAGGCATGTTATAGTCACAGAAAACGTTCAACAGTGTAGCATAAAGCTAACAGGCGTTCGGCTGATAGCAACAAGCTAACGTTCACTAGCCTGGTAAACACAGCGAGCGAACGCCGCAGCTAACAGCTGCGCAGCTAACAGCTGACTGGCTAACACAGTAGTCCACAACTAGCACGCAAGCTAAGCAGCTATCACCTGAACTGTACACAATGACATAACAAGCCACACTTCAGACAGGCTGCTGTCCCAGTCCCTCCCCTAAGAGGGAAAGAAAAATAACGTCACAACACAGTTTTCAATGGTGATCCAGACATCAGCGGGGCCAGCACAGTTCCCATTTCGGGCTGCAGCCGGCTCTGAGCATGGAACTCCCGATAAAGAAGATCCTATGCCCACATTTCCTCGTTAGGGTATACTTTCATTTGTATATGAAAGATGGGGCCTGCACGGGACAGAGAAGCATCCGCTCGAGAATCCTGGGATCACCAGGACCTAGTCGCGGCCCACTAGATTAACCATCATGGGCGTCAGACCAAGATCCTCCGACCGCCGTTTAAGCCGAGCAGAGGACCCCAGCCTGGAGTCGGCGTTTTGTAAATTGTCAGCTAACCCCCACAGCATCAACAACAACCAGAGTTCGCAAGCAAAACAGTACGTACCCAACCTGGAAACAACCGCTTCTCACAACAGTCAGTGCGTCCTACAGTCCAGCTGTGTTGCCGGAGGGCAACCCCATCCAGCCGCAGCAAGGAGGAATGTAGCTGGGAAGCATGTCAGCGGCGTGAGCTCCTAATAAGAAAGCCGTTGAAGGTCGGAATGATCCAGACACTCCAGTAACGAAGACAATATCGCCGTATTTTCTCGAAAATAGTGAGAGAGAAAATAAAGATATGTCAACGTATCTCCTTGTTCTTCTGTTTTCCTTTCTCCAGCTTTCTTCCTCGCCAAGTGATTGGTATACAGGCACTATCATGTGGATGCAATTTGAGAAGGAGATGAGTGTGTGGCCCCACCCCTGCTTATGTAGGTAAGCGGATGGGGGTGTGGTCAGATGAATGCTGGCATGTAAAGGTACATGGTGGAATTTTTTATTCAGTGTATATACGCTGAAGCGAGATATATGCAACTAGGTGCTGAGCGAAGCCATAACGCTACAGAACTTTAGGTTAGTTGTAACGTTAGTTTAGGTTCGTGTTAACGTTCGATAATGTACAAAATAAACGTTTTCCGCTGCTACAAACGTCGCACTTTTATTTTGAAAACCCCAGAAAGGAGGTCATTATATATGCTTTACCATCCTGTTCTGTATTAGCTCTGGTTAGCTCAGAGCGTCCAGTGGTTAGTAGTATATTATCAATACCAGCCATTGGATTACTGTTTTCTAAATTGGGGAGGCTTTTAATCGTCACGGTACGAGGATTTTAAGTCATGGTATCCATAAACTTCAATCGGTTCGGATACTTTGAATGAATGAGAATGTCAACAATCACGACGACACGTTGAAATCACTGACTGCGCTCAGAGAGGAGTGGTTAGGCAAAAAATAGTTCCAAGTATATTTGCTTATAAAACGTAATTGTCTAATTCAATTATTTTTTATTTCTCCACGTGGTGAATACACAGGTCACAACATGTTTACATGAACGTTTTGGAGTTGTATTTGGAGTGTATTTTGTGACTGTATACAGTGTAAGGGAACGTCAGGCTCCGGATCTCCCCCACTTCCAGTGATGAAGCTCCGGATCTCCCCCACTTCCAGTGATGAAGCTAAGCTACGCTAACGGAGCGACTGTTCCCAAAGCTAAATGCACGCACAGAGACAAAAAAGGTATGTATCTTCTTGTCTAACTCCAGGGAAGATGTTAAATAAGCTAATTTCCCAAAACGTTGGAGTTTTCCTTTAATGGAATTTCAGCACCCAGTGTCAGATTTTGAGAGCGCGGTCTATCTTGACATTTGGTTTTACCATATAAATACTGTAACTGAGGGGTACAATTCCCTGACTGTATTGATAAGTATGGTATCATTAAACCACTACCGCTTTATGTACTTTAACTACTGGCCACACAGTACATGATATAGATATGATGAACACTTTCCCACCATGAAACCAAGTCCACACAAATGTATAAGTCGAATATTTAATATATAGCAAAGGGTATATACAACGTTCACTTAATGACATTTATGATTTGAATGCACTTGTAAGGCAAATGAGTATTCGTAGGCAAATCAACATTGAATGTCCAATCTCTGGTTACGCAGGAAGCAAGTATACAACCTGGTTCTTTAGGGAACTATAGCGATGGTACTTAATGATTATAGCTGGATATACTAAAGGGGGGTCCTGCTGGTTGTAAGTCAGTAGGGGGGGGGGGGTTAGGAGAGCCGCCGGCGATATCCCATCTGGCCAACGATTTCTTGGGAGAATTCAGAGTGCTGAACACGGTGCCCACAGAACCTTGGTCCACAGATGAATACAGTTGGGCCCTCTTGTAGACGGTAGCTGCCGGTCCACAACGAAGAGACGTGAGGCGACCTCACTCGGGGTAGAGCGCCGTCTCACCTGGACTCCTCTCGGGGGGTAGTTCCAACACTCACCAGTGTTGGCTGTTATCCATGGCATAAATCAAAGCACCCAAAGCAAGTAGATAATCCAAGCCGTGTAGGGCTCGCCGTCGTCCGGGTAAGGTAATCCAATGTGCAGGTCCACTCGTCCTAGCCCAGAACTCCTCGGATGAAAGCACCACACGTGGTCTGCCCAGCCTGGTTAAGACTCTAGATAACGCGAGGAAACGATGGGGGTACTACTCACTGTATAACTCTAACCGAACGATGCACCATACATAATAGACTATTATTAACTTAATAGAAATACGTCCCACTCGACGGTATAGTGCCAAACTATGACAATTCAACTATTAATCCACACGATGTCTCAATGCCATTCTGAGGCCAAGTTGACCATACTGCACCACACGTGTATCGTGGGTGAGGCTTAACGTCTTGCCACTAGGTTGGAGGGTAAAGAACTAAGGGCTAAGGGACTAAAAGAAAGTTCTACTTTACTTGCGCCATATATATATGCGCTGTGAACAAATAGTACCATTCGTATTTCGCCAGACGTATTCCTACGCGGAACCGGGCTAGTAACGACATGTTCGTCGGCACGATTGAACTTGAACCAAGGGGCTTGGCTGCTGGCGCCAAGTTCTTGTCCAATGAGAGAATGAAACTATTATGGGCTGTTAGTAGACTAAAGGGATATTCAGTGTATATGTACAAGGAATATACAAGGGATATCAAACGATATACAAATACTATTAAATATATATCCATAAATAAATATATATATTCGGTTTAATCTGATCCTTCACAACAGCCGCCCCCTAATTAGTCCCACCTAATTAGCTAAGCAGAGACAGATTAACCGCACTGTCTACCACTCAAGGTCCGCTGTAAGGGTCAGTCAACTCACAAAGTCGTGGGGTCATGGTCGTCATCGATAGTGTCTGGGAGTCTGGGCAGTTCTATTAGCCTCGCCACGGGTCGTGTGTAAGTTCGCCCTTGGACGAGCACCTCAGCTGCTCGGACCTTGCCATCGGCACCGGTGATCACTTTGCTTACGCGGCCAGCCGGCCACATAGCTCTGGGTAGTGACTGGTCGATAATCATGACGACTGTTCCTTCTGTCAAATTGTCTCTCTCTTTTACCCACTTCTGGCGGGTCTGTAGAGACGGTAGGTAGTGGAGTAGAAAGCTGTTCCAAAACTTGTCAGCTAGTACTTGACTGTACCTCCACATTCTTCGGCCGTTCGCTTCTTCAGGCCTGTACATTGTCTGGGGTAGCGCGGGGTCCAGCCGCACCATCAAGAGTGTGTTGGGGGTGACTGGGTCGACATCTGCTATATCACTGGAGACGTAGCCGAGGGGCTTGGAGTTCAATACTCCCTCGATCTCCGTGAGGACTGTCATTAGGACTTCTTCCGCTACAGTCTGGGCCCCAAGCACGGCGTACAGGGCTGTCTTTATAGAACGTACTTCTCGTTCCCAGGTTCCACCGAAGTGGGGTGCGTTCGGGGGATTAAACTGGAAGTCAATCTGGGATGGAGCGAGGTGGGTCTTAAGTTCTGGGCCCATAGCTTGGAAGCTCTCTCTCAGCTCTCTTTCTCCGCCTTTGAAGTTTGTCCCGTGATCAGACAACAATGTAGACGGTTTTCCTTTCCGTGATGTGAATCTTCGGAAGGCCATAAGGAATGAGTCTGTGCTCATGGTTGGAAGGAGTTCGATATGTATCGCTCTGGTGGTCATGCATTTGAATACAATACCCCACCGCTTCTCGGTTCCTCTTCCTTTCTTTATATACAACGGGCCAAAACAGTCCATGCCTGTGGAGTGGAATGGCTTGTCGCCGAGTCGGAGGCGACAGGGAGGTAGGTCAGCCATCCGGGGTATGCTGGGCTGCGCGCGCCACTTTCGGCAGTCTAGACAGGTTCGCTGGAAGCGTCGCACTGCTTCTCTTCCTTGAAGTATCCAATAGCGTCGTCTGATCTCCGCGAAGACTCTCTCTGCTCCTGCGTGGTGTACATCCTCGTCGTATTTCTTTATGATCAGCTCTGTGACCTTGTGTCGGCTGTTCAAGACTATCGGGTACTTAACGTCATCCGGTAGATTGGGGGCCCTCCGCAGACGACCACCCACTCTGATGAGATTATGGGCGTCGCTCTCGGGTGCCAGGTGGAGCAATCTGCTGTCTGATGGGACGGGCTTTCCTCCCTGTAGACAGTCTAGCTCGTCGGGGAACGAGTCTCTCTGGGCTCGTTGTAGTAGAAGAAGTTCTGCTTCTTCGTAGTCAGCTGCTGAAATGTCGGCAGTGGGCTGAATCTCTGGGTGGTGCCACAGAAATGTCTTTAGTTGCGCACTCTGTAGGGTGAGGCAATCATCTATGTTGGGGTCTGTGGAGGCGACTGTGCTCAGTCCACAGAACATAGGTTTCTTGTTCTCAGCCTCCTCTTTACTCGCCTCCCGTGGGGTGGGCGTAGGCCACTCTCCTTCCGGGAGCTTGAGGAACTCTGGTCCGTCACTGTAGATGTTGTGACGGGTGAGGTCATCTAGGGACATTCCCCGGGTGATGACGTCAGCTGGGTTGTGTTTGGTGTCCACATACCGCCAGCTCGCTGCTTCTGTTAACTCTTGAATCTCTGTGACTCTGACTCCCACGAAGACCTTGTATCTGCATGAATCAGACTTGATCCATGTGAGTACTGTCGTGGAATCTGACCACAAGATTGTTCTGTGCACCGGAATGGTGAGTTCACGTTGGATTAACGTGGCTAGATGCGCTCCTGCTAGGGCTGCGCAGAGCTCTAGACGCGGGATAGATTGTTGCTTTCGTGGGGCTATTCTTGAGCGAGCCAGGATGAAGGCGGTGTGTATCTCTCCTCCCTTCTCTTGGGCACGCAAGTAGGCCACTGATCCATAGGCTACTTCGGAGGCGTCGCTGAAGACGTGTAGATCCATCTTGCATGTCTCTGGCCTCACTGTGGGTGGGAAGTAGCTGCGGCGTATATTGACGCCTGGGAGTGAGCGGAGTTCCGTCTCCCACTCTCTCCATGTGGAGGCAAGGGGTGCGGGTATTGGGTCGTCCCAGCCCTGGTCCTTGTCCCATAGTGCTCGTACAATCATCTTTGCCCTGGTGGTGTAAGGTAGAATACATCCCAACGGGTCATATTGTCTGGCGAGTGTTCTGTACACACTCCGTCTGGTGGTCGGTATCGCCGTCGACCTTCCCTGCTCCGTGGTCAGGGGTTTGTGTCTATAGTGGAGCGAGTCTGTTTTGAAGCGCCAGACTAGTCCTAGTGTCATTTCTTGGGCTTCTCCTGGGATTGTCGCCATCCAGGTCTCGCTGCTGGCAGCCTTGTCCGAGGGGGAGAGGCTGCGCAATACGTGCGGGTCGCTGCTGGCCCACTGCCTGAGATCAAAGCCGCCTTTGATCAGAGAGGCGCGTAGCTTGAGTAGGAGAGCCTCGGCTTCTTCTTGAGTCGAAACGCTTTGTAAACAGTTGTCCACGTAGAAACTGTTCTTCACACTGTGTCGGACCTCTTCATCTGCTGCTGGGTCCTCTGCGACGTGTTTCTGTAGTGCAAATGTAGCACAGCACGGGCTGCATGTGGTTCCGAAGGGGAGGACTTCCCATTGGTAGATGGCTGCTTGCTCATCCCCGATCCTCTCTCTCCATGGTAACCGCAGCAAGGGCTTCTCCTCTGGGGAGAGGCTGCGTAATACTGGGGGGTCGCTGCTGGCCTGCTGCCGGAGATCAAAGCCGTCTTTGATCAGAGAGGCGCGGAGCAGCGCACGGCGTCGCCAGTCAATCTTCGTTACGTGTCCCGCTGTGATTAGCTTCTCAATCTCAGCGCGGTACACACTCTCTTGAGCGGGGTCTTTGGCTAGGCGCCGCTCTGTGTTCAATAGATACCGTTCCGTAGCTTCTTTCGTGGCGTGAAAGGTGGGCATTCCCTCTCGCCTCAGGAGTGGAGTTGCGTATCTCATCACTCCGCCGACTGTGACTCTCTTTGTCCCTTGCTCGAGGAGGTTTATGGCGTAAATGTCTTCTTTAGAACGAATGTCTTTCTTTTCGTTCTTAAATGGCATTGTCTCTAGTGTCCATAGCCTCTCGACGTGCTGCAGGAGAGTGGTGTCTTCTTCTGTCACTCTGGAGTGGAGGCAGCTAGTGGCTGCTGTTCGGTTGAGAGATTTAGCGAGGGGGCCTTGTAGTGTCCATCCTAGGCGGGTCTCGACTGCTGCAGGACAGCCTCTGGGTCCTGTATGGACCCGGTCTATCGGGACTATGAGGTCTGCATGGTCGGAGCCTATCAGCAGGGTCGGGGTGGCGCCGTCTATGAGCGGGATAGGTAGTTGACGCAGGTGCACATATTTATCCATCAGCTTGGCGATGGGGTAGGTGTACTGTGATAGTCCTATTTCTTGGCTGGTGAAAGCATTTGTAATCCTATACCGTCTCTCTGGCTGCCCGCTTGCTGCGATAGTGAAGGAGACATTCTCGCCTTTTATCGTCTTTAAATCTCTTCTTATTGTCCGAATTGTCATTTGGTTCTCGCTCCCCCGCAGTCCCAGCTGGGCCGCAGCGGACGCGAGCAGAAGGGTCTTCTCTGACCCGTCATCAAGGACGGCGTAAGTGTCCATGACTTTATCTTGGTAGCTCAATGTTACACGGACTACCTTTAAGAGCACTTGGGCGCCGCTGCTGCTGGCGGGGTCAATGTACATGACACTTGCCTTTGTGCTGCTCGATGGTGCAGGTGCAGGCTTTCTTCTGTTACTGTCGTGTAGGACATCTAGGTGGGCTCCGTCACACCGACTGCACCTCTTCTTTAGGCGGCACTCGGCTGCCATGTGACTGCGCGCACATCGGTAACAGCGCCTGTTGGACTTTATCCATTGACTCACTTCTTCTGCATTCATCTTCTTGAACAGGTCACATTGTGACAGCCAGTGTTCCTTCTCGCAGTACGGGCACACCATCTTCCACTTCTCTTTTCTCGAGGGGGTACTGTGGTTCTTACTGCTCGGTACTGATTCTGATTGGTGCATGACAGTCACCGATCTTCTTCCATCGTTTATTCTCCTAGGTCCCTCTCTGGAGCTTGGTGTGCTCCGCACGAACGTATCCAGTCGTAGGCTGCTGACTTCTCTCGCCAGGAAGTCGGCTAGATCGAGGAGGGATGGTTCGGGACCGTTAGGATCACGGTGGTCTCTCTGCCGCCTAAAGCGCTCTTGTCTGGCGGGTGGCAGCTCCTCTAAAATCCTCTCGACGTTAGAGTTGGCGTATAGCTCGTGCATACCCTTTTCTCGTTGCGCTCCCAGCATCCCTACCAGGGACTGCACTTTTATAGACAGGTCGTCTAATGAGCGATTGTCTGTTGCTGGGGGTAGGCGGTCAATATGCCTTATCTCTTGGATTACGTAATCCCATATACGTCCATATCTCTGGTCCAGCGCTGCTAGAGCCGCGGTGTATGGGGTCGTAGAGGTGGCATAGGCTAGCGCTATATTGTGCGCTCGGGGTACTTTCAGGTGCTTCAGTAATATTGCATACTTGTGGCGTTCATCAGCGACATCCACCATCATTGTCTCTAAGCACATCCGGAGCTCCGTGTACTGTGCTCGATTCTCATAGGTGAAGTCTGGAAACGTCGGTGTGCCAATGTATGCCACCGTGGATGGCTGATACATCGGCGAGCGTTGGGGGAGAGGCCTCCTAGGCGAGTCTCCTCTTGCGCCTCTCTGTGGGCTGGTACCGGCAGGGTACCATGGCCCGCTGGTCCAGGTGCTATTCCTCGGGGCTGGTCGTGCGTCATGCTCACCCGTGAATAGAGTCGGGGGTCTGTAGCGCAGCACCGCAGGGGTATAGCCTGGGCTGTACTGGACCTCCTGGTCCGGTGGAGTACTGTGCTGTCGTCGGGCTTGGTTCTCCTCCTCTCCCTCTTCTTCTTCTATCAGGTCCTCTAGATCCTGTAGTCGTTTATTTAGCTTCTCCGCAGTGTATGCCGCTCCTTCCTTGTAGCTGGGTCTCGCTTGGACCGGTCGGGGAAGGGGGTCTGCGGGGGGTATAGGCTTGGTCTGTTGGTCAAGTTCAGGGTCGCTTGCTCGGTTAGGGGATGCTGCCCTTGACTGTTGTCTCGACGAGTTCCTTGAACCCCTGGCGGAGGGAGAGGGTGTTGCCTTGGTGATCAGCTGCTCCATTAGCTGCGCTTGTAGTCTGTCGCGCTCGGCTTGTAGTCTGTCGCGCTCGGCTTCGCGCTGGATGAGAGCGATGTCGCGCTCTGCTTCTCTTTGGGCACCGTCAGCGGCGCGCTGGGTGTCTGCTCGGTCTCTTGCCATATTCTCTTCCGTCTGAAGGCGTCTCATCTCCAGGCGTATTCGCTCTTCTTCGCTCCGTTGCTGCGTCTGGAGTCGATCGCGTTCACCCTGAAGTCGATCGCGTTCACCCTGGAGTCGATCGCGTTCGGTAGAGGCTGTCAGGCTGACGAGGAACGCCTGTGACAGCATCCTCTCCGCCTCGCTGGGGGAAGACGCTTGTAGAGGTGAGCCGCTCCTGGCTGTCCTCGTTGGGGAGTCCTGGAGCTCTATCTCCTCGGCGCTCTCCTCATCTTGTTCCGTGCAGGGTTCCACCTCTGGAGGGTTGTCTTCCTCCCGGAGCTGGTCGGGGACTACTTCTTCGGTATTGGCGGGGGATAAAGGCATGTCAGCTCCCTCCTGGTCCCCACCGTGAGCTTGGTCAGTTACATTAGAACCCACTAGGGCCTCTGTGGTCGGGGTAACCTGGTCGTTAAGGTCAGACATAATTTTACTTTCTACTTTTACCGCGTTTACCGTTTGTCGAAGGCTAGGTAGTTGACTGACAGCGTAATCCTCTAAGTACTGAGGTGTCTGTCGTCTGCGCCGCGGGCGTTCTACGTTAGGAGGACCGTTTCGTGGAGTGTTCATCATAGGCCATTTCAATATTAATAACACTATATTAATATTACACTAGTTACCCTCCGGCTCGAAGGACCAATTGTAACTGAGGGGTACAATTCCCTGACTGTATTGATAAGTATGGTATCATTAAACCACTACCGCTTTATGTACTTTAACTACTGGCCACACAGTACATGATATAGATATGATGAACACTTTCCCACCATGAAACCAAGTCCACACAAATGTATAAGTCGAATATTTAATATATAGCAAAGGGTATATACAACGTTCACTTAATGACATTTATGATTTGAATGCACTTGTAAGGCAAATGAGTATTCGTAGGCAAATCAACATTGAATGTCCAATCTCTGGTTACGCAGGAAGCAAGTATACAACCTGGTTCTTTAGGGAACTATAGCGATGGTACTTAATGATTATAGCTGGATATACTAAAGGGGGGTCCTGCTGGTTGTAAGTCAGTAGGGGGGGGGGGGGTTAGGAGAGCCGCCGGCGATATCCCATCTGGCCAACGATTTCTTGGGAGAATTCAGAGTGCTGAACACGGTGCCCACAGAACCTTGGTCCACAGATGAATACAGTTGGGCCCTCTTGTAGACGGTAGCTGCCGGTCCACAACGAAGAGACGTGAGGCGACCTCACTCGGGGTAGAGCGCCGTCTCACCTGGACTCCTCTCGGGGGGTAGTTCCAACACTCACCAGTGTTGGCTGTTATCCATGGCATAAATCAAAGCACCCAAAGCAAGTAGATAATCCAAGCCGTGTAGGGCTCGCCGTCGTCCGGGTAAGGTAATCCAATGTGCAGGTCCACTCGTCCTAGCCCAGAACTCCTCGGATGAAAGCACCACACGTGGTCTGCCCAGCCTGGTTAAGACTCTAGATAACGCGAGGAAACGATGGGGGTACTACTCACTGTATAACTCTAACCGAACGATGCACCATACATAATAGACTATTATTAACTTAATAGAAATACGTCCCACTCGACGGTATAGTGCCAAACTATGACAATTCAACTATTAATCCACACGATGTCTCAATGCCATTCTGAGGCCAAGTTGACCATACTGCACCACACGTGTATCGTGGGTGAGGCTTAACGTCTTGCCACTAGGTTGGAGGGTAAAGAACTAAGGGCTAAGGGACTAAAAGAAAGTTCTACTTTACTTGCGCCATATATATATGCGCTGTGAACAAATAGTACCATTCGTATTTCGCCAGACGTATTCCTATGCGGAACCGGGCTAGTAACGACATGTTCGTCGGCACGATTGAACTTGAACCAAGGGGCTTGGCTGCTGGCGCCAAGTTCTTGTCCAATGAGAGAATGAAACTATTATGGGCTGTTAGTAGACTAAAGGGATATTCAGTGTATATGTACAAGGAATATACAAGGGATATCAAACGATATACAAATACTATTAAATATATATCCATAAATAAATATATATATTCGGTTTAATCTGATCCTTCACAACAAATACTATGTTTCTATAGTGAATAATATAGTATCCATGTGGTTTTAGTGTAGAAAAGCTATGTTTCTATTGTGATTCACTATAGCATTCCTGTGGTGTTACCATAGAAAAGCTATGTTTATATAGTGAATAACTATAGCATTCCTAGTATTCCTAGTATCCTCAAGGCTAGCCAACCTGTGAGAGAGAGATGCCGAATGAGATTAAAACTATTTATCACTTCTGGGGAGTGAAGACAACTGAAAGAGAGAGAGAGAATGGGACAATGGAGGATGGATGGTGTGTCGGTGTGCAAGGCAAGTAACTGCAGGGAACAAGTAACTGAGGTGAGGTGCAGTCAGTCCCTGGCGCTCAGAATCAGGTAATTCGATTCTACTCCTGTTTCTGAGGTGAAATATTCACCTCTGAAACTGAGCTGTACTCGTTTCAGAGTAAGAAGAAGAATATTAATAATTAGGTGAAGAGTTTTGTGATTACGTTCAGTAGGCTACTGCAATTTCTGCAGTAGGTTCAAGCGATGGAAATAATTGTGAGCTTGACGACACAACACTCCATGGTGGCGGAGGTAAATATTGAGGCTGGACCAGGCTGCAACCGGCAAACTCAATTTGTTCCCAGTGGAACAAGCTTTTCCCCCAGCAACTCCCACTCTCCAGCCAAGTCAATTTCTCTAGACAATAATGGGGTGAAGATGATGCCAAGGTAAAAATCCTCACCATCCATTCTCCGGCTACTGCTGTCTACATTTGATTTTCTGCAGAGGAGAAAACCCCTTTGAGTGGAATGACTCCAGTTTTGAGAATAGCATTCCTGCACGATGATTGATTGAATGAACATTTTATTAACAGATTGCAGAATGGGTACAATACAGTACGGCTCAATACACACAATTGTTAAGGGGATGCAGACCAGAGAAAGACTTTCGGCTTGTTTACATCAGGGTCCCCCATTTTCAATTCATAATGAATTTTAAGTAAGGGTGCAACTTGCTCCGTGCAATCCATTCTTTGTGGATCTAGCCCTAGGTGTTTCTGTGTGTACGCCTCAAATGAAAAATGGTGCAGGAAGTACTTTGCTTTTTTTTGTATTGCCATTTATCCTCCATGTTTGTCTCTGTGTAAAATGCTGACTGAAATGTTGTTGATGCTGGCCCTATAGTTGGTGCTAGTGAGCATGTAAGCATGATGTGTTGGGGGGAGGGGAGGAGGGGGTGTGATATCTCATTCAACCCATTGACATGTCTTTGGATGTCGGAGAAATGCACTCTCTTACAGCGGAGCTCTCTCTCATGGCCGTGGTCAGCCACATGCCGCTGCGGAGCTGTGGATCTCTGGCAGTGTCAGGAGGATAGTCACGTCAAGTGGGTAGCGAGAGCTTCAGGATGTGACAAGATGTCTCCAGAGTCTCCGCAAACACACACAGGGGAGGGAGATGGTGTTTCGCGGAAACAAGTCAAGTCAAGAGTTTTATTTGTCACGGCATACGAGTATACAATGAAATGCGGGTGGTCTTGCCCGCAACGATGTGCAATACAGTGGGTACAACATATAATAGAATCCAATACAAAAAAATGTTTGCAATAACAGGTAACAGGTAACATGGTGTGACATCAAAATCGGTATCTGTACATGGTTATTTACAGAGCATATAGGACATGCTAGGTAGCTTTGGTAGTGCAATACACTGTTACTGTTGCTAATACTGATTTAAGTGGCTTTTCCTTTTGGCAATAAGTGTGAGTGTGTGCGCATGAGTGTGTGCCCGCTCACAGTTGAAGTGTTAAAGTGGCTGCTAGTGTGTGAGCGTGCACAGCCAGAAACTGTGAATGCTGGGGAAATGTAGCTGTGTTTTTCTGCATCCGACTGGTCCGGTCGGTGTCCCCGTGGGAGGACGGGCTCGAGAGTGAGAGGAAGTGAGATGTATCCTGTGTGATGTTCTCCTCTCACCGTTGCGGGGTCACCAACCCCGTCTATGCGGCGCAACCCCCATAACGAACTGTGTTGGCACACATGCTCGGATTGTGCCGGGATTTTCCTCTCAGGGGCAAAACGCTGTTTCTTAGAGGTGCATCTTACCTGAACATGCATGGTGTTCACGTTGCTGAAGTCTGCTCAGTCAACCTTCCCTGTGTGAAAGAAATTCATAATTTGTGAGCTCCCATACTAGCCTTAAACCCTGTTAATTTGGCCATTGCATCACAGCGATGTATTGTCTGGGGGAGAGGGAGGGGGCAGTTTATACTGCAGTTCTTTCTTTTAACTAAGCAGCGCAAATTAAGCAGAGCAAGAAATAAGTTTGAAGGGAGGGAATTGAACGTAAGACCAATTAGATGTGATTCACAGGCCAATTACATTTTATTTAAAAGGTCCCGTATTTGTGTCTTTTCAAACAAGTGTATGTAATTCCCTGGAGTCAATATTTTTTTTTCCTGAAAGAAGCTACAGTCTAAATCTGTTTGGACCGTTTTGAGCCCCAAGGGGCTGTTAATAAACAGTGTGTTGGACCAATTGAGTGTGCAGGGTTTGATTCACTTTTGATGCATAGTGCAAGTTATGGGTGGGCTAGTCTAGCACCCCTAACAGAAACAATAATCTATAGTCTATGTATAACCCTAAACCCGAAATAATCTATAATATACTGTAGTCTGTGTATAGTGCTGCTCAATGGCTAATGACTAACCCTAACCCTGAAATAAACTATAATCTATAGTCTGTGTATAGTGCTGCTCAATCACTATAACAACTGCATTTAACATAAGGGGGGCCACCCCGAAATAATCTGCATACTGATTTTACATAATTTTCTGGGCCAGCAACCACTACAGAGTGATGTTTAGAGAATATTGTATTCAGCTCTACTTTAATGACTTGATTAGACAATAATTCCTCCCACTGGGACAGTATTGTCTCTGTCTTTGTGTGCAGGGCTCTACCTCGGCTGACAGAACTGTGACAGCTGAAAGATGTCTCCCAGGTTCATGTACCTAGTGTTACTGAAGTTGCCTATTGCACATGCTTGGAAGTTTTAATGTGCACAGATATCCAAAGGTTCTCAACCATTAATTCCCCAGTAGCCCCCTTTCTTCCCTTGAATTCAATGGGCTATTATTTCTGCACATTCTAAGTATATTGCTACTAGGGAAACATACTGGTGGAGACCTTCCTGCAGGTACACTTGAACAATACACTGGACTGGTTGGACAACACAGAGACCCTCTACAGCAGGGGTCTCAAACTCAATTTACCTGGGGGCCGCTGGAGGTAGAGTCTGGGTGAGGCTGGGCCGCATCAAATATTCCACAAAAAAAGGGTTTCAAGTATTAAAAAAAAAAGGTACAACTGATCCAATCTTCTCAATCTTTAGCAATAACATTTCAGAACATGAACAGTTCTTCAGAACATGAACGGTTCTTCAGGCTTCTCAGTGGTGTCAGTGGACTCATCCACAGCTATGGAAATGCACTGTGCATTTTTTTATTCTATCACAAAGCTGTTTAATCAAATCACCAGCCAGTATTTCAGTTATTCTGGTTGCTGTGCGATCTGAGGGGGATTTGCTTTTGTTTGCCTTCAAACATGGTCTCCATCACTTCAGTCATACATTATTTTCAAATAGCTACCGTTTCTTGGCATATAGTCACATAATTGGTTTGGTGCTGGGACCAGGGGAGTAGCTGGGGGGGGGGGGGGGTTAGGATGATTCCAAGGGCCCAGCACTGGGGGGCCCAGAGAACACTATTATTATCTTTTTATTAATATGGTTTTATTATTATCCTAAAGTAAGTTAATGTAGATGACTCAAAAGTAGAATTGCCTGTATTATAAAAAAAAAAAAATGGTAAAAACCATATTATGCGTTTTCTTCCATGATGTGATGTTTTTATTTTTTATTTTCAGATTCAGATTCAGTTTTATTTGCCATACAATGGGATTCTTACTCTCCGTTTGCTCCACACAGCATAAAGGAATACAAAGCAACAATTAAAGGTTACAAAGGCAGGTATATACAATAAAATGTCATATGTGCAATAACACAAGTACAAATAAGTATAAGTAAAAATACAAATAAGTACACATGCAGAGGCGAGTTATTTCAATACAAGATTTGCCTCCATGTGAAATTATGTCATAATATAGCCTTACCTCAATCGTGGGAAAAAAACTCGCCCTTGCCACCGTGGTTAATCCAAACGGGGTTAAAACAATTAATTTCCACTGTACCACAGTGTCCTCAGTAATCCTGTGGTCGCTTGATCTCCTGTAGTCCCGGAGGAGCAGGCGCGCACCTGTGGGCACGGAGTCACTATTGGCACGCAGCTCGCCCACTCTCGTCGACGCCCCGCCCACGGCAAGGAAGTACGGATTGCAAAATCTCAGCGCTCTAAAATCATCCTTATTTCCCCTCGAGTAGTAATGTGTTAGTTACTCGGGACTCTTTCACAGGTCAGACAGGAGGCTATCTCCCGTGAAATGGAAAAAAACTGCCTAGTCATCCGGAGAAACCGACGCCTCTCTGGGGATTTTGCCAAACTCCTTTCAGAAAGAAACATGCTCCTCAAATTCTCTAGCCAGGGAAGTATGATAGGAATGCGGTCGCTTTATACTCAGACAGGAGCACCTCCTTCTGGGGTAATAACCAGTGTTTTTTTTAAGATGTGAATAAAAGATACAAATGAGAGAGTAGTAGTACATGCCTGTACTCTATATATTGGTAACTAATACAATATACTTCACTTTCATATACTGTATGCAATTATGAATATAATGTGCATACTACATAATGTACTGTACATATTGCAATATTCAGAATCCAAGAATTGGTTGCCCTATGATTCATATAATGAAGCAATAAAGCGTTTATTGCGTTTTCATCAATAAATAAATGCCCCAAATTATTTTATAGATTGGGGGCCCCACATTTTTTAATAGATTGGGGGCCCACAAATTGATTCTTTCATGGGGCCCAGAATCTCCAGCTACGCCCCTGGCTGGGACTCATGAAATATGAACGCATATTTTTCCGTCCATTCACCTTTGAATTGCAGTCGACTTTTCTTTTACTGACCATCTTTGAAAATGCCATATTTTTCTGCTGGCTGCCTGCTGGCGAAAATAGGCTAATAGCTACATTTATCTCACAGAGATAAAACTGGGAGCGAGTTTACTGTAGATGCGCTGCCAACTCTGCTCCGACTTGAACTGAGAGAGAGAGACGACATGCAGTCCGTGAAGACCCGCCCTACTCCCCTACTCTGCCTCTGATTCGCAGACTGTGGGTGAGGGGGAAAACGCTGACGGGACGCGTATGTGATTGGACCAGACTCGTAGACAGACAGACAGTGGCAGTGTAGCCGGACATGTAGAGCACTGCTCGCAGTCAGAGGATATAGCGAGGATGCATTTGCTTCCACTTTACTTGATATCACTCCGGAATCACGTTTCAACCAAGTCACTAACATAACGTTGCTGTCATGAGCCTGCGCTATGGTAGCCTACAAGTGATAAAATAAATAAAACTTCCAACTCGCGCAACGACTCGGCAAACAGTTGCGTGAGGGGCGCATTAACAATAAACTTTGATGTCCAGTAGGGGGCCGCAAAATATCATCCCGCGGGCCGCAATTGGCCCGTGGGCCGCGAGTTGGAGACCCCTGCTCTACAGTCTACAGGGACAGAGCAGGCTGTTCTTCCTGAGGAGACGTTGGTTCTTCAGTGTGTGACTCTTAACTACTAAACCCAGCACAGACTCTAGCGCAGTGTAAACAAACATCCTTAAACAAATACAAATCCTTGCAAATGAAGAATGGCGCTGCTACGTCCGGCCGCCATTCTGTTAGCTCTGTCGAGACTGTGCTTACTTTTGTTAATTTTTATAGTTTTAAGAGTTTTATTTGTACCAACTGTTGGTGCATTAAATGTGTATGACCGTCAGTCACTCATTGACATCGGATTAAGGAAAACTTACCGACTGGATTGCTCTCTGGATCGGATCGCTGAACAACAACAATGGCCTTTGTTGCGGCCCACGCAAGGAAGGGGGGAGACGGCGAGGAAGGAGAGCCGGCATCCGAAACAGACTGAGATCCAGGCGTCACAGAACGACATTGCCCAGCATATTGTTGGCCAATGTGCAATCAATAGGAAACAGACTGGACGACATCAGAGCACGGATTCAATTCCAGAGACATTCGGGACTGCAACGTCTTTAGTTTCACCGAGACTTGGTTGACTCCGGATGTCCCAAACCACGCAATAGAACCGGCAGAAAATGTCTTCGTTCTCCGCAACGACCGAACGGCAGAAGAATCACTAAAGACGAGAGGAGGCGGCATAGCTTTCATGGTAAACAAGGAGTGGTGTGATCCATGCAACGCAAAGGAATTGTCTAACCACTGCTCCCCAGACCTGGGCCCTCATTTATCAAAAATCCTTAGAAAGTGTTCTATTTTCATACGTAAGCACAGAATTTAGAATGTGTGCACGCACAAAAAAAACGGGATTTATCACACGTGCGTGCGTACACAGTCTTGATAAATATGACTTTAATCCTACGCTGGAGCTCGTGCACTGTTTTAAGTATTTGCATACCAGAACCGCCCCGATTAACCATATACGGTAATGGAACACCCCCATGAAATGTGGAAAAGTGGACTAACCCGAGCGAACTCTGAGAGACTTCACTGAGAGCGAGATTGATCACCGAGGTCCAACCAATAAATTGAACGTATACAGCATTTCCCGTTGTGAACAATCTTATTTGGAAACATGACACACAGAATAATAGTATTTAGCGTTTTATTTTAAACAATATTTAATCGTATGATTATAGATATTTTTAGAGAATAAATCAATCCAATGAAGTTGCCAAGTTCACAGACAACTCCGCTGAGGAGGAGGGAGCGTGTAGACTATCTTCGGTGACCCAGTCCTGCTACAGAACCAGCACATTGACAGAAATAAATGACTGACCCAACATTAAGCATTAAATCAATTTCAGCAGGCCAACTCTGCGCTCTACAATGCCTATTATGTGCGCTCGTCATGAGCCCGTGGTTATGGTCAGAGTCATTATGGCTTCAGTGGATAACCCTGATCTGCATTTAAGTGATGTTTTAGATACCCCAGTAATAACATTACAATTGAATTAAATACAATTAGGCCTGAATGAGACTCCGGCCACCGGCACATTATCAGCCAAAATGCGCATCGCAGATTATCTGTACATTGACCGAGTGGAATCCCGTTCACATTACTGGATTTGATTATTGATGGAGCAAACTCTGAGAGATTGTTCACAGAGGCGTTGCCGAACCAATATATAATATGATGTGTATAATATAATGTGTGTAGAGGCATATGATACAATCTATTTTGTTGTTGGTATTAGGTAGCCTATATGAATTACATATAATAGCAGCCAGCCCATAGCCTACATTATGCAACAGTAACTTGCGCATATATAATAACACACAGCCCTGCGAAGCCTGCATACAGTAAACTAACTTGATCATTAATCTAGCTGTTGTATCTTTACGCTTATGAAAACATTAAATAATATGTATAGGCTATAGGCTGTCGCTTTAGCCTATATTCTCAAATTGCATTTAATGGCTATCCTACTCGAGTCCTCGATATCCTCGCGGACGGACCAGCATACCTTTATATCATATCATATTCATATCATAGTTTACTCTATCAGCCTACCAGCATGTACTGTAATACGTTCTTTGTTAGAACTCAACTCGTTATTATTTGATTATTTGATTTAGGCTTTGACATTGTAAAACTAAATAAGTGAAATTCTGTAAGCAGAATACAAGTCATGATATCACCCACACGATATATGCTCTGTGTCCAGAGCATGTATGCTTTTCATTAATTTAAGACACATTTATTGCAAGGGTTTTGTATACACATACACTCAACAAATAACCTCAGTCTGTTCTCGTTGCAATGCGTTTTTTTATTCTTTCTTATAGGAAGGGGGAAGAACACTATATCGTGGGTGTTCATATGACTTGTATTCTGCTTACAGCTTCGGGGTTCCACTTATTACGTTTAACAATGGCAAAGCCTTTTAAATATAATCAAAACGTTCCCGTATTTCTGCAATATATGCGCAAAATAATGATGAGTTGAGTTACGCGGAGCGCAGTCAGTGCTTATTTCCGCGTTGTAAAAATATTCTACCACCGGCGCCAGCTCGCATGGTCCGACCTGTGCTTAAATATACGCACAAAGTCAAGCACAAGTTCAAATTGATAAATCCCACACTTTGCTTAGAAATGATCGTACGCACGGGTTACGCACATATCTGTGCGTACGCCACGTTGATAAATGAGGGCCCTGGAGTTTATCACCATCAAATTCCGATCTTTCTTTCTTCCGAGGGAGTTAACGTCCATCATCCTGATCGGAGCGTACATTCCACCACATGCAAACACTGGGGTTGCACTCTCGAAGCTACACAACGAGGTAAACAAACTACAGACAGCTAATGTTGACGCTGCTATTTTGGTTTTGGGCGATTTCAACAGCGCAAGTCTTAAAAAGGTGTTGCCGAATTTCTATCAGCATGTGACCTGTCCCACCAGAGGCGAGAACATATTAGACCATGTATACTCGCAATTTAAGAATGGGTACAAGTCACAGGCTCTTAGTCCATTCGGTAAGTCGGACCACGCCACCATCTTTCTTTTGCCAAAGTATAAAGAAAGTCTCAAGTGCGCGCCGGTAGTATCATGAGAGGTTAAGCGTTGGACTGTGGAGTCAGAGGAGACACTCCAGGCTGCACTTGAATGCACAGACTGGAGTGTGTTCTGTGATAACACAGCCAATATTAACGAATACACTGAAACGGTGCTTGACTTTGTCTGTACTCTGGTAGAAGAAACAATCCCCTCTACCACAATTAGAGTTTACCCAAATCAAAAGCCCTGGGTAGATAAATCCGTCCGTGAGGCTCTGAAAGTGCGCACCTCAGCCTACAACGCCGGGCTTGTGACAGGCAACATGAATGACACACAAACCTGTGTCCAGCACACAGGGTATCTTCTTGCCCCGAATCAGGACCTCCACTTCTGGACAGCGCCCCACCACTGTCGGTCTCTGCAGGGCCTCCATCATACCTCCTGGACCAGTCACTTGCCCTGTAGTGACCGGGACCACTGAAAATCCGGGGGAGGCGCCGTCCTATGCGTGCAGTACCTCTTGATATGGCCTGCCTCCCCGCAGTTCCTGCAGATGGGCCGGCCCTGCTCGTCCCACTGGTAGTTACGAGGCTCCCGGTTGTCAGGGCGCTGGCGTGGCCTGGCAGAAGGTCTAGCTGGAGGGCCTGGCTGTGCCCACCTCTGCGCGGGCTCGGGTCCACGTCCAGAGCTCTGAATCTGGCTCCGTATTTCCTCTGCGAGGGTGCTCCCCAGCAGTGCTACCTGGTCACGTAGTTCTTTCTGTAGTTCCATACGTAGTGACTCTTTAAGCTGTTGCAGGCCGCTCGGGGGTAATACTTCTATGCCGGGAGGTGGGATAGCTTGGGAAGCTCGGGTTTGGCAAGCCGCCACCTCTTCGGTAGAGGCTCTTTCTTCTCGCTCGATGGAGCTTGCCTCCTGCCGAACCTCCTCAAAGGTTGCCTCTGGGTTTCGTCTCTGGGTTTCGTAGGACCTCACGCTTAATTGGGCCTTCCCGCAGGCCTTTAGCAAACTGCGCCCGCAGTCTCTTGTTTTCCTCCCCTGCATTATCTGGGTCACTGATTCGCCATGTGTAAAGGCACTCTCGAAGTCGCAGGGTGAACTCCTCTATCCCTTCCTTCTCAGCCTGCCTACAGTTGAAAAACCCCTCTTGAAGGGTATCGGAAGACCTATGGGCCCCATACTTCAGGGTTAATGCCCTGATTACTTCCTGGGGCCATTATGTGCGGGGCCATCAAGGGAGCTAAACAGGAAGTCTATTCCCTGTTGGGGTGGTAAAGTTTGTGCTCGCAAAAAGGCCTCCACTTGAGCTAGCCACTGACCGAATTTAGTGGTCCCCTTTTCTCAACTAAACTTACAGTAGGAACCCAATGTGACCCCAAGTACCAGGGCATCATTACTGCTAGTAACTCAGTTTCTATAGGATTCTCATCTGCCATGTTTGCTGTAAACTATGGGGAAATCCTACTACGCCAAAAGAATGTCACCAGAACCCCAATGGAAAGTACCCCAGTCTACAGCTACAACTTCACGGCAAAAGCCTGGGCGTATATCACACTATTTATCCCAGGGAGGCATGGCACAGAATGATGAATAGTAATATTAAAATAATGAACACTGAATATAATATATATATAAAAGATAAGGGGGCTGTAGGGTAGTGGGGGATGTTGAACACTAAGGGTTATGCCATAGGCCAGAATGCTCCTCTCCACATCCTAGCCTATACGTTTGGGCAGTAGCAGCATTGGGTTACAAACATACAAAAAGATAGTTAAGACCGGGGCCCGAAGCTGAGGACCGGGATGTCTCCTTTCCCTTCCGCTCTCGCAGGCCCTCACGCCTTCGGGCAAAAAAACAGTCTGTCTGCAACAGGGATTTAGTGTACTCCAAGCGAGGGCGTATCGTAATGTCCTCCCGCGGCATGCAGCGTTGCAATAATGTATCTCTTGGTTGAGGCTCCACTCGTTCAACAGCAGGGTGAACACAGCAGTAGGCAGCAGGAAAGGTTTCCACTGTGAAAAAAGCACAAAGAAAGAGTTGCGTGTCCCAGTATTCCCAACACAGGCTCCAACTCAATATAAATAACCACGGCGCGCATCGCCAACACACACTCACGTGTGCCGCGCGTCGCCAACACACACAGCTACTAAATATAAAAAAAAATAAAATCACTCACCGTTGAGACGTTACTTCTTACGAGGAAATAGTGTCCCTCCCATCTGATCACTTGTAAATGAAATCCATCCTTCGATATTTTCTGATGAAACGTTCAATGATCTCCTCTGCTTGCAAACAGTTGCAAATCCAGCAATGCAACAAACAGCAGTCTTTTGTGATCGAATCGATCCTTCATTTGTGTGAGGATGCTGTCGAAATCCACTAAACATTGTTCTGTTGGATTCCAGTATGCCGTTAGAGGGCACAGACGCATAGAAGACCACTCTCCCAGGCGGAATATAATTCTTCTACTTCAAGTATTCAGTGAACACAAATATCTAAATAAAAAGGTAGATGAGTGGAAGAAGGAAAGGGAAGGACCGAAAAAGAAGGGAAAAAACTTTAAAAAACTCGAAAACGAGACCACAGAGGAGTTTGACATCGAAGAGAAGCATGCATTGACATCGAAGAGAAGCATGCATTAAAAAAGCACTGAAGATAAAAGGAACCCACTTCCAGACCCCACACTCCAACATGAAGATTCAAAGAAGTACTGGAAGGAGGCGAGGAGGGAACCGGGGCCTCAGGCGCCTCGGAACGCGATAGACGGGACGAGCTGACGGCACCAGCACCAGGCAGACAGAGGGGCCGCTGCACTGAGAGCGAGAGAGAGGCTCAGCGAGTACACACTTAAAAAACAATGAGAAAGAAACCATAGGACTCCTCTTGTTTCTGTGGTCATGGCAATGTTTAAGTGCCCGGGAGGGGTAAGGTCATTTTATTAGCGTAGGTTTTCTTTAGCAGCCCACCTTGGACCAAGGGATGGAGGGGTTTCGGATAGACGCCTCGTCACACACCCTTAGCGCAGGCCCCCCCCCCTAACGAGGGGCTCTCCCTTGCACACCAACTGTGAGGTTTCTGTCCTTGCTTTCTCACTCGTTCTGTTCCTTTAACCACCCTCGCTTTGTTTTCATTCATTTTTTCTGTCAAGTATTTCAATTCCCTCGTTCACACGTTTCTCCCCGTTGACGTCATCTGAGACGTCGCTGATTGGTTCTCTCACTTCCCCACGCTTGTCAATCACATTCCCCAGCTGTCACTGCTTTTCAATCAATCGATCCCTCATTATTTATACCCCGTTTTCCCCACCCTAAGTTGTTGGATCGTCTTGATTTGTCGCTGGATGTTTTTTCCCCGTTGCTGCTGTTTCACTGTGCTGTTCTCCAGGAATTCCTAGAAGCCTTCGCTTGGATACCTGCTCCGTGGCGCGCGCTCGCCTCCTCTGTTGTTCCTGTTCCTTTTACGCAGCTCGTCTGGGTGAGTTTTTCTAGACTGACTGTCTTGACCTATTTCCGATTTTCGTGTGTAACCTTTACACTGAAGTCTACCACCTTTTTGTCAAACAGTCACTCACCCAGCCATTATCGAGTTTGCTCTTTCCAGTATGGAATAATATTTTTGGGATCTTCCACCTCCCTCTGTGTGTTTGCTCACGCCGAAGATATTATTTCACATTTGGACAGTGTTTGGATTTTTGCTCACTGTGTGTTTACACGAAGATATTATTTCACATTTGGACAGTGTTTGGATTTTTGCTCACTGTGTGTTTACATGAAGATATTCACTTGGGCTGTTTTTGGAATATTGCACATCACTGTGTTGTTAACACGAAGAATATAACACCCTGTCCTCCTGCTCGTTTCAAGTCTGCTCTGTCACTGACTCGTTCCCTCTCTCCCTCTCTCGGTCTTGCGCAACATCTGAGATCCGCCGTGAGGATTCTGCAGAGCGGTACAGAGGTCTGCTCCTGCTTCCCAAGACTACCCTTCCGGGAGAAGCTGCAGAGCAGCAGAACTTTGCCCCTTGTTCATTGTACCTGTTCTTGTTTGACCTGCTTTCCCTGTTTCACTTATTCTTATTACCAAATAAACAAGCCCTCGTATTTGGCAACTCTGAATCCTACTCTCTTGTGTCGTTAGCGTTTGGGGTCGTTGTCAAACCATAACATTACGATCCAACCACAATGACGACCCCAGCCGACACAGAGGGGGTCAGAACCGCACTTGCAATTCAAGTCGAGTTGACCAGGGATCACGGTCTCCAACTAGAGCGGGCTGCGGCTGCGGTGCAGAACCTCAGGGACCAGGTCCTGCCTATGCAGGGTTCAATGGCCGCTATGGCGGGACAACAGTCCGAGATTCTCGCCCAGCTTAACTCGCTGGGCGACGCCGTTAATACTTTTCATCTCTCACACCCTTCAGGAACATTCCCCGCAGCCCCAGCAGATCTCGCACCTCGGGAACCCCTTCTCTCCGTCCCACGGCTGTTCGACGGTAATCCCGAGGAGTGTGCCACATTCATCATGCAATGTGAGTTGGTTTTCCGTCATCAACCAAGCCGTTTTTCTGCTCATGGGTCCCGAGTGGCTTATATAACCAACCTACTTTCAGGCCATGCTGCCCAGTGGGTCACTTCCTCCTGGGCAATGGAAGCAGATTTTTTGTTCTCCTACCCAGACTTCGTGGCGGAGCTCCGCAGAGTGTTCCACCATCCAGCCCGAGGTCTGGACCCTGGAGCCCGGTTGGGGACCTTCCGACAAGGGAGCAGCAGGGTGACGGACTATGTCATGGAGTTTCGACTGGCGGCGGTGGAGAGTGGATGGAACGAACCTGCTCTTCGCCTAACCTTCATAAGGGGGCTCAGTGACGCAGTCCGGGACCAGCTCGCTACCAGGGAGGTGCCCGACTCCCTCGAGGAGCTGTTTAGCCTTGTCATCCGTATTGACGGACGCCTCCTGGAGAGAAGGCGCGAGAGGGCCCGACTGTCACCTCCTGAAGCACCCCGGACTCCTGGACGCCCCGTCCCCAACACTACTGATGGTAACAGGCTTCCCCGTCCGGTGCGCGAGGAGGAACCCATGCAGCTGGGACGCTCTCATCTGAGCCAGGCGGAGCGTCAGGCAAGGCTCAGGTCCGGTCTCTGCCTCTACTGCGGAGGTGCGGGACACCGTATCGCCGACTGCCCTACCCGGCCAAAAGATCGGGCTCACCAAGACCCCGGGAGATCCTGGTGAGCCGTTTTTCCCATTCCCAGCGCCGCGCACCACCTGACCATCTGATGAGCGTCACCCTGGCCTGGGGGGACCAACGTGCCACGGTGGAGGCCCTCATCGACTCTGGGGCAGACGAGAACTTCCTCGACTTCGAGTTTGCCACCCAAGCCAACATACCTCTTGAGGCCCTTGTGAGGCCCTTGGAGATCTTTTCGTTGGACCAACACCGCCTGGCCGACATCTCTCAACGGACCGGCCCAGTCTTGCTGACCATTGCTGGGAACCACGTAGAGAGGATCCAGTTCCTCATTACCCAATCCCCCCTTGTCCCGGTGGTCCTGGGTAGGCCCTGGCTCGCGCTGCACGAGCCCCACATCGCCTGGTCCTCCGGTACCATCAGGGGCTGGAGCTCCTCCTGTCACGCCCGCTGTCTACAGGCGGCGTCTTGTCCCCCGCCCCGGAGACCGGCTGGTGAGTTGCCCCCGGATCCCTCGTCCATTCCTCCCGAGTACCACGACCTCATGGAGGTATTCAGTAAGACCAGGGCTCAGTCCCTTCCACCTCACCGCCCCTATGACTGCGCCATCGACCTCCGCCAAGGGGCTCCCCTTCCCGGCAGCCGCCTCTACAGTCTGACTGTCCCGGAGAAGAAGGCGATGGATCTCTACATCTCTGAGTCATTGGAAGCAGGACTCATTCGGCCTTCCTCCTCCCCGGTGGCGGCCGGGTTCTTCTTTGTTGGTAAGAAGGATGGGGACCTGCGACCCTGCATCGACTATCGTCAGCTCAACGAGATCACCATCAAGAACAAATACCCCCTACCTCTCATGAGCTCCACCTTCGAGCCACTGACCCAGGCCTCGTTCTTCACCAAGCTGGATCTCCGAAGTGCCTATCATCTTGTCCGTATCCGTGAGGGCGATGAATGGAAGACCGCCTTCAAGACCCCCAGGGGCCACTATGAGTACCTTGTGATGCCGTTCGGCCTCACCAACGCCCCGGCGGTATTCCAGGCACTCATGAACGATGTCCTCCGTGACATGCTGGAGGTGTTCGTGGTGGTGTACCTGGACGACATTCTTATCTTTTCCAGGACCCTCGAGGAACACATCCTGCATGTCCGCCGGGTGCTGGAGCGCCTCCTCCACAATCGGCTCTTCGTCAAGGCGGAGAAGTGCCGTTTCCACTCCAACTCCGTCGACTACCTGGGCTTCATCGTGGAGAAGGGCTTGACCCGAGCGGATCCTCGCAAGATCCAGGCTGTGGAGGATTGGCCGGAACCCACCACTCGGAAGGAGTTACAGAGTTTCCTCGGGTTCGCAAACTTCTACCGAAGGTTCATCCGGAACTACAGCCAAGTGGCGGAGCCTCTTACCAAGCTGACCTCCCCCGCTCTGCCGTTCGACTGGTCCCCAGCGGCATGCGCTGCGTTCCGCTCCCTCAAGAGAAGGTTCACTTCCGCTCCTATCCTGCTCCACCCTGACCCCAAGAGACAGTTCATCGTGGAGGTGGACGCCTCGGATTCTGGCCTGGGCGCTGTCCTATCCCAGCGTTCTCCTTCCGACCAGAAGGTACATCCTTGCGCCTTCTACTCGCGTCGCTTCCTCCCCGCCGAGAGGAACTACGACACCGGCAATCGGGAGCTACTGGCGGTCGTGGCTGCTCTGGAGGAGTGGCGTCATTGGCTAGAGGGTGCCGAGGAGCCTTTTACCATCTGGACGGACCACAAGAACCTAACGTTCATCCGCGCTTCCAGGCGCCTCAACGGTCGGCAGGCGAGATGGGCCAGTTTCCTCAGTCGGTTCGACTTCTCGCTGACCTTCCGCCCCGGTTCCCGCAACACGAAGGCCGACTCCCTGTCCCGGATGCACTCCAAGGGGGCTCCACCCTCTGAGGACCCATCTCCCATCATCCCGGAGGCCCGAGTGGTTGGAGCCATCACCTTGGGCATCGAGGGTGTGGTGAGGCGTGCCCTACGCTTCCAACGTGCTCCAAGCAACGTCCCTAGGAGCCGTCTCTTCGTCCCTGACTCTGTCCGGTCCCAGGTACTGCTGTGGGGCCATACCAGCCGGTTCGCCTGCCACCCAGGCGTCCATCGCACGTTCTCCTTCCTGGCTCGTCGTTTCTGGTGGCCCACCATGCGGAACGACGTCAAGGAGTTCGTATTGGCCTGCGCGGTCTGTGCCCGCAGCAAGGCCTCTCACCAGGCACCCTCCGGGCTCTTGCAGCCACTTCCCGTTCCAAGCCGTCCGTGGTCACATGTGGCGCTCGACTTCGTCACTGGTCTACCCTCCTCCCAGGGGAACACCTGCCTTCTGACCGTGGTGGATCGATTCAGCAAGGGGGTCCACCTCGTGGCCCTCTCCAAGCTTCCCTCAGCAGCCGAGACGGCGGACCTCCTGACGCACCACGTGTTCCGCCTTCACGGTTTTCCCCAGGACATCGTCTCTGACCGGGGGCCCCAGTTCACCTCCCAGGTATGGCGGGCTTTCTGCAAGGGATTGGGGGCAACGGTCAGTCTCTCCTCTGGCTACCATCCCCAGACAAACGGGCAGACGGAGAGGATGAACCAGAGCGTGGAGTCTGCTCTTCGGTGTGTGGCAGCCGAGAGGCCGGCATCCTGGAGCCGTTTCCTTCCCTGGGTTGAATACTCGATCAACTCAATGGTCAGTTCCGCCACCGGCCTCTCCCCTTTTGAGGCCTCCCTGGGCTACCAGCCCCCTCTTTTTCCCGCACTGGAGACGGAAGTGGCAGTTCCCTCCGTGCAGGTCCACCTCGACCGCTGCCGTCGCGTTTGGGAGATCACCAGGACCGCGCTGCTCCGGACATCTGAGCGCGCCTGTCGTGGTGCCGACCAGCGCCGGGTTCCCGCGCCGACTTACCGCCCTGGGCAGAGGGTGTGGCTCTCCGCGAAGGACCTCCCGCTACGGTCCTCGGCCAAGAAGCTCAACCCTCGCTTCGTCGGTCCTTTCGAGGTCCTGAAGGTACTCAGTCCGGCGGCCCTGCGCCTGAAGCTTCCTGCATCCATGCACATCCACCCCGTGTTCCATGTCTCCCGGGTTAAGCCCGTCTCCCTCAGTCCCCTTATGCCTCCAGCTCCTGATCCACCGCCTCCTGTGCTTGTGGATGGTCACCCCCAGTGGCAGGTCCGCCGGTTGATGGGCGTTCGTCGGCGGGGCCGGGGGTTCCAATACCTGGTGGACTGGGAGGGTTACGGCCCTGAGGAGCGTAGCTGGGTCTCCCGGCAGCTCATCGTGGATCCCGGCTTGATCACCGACTTCCATCGGGCCCATCCTGACGAGCCGGGTCGGCCTGGTCGCCGGGTGGCTCCCGTGGAGGAGGGGGTACTGTGAGGTTTCTGTCCTTGCTTTCTCACTCGTTCTGTTCCTTTAACCACCCTCGCTTTGTTTTCATTCATTTTTTCTGTCAAGTATTTCAATTCCCTCGTTCACACGTTTCTCCCCGTTGACGTCATCTGAGACGTCGCTGATTGGTTCTCTCACTTCCCCACGCTTGTCAATCACATTCCCCAGCTGTCACTGCTTTTCAATCAATCGATCCCTCATTATTTATACCCCGTTTTCCCCACCCTAAGTTGTTGGATCGTCTTGATTTGTCGCTGGATGTTTTTTCCCCGTTGCTGCTGTTTCACTGTGCTGTTCTCCAGGAATTCCTAGAAGCCTTCGCTTGGATACCTGCTCCGTGGCGCGCGCTCGCCTCCTCTGTTGTTCCTGTTCCTTTTACGCAGCTCGTCTGGGTGAGTTTTTCTAGACTGACTGTCTTGACCTATTTCCGATTTTCGTGTGTAACCTTTACACTGAAGTCTACCACCTTTTTGTCAAACAGTCACTCACCCAGCCATTATCGAGTTTGCTCTTTCCAGTATGGAATAATATTTTTGGGATCTTCCACCTCCCTCTGTGTGTTTGCTCACGCCGAAGATATTATTTCACATTTGGACAGTGTTTGGATTTTTGCTCACTGTGTGTTTACACGAAGATATTATTTCACATTTGGACAGTGTTTGGATTTTTGCTCACTGTGTGTTTACATGAAGATATTCACTTGGGCTGTTTTTGGAATATTGCACATCACTGTGTTGTTAACACGAAGAATATAACACCCTGTCCTCCTGCTCGTTTCAAGTCTGCTCTGTCACTGACTCGTTCCCTCTCTCCCTCTCTCGGTCTTGCGCAACATCTGAGATCCGCCGTGAGGATTCTGCAGAGCGGTACAGAGGTCTGCTCCTGCTTCCCAAGACTACCCTTCCGGGAGAAGCTGCAGAGCAGCAGAACTTTGCCCCTTGTTCATTGTACCTGTTCTTGTTTGACCTGCTTTCCCTGTTTCACTTATTCTTATTACCAAATAAACAAGCCCTCGTATTTGGCAACTCTGAATCCTACTCTCTTGTGTCGTTAGCGTTTGGGGTCGTTGTCAAACCATAACACCAACAGGGTTTATACCAAGAGGATAGAGCCATATGAAATCCGCGTTCACGGAATCGCGGACGGAATCGCGGAATTAACCAATAAAAATGGAATCAACTGCAAAACGTGGAATATTGCAGAATTTGGCCTAATCTGGACTGAAATTTCGTTTTTGGGTGGAACGTTTGGTGCACACGCGACCGGGGAGGCGGGGACTCTACAGCATGTTACACACAACACAGCCGCGGTGCTCAAGCGTCTGGCTGCTTCAGTGTTAACATCGTCAAGAAGCTAAACAATTCCACAATAAGCCCTCAATTCAGAGCAGAACAGTATCCTAATGACTTTTATGCCTCCGGTGATAAGGTGTTTTGCTAATTCTGTCAACGTTCCGTGGACTGGACCCGCAAAAACACTTGCGACACTATTGTGATTAAATAGCTATAACGTTAGGACGTTTAGCTTCTAGCTAAATCTAGTGCACCCATCCATTTGTTTAATGCAAACGATTGTCATTATACACTGCCCTTTATAAACTAAATACACTTAAATAGCTATGTAACGTTATAGGACTATCTATGGAAATGATAGCTTTTAGAAGTTCTAGCTAAATCTGGTGCACCCATCCATTTGTTTAATGCAAACGATTGTCATTATACACTGCCCTTTATAATCTAAATAAACTTAAATAGCTATGAAACGTTACAGTACATAGGACTATAGATGGAAATGATAGCTTCTTGCTAAATCTAGTGCACCCATCCATTTGTTTAATGCAAACGATTGCCATTATACACTGTCCTTTATAAACGAAATAAACTAAACTAAAGGTGCCTAAATTATGCATTACTATATTTCATCACAATATAATAGATATAGCTAGGTTACTGACACACATTGTCATTGTGATAATGTCAGTAGTAGCTAGCTGTATCTATTGTTTACACTTGAAATATGTATTTTTATTTTGTCACAATATTAATTGAAAAATATTGTGTAAAATTGAACTGTATTTCTGAGTTGCAGCACTTAAAAACATTAAATGGACTGTTATATCTTATTCAATTGTGGACATTTATTCATTCACACTTATTAGACACTATTTCTGATGGTAAAATTAGCATAAAAGGCAAAATACAGAATTCTGAAATATTAAAACGGAAAAAATGGAAGTTGGGAAAAAATAAAATGGAATTTGGAAAATAATAAAACGGATTTCATATGGCTCTACAAGAGGAGCGGGTGTTTCCCCCCTCGCTTGGAGGTCGAATTCAATAACGTGTAAAATGTTATATGTTAAATGTTGGGAATAATGTAGAGTATGGGAGGCAGCTAACATATGCAATAACTGGGAAATGAATGTCAGGACCATAAACGGACCAGACCAAACAAGAACGAAAACGGCTATCCCTCATATACCAATGCCCTGTCCTGTGAGTCTTGTTTGTCTTGTGGTGGTGGTTGTCTTATTCTAGAAAAATGAGTAGATTGGCTATGCAAAAACGGAACATCATACTGTAAAGAAAATAAAAGGTTGTTGTAAAATGTGAAGAGGTGATTTTGGAGAAGAAAAGGAAAATGTTTCAAATGTTTATGCAAACTTTCGTAACCACTGAAACAAAATTGTAAATTGTCTATGAAAAAGCGGAATTCATACTGTAAAGAAAAATTGTATATGTGAAAAAGTGACTTTGGAAAAGAAAAGGAAAATGTCCATGCAAAAATGTAAAAAAAAGTTACTTTGAAAAAGATGTGAAAAATGAACCAAAATAAAGAGTTATAAAAAAAACATTGTTCTGTTGATGCAGGACACACGTTCCATTTTCGGGACTGTCTGAGTCCGACAGGTGGTCACTCAGACAGTCACTCAACGTCTTCGGCAGGTAACAAAACACTCCACCCTGGTAGCTGCGGTGGTAGCACTCCGGTAAGCCCTCTTGGGCAGGTAACAAAACACTCCACCCTGGTAGCTGCGGTGGTAGCACTCCGGTAAACCCTCTTGGGCAGGTAACAAAACACTCCACCCTGGTAGCTGTGGTGGTAGCACTCCGGTAAGCCCTCTTGGGCAGGTAACAAAACACTCCACCCTGGTAGCTGCGGTGGTAGCACTTTAGCTACGTTAGCTACAACAAGTTAGCTTACAGACAGTCCAAGACGGCACGTTCACGTCAACTACACTACTTCAACTGAGATAAAAAAATATATATATATCATCAAACGATGCAGTGCACAATAAGTTGATGAAGTTCAACAATTGAATAAAGATCTTAAAATATGAATTATTATATTAGGCAAATTAATCTCTTCTTTTCTATGTCAGCCTTTTTCAAGGCGAATAGCACACAGTCAATACAGTCCAGCTGCAGTTCCGTAGCACCATTCTCTGATTGGATTTCAAGGTTGTCAACACAATGTGGCACGGCGTGAACGCCAATCAATCAAGTGCGCATGGCTTCACTACCCGCCTTTTTTAAACTCAAATACCCTATTTTGATTGGATAATTATATTCTTAAGCCAAGCCTGTGCACTTTTTTTGCAGTGAGTGATTGATAGCTGGCCATCAAATGTGTTATGGGATCAGGCCAGGTCAGAGAGCTCAGAGCTGTCACTTGGACATTTTTGAAAAAAGAAAAATTCACTGGCATTGGTTTTTTCACAGTGGAAAACATTTCTAATAAAAAGAAATAATAAAAAAAAAATATATATATATATATATTGTGTCACTTCACAGCGGTTTGTGCCAGATGTCTA
This sequence comes from Notolepis coatsorum, assembly GCF_963971535.1. NCBI lineage: Eukaryota > Metazoa > Chordata > Actinopteri > Aulopiformes > Paralepididae > Notolepis > Notolepis coatsorum. The sequence goes on from NC_140183.1 coordinate 27,851,530, forward strand.
CATTTTCATTTTTCAGATTATTCCAGATTGCTAAAGTATAGAATAGCATTAACATAATTAAGTGCTGCCATGAGAGTTATCTCTCCTCAGAACCCCTGATGTAAACAAGACAAAAGTATTTTTCTGATCTTCATTCTCTTTTGTTTGTATTGAGCTGTACTGTATTGTACCCATTCTGCAATCTGTTAATAAAGTTTTCAATGCATAGTAGTATAGACATTATTAGCATAGTAGGTAGTAGTAGTAAAGTGGATAATAGTAAAAGATGGTATGACGGTTAGTATTCCTAGTTGTACCATATACCACAGGACTGTGACTGGTTCAGCTTTTAAAAGTATATACTGTATATAAGTAGGCTATTATAAGGTATATCACTGTATTTAATGAGATAACTTATTTAGTGATGTTGTTGATATAATATATTCTCAGACATGTACTGTACCACATGACTGGGAATGTTTTAAGGGACGTATTTGAGCACTTCACCAAGTGTGCTCTGCTCTCTTGCTTCTTGATCAAAGGTACCTACTGTGGCTTAAATAGGGATAAGATACATACGAATGCTCTCTCACACACACACGCACGCACGCACGCACACACACACACACACACACACACACACACACACACACACACACAAACACACACAGCAGTGTGATCACAGTGTGTGACCTGGTTCTGTGCAGACAGTAATCTGACCATTCTATAGGACAGACCCCCCATTGCGACTCTATACTGACTAGCAGCTTTATATAGCACTGCTTAGCCACTATAACACACATACACACAGTCCTCATATCCCTTCTAGTTACACACACACAGTCCTCATATCCCTTCTAGTTACACACACACACAGTCCTCATATCCCTCGGGAGGTAGAGCAAAGTCTGGCAATCTGGAGGTTCCTGGTTCGATTCCCGTTCCTCCCGGGCAGCGTGTCGATGTGTCCTTGAGCAAGACACTTAACCCCTAATTGCTCCCGATGAGCAGGTTGGCACCTTGCATGGTTGCCCCCGCTGTCGGTGTGTGAATGTGTGAGTGAATGTGTGAGTGAATGGGTAAAATGTGAGTAACAAATTGTAAAGCACTTTGGATAAAAGCGCTATATAAAAAAGCAGCCATTTACCATTTATACACACAGTAGTCATATCCCTTCTATAATAATAATAATAATGGATTGGATTTATATAGCGCTCTTCATGACACCCCAGTGACCCCAGAGCGCTTACAGAGTCCATTATTCGTTCATACACAGTCATACCGGTGGTGGTAAGCTACAATTGCAGCCAGAGCTGCCCTGAGGCAGACTCACGGAAGCGTGGCGAATAATCATCGCCTACGGCCCCTCCGACCACCACCAACATTAATTCACATGCATACCCATTCATACGAGGCAAGTAGGTTAAGTGTCTTGCCCAAGGACACAACGGCAGTGGGATGGACATGGGCTTGAGCGGGATTCGAACCACCAACCCTTCGATCATTGGACGACCCGCTCTACACTGAGCCACGCCGCCCCACAACTTCTAGTTACACATACACACAGTCCTCATATCCCTTCTAGTTACACATACACACAGTACTCATATCCCTTCTAGTTACACATACACACATTCCTCATATCCCTTAGTTACACATACACACAGTACTCATACAGTATCCCTTCTAGTTACACATACACACAGTCCTCATATCCTTCCTAGTTACACATACACACATTCCTCATATCCCTTAGTTACACATACACACAGTCCTCATATCCCTCCTAGTTACACATACACACAGTCCTCATATCCCTCCGAAAAAGGGGAGGGCCAAGTTCTGGCCACTAGCGCTGTGAAGTGACACATACATAATATTATGTATATTAATAATAATAATATATATATATATATTTTTTTGTATATTACTAGTGAAGCACTGCCTCACTAGTTGTCATGCAATAACCTCCACTGCTCTCCTCCACTCTGAGCATACAGAGTGTAATACTCATACAGTATTACAAAGAAGCTCTATCCCGGACCAAAACATCATACTACGCCAACCTCATCACCATTCACCAACCATCAACACAACCCCAGACTGCTGTTCTCCACCATTGACCGGCTACTCCACCCCCTTGTGCCCTCCCCCCTTACTGAAGCCTCTGACCTATGCTCCAAGTTCCAGGACCTTTTCCAGGCCAAAATAGACAGCATCTACAGTCAGCTTCAGCCTCCCTCCCCCTCCTCCTCACCTCCAACACCCTTTGTCATAAAGCCACCCACCCAGCCAGCATGCCCCCCATCTCCTTCTTCTCCCCTGTGGATTCTGATTATGTTGCTGAGTTGGTTACCAAATCCAAAGCCTCCACCTGTTCCCTTGACCCCCTTCCCACAACCCTCGGCAAGGCATGTCTCCCTGTTCTGTCCCCCATCATGGTTAATATTATTAACACCTCCTTAGCATCTGGCACTCTCCCCTCCAGTCTCAAAATGGCTGCAGTCACCCCCATCCTGAAAAAGCAAGGTTTGGACCCGGATGAACTGAACTACCAGCCAATCTCTAACCCTTAGTAAGATCTTGGAAAGAGCAGTTGCCACCCAACTCCACCAACACATGTCCAACCATGAGCTCTATGAACCCCTTCAATACGGTTTTAAAGCCAATCACAGCACAGAGACTGCCCTAATCAAAATCACAAACCACCTTCTCATTGCTGCTGACTCTGGACACATTCAATTCTAATTATTCTCGACACAGTCTGCCACACTACCTTTCTGGACCGCATGTTTGACTATCTCAGCCTCACTGGCACAGCTCTCTCCTGGCTCATATCTCTCCAACAGGAAACAGTTCATCACTATCAATAACTCCAGATCCCCCCTGCCTCCAGATCCCCCCTGCCTCTACCCCCTCCTTTTCATCATTTACATGCTTCCCCTTCAGTGGCGTCATTTCAATAAAAGCCAAGGTATGGGGGGGGGGGGGGGGATTTTTTTCATGGATTTTTTTTGTCAAATCAGTTGTGCAATAGTCACTTTTGGTGAGTTGTGTTTCTATACAATTCACTTATATGACATTTAGGTATGACACAGGACTACACAAGCATTTTTAGTAGGGATGCTCAATATTGGCTTTTTTACGGATACCGATATACCGATATTGTCCAACTCTTAATTTCCGATACCGATATCAACCGATACCGATATATGCAGGGTTTCCCCCCCCAAAAAACTGAATAATTTCAGGTAATTAACATTACATATCTTTTGTTGTGGAATTAACACAACATTATTCATACTTTTGACAATAAATAAAATCTGAATTTGTTCTTACTTGCTTGCCTGGGTAAATAAAGGTTATAGAAATGTAAAAAAAACGATACCGATATTTTCCGATATCACATTTTAATGCCGATATCGGCCAATAATATCGGTAGGCCGATAATATTGGACATCCCTAATTTTTAGTATACAAATGTGTCAACAGACTAAAGCAGGGGACCACAATATTTTGCTTACAAATTATGCAGAATGTAATATCATAACTGTCTATAATTTTTCTTGCAATTGAGCCAATTTTCATTAGGTACGGTTCTGAGGTGTGTGTTCAACAGAATGCAGTAACAAAAACATGTTCACAAAATGTATGGGTTACTGAATGCTGAACTGCACTGTTATAATCACTAAGCCATTGTAAGACTGTACCTGTGTCCCTGTATCACTTGTCTCTGCTGCCCTTTGATTAAAAAACTGTATGTCCATTTTCCTTATTTTTTGGGCATATTTCAGTTAGTCACAGTAAAAGTCACCTAGTAAAAGTGAGATAATTGACTATATGAAAACATGCTAGGGCTGTACCGAATAGTTCGAAGCTTCGTTCATAATGTTGACATTCAAATTCTAAATCAACATACAAAATTGTAATTATAAAAAAAATATAAATAAATAAATTCTTTTTTATTTTACAATTTTTATTTGCCAAGGTGTGGCGAGTGCCATACCTTGCCATACCAAAATGACGCCCCTGTTCCCCTTGGCCAGATCATCCACCCACATGGCCTCAACTTCCACTGCTATGCTGACAACACTCAGCTCTATATCTACACCAAACCCTCCACACAGCTCCCTCCCCAGTCCCTGTTGAACTGCCTGCACAACCTCAAAACCTGGATGTCATCACATTTTCTGAAACTCAACAGCAACAAAACAAAGCTCATGGTTGTGGCTTCCAAGGCACTGCTCAGGAAGGTTAGGGATCTAATAATAATAATAATACATTTTATTTATAAAGCGCTTTTCAAGAACCCAAAGACGCTGACAATGAGCAAAACCAAATGAACAAAGAAACAAAGAACCACAGCGAATTTATTGAACATTGTATTAACAGATTGCAGAATTGGTACAATACAGTACAGCTCAATACACACAATTGTTAAGGGGATGCAGACCAGAGAAAGACTTTCGTCTTGTTTACATCAGAGTCCCCCATTTTCAATTCATCATAACATATATGACACACATGACATACAGATAGACAATACTGCTACATCTATACATTTATGACATACCAGATTTACAAATACAGTATTATTGTTTGTGATACAAAAAGAGTAAAAAAGAGAGGTAACTGTACATTGGATTATCGATGAAACCTTACTTGGTCCCAAGAAGAGGGTCTTGTGTATTATCGGGTTAGGACATTTACTGTACATTGGAGGGGGTTGGGTTAGGACATTTACAGGGGCCAGTTTCGAATTGCAGTCTCCCGTAGATGCTCTTTGAGAGTGGTTTTGAAAGTGGGTAGTGATTTACATTCCTTTACAGCTGTGGGTAGGGCGTTCCACATTGATGTGGCATAATTGCGAAACGTGGTTAGTCCCTTGTTTGAGCCGAATCTAGGTTTAACATGATTTGTGGAGCTCCCTCTGGTGTTGTGGTCGTGGTACTCACTGACCTTTGGGAAGTATTTTGACATGTACATGGGTACCTTAGTTGTGTAGTGTATCTTGTAGACCAGGCCCATTGCAAGTTGCTGTACTCTGTCATCTACTCTAAGCCATCCTAGGTTGTCAAAGTGGGCAGGGGTGAGGTGGGTTCTAGGAGTAAGGTCAAGCAGTAGTCTGACCAGTTTGTTTTGTGATGTTTGTCATTTTGTTTTTAGCACCTTTGAGGTGCTTTGGTACCATGAGGTGCAAGCATAGTCGTAGTACCCTTGAATGAGTGCTCCTGCCAGAGTCTTCAGGGTATTCAAGCTTAAAAACTTTGGAGATCGGGCCTTCTCTCGTACTGCACCCCGACTCTGGAACTCCCTCCCCCAGTCCATCAGAGACTCCCCTACACTCTCCACCTTCAAAGCTCGCCTAAAAACCCACCTGTTCTCCCTTGCCTTCAACCCACCCCCCCTCCAACCTGATTGATGTCTGTCTCCAGTCTTTTAGTGCTATCATGCTGTCCTCCCTGTTCCCCCCATGGTCTCATGTTCCTTTTGTTTTTGTTTCTTTGTTGTTTCTTTGTTTTTGTTTCTTTGCTTTTGTTTCTTTGTTTTTACTTTTGCTTCCGACTATTGTCAGCGACTTCGGGCTATTGAGAAGTGCTATATAAATTAAATGAATTATTATTATTATTATTATTATTATTATTATTATTATTATTATTATTATTATTATTATTATTATTATTATTATTATTATTATTATTATTATTATTATTATTATTATTATTATTATTATTATTATTATTATTATTATTATTATTATTATTATTATTATTCATGTTTACCAGAGAGGAGATCCGGTACAAGAATCTAGTTCGTTGGTTGACTTTTTTTATTACATTGGATGCCATTTTGAGGAAAGATTTGCCTCTAGGATGGAACCTAGGTATGTAATTTCATCTTTCCTTGTGACAATATTGTCACCCACTGTAACTGAGAAGCCGTCGGTCTTGCTGAGTTTGTTATTTGAACCGAAGAGAATGGACTCTGTTTTACCCAGGTGTAATAATCGTTTGTTATCAGCGAGCCAGGTGCATATTTTGCCTAGTTCCAAGCTAAGGGTTTTTTCAACCTGTAACTTGTTCTTGTCAGAGACCAGCAGGGCTGAGTCGTCCGCGAACAGGAACAAGTTGCAGTCACAAGCTGACGACATGTCATTTGCATAAATTAGGAACAGTAGCGGTCCTAGTATGCTTCCTTGTGGAACACCACAGCTCACTGGGAGGGGGGGGGGGATAGGGTACCGTTTACCTCCACCATCTGTTCTTTCCCCTCCAGGTAGGATTGCATCCAGCTCACTGATAGACTATCAAAACCAATGGCTTTTAGCTTGTCAATCAGAATGGAGTGATTGACAGTGTCGAATGCCTTAGGTCCAGCATGACCATGCCGCAGTATTTGCCCGCGTCCACCTCTTGTTTGATGTGGTCGTTCAAATAGAGAAGGCATGTATCAGTGGAGTGAGATGTTTTGAAGCCAGATTGGAATTCGTAGATTAGATTATTTTTCGTTAGGTACTTTTCGACCTGTTCGTATACTATTTTTTCCATGACTTTCTTGATGGAGGTAAGAATAGAAACAGGGTGGTAGTTGCCTGGGTCTAATTTGCTGCCCTTTTTGTGCAGGGGGGTTACTCTCGCAATTTTGAAGTCTTTGGGTACATGTCCCTGTTTTATGGAGATGTTTATTATGTGTGTGATGACTGGGGTGATGGCGGCTGCTGAGTCTCTGAGGAATTTGGAGGGGATATTGTCATGGCCAGTGTCCTTGTTAGGTTGGAGGGCGCTCAGTTTTTTGAGTACCTCAGCTGTTGTTACCATTTCTAGTTTGAAATCATCTTTGCAGACCCCTAGGTTATTGTAGTAGGCTATGATGTGTTCTACCCCAAAATTCCAAAAAAGAAAGTAGGGAAGGGGAAAGGGAGGTGGTAGGTTGGAGGAGGGTGGTTATGGGTAGGGATGGTTGTATGCTTTGGAGAACAGGTAGGTTTTGAGTCTGGATTTAAAGGTGGAAAGTGAGGGAGAGTCACGGACAGTCTGAGGGAGGGTGTTCCACAGTCTGGGTGCAGCTCGTGAATCTAGTCCTCACCATCGATGGCTGCTCCATTCTCCCCTCCTCAGAAGTCCGCAACCTAGGTGTCATTCTGTCCGCCACATAAAATCTGTCACAAAATCAGCAGTTTTTTCACCTCAAGAAGACTCCAGCCCTCACTTACAAACTCTGTGGTATTTTTTTTTACAGAAATACGCAATTTTTTAGTAATTGGAGATGAATACTGAAGAACTAGAATCATTAGAGGTTCTCAAAGTGAGGTCCATGTCCATGAGAGGGATCTGGGCAGTCCCCATAGAAAATTCAAAGTTAACAGGACCAAATCATCAGTTTCTTATTTATTTATTTATTTAACCTTTATTTAGCCAGATAAAACATTGATCTGGTCCAAGAGGCCCCAACAGGAGTACAAATATACATATATATAATATATACATATACTGTACATACATACACACATATACACCAATACAAAAATAAAAACACAGTTAACACATACCACGTATTTATACGCGTTTCGAATCCATGCGTTGTGGACAGAATCATGTATAAAGCCATGGCAAGTTGTTATTGCTTTTATTCCATTTTAATAACCTGTTCAAGGTCGCCGAGCGGCACTGCAAATTTTCAATACTCTATGAATTCTACAATATGCAATACCGGCCAGAGGCGCTATCGCGCTACTGCAATGTGCCCTGTGGGCGAACGGATAACTTTTTTTCCCCCTTTCAATGGAGATTTTTAGTAGCCGGATTCTGAATCAGCATCCTGTACCTTGGATTACGTTTCGAATCGCAGATTTCACCATGCAATAAGGGGATTTATCATCAGCCAATGGACATATCGATCTACCAGATGGCGATCGATAACGGGGAAATGCTCGGGGGTATCCCACCGGCTCATGGTAAGATATTTTTCACGTAAATTACAGCTTGATCAGAGCTTGCTATGATATTCAACCAGCCGACCAGCGTATGTGGCTAGTTAGACGAACACTGTTATTGGTAATCAATAATAATAAACGACGTCCCCCGCCCCCCCCTTTCATGCATACATGCTTTGGGACAGTCCCGATCATATGCAGTTTTAGTTATTTCTGTAGCATCTGTAAAACAGATAGGAATACTATAAAGTATAGATTTAGCTCTACAAAAAGCCACAGGTTTGTTTACATTCCCCGGTCCTCTTGCCATTAATTAGACTCAGCCCAGTGGTCGCGAAAGTGTTAACACTTTAATCGCCGAAAACGCTGGAACTCGTCTTTCCCCGCCATGCTCATTCTGCCGAAGACGCCGTAACTCGTCTTTGATATCAATATTTCAAAAATCTGTGATAGAAATCATATTTCTCCTCCGGGGACCTTAGATATACTGCTGATCTCCTCTCAACTCTCTAACGGTTCAAGAGCGCCATCTGGTGGCCGATCGGCAGATCGCCCAAACAGCAAACCGGAAACTGGTGCTCATCCAAATTCGGTCCGACCACTCGCTATAGCTCCCGGGACTCCATCTTGACACACTGGATAATCGATCGGTCACCCTAACTCAATAAACAACATGATTTGGACGTATATACTATTATACAACCTGGAAATGGATCCGGTATTTCTCCATCCCATAATAGAAAAAATTCTGTTCCACGCTCATCCCCCAACGGCGCGAGGAAGCCACGGTGAGTTTCAGCGTTATTTTCTATCGTGTTCCATATAAACTGCTCTGATGATCATATGACCCACACTAGGTGAATGATATAACGTTGCCCACGGAATTATAAACGACCCCCCGCCCATCCGGTCAACATCAGATGATACGTAGTAACTTCTAGAAGTACCTCCAGTTGAATTTTTTTATCTGGCACCGATCGCTACCAAACTGTATTTGATCATCAATATAATGCATTTGGGGCTATAAATCAAGTTCTGAAGAAAGCTGCAGAAAACGGTAAAAACATACTTATACTTTAGACCATATTTTAGTATGAATATGTGACTGAAAAAGTATAACGTTGCTACACCCTGAACAATAGATATAGGCCATTGAATGGGCCATAATAATGTCAATTTAGCAATACAATTTAAAAAGTTATAGCCCTGCAAAGAAGGGGAACTTCTCCATAGACAAATAGAGATGGCGAGCAGGCCATGTGAGCGGATCGGAGCGTGAGCGGCGCGGGGCGCGGAGCGGGCTGTTTTGACGTGAGCGAGGAGTGGGTTTTAAAATGAGTCGGCGCGACGTCCGGAGCGAGAGTTCTCCTCCGCTCCAATCCACTCCAGGCCGCTCACAGTGGTTTAACACTGTTGATGTAATATATACATGCAGTACAATGCCAAAGCAACAGATGGCGATGTACAAACATGAAGGCCATTTTCAACCAATGAGAAGGGTTCAGGCTTCGTCACTGTAGAGACGCCCACCATAGATATCTATGACGCCCACACTCACTCCTGTTAAAAAAAGTATCGACGCCATTGTTGTTGACGTTAGCTTACATGCTAACGTTAATGGCAGCGACCATAGCATTGTGGCTCGGCTAGCCTATCATCGCTTAATAGAACTAGTGAATGGATAAACAACGTTATTTAACATTGCAGAATGGCTACAATTACAATGCGGCTCAATACAAACAATTGTTAAGGGGCCCAGGGGGTGTAGACTGTTGTAGTTTGAGCTCATTTACACCATGCTCCAAAAAAGAAAAAGAAAAACTGCCGAGCGATCTGGCGCGGGGAGCGGGGAGCGCTCGATTCAAGGTGAGTGGGGAGCGAGCGGAGAGCGACTTGGGAGCGGGGTCAACATGAGCGATTAGCGGAGCGGACCAAGCTTTAAAGAGCGAAGAGCGGATTTCTCGGCCGCGCCGATCCGCTCACGTGGCCTGATGGCGAGGGATGGTAAATTATGAATTTAACCATGGCGATCAAAGTGTTAAGAATCATACACATAAGCAAATAAACAAACAAACAAACATATGCACAGCCTATGTACAAAAGAAATAAACAGTTCATCTCTAGTCTTTACAGTTTTCTTCAATTGCATAAACACTCAAATCAAAAGTATTACACAATTATCAAAACCTTACACTCAAGGACCAAAACATAGGCCCAGATTTGCACCCCTATAAGCACAATGTCAGCCTCACACTTTTTGCAAAACAATACACACAGTGATTTGCAAAATACTAAACACACTTGCATTACATTAGACACAGAATGTCAAATTACCACACATATGAGCCAATTGGTTAAACACAGCCATCAGATGCACTACCATTGCTTAATTGTAGATACACCAATCAGGTTTAAGCACTATAAAAATGCAGCAGGTGAGTTCACCTGTCTTCAACCAAAATGGAAGGAGAGTGAAGTACTGTACACAGAGAACGTGAAAATATACAATACATTCATCAAACACTACATAAGACAAACAAAGATGCAGACTGATGAAAATATACATTTCTTCCCATTTTCCCAAATCAGTCAATATGTCAACATGGAGAATCACAACAAAAACATTTCTTGCCAGATCCAGCTAGGCAAAGAGATAATGTCTAGTATTTTATGTACTCTATTTAAAAAAATTCAAAATTGTTTTTGTTTTACTGTCATTTTAACCTGTACTGGATACAGTATTTTATGTTTGTCTGATATTTGCTGAGCTTACAGTGTTATGCACATAGTAGCATGAACACTGGGACATGTTTTGTTGTGATTCTCCATGTTGAAATGTTGACTGATTTGGTTATATGGAGAGACAATTTTTTTTTCATCAGTCTGCATCATTGATTTGGGTATATGGAGAGAATTTTTTTTTTATCAGTCTGCATCATTGATTTGGGTATATGTAGATAAATAAATTATATTTTCATCAGTCTACAGCATTGGTCTTGTGTAGTGTTTGGTGAATTTATTGTATATTTGCACATTCTCTGCGTACTTCACTTACAGTACTCTAATCACTGAGTAGAATTGCTAAATGTGTTTTAGGTTAAGCACAGCAGTGTGTGTAACTGGTTCAAACAGAATTAAGTCATATGAAACGTGTGTTTCATATGGTAACAAAATGTAGTTTTTATAAATTAGTGTATGGTTTTGACAAGTGTTTAATTTAGCAAAGGATCTGAGGTGTTCTGATAATTGTGTGTGTGGTTGTGCTAATTATGTGTTTTGAAACACTGGGCCCCGTTTTCAAAATCATGCTTAAGCAATCGAAGAAAAACTGTATTGTGTGTTTCATTATATACATATGTTTCAGTCTTCTCATGAAAAAAAGATTAGATTTTTGGGTCTTTTCCTGCCTTTGGTCCGCTTTGCATTCACATCTCAAATGAACCGCAGCAGGGTTCACTTGCAAGAGTGAATGAGCTTTCACACCACCCCAAACCAACCGGACTATCCGAGGAAATGAACCAGGGTTCGATTAAAGCTTATTATAGTTTATCACAGTATCATGAGCATGTCTTTGTCAGTGGACACTGGACATGGGTATGGATGGCTCCAGGTGCTGCTGCGTTAAAGTGCACATCTTCAATACCTATCTGTACTATTTTAAAGCACAGTGCAGGACACACTCAAAGGTTATCGCACCTCAGAGATGGCAGTGGACATGTATGACAGGACAAAAGCCATATGTAATGGCCTTTGGATTGAGGAACATACTACCAGCCAAAGGAGGAAGCAGAAAAGGATGGACGAGTATGTAGTTGAGTCATCTTGTGGCACAAGCTCAGACCTCAGCTCAGGAGATCAGCTGAGACAGAGACTGTTCTATCCAGTTGTCGACAGAATGCTGCAAGAGCTTGAGAGCAGGTTCTCATGAGTTGGATAACAACTTATGGGAGGCATACAGGCATGTTATCCAGCCTCAGACCAGTTTCTCTCAGTGGAATTGCTGCAACCCCTCGCCACACATTACAATATCCAACTATTGCCAGAGGAGATCACAGTTGCAAAGTGTTTCCTGGTCAGGACAGGCAGAGATGCAGTCCCTACTATCCAAAGTGTCTTTTCCCTCCTGGATGATAATAATAATAATAATAATAATAATAATAATAATAATAATAATAATAATAATAATAATAATAATAATAATAATAATAATAATAATAATAATAATAATAATAATGCATTTGATTTATAAGGCGCCTTTCAGGACACAAAAAAAAAGTCCACAAATTGGTGAATGAAAAAATTATAGGATCAAATGAAAACTACTTACTAAAAATGGATGTTTAAAAGTACTAAAAACCAACAAAAAATACCAAACACTAACAAACATTCAGCACAGACAATGGGGATGCTAATAAAAATAAAAGTAAAAATAAAATAACATTTTAATTTTAATTTTTTAAGCTCCGGGGCTAGGAGAAAAACATCCGGTGCTAAAGCCCCGGAAGCCCAGGGCTAACGACGCCACTGGTTCAGAACGCTCACCCGCACCAAACCTTGGCAGATACAGTACATCACCCCCACCCTCATTCACCTCCACAAGAAGGTTACGTTTATGCCTTGAGACTAGAGCTGGCCAATAATTCAATATGATAATTTATTGTCTTTCAATGGGATCATATTGTGATGAAATCATGATATCAAGGTATTGTGATACACAATTCTGTATACATTGATGAATGAATGAAAACGTTATTTAACAGATTGCAGAATGGGTACAATACAGTACAGCTCAATACACACAATTGTTAAGGGGATGCAGACCAGAGAAAGACGTTGTCTTGTTTACATCAGGGTCCCCCATTTTCAATTCATAGTGATTATATCCAGTGTTAGGGAATTGAACCCTGATCAATGAATGTAGATAACCAAGTAAACTCAGTTGATAAGGTTTATTAGCTTACATGGAACGCAGGAGAATTGGCGTGGAGAGACCCGGGGAAACCTCTGGCCGGGGGGTCCCTAAACGGGCTCCTAGAGACAGGGGAAACGATCGCCTATATACTGTAGGTCATAGGGATGGGTGTGTCCAGGGGAGGGGGACCATTGGATTGGATGGGGGGGGGGTAGAAGGATGAGGGGGGGAATGTGGGTTTCAGGTGAGGGGGACGAGGTAAGGAAGGGGGTGGGGTTAGTTAGTGGGACAATAGGTGGGTGGATGGGTGGGGGGTAGACAGAAACTAGTATATTGAGAGGACAGTAGGCTGTGGTGGAGGGGGAGATACAGTTATTCCACACCAGCACATATTAATTCAAATGTTTCACAAGATTTGATCTGAAATCATTTGAAAATTGTGTGTTTTGGTTTTATATCACACTTTACATGACAGTTCTATGAGATTAACATCAACTGGATTACATAATCCGTTATTTAACATCCGTGAGCAGATATTGGGATACTGTATATCAAGAAAAAGTCCTTGTGATTACCTTGTGATATCATCAAGATCCAAGCTCCCTCGTAGAGAATGAATTGGGAGAGTTGGTGAAGATGACTATGAGAGCATCCAGGGGGATGGTTAATAGACAGCATTTAATAGACTGCATTTATGAATTTATAAAGTATTTCTATTCTATTCTATTCATATAGCGCTTTTATCCAAAGTCCTTTACAACTTGTGCCTCGCATTCACCCATTCACTCACCTATTCACTCACACATTCATGCGGTGGCAACCATGCAAGGTGCCAACCTGCTCATTGGGAGCAGTTAGGAGTTAAGTGCAGGGACCGAAACTAAAGCCCGCCGCCCGCCAGGGGCGGGCTGTTTTTACCTTTGGCGCATGACACTTAGAGGGCTGCCCGCCGTGTGGCGTGTAGACGTGTAGTTCATAACTTCATAACGATACTCTTGTGCGAGTACAGATTATAGCCGCTCGTCTTTTTTTTCTCCGCCGCGAGATCGTTAAAAAACTACAAGTCCCACATCGCACTAGGTCCAATCACAGTAGAGTGACGTGACTGGTTTCATGAGAAAAAAAGCAAATGACCAATCGGAAGCTATCTGGCTTGTTTACTTCATCTGCTCTAGTCTATATCGGACCTCCAAGAGCTAACGTTACTGTTTAAACAATGACCCAGTCAACTATTCACTTTTAGTTTAATACATGACGAGGCATTGTCTAACGGTATCTAGCTGGCTAGCTACTGATAGCTGCTGATATCAACAAATGCTCCAGCAATAGTCTACTCGAGTGCCTAATACCTCCGGTCCCTCGTTAGCTAGCTTAGCTAGCTCACGTTGATCCATATGTCCCAGTAAACTAAATTGTCTTAACGTTATCTACCGGGCTAGCAGTAGCTACAGATAGCTCCTGATATCAATGTCTTATAACATTGATTGAATGCGTATTCTAGCTGAGGGCATGTTGAATGTGATTTGACAAAAGAACGGTAACGTTATAAATAGGTCCAGCTGCATCGCCGGAGAATCCTTGCATGCTGAATGTAGGGTCTAGCTGAATATAGGGTCTAGCTGCAGGGCCGGAGAATCCTTGCTGGAGCTGGAGACTACTCAAGTATACACACAGACAGTGGAGCTGTTTGCAGATAGCAAGCATTTTGACTTATTGCGTGGTGGCGATGTCTCGCAGATAATACAACTACAAGTATGATTATATAATATATATATATATATATTTTTTTTTTATATAAAATATATATATTAAGGCTGTCAAATATATCGCGTTAATATCGCGTTAACTCCCGATTCTATTAATGCCACTAATTTTTTTAACTCAAGATTAACTAAATTTTTTTTTTTTCTTTTTTTTTTTACTAGACTTCACTCAGGTGTATTATTGATGCTCTCATTGATACTATGTTTGTTTCTGAAGTGTGTGTGTGTGTGTGTGTGTGTGTGTGTGTGTGTGTGTGTGTGTGTGTGTGTGATATAGAGAGAGAGGGGGGTGAGAGAGATGAGGAAGGGGCAAAAGAGAAAGAGAGCTGGGAGAGTGTGTGTGTGAGGGAGAGAGGGGGGTGTGTGATTAATCAGCCCTTGTGTGTGTGAATGTAACAAGTTCCTAACGTTTTCTTTCCCCTATTATTTCATGCACACTTTATTCATTGTTTTAAATTATTATTTTCTTTTAAGTTATTTTGTGCATCACTCTGTTTTGAATTTGATGCAAATTTGCAATGCATGAGGGTCATCCTTTTGTGTTAAATGGCTGCATAAAGCAAGCATTTGTTGACTCGCATGTTGATAAGAGTATTAAAACTTGGAACTTGAAAAAGATCTGTTTAAGGTAAAAAAAAATTTAAAAATAAAAATGCGATTAATTTGCGATTAATCGCGAGTTAACTATGGACAATCATGCGATTAATCGAGTTAAATATTTTAATCGTTTGACAGCACTAATATATATATATTTTTTTTTAATAAAAAAAAATTGGCAGGTAAGAAATATGCTTGGCGGGTAGACTCTTCCCATCTACCCGCCACTGGCCGGTGAGTCAAAAAGTTAATTTCGCTCCCTGGTTAAGTGTCTTGCTCAAGGACACTTCAACACACTGTCGAGAGGAGCCAGAATCAAACCGGGAAACTTCAGATTACCAGACGAACGCTCTACCTCCTGAGCCACTGTCTCTACCTCCTGAGCTACTGTCGCCTGGGCAGGGGTGCAGTCGTAATATGGGCGGAGGCCAAACGGTATCCTATTATTATGCAAAGTCTAGGCACTTATCACCTAGACTTTGCATAATAATAGGATGCGCGCACTTCGAAGCCCAAACGCCGTTTGACCGCGGTTGCCCAGCACTGCACCACTGCGCCTGGGGATCTCCATAGAGAAGGAATTGGCCTGATGGTGAAGACAGGGGATCTTTTGAGGATAAGGGTAATTTATTGACTCTGAATTAGTAACACTAAAGTAGAATTAAACTATTTGGGTATGAACAAAACATTATTCTGGGTTCACAAAATCAGCCACATTATATATACAGCATATACAGCTCTATATTTTACATGTTGCTGACTATGGCGGTTTGAGTTTTAGTTCTGTGGTATGAGATTTTTAACATACACCAGTGAAGAAAACGGATCCAGGCAGTATTGAGTTGTGCTCCATTTGGCACAATCCATAGTCTCTCTTTCATCAAGTGCATCGATCCATGACTGGAGGTGATTTAAATGTGAATGCCATATAATTCACATGTTATCCATGACCCCCACCCCTGGACAATTCAGAAACATTTCTTTAAGTTTCACATGAATCTTGAAAATGGATGATATTCTCCCCAGACACACTCAATAAAGGGGCTTTCAGATAGGAACGCGATAACTCCACCCGTGTTCTGAAACCTATTATTCTTCATGGCTTGAGCATAGTGTCCATCAGATATCATTCTGTGAGAAATGTAAGTTCAGAATTCTTTACCGTGATGTCATAATATAATCAGGATATGATCTGTTAGGGGAGACGGGGAATGATCATATTGAATTATGACCCATCAGCCCTCTCGCTTCAGCCACGCCTACACTCAGCTTTGTTTCCATACCAACGCTGTATCAGCATCTCATTCAGACTGTCTGCCATCCCCCGTAGACAGTACTCTCCTCTTCCCATTACCTCCTTGGGTTTCCTTCCCTGCATACTGCAAAATGGACCGGCCGATGCCACTCAGCACGAGGCTTGCTTTTCCAGTTGTGCACTTAGCCGCTCAGCGAGGGTTCCAGATTAGCGTGCCAGATTATCAACCAGCGGGGTAGCTTGTTCAAAGCCCCCTGACAACATCAGCGGGGTCTGGGTGCTGAGAGACCTGAGGGTGAACCAAGTTGATGTCTAGGATACTTAGCGCTAACGAATGTCTCCGCTGTGAAAGGCAGCAAATCCATGATGCATGCAGAGAAATTATACATTTAAATTATATTAATTATAGATAGTACTCCTGTTTTTCTTTGTTTGTTTTTCCTGTACACACTATAGAGACATATGGGCTAGATCCACAAAGAATGAATTGCACGGTGCTAATTACACCCTTCACAGTAAATTTCGCAGAGTAAATTTTACTCAAACTGAGTCCATGATTCCAATGAATTGAAAATGGGGGACCCTGATGTAAACAAGACAAACGTTTTTCTCTGGTCTGTATCCCCTTAACAATTGTGTGTATTGAGCCGTACTGTATTGTACCCATTCTGCAGCAATCTGTTAATAAAATTTGCATTCAATCAATCACCGCGCAAACTTTATTTAACAGATTGCAGAACATTTCTAAGCAGGGGCAGCTGGCACCAAAGTGCTTCACAGGCAGGTTGATAAATGACAAGACGGATATTACGATGCAAGATATAAAATTAAAAACACAGTAAAACAATGAATGTAATAAAAACAGGTAGGACACAGTAAAGCAAAGAAGATAAAAAGGCGCCAGGGGTCTAGTGGTAATTAAGTGGGCCATTGGTAATTAAGTGGGTACAATACAGTACGGCTCAATACACACAATTGTTAAGGGGCTGCAGACCAGAGAAAGACTTTCGTCTTGTTTACATCAGGGTCCCCCATTTTCAATTCATAATGAATTGTAAGTAAGGGTGCAAGTAGCACTGTGCAATCCATTCTTTGTGGATCTAGCCCATAGAGTACAACATAATTACTGAGTGATATATATTTCTTCATACACACTATGGGTTTATCACATACA
Organism: Notolepis coatsorum; assembly: GCF_963971535.1. Taxonomy (NCBI): domain Eukaryota; kingdom Metazoa; phylum Chordata; class Actinopteri; order Aulopiformes; family Paralepididae; genus Notolepis; species Notolepis coatsorum. Next base: position 27,869,143 of record NC_140183.1, read on the forward strand.
TGCTGTAGTGATTCCCCATAGTGTTTCTGTTCTGGAATATTAGAGTAATGTTTAGTGACTCCCTATAATGAATGAATGAATGAATGAATGGAAAGTTTATTTTTGAACATGTAATTCTCCATTTCCTCCAAAAGAATCGCGTTATCTTGTTCCGTCAAACCAAACAATCATAACAACTAATTAAAAAACATTCAGAAAAAAAGAAAAAGGAATTATAAACAAAAGGTCAAGAGCAATGTGTTTGGTTAGCAGACATGTCCAAAAAAGGAGTAGAGGGAAGCTAAGCTTATTGATCTCTACCCCCTTACATTTATATTTGTTCTTCCATTAATTTTACTAGATATAACATAATTTATAATATTCCTTTTGTTTGATCATATAAATGCTATGTTTCTATAGTCATTCAATGGGCTGTCAACCAATACAAATGTCAGTTAATGGCATGATTTGCTTGCATTAATAGTGTTAACGCATATTAAAAATACATATATTCTGTAGGGGCCGCAGTCATAAAGAAATGCATGAACACATGGTTACATGGGGGAAAACATGGGGATGTCTGGTCACGTATTATTCTCCTGGTCTGCATGTCAGAGCTATGGGAGGTGGTTGGGGTTGAACGTGTTATGGTTTTCTAATTAATTGAACGTGTTAATATCAACAGCCCTACTATAGTATAATTCTACAGTAGTTTGGCGAGTGTGAAAAACCCCACAGGAATACTATAGCTTTACTATAGTTGATTGTTGCATGGGGAAGTTGTCTACAGCTATGTGTCTACAGTGAGCGTGCAGGAGTCCGTGCAGGCGATGCCAGTGCAGGGTTACAGCTTCACCCTCGATGGTTGTGTTCTGGTCAAATCTGGCGGAAAGGTTTCATCCATTCCTCCACACCAGGCTGAACCTATACAATAAATTATCACCACTTTCATTTAATTGTTCATGTTTTATTGTATAGCATTTGTATAGCAGTAAATTGTAATGAACCAAAGGAGAATATATGTCATCTTTGACGGGGAATAACACCATGCTAACATTGACCAGACGCCACTGAGCTCATTCAGCACCTTCTTGAGATCAAGTGTACAAAAAATCTAAGCAAATTAATAAAGGGCAGATGATTTACAGGGGTTTTTGTAGATACAGTACTCCATTTTGCCATCCGGACACAAGCAATTTAAAATATGAATATAGAATATCGAGCATATAAATTACCTTATTATGGCCAAGTCACACATCTATGGATCGGGCCAAATCTCCTTTTTCCAATGGCAGAGTTCAATCTGGATTTAGTACCACCAGGCGCCCCTGACAGGGCAGCATTTCTTCTGTAAGTACAGTTACTTTTTTGTAATGTAGATAGCTCCGCCATTTTTGTATCAGATTGAGACGCGTTTTTTTTTTGTTGTTCACAGAAAGGTAAAGAAACTAATGTTCAGGTTTGTTCAACCCGTGAGATATGATCCCGAAAATAACGCGTAAAAAAAAGTTCACGCTGGAAGTCAGATGATTGACAGGGGCTGGCATGAGCTAGGACGTGTAGTTTTATGAAATTCAAAAGCCCATCGAAAGCCCTGGGTCTCCTCTCCTCATAAGACTACAGACAAAATGGCTGCGTTATTTCCTCGCGTTTTGATTGATTGATTGATTGAACATTTTATTAACAAGATTTCAGAATGGGTACAATACAGTACAGCTCAATACACACAATTGTTAAGGGGATGCAGACCAGAGAAAGACTTTCGTCTTGTTTACATCCGGGTCCCCCATTTTCAATTCATCATAACATATATGACATACAGAATACAAATGACAGTACTGCTACATCTATACATTTATGACATACCAGATTTACAAATACAGTACTGTTTGTGATACAAAAGAGAGTCTAAAAAAGAGAGTACATACATTTGACAAAGAAACTGTACATTGGAGGTTGGGTGGAGGGGGGGGTTGGGTAGGTGGGGTGGGGTGGGGGGGGACTGTACATTGGAGGTGGGTGGGGTGGGGGGTAGGCGGGGGGGGGGTAACTGTACATTGGATTATCCACGAAACCTTACTTGGTCCCAAGAAGAGGGTCTAGTGCATAGGTGTCAAACTCACGGCCCGCGGGCCAAATCCGGCCCGCCACGTCATTTGATGTGGCCCCCCAAGAGCTCAAGTAAAAAAAATAAAAAATCTTTTTTTTTACATTAATATTGGGTTAAAAAATAGCAGTGTTAAAATAATTGTGGGTTAATGCGTTAATAAAGCTTTAACTTTGACAGCCTTAGTTATTACACATTCTTACACATACATGTATGTTGAACATCTGAGGTAACAAAGGAAAAAAGCCAAAAGCACTTACTCCTCAGACATTCTTTGACAATTTTACAGCCCAAAATACAAAAAATATCCAGGCGGAATAGGTAACAAAGGGTTGAAGAAATATTGTCTGAACTGTCAGATGCAAACTGGCTGTGTGACATCACCGAGCATCTCGCTCAATTGAATAAGAAGCTGTAGGGACGCAAACAAGTCCCACCCAAAACTTGACCAATATAGTTGTGAACTGAGACAACCCTTATTTTGTTATTTTTGAGTACAGTTACAGTTGTGTGTTCATGCAGACACATAATAGCAATTTCTTTACGAATTGAAAATGGGGGACCCTGATGTAAACAAGTCGAAAGTCTTTCTCTGGTCTGCATCCCCTTAACAATTGTGTGTATTGAGCTGTACTGTACTGTACCCATTCTGCAATCTGTTAATTAAAGTTAATTAAACTATCTTCCATTAGTTGGATGTATGGCCTCTGCAAGGTTTGATTGAATTGAATTGATTGAAAAGTTTATTAACAGATTGCAGAATGGGTACAGTACAGTACATCTCAATACATACAATTGTTAAGGGGATGCAGACCAGAGAAAGACTTTCGTCTTGTTTCCACCAGGGTCCCCCATTTTCAATTCATCATAACATATATGACATACATGACATACAGATAGACAGTACTGCTACATCTATACATTTATGACATATCAGATTTGCAAATACAGTACTGTTTGTGATACAAAAGTGTCCAGAAAAGGAGTGTATATACATTTGGCGTAGAAACTGTACATTGGAGGAGGTTGGTGGGGTGGGGTTGGGTGGGTTGGGTGAGGGCTGTACATTGTAGGTGGGGGGGGGGGGGGGTTGGGTAGGGGACACACACACATTTTACACTGTACATTGGAATGTTGACAAAGCCTTACTTGGTCATTTACTGTACAACTAGGTTAGGACATTTGTAGGGGCCAGTTTCGAATTGCAGTCTCACGTAGGTGTTTTTTGAGAGTGTTTTTGAAGGTGGGTAGTGATTCACATTCCTTTACAGCTTTAGGCAGGGCGTTCCACATTGATGTGGCATAATTGCGAAACGTGTTTAGTCCCTTGTTTGAGCCGAATCTGGGTTTTACATGATTTGTGGAGCTCCCTCTGGTGTTGTGATCGTGGTATTCACTGACCTTTGGGAAGTATTTTGACATGTACATGGGTACCTTGGTCGCGTAGTGTATCTTGTAGACCAGGCCCATTGCAAGTTGCTGTACTCTGTCGTCTACTCTAAGCCATCCTAGGTTGTCAAAGTGGGCAGGGGTGAGGTGGGTTCTAGGAGTCAGGTCAAGTAGTAGTCTGACTAGCTTGTTTTGAGATGTTTGTAATTTGTTTTTTAGTGCCTTTGAGGTGCTTTGGTACCATGAGGTGCAAGCATAGTCGTAGTACCCTTGAATGAGTGCTCCTGCTAGAGTCTTCAGGGTATTCTTGTTTACCAGAGAGGAGATCCGGTACAAGAATCGCGTTCGTTGGTTGACTTTTTTTATTACATTGGATGCCATTTTGTCACAGGAAAGATTAGCCTCTAGGATGGAACCCAGGTAGGTAATTTCATCTTTCCTTGTGATAATATTGTCACCCACTGTAACCGAGAAGCCGTCGGTCTTGCTGAGTTTGTTATTTGAACCGAAGAGAATGGACTCTGTTTTGCCCATGTGTAATGATAGTTTGTTGTCGGCGAGCCATATGCAGATTTTGCCTAGTTCCGAGCTGAGGGCTTTTTCAACCTGTAACTTGTTCTTGTCAGAGACCAGCAGGGCTGAGTCGTCCGCAAACAGGAACAAGTTGCAGTCACAAGCTGACGACATGTCATTTGCATAAATTAGGAATAGTAGCGGTCCTAGTATGCTTCCTTGTGGAACACCACAGCTCACTGTGAGGGGGGGGGGATAGGGTACCGTTTACTTCCACCATCTGTTCCCTCCCCTCCAGGTAGGATTGTATCCAGCTCACTGATAAACTATCAAAACCAATTGCTTTTAGCTTGTCAATCAGAATGGTGTGATTGACAGTGTCGAAGGCCTTTTGTAGGTCCAGCATGACCATGCCGCAGTATTTGCCCGCGTCCACCTCTTGTTTGATGTGGTTGTTCAAGTAGAGAAGGCATGTGTCAGTGGAGTGGGATGTTCTGAAGCCAGATTGGAATTCGTAGATTAGATTTTTTTCCGCGAGGTACTTTTCGATCTGTTCGTATACTATTTTTTCCATGACTTTCGAGATGGATGTAAGGATAGAAACAGGGCGGTAGTTACCCGGGTCTAATTTGCTGCCCTTTTTGTGCAGGGGTGTTACTCTCGCAATTTTGAAGTCCTTGGGGACGTGTCCCTGTTTTATGGAGAGGTTTATTATGTGTGTGATGACTGGGGTGATGGCTGCTGCTGAGTCTCTGAGGAATTTGGAGGGGATGTTGGGTGCAGCCATTTGTTTTTGTAACATCTGCTACATCTGTCCCACGTGTTCTTTGCAGCTCACAGTTGTTAGTTCTGCCCCTCTTGACTGTGACAAAAAGGTTTTGAACAAACTTAATGTCATAGCTTGTATTTGATGATATTCTTCTTTGTTATTTACTTGAATGGTTTGATCATTGATTGGTGGAGTAATATGGGGTTCTGATAAACTAAAATGATTTGTTAAAATAACATAAGCTAACATATATTTTTACATTTATGCAAATGAATATGCAATATGTATAACTTGAATAAGTAATAAATACAGAAACACCATGTTTAACAATATGTAAATGTGTGGCTACATTTATTTTACATTACATTAACATTTATACGGTCTTTGGCCCTTTGAGGGCAACCATAATGCTGATGTGGCCCTCTGTGAAAATGAGTTTGACACCCCTGGTCTAGTGTATTATTGGGTTAGGACATTTACTGTACATTGGAGGGGGTTGGCTTAGAACATTTACAGGGGCCAGTTTCGAAATGCAGTCTCTCGTAGGTGCTCTTTGAGAGTGGTTTTGAAAGTGGGTAGTGATTCACATTCCTTTACAGCTGTGGGTAGGGCGTTCCACATTGATGTGGCATAATTGCGAAACGTGTTCTGTCCCTTGTTTGAGCCGAATCTGGGTTTCACATGATTTGTGGAGCTCCCTCTGGTGTTGTGGTCGTGGTATTCACTGACCTTTGGGAAGTAATTTGACATGTACATGGGTACCTTAGTTGTGTAGTGTATCTTGTAGACCAGGCCCATTGCAAGTTGCTCTACTCTGTAGTCTACTCTAAGCCATCCTAGGTTGTCAAAGTGGGCAGGGGTGAGGTGGGTTCTAGGAGTAAGGTCAAGCAGTAGTCTGACCAGTTTGTTTTGTGATGTTTGTAATTTAGTTTTTAGCGCCTTTGAGGTGCTTTGGTACCATTCGTCTAATTCATCAGGTTTCTGTCTGGAAGCTGTCGGGAATGCGCCAAAATATTTATACACTCATATACCATTTAAAATCATTGGTAAACAAACGTAGTGCTGAAAATACACTTTGACTGCTGTTTTAATAGGGTTAGGGTCTTTACTCTTGGCTAGATTTGAAAAAGAAACGCAACATTATCGATTTATGGCATGATATGAATCTCAGCCCTGTACCGGGCCAGTCGGGCGAGTGGATGCCGCTGCATGTCTATAAATCATATCTCCATAATCCAAAATAAAAATAAAAACAATTAAGAATAATTATTAATGTAAATGGTAAACCAGACCTGGCCCAGGATTGATCCCTGTGGGACACCTTTTGTAATAGGTAGAAGCTCTGATTGCGCATTTCCCGTTTTCACACATTGAAATCACCCAGATAAATAGCTTTGAAACCAACTGCAAGCACACAGGTTTGTTCGTGTACCATAGGGTCCAGTGTAGCGAGGTGATTGTCCAGTCAGTGCATTGGATATACACCATGATGATAGCATAAGTAGAGAATAAGTCTGAAGATTATGGATAATTAGATTCCATAATGACTGGTTTTATTATCAGGCTTCCTATAATTGTTTTGTAAGAGCATGTATAAACATTTAGCAAGTGATGGATGTAATTTGGAAACGAGACTTGATACATTTATCAATGTGGACTCTGTTCACCACCATTTATTAGAGTGACAGTTTTCATGGGAATTATTTTCAAGTGTAATTCATTTTCCGGAAGCATGAAATAAATCTCCTTCTCATGTATATGATGCTAATAAAGTAATGCATCCAGACATAGGCTACAATTCCATGGATGACTGCACCGCAAACACAGCAACATGATGCATGTGTGTGTGTCCCAGACAGAACAGTCAGCTCAGAAGTGTGATGCCATATAGCAGGAGCATGTGCCCTACTGGGATGGAATACAGAGAGGAAGTGTAGATGTACACACACACACACACACACACACACACACACACACACACACACACACACACACACACACACACACACACACACACACACACACACACACACACACACACACACACACACACACACACACACACACACACACACACACACACAGAACATTGTAACAACGGATAAATATAGCATGCATATAGATAATATATTCCTTATTGATCCCCTTTGGGAAATCCAGGGGAAATCCCATAGAAACAGGGAAGGAAGTAAACAAAGGCATATTTATCTACATTCTTTCTCTTACAAACATGTAAATATCTACTCTGATTTGCAGAAACACAAACACTTTCTCATCTACAGTACATACACACACACACTTTCTCATCTACATACCCACACACACACACACACTTTCTCATCTACACTCACACACATACACACACAGACACACGCACACACACTCACAAACACTTTCTTATCTACACACACACTTTCTCATCTACACACGCATACACACAGACTTTCTACAAACACACACACACACACTTTCTCATCTACACAGAGAGACTTTCTCTCTCTCACACACATACATGCACAGACACGTTCTCTCTCTCTTAGCTGGCCTGGTGAACCGTGGCCCTTATGTCAGACTCTCCCTGGCAGCCTCTCTCCTCGCTGCTGCTGACTTTTATTTAATTAATATTGCCCCAGATAAGTCTGGAAAAAAAGGTTTGCACCAGAAACGTTCTCACAGTCGCCAGCTAAAACACATCCATAGAGATCTGCCCTAGAATAGTCTTCAAAGGGCCAGTGTGAAACTGTCATGGCCTAGTAACACTAGTAGAACTAGTAAAGCTGCTTTATTAAATGTCCATGGCCTAATAACACTAGTAGAACTAGTAAAGCTGCTTTATTGAATGTCCATGGCCTAGTAACACTAGTAGAACTAGTAAAGCTGCTTTAATAAACTTCCATGGCCTAGTAACACTAGTATAACTAGTAAAGCTGTTTTATTAAACTTCCATGGCCTAGTAACACTAGTAGAACTAGTAAAGCTGCTTTATTAAACGTCCATGGCCTAGTAACACTAGTAGAACTAGTAAAAGATTCGCGACATGCCACTTTTCCGACCTCTAGCGGCTCAGGCATTTATTTATTGTAATACAATCTATATATAGAATTAAAGCCCTATCTATTCCCTGTCGATTGCCCTTTCAGGTGACAAAATCCGCTCAGCGGTTCTCGAGTTACATACCGATATGTGAGGCGTGCCCCAAAGTACGCAAAAGTACACATTACCACCCCGACTCCCAGGCTCTAGCTCCGTCAATCATTTGGCGATCTCGAAAATCTTTGCACAGGGTTGTAGTACCTGTTAACCATAAACGAATGGATAGATATAGAGGACGGCCCTACATCTAACGGTATTCATAAAAACAGCATTATTAGACATGCCAATCCAACGAAAGACGAGCTGGACGCGCTGGAGAAAAATGAAATCAACACCACCAAGTCGACAGCCTGGGCATTGAACTGGCCCAACTCCCGGAACTGTCCGCGGTGCTGATCCCCCAATGACTTTCTTCCGACTTTCGCTTGCATGAGCCTAATACGTCATTAGTTTGCGTTGCCAAAGTTGTTGATAGCCTACTCCATTTGAAATTCCATAGCAACGAGACATCTTTAGGAACTATTTTTCTACACCAAGTTCACTGAAATCGATATAAAAGACCCTAGAATTGTCTGTATTCATCCTATATTTTCCCCGACGTTGCAACCTGCTGTATAAAAGCAATAATACACAAGAAGCCATGGGAGATCATGAATATTGGCTGTGGCTGTGATCTGTCTAGGGCACTCGAGGTTCGCTCTTGTGCCTGCAGGCGCATCACAGCCGTGGCAATATTCATGACATCCCACGGCTTCTCGTGTATTATTGCTTAATTGTCAGAGAAGAAATTCTTATGGGCAGCCTACATATTAGTCTACATGCTGCGTAAAAAGGACACACCTGATTTTGCAGGAAAGGTGGGATGTGTGCAAGCCTGCAAGGGCATGCTAAATAGCACTAAAAGTGGTCATTTGGTGAAAAGAATACATACTGTAACTAAAATAGGCAAAATATTTCAATTGTTCAATGTCCCCCAGTTAAAGGCGGGGTTAAAATACCTATTCAGTTATAGGCTGAGTACCATTATTATTTTGAAAGAGGAAAAATTAAGTACAATTTACCGTTTAGGTAATTTTCCTGTGGTCACCATTGCTTGTGTGGGGTCCTACTAATCACCACAAAGTACCAGAAAAGACCCCAAAGTACCCCAAAGTACCACAAAATACCAGAAAGTATACCACAAAATAACCCAAAGTACCCCAGAATACCCCAAAGTACCCTAAAATACCCCAAAGTACCCCAAAATACCCAAAAGTATACCCCAAAATACCCCAAAGTACCCTAAAATACCCCCAAAGTACCCCAAAGTATACCCTAAAATACCACAAAGTATCACAAAATACCCCAAAGAACCTCAAAGTTCCCCAAAGTATACCAATACCTCAATGTACCACAAAATACTGGCTCAAAGGTAGAGCAGGTCAACTAATGATCATATGGTCAATGGTTTAGTCAGTGGTTTTAATCCCAGCTCCTTCTGTTCACATGCCGAAGTGTCCTTGGGCAAGACACTGAACCCCAAATTGCTCCCAATGAGCAGGCTAGCACCTTGCATGGCATCTGGCTGGCATTGCTCTGTGAGTGCATGTGTGAATTGGTGAAGGAGAGGCAATTATAAAGCTCTTTGTGCAGGTAGGAAAGCGCTATATATGTGCAGTCCATTTCCCATTCCCAGAGTACCACAAATTTTCAAAACAAATGTTTATTTTAATATATTATTATCTATCTAGGTCGTCCTCGGACGGGCCCTCCATCGGTGCTTCCAGTCATCCCGATCCTCCATGCATTTGGCTAGCTCGCCGGTACTTTCTGTTCCCGCATATCTCCTGAGTAAGTCCACGTAGGTTAATGTGGGACGTCCTCGTGATCGATGCCTGTGTGTTGGCTCCCACAGCACAAGTTTGCTGGTTGGCAGCTCATGGTGTCTCTGGCAGTGACCTGCCAGCCTCATTCTCCTGACTGCCACTTTCTCCCTCACCCTTAGCACCCCCCCATACAAGTTTGCATTAGTGACATGCTCATCCCTGTTGATGTTGAGCACCACACGCATCATTCTGGTGTAGCACCCATCCAAGGACTTCTGCAGGGTGGGCTTCAGGGTCCAGCATTCACTGCCATACAAAAGGACAGACTCAAATGTTGCATGAAAGAAGTTGAGCTTGATTTGACGGGGGAGGTTGGATTTCCACACACTGGTCATGCCGTTCAGAGCCCTCCACGCAAGAGCCTTCCTCACTTTAAGGTCTTGCTCGGACGAGTTGACCCACGAGCCCAGGTATTTGTTTAAACATACTAATTTAAACCTTTAAGTGTGCAGGGAATGCAAGTACCTTATTAGGTGAAATTACCCTTTAAACTCTTCCTTTGCAGTTGTAATACGAACAAAGTACCAATAGAAATATGCAAGGTTATAGGAATGCAAATACCTTATTAGGTGAAATGACCCTTTAAACCATCTTTCTTTACAGGAGAACCATCAGCGATTCAACTATAATCAATATGTTATCAATGAGATTCAAGTATCTTACTGGGTGAATTGACCCTTTAACTCATCCTCTTTACAGGAGAATTATCAGTAGTTCAAGTATCTTATTGGGTACATTTACCCTTTAACTCTCCCTTTTTACAGGAGAATTATCAGTAGTTCAAGTATCTTATTGGGTGCATTTACCCTATAACTCTCCCTTTTTATAGGAGAAATATCAGTACCCATATACACAATGTGCATCGATCAAATACAAAATACAATATCAAAATACAAAAGGTGAAACGGGGTCAAAAGCCCTTGGAAGTCCTTGTGTTCTCGTTCAATCAGTTCATATCATAGAAAAGGATATGAAGGTCCTTGGAAGTTCTTGTGACTCAAGTTCAATTAGTTTGTTAATTCCTGATCCACTCCCTCACTGGGAATGAGGAAGGTAATTCACAATCCTACCAGTCTGTTGAGGCAACAGGGGTAACAGATCAGGCTCCTGGGTATAGCCCTGATCTAGATCTGAGGTTCTTTGGGTTGGCTCGCCATCTTGTGTCGGTCCGGCACACCGCCTCGTCCCGCGTGGGCACACATGATGAGTGGTGGTCGGTCGGGACTCCTGGGAACTCTTCCCGGGGGTGGAAACGGGGTGCTAGAAAACATGGCCAAAACCGCTTCTGGAAGTGGTATGTTCTTTAACAGCAACAACCTCTTCAGTTTTGTAACTGGGGGAATCTTTTATGACTGTTTGATAACTATTTCGTGGTGCTGGATCATTTCGGTTCCATCAGTATTCAGCATCTGCGTCAGTCTCCGCCAATCTCTAATCTCATCTGCCTGAGGTGAGGCGTGAACTGCACACCTAACTCACGCTCTGAGGTAACTTAAAGGGGCAGTGAGGCAATTCAAAGGATTTGGTCAAAAGCGTTGTTAACCGCACATGCATGATATACATATGACCCAATAACATTAACTATTTATGTTCTTACACAATAGCATTAACTATTTATGTTCTTATTCAATGGCATTAACCATTTATGTTCCTATAACTAAATAGTTATGAATCTGAAACCTGGGTTACACACTCACAGAGCAATGGCAGCCAGACTCATTGGGAACAATTTGGGGTTCAGTGTCTTGCCCAAGGACACTTCGGCATGTGAACAGAAGGAGCTGGGATTCAAACCACTGACTAAACCATTGACCATATGATCATTAGTTGACCTGCTCTACCTCTGAGCCAGTATTTTGTGGTACATTGAGGTATACTTTGGGGAACTTTGAGGTTCTTTGGGGTATTTCGTGATACTTTGTGGTACTTTAGGGTATACTTTGGAGCACTTTGGGGTATACTTTGGGGTATTTTGGGGTATTGTGTAATACTTTGTGGTACTTTAGGTCATACTTTGGGGTACTTTGGGGTATTTTGGGGTACTTTGGGGGTATTTTGGGGTACTTTAGGGTATTTTCTGGTGATTAGTAGGACCCCTTGTGTGAGCTTACTCTCTGGAAAGTGTGAATGGTGTGAACAGGCAGAGAGCTGCTTGGTTGGAGTACACAGGCTACGTCCAATGACAACTGTGGAAGTGGTACACTTGCCAATGCGATTAGCTTCCTGCTCACAAGTCAGAAGTTATGCTTATACCACCCCTGTGTAGGGTTTATTCAGAGTAGCAATGGTGATATTGGTGGCAATATATGACCTTTTTGAGCCAGAAATGCACAAAGTGGCTCATAATCACAGGGGAACCTCTTTTGGTGCTATATTGCACCTCAACCACCCCAAAGAACCGCTGTGTGTAGCAGAACTCAATTCTTTGTTATCCCTGACGTGTTGTAATAGATTGCAACGACAAACACCTAATGGGATGTCAGAGGCTAAAGTGCAACTTGCCAGCCTCTATTGGCCCCTTAACATCATTAAGCCATTAGCTTCTCCTACAGACTTTCTTTTTTCGTTTTAGCACTAGTCTCCTATTGATATTCCATATATCTTTGCCCTAGAAGCAATGCACTTAGGCAGCCCTCATGTCTTGATGGCGGACCAATACTTGCATACCACGGAGCAAGACCTGCCTTAAAGGGGTACTTCACGACAGACAAAAAAAATGCAGATTTATTTTGCACATAATCTCACACACTCTAAACCGTTTTGCACACATTAATTTTGTTTGACAGTTTATTGAGTTTAAATGAGGACACCGGTGATGTCATCGGGGGACATTGAATCCTTGTGTTGTGTTAATTAGCTCCATGAAATGTTGTTGATGAAATAATAGCAATACCTTGTCTTATAGGGACTTCTACCTTATAATTGAATTGAGCTGTAATTAACACAACACAAGTACTCAACGTCCCAGATGACATCACTGGTGGCTATATTCAAACTCATGTACTCTCTGTCAAAATAAATGAATGTGTGCAAAAGTTTTATTTTTTTTTATGTGTGAGATTATGTGCAAAATAAGTCAGCATTTTTTTTGGTGAAGTGCCCCTACACTAGTGGGTTTGTACAGTTGGGGTGAATTGGAAGTTGATCTTAATACAGTATAAGCAAGGATCAATCTAGCACATGATGATTGAGAATGATTGCCCTCCTTTTTATTGAATCGCCCTTTCTATTTACTTTTGAATTGACTAGGATGACCACATAGCTTACAGTCCAGTGGATAAGCACATAACATAACGCAATGATCGAAGGCCAAAGAAGGGAAATGTGCATTTTGATGTCAACCCCCTGAGCCGACGTGTTTATGTTCAATGTTCCCCAAATGATTTCTTAGTAATAAAGTGTTCTCTCTTTATCCCCCCCCCCCTCCCTCCCGCTCTCCCCCTCCCTACCTCTCTCTCTCTCTCTCTCTCTCTCTCTCTCTGTGTGATTCATAAACATTATGCTGGTGTTTTTTTCTGATGCATGCCTCCTTTGCCACTTCACATACATTTGCATTCTAATAACTGCAGACAACTAAAGCGGCAGCTATCATTCTTCAAATGGAGCCTCAAGCTTGGTGCCCTGAGGGAGGAACAGGATGCACATGAAATGTTAGCAGGGAAGAAAAATCACCCACAGTTCTCAGTGAGAGCAGAGCAGGCAACTCCTGTATAATCACTACTGACATCTTGGACAAAGTGGGTGTTTTGCTGAACCCTGCAGGGTGAGTGAGTGAGTGAGTGACTCACTGACTGGCATGCAGAGTGCGGCAGTTGGTAGATCAGCAGAATGTGTAATGAGGGCGATGCTCTTTGCGTCAGGTAGAATGTTGACCACCTGAAGAGTCACAGTGGAACGACAGGCCTCATGCTGTAGCCTAATTGGTGGAATGTTCGCAGGGTGAGAAACAATGACGTTTCTCCAAAACATAAATGTCTGAATGAGCATCACTGGCACATATTCCTCGCTGCCAGGAAACAGAGCTAATGAGCTCTATCCGTCCCCTCAGGAAGACAGGAAATAACAAAGATAGGAGATTGAGAAAAGATCTCTCAGTGTTTCTCAATGTATTCAGGAGCAACTGCTTGTTTGCTGTACTGTAGAAGCGCTATCACTACTAGAGACTTAGTAAACTTTCTGTTCTCTGTAGTGTTGCTATGACAATTGCTATTGTTGTGCCCCTCTGAGAACACAGGACAAGATTGCTTGCTATTGCTGGATCTTGAGTCATATTTGATCTTCAATGTCTAGTCTGAAAGTTATTATCGTATTATTACTGTATTTGTACGATAAAAGCAGCTCGTTCATTACAGGCACAGAACAGGACTGAAACAGAAAGGTATAGAGGCTGCTAGAATCTGAGTGTTTTTTTCAGCAAAGGCCTAAAAGACATGTATTAACTTGTTGAAAAGGATACAAATATGTCATTTAGAAATTGACAATATGAAATTGTAAGATTTGGCAGGGGGTCACAGATACCTGAATGGACAGTCCCACTATCAGAACTAATTTGGCAGTAATTGTTACGTGTGGAACGTTTAGTTGGCATGGTGGTATGTGGAACCCAATTGCAGCAGAGACACGGAGAGAGAATTGACAGGAGGCGGAATGCGTGGTTGGCTCTTTCACAATAACGTGCACTTTATTGTGAGAGCATAATATAAAAAGAAACACTTTGAAACTAGGAAAAGAAAAGAGAGACCGTGGTCTCAAAAAAGATATAATCACAACCAGGGCCGCCTCAGGGGGTGTGCGAGCAGTGCGGTCGCACAGGGCCTCGCGGGAAGGGGGGCATCAAAAATATATATAAGTACAATTTCTTTTTTTAAATTTTTTTTAAATAAAAATAAATATAATGTTAACAATCACTTTCCATCACAGACCTAAAATCTACTGTTGCTTACATGCTTATATATTTCACATTAGACACGTTTGTAGAATAGGTTTCATATTGGTTTCATTCAATTACTTTTATGCAAAGCATCGTGGGGTGGGAGGACTAACACTAGGGGGAGCTGGTTGGCGTCGGTCTGGTAGTCGGTAGAGAGATGTGAAGAAGACCGGTATTATCCACGAGGAGAGGGGGGTACAGCCAGCTACAGGGTCTATTCGGCGCTGTCCACTGGAGCGAGTGGATGTCTTGGCCAAGAGAACCAGATGTGCAGCATCGGAGCGGAGGAGATGGCGCCGTGTGCCGTGGGCTTGTCGGTACCGGGTGTGGTGATTGGGTTGTGCCGGGATGAGGAGGACGTTCGGCGGATGGACTGAGGATGAAAGTTGTTGCGTGTTGGAACCTTCAGTCAGGCTATAGCTATGTTGGCTAGTAGCTTGGCTGGGGGCAGGGACAGCTAACTAGCGTTAGCTAACGCTAGCTAGCTAGTGTTGGCTACGTTGTAGGGTGCTAACGTGGACTGGGAGCGGACTCCCGGGTTCATCCCAACGGGGGGGACAATATCATGATGGGACTGGTGAACTTTCTCCACGGTCATCTCCTTCCTCTTGGACCTGACTCTGCGTTAGGGTGAGTTTTTGGTGCGGTCTGCTCTGTTCCCGCCGTGGATCTCTCTCTCTCTCTCTCGCGCTCTCTCTCTCTCTTGCGCTCTCTCTCTTGCTCTCTCTCTCTCTCTCTCTCTTGCTCTCTCTCTCTCTCTCTCTCTCTCTCTCTCTCTCTCTCTCTCTCTCTCTCTCTCGCTCTCTCTCTTGCTCTCTCTCTCTCTCTCGCGCTCTCTCTCTCTATCTCTCACTCTCTCTCTTGCTCTCTCTCTCTCGCTCTCTATAACCCTCTCTCTCTATCTCGCTCTCTCTCCCTCTCTCTATCTCTCTCTTTCTCTCTCTCTATCTCTCTCTTTCTCTCTCTCTATCTCTCTCTCTCTTTCTCTCTCTATATCTACCTACCTGGCTTTGGGCTTGTTTGTCAGGTTCCGGGGGTGTTTTGTGCATTTTCCCTGTTGCTGCCGGGTGTGCGACTGTGCAGGTGCATTGCCACTAAGCCTCGGGCAGCGCTATTATTTAAGGATGCGTGGACTGTATCATATACCCAGCCTCGGGCAGCACTATTATTTGAGAATGCGTTGACTATGTCATGTGCCCAGCCTCGGGCAGCGCTACTATTTAAGAATATGGTGACTGTATCTGTGTGCCCAGCCTCGGGCAGCGCTATTAGAATATGGTGACTGTATCTGTGTGCCCAGCCTCGGGCAGCGCTATTGTTTAGGAGTATGTTGGCTGTAATTTTTTTTTAAATGAATTTTCTTTTTTTAAACATTTAAAAAAAAATTTGCCTTTGGGGGGGGGGGGGGGGGGGGGGGGGGGGGGGGGCTCGCGTTTGGAATTCGCACAGGGCCTCGCATTTCTCCCAGACGGCACTGATCACAACTGCACAGAGTACTCACGACAAAAACAGCAAACAAAAGTAATGACCCAGCAAAAACTGCTGGGCCGACAACACTTAGGTACAAAGACTAATTAGAAACATGAGGATGATTAGTGAATGAGACACAGCTGGGGTAATGACTAAACAGAAAACATAACAGGGTAAATATACAAAGGGGTGTTGTGGAGCAGTAACCTTTACAAGTAATGTAATGTGAAATAACTACTCATAGCACCTTTGTGTCATGCCTTAAGGTTTCTATTCAGAGGCTTTTTAGCTAGCGATTCTGAGCCCAAGGCAGCGTAAACGCGTCTCATATCTGTGTACACATCATGTTTTATGGTTATTTACAAGCACCAGATCCAAGATACCCTGACATTACAATTCCCTTATTGTATCTACATGTCTCTAGAATTGTCTTGATGAATTTGATGGTCTTCAACAATTGAGGGTTATCGTTGTGGCTTCAGCAGTGATGGGAATAACGGCGTTATAAATAACGGCGTTAGTTTTTTCAGTAACGAGTAATCTAACGAAATTTTAATAACGCCGTTACCGTTACTGCCAAAAAATGCCACATTTGTGTAACTGAGTAAGTAATTTAGTAACTTTTTGGAAGAAGTAACTAGTAACTGTAACTAGTTACTTTTTAAAAGTAACTTGCCCAACACTGGGCTTCAGTGCCTTTCTTTTGGCACCAGAAGAGGCTATCAGGCAACTCTGAGATAGAGCGAGAGAGACAAAGAGACTTGGTTTATTATCGAGCAATCAGAGTTAGGGCTGCAACAAGGTCTCGATTTGTCTTGTCTTGTTCATATCTCAAATTTCTATCAGCGCCACTATGCCCCCGTCTGTCTTCTATGCGACCGATAGTCATGGGGGTGACAGTGGACAGGTAATCAAAAGGTTCCCGGTTTGATTTCGGCTCCTCCCGGCAATATGTAGTAGTAGTCGTTTTATTCAGTCATCACACACAATAAATACAATCATACCAGACTGTAAAAAAAAGTCAATGGTCTCACTGTTTTGGCAGTGACTGAAGAGGTACAGGCTGAAGAATAATGCTATATGCCTGTCTTATATCCTCAAAAACAAAAATATAATAACAAAATGAAAATCATTCACATTTGTAACCATTTTGATGCTCCTATCTGCTCCTCACCAGGCTCTGCGGCAACGGTGGTGGTGGAACACCGGCAAGGCCCTGGGGGGCCGGTGCTCATCAACAGCACCTTGGCGGAGACACGCATTCAGCGCATGAGAGAGTGAGTCGCCAATTACTCCATCTGGAAGCCCTTGATGTAATGATGTAAAAGACACCATCATGTATCAGCATGGCTTTGAGTTATCTCTTCAGGGTTTGTTTCCTTTATCTTAAGGGACATCAGCTCATCGCCTGGTGCTATTTTAAGATGAAAGATCCTTTTTGAGATTTAATTCAGGTTGACTTAATTTGAGCAAATGACCCTTCCTTCAACACTTAATCCATCACACTTAATCCACCCAGCGCTTTGCACCTCGTCACTGGGATTATTGTGAATGTGTTGGCATTTTATTTTGTGTCCCTGAGAAGGTAAACACAGCCTGGATACTCACTGCCACTGACATCACTTATCCCTCCTCCCACCAACAGGTTGTTATATATTATCACATATAGCTGTTAAAGGGGCACTTCACCAAAAAACGATGCAGATTTATTTTGCACATAATCTCACACGCATCCAAAAACTCAACCATTTTGCACACATTAATTTCGTTTCACAGTTATTGAGAGTAAATGAGGCCAGGTGAATATGACCAGTGTGGTCACTGGGGATGTTGAATTATTGTGAGTAATTACAGCTCAATGGAATGATCAGGAATGATAAGGTAGGGCGGCCGGGTAGCGCAGCGGACTAAGCGTCTGTCTACCACCACATAGCCAGTGGGATCGAATCCGGCTGTGGTGCCTCCGGCTTGGCCGACCATCCATACTAACACAATTGGCAGTGTTAGCGGGTGAGAAGCCGGCGTGGGTGGGTCCTGGTCATTGTAAACAGCGACTCCTACAGTTCGGTCGGGGCACCTGCACAGCAGGGGAAGGATCTGAGAGAGGTAGTGTGACCTTCCACACGTTACACTCTCCCAGTGAGAGTCCGCGCTGCCAGGTGAAAAGAAGCGGTGGGCTGGCTACACATGTGTCGGAGGAAGCATGACAGTCTCCGCCCTCCCAGACCGACGGTAGGGGGTAGAGTGCGCAACGACCAGGAAGGGGACTGGGAATTGGCATAATGACTAACATTGGGATGGGAGAAAAATGGAAAAAGAAGGGGGAAAAAAGGTAATAATAAAAAATTTAAAAAGGAATGATAAGGTAGCAGTCCCTATAAGACAATGTTTCTGTTGACAGAGTCACCTGGGGAGCAACAATAATAGGTTCATGACGACAAGGTCCTTCTTGAGCCTTTAATCGGCGTGGTTTATTTCACATTGCATATGCACCATGATACCTTCTCTCTCTGTGAGAGGTAGATGAGGAAGAGATAGAGGGGGAGGGAACAATCTCTTTTATACCCTCTTACCTGACGTCAGCTACAATAGCTACGTCTCCTTGCGCCTATAGCGCCCCCTCTTGTGGAACAGTTAAGCAGTTACATACTATCATTGTCATGGTACCCTATCCCCCCCCCCTCACAGTGAACTGTGGTGTTCCACAAGGAAGCATACTAGGACCACTACTGTTCCTAATTTATGCAAATGACATGTCGTCAGCTTGTGACTGCAACTTGTTCCTGTTTGCGGACGACTCAGCCCTGCTGGTCTCTGACAAGAACAAGTTACAGGTTGAAAAAACCCTTAGCTCGGAACTAGGCAAAATCTGCATATGGCTCGCCGACAACAAACTATCATTACACATGGGCAAAACAGAGTCCATTCTCTTCGGTTCAAATAACAAACTCAGCAAAACCGACGGCTTCTCAGTTACAGTGGGTGACAATATTGTCACAAGGAAAGATGAAATTACCTACCTGGGTTCCATCCTAGAGGCTAATCTTTCCTGTGACAAAATGGCATCCAATGTAATAAAAAAAAGTCAATCAACAAACTCGATTCTTGTACCGGATCTCCTCCCTGGTAAACAAGAATACCCTGAAGACTCTGGCAGGAGCACTCATTCAAGGGTACTACGACTATGCTTGCACCTCATGGTACCAAAGCACCTCAAAGGCACTAAAAACCAAATTACAAACATCTCAAAACAAACTAGTCAGACTACTGCTTGACCTGACTCCTAGAACCCACCTCACCCCTGCACACTTTGCCAACCTAGGATGGCTTAGAGTAGACGACAGAGTACAGCAACTTGCAATGGGCCTGGTCTACAAGATACACTACACGACCAAGGTACCCATGTACATGTCAAAATACTTCCCAAAGGTCAGTGAATACCACGATCACAACACCAGAGGGAGCTCCACAAATCATGTAAAACCCAGCCCAACCCCACCTACCCAACCTCCCCCAATGCACAGTTTCTATGTCAAATGTATATACACTCTTTTTCTGGATTTTTTTAGTATCACAAACGGTTAAACTTTTTCATTCACATATTCATACTAAAATATGATCTAAAGTATAAGTATGTTTTCATCTCTTTCTGCAGCTTTCTCCAGAACGTGATTTATAGCCCTAAATGCATTATATTGATGATCAAATACAGTTTGATAGCAATCGGCGCGATATAAAAAAATCCAACTGGACGGACTTCTGGAAGTTACTACACGTCATCTGATGTTGACCGGATGGGCGAGGGGGCGTTTATAATTCCGTGGGCAGCGTTATACCATTCATCTAATGTGGGTCAAATGTTCATCATAGCAGTTAGTGTCGAACACGGACATTTTACACGCTAAAACTCACCCCAGTCTCCGCGGGCCGTTGGGCGATCAGCGTGGGGTAGACAGTTTTCCATTATGGGATGTAAAAATATCCGGTCCATTTCCAGCTTGTATAATAGTATATACGTCCAAATCATGTTGTTTATCGAGTTATTGGCAACGGATCGCTATGTATTGTGACGAGCTAGAGTGCCGGAACCTATACCGAGTGCCCGGAAGTAATATGGGTAAACAGCACATCGTCCAAGTAACTTCCTGTTTGGCGATTGCGCCGATCGGCCACCAGATGGCGCTCTTGAACCGCTAGAGGGTTCAGTGGGGCTTTTTGGTGGGTCTCAGGCCAGCGGATGGGAAATATGAATCCGATCACAGATTTTTGAAATATTGATATCAAAGACGAGTTACGGCGTCTTCGGCAACTTGAGCATGGCGGGGAAGGACGCCTGAACTCGTCTTCTGGCAGTTAAAGTGTTAATGGAAAAAAACTTGTCAGAAATAGTCAACATAGAACATTTTCTGATTTAAATTGCGTATTTATTTTTTAACCTAGGGGAATCTGAGTCGGCGGGACAAGATACACAGGAAGTATATGTTGGTGTAGACATGGTCCAATGTATTGTTGCTCCTACAGTATATGTTGGTGTAGACATGGTCCAATGTATTGTTGCTCCTACAGTATATGTTGGTGTAGACATGGTCCAATGTATTGTTGCACCTACAGTATATGTTGGTGTAGACATGGTCCAATGTATGCATCTAAGAGAGCATTACGGATGTGGTGACGTTGTTTCTGACCAGAGAGACGACACTGAACTCTGTCTGTCTTCTGTTTGCTGTGTCTTTCCGTTCTCTCTGCCATGTCTGTCCTCTCTCTGCTGTGTCTGTCCTCTCTGTCATGTCTGTCCTCTCTCTCTCTGCTGTGTCTGGCAGCGGTTTATTCTATAACAGGATACTGTAAACTAAGTAAACAGAACACAAAGTAGTACAAGTAGTAGTACACACTGATTGCAATCTGCTTGCATAAAAACATTATATAAAATCACATTCTGAGGTCAGTGTTAAAGTGCCACATGGAAGAGGTCTGGTTAGTGGTTAGAGTTAGAGGTGGTCTAGGTCTGGTTAGGGTAACTTAGGGGTAGTTAAGCATTCATTATAATTTATTATTATTATTTAGATAGATGGATGTAAAGGGCTAGACCAACTCTTAACCCCTATCCGGACCTAGACCACCTCTAAGTCACAACCCTAACATAGGGGTTAAAGTTAGAGGTGGTCTAGGTCTGGTTAGGGGTTAGAGTTAGAGGTGGTCTAGGTCTGGTTATACTGATCTGATACCAGTGCATACATAAAGAAAAGAAAAATTATATTATATAAATGATTAAACTTTTTTTCTTTTCTTTTTTACAGCTACTGTTTTATATATACTGTTTTTTTTTAGTAATAACTAGAAAGTAATGGTATTTATTCAACAACAGGTGATTGTATAGATTAGTATTAGTATCATTCAATTTTTTTTTATCATTATTGACAACTATGCTCCACTATGCTTCACCCACGGAAAGGTTGTTGGCACATTGGTTCCACACGGACGTTAAACGTTGTTGCGCACTTCCTATCCAGAAGGCTCCGGTTCTGTTAGCTCCTAGCAGAGGCACTGTTGTGATTTTTAATGCAAAATAAATATTCAACATTCTCTTTTGAGACTCCGCCTCAGACTCTTATCATTTGGCACTAAAAGCTAAACATTGTCACCGGTATGGCTGTCTGCATTATGTCATTAATTGTGTGTAGTTAGCCACATTAGCGTGAGCTAGCTTAGCCACTAGCTAACGCGATCTAGATGGAAATACAAACAATGTAACGTTACTGGTGACAAAGTGATTTACCTTGGAATACTCCTTTGCCAACTTGCTGTACTTTGCTTGCAGGTCTGCAGCTGGATTATGAATAGTTCCAACTTTAGCCAAGGTAACGTTCAGCTAAAACGAGCTTTTCAAATAGCTCCAGCTAATGCTAATAACACAGAGCTCCCGTCAGCCGTCACACTGTTCTGTCGGGACGATGGCATTAAGAAAAGTTATAATTAGTTTGTCTCGTCTTGTTTTAGTCAACAATATCAACATACATGAAGAGAAATTTCGTCCTGGTTTTTGTAAATTACATTTTTGTGTCGTCAGTTGTGGTCAACGATATTTAATAAACGATTTAGTCTCGTTAGCGTCACATGGTATTCAATAACGTGACGTCACGTCTCGTTGTCGTCATGAAAAAAACCTTCGTTGACGAACATCTTTCGTCATCAATTTAGTCAACAAAATGAACACTGCTAATGTGTTTACCCTGTCTGTATTCCCAGTGGTCTGTGTGTTGTCTGCAGTGTGTCTCGAATCATAACCTCCATTCACTATCACATTATATGCATATGTGGTATTGAATCTTGGTCGGTGTGTATGACCTATATGATGAATTGAAAATGGGGGACCCTGATGGAAACAAGACGAAAGTCTTTCTCAGGTCTGCATCCTCTTAACAATTGTATGTATTGAGCTGTACTGTACTGTACCCATTCTGCAATCTGTTAATAAACTTTTCAATCAATCAATCAAAACCTCAGTGCTCGAGTCCTGCTTGGTGTGTGAAACCTCGTTATTCAAGTTCTGGCTGGTCCGGTTGAACTCGGTGCTCGGATCTCGGTTGGTGTGTGTGGCCTCCGTGTTTCCATCTTGGCCGGCCCGGGCGACCTCCGCACCTGCATCTCGTGTGCGGATTGTCCGGCCGACCTCGGTGCCCGAGTCCTGGTTGGTCCGGTTGTATCCAGCGTCTCCCCGTCCCTCCCCTGGGGGCCGTCCATTTCACCTCTCCCGAACCAGCTTGTATCACTTGCTGCGTCATATTCATCGTGTTAACTTTCATGTTAGCTTGCAGCTCCCTCTCCAGCCAGGCCCTGCTGCGGTCCAACACCACGTTAGCTTGTATCCCTTGCTGCGTCGTATTCATCGTGTTAACTTCCATGTCAGCTTGCAGCTCCTTCTCCAGCCAGGCCTCGCTGCGGTCCAACACCACGTTAAATTGTATCCCTTGCTGCGTCGTATTCATCGTGTTAACTTCCATGTTAGCTTGCAGCTCCTTCTCCAGCCAGGCCTCACTGCGATCCAACGTCCCGCTAGCTTGTATCACTTGCTGCGTCATATTCATTGTGTTTGCTTCCATGTTAGCTTGCAGCTCCTTCTCCGGCCAGACCTCGCCGCGGTCCAACGTCACGTTAGCCCCGAGTCCATCGATGTCGCTCTGGATGTTCTGCGTGCTAGCTTGGATAGCTTGGTTAGCTAACTCCATAGCCTGTGTGCTAGCCCCTATGTCCTGGACCATCTGCATTTTAGCTTGGATGTTAGCTTGGATGGTAGCCTGCATGCTAGCTTCCCACTGCGTCATGACAGCCTGAATCATCTCCTGAATCATCTCCTGCGCCCTCATTTATACTTCTTCTGGGGTCGCTTTTCTCTCGCCTTTTATCATGTTCCTCCTTCCTCCTCTCTTATATCCTTGAATTGTCACTTTTTATTTCGCTTTGAATTGTTTTACTTCCTTTTTTTGATATTCAATGACCGGGAGCTCTTTCATGTGGCTGCTCACCAGAACGTTGCAAACCGGAAGTCTCTAAGGTGTCTTTCAGTATTGAGGTACCTCCGGCTGCAGGAATCCCTTCCCCCTCAATGTGAATCAGCACACAGCCATCTGTCGGAGATTTGCTCGTCTGAAACCTATTGTTTCCCATATTATAGACAGACCCAATGCACAAGTAATGGCGATCGTGATGGAATTACATGGATTATTCAATTCTGACTAAGGTAAGGTCTATTTTAGGTCTATTTTACCGAACCTAAAACATGCTTTTGTATTGATCACAGCGTCGTATTTTACTGAACCTAAAACATGCTTTTGGTAACAATCGCATTTTCGTAAGAAGACCCCCCCCCCCCCCCCCTTGATGATTTTGTGAAGAAACATCTATATATGGTATATACCTTTGATTTGGAAATAATATAGGTTTCAGGCGAGCAACCCGAATGATTTGTGCATATGCATATAACACGTCATATCTCACTATCTAGAAAACGAGACTGGATTATTTTGAAACGGGGCAATGTTTAGCGTGGAATAGCGCACAAACAAAAGTATGTAGAAATGAACTGGTTTGTCAATGTTGGACTATAAATAGTGCCTGTCAAATGAGCCATACTATTCTCTCCATAGCTATAATATAGAATATACGATGGATCCGCAAACATTGTGAAAATTGTCAATAACGCTGGCGCCAGGCAGTACAGATGGAAAAACAGTGTGGCTCAATGAGTTAAGTGGTTACATTTACATTTACATTTACATTTAGTCATTTAGCTGACGCTTTTATCCAAAGCGACTTACAAGTTCTGTACGACAAGCCATCAGGAAGAGCACAACTCTATCAGCTGAGTAACAATGTTCATCAAAGTGTTGAGTGCTACAGTGTAGGTTAGTTTATTAGGACAAGTGCATGACAGTATGGTTAGTTAGGGTTAGATTTTTTTTTTTTTTTTTTTTTTTTTTGGTTACGCTTGGCAACAATACAACAGTGCTAGGTCTGATCTCCAACAATGACGAGAAAGTCGTCACAAAGTGGTGCCAGGAGAACAACCTTTCTCACAATGTGGATAAAACCAAAGAGCTGGTCATAGACTACAGGAGAGGAGGAGATAAGCTAGATCCCATTCACATCAAAGGGTCAGCAGTGGAGAGAGTCAACAGCTTTAAGTTCCTCTGTGGTCACATCACGAGTCGTGAGCATAGCCCAGAAAGATCAGCAGATGTGAGCTTCCGCTTATTCAGGATATATACAACAGACGGTGTATCAACAAGGCCTGCTTGATCATTAAAGACCCCGGCTGATGCAGTCTGGCAAACAATTCTGCAGCCACAAATCCCCAACCAGCAGACTCCGGGACAGCTTTTCCCCCTAAGCAATCAGGCTCACATACAAAGAACACTTAACAGCTTGCTGCCTGCCCACCCACCACTGTAAACAGACGACGCACAAAACACAAAAACAATCTACATGCATTTACTGGGGCATGCCCACACGCATACTGTATTGCACATATGAAATGGATTCTTGTATAAAAATATTTTACTGCAAAACTTGTTAAATTTATAGATATTGTTATACACCCCCAAAGGAAGAAAGAACCAAAATATAGCCTGGCCGTATGGGAGTTGCGACATATAAACTCATGTAGATTAATAATACAAGCTCCAAGAGCTTTCAAACTTGGCATGCTAGCAGTCAGACAGTTGCTTAACCTAATATAAAAACCTGGATGTGAATATCTTTATGCATGTAGGAAATATATACCTATGTACACATACTTAAAATAAGCGGAAATGTAAAAAATGTATATCTATGCAGAATGTTCTCATTTACTTTGTAGTAGCTCTGCCATGGATTGTCATATAAACACAGATGACGGCTATTTCGGAAAGGTGTGGTTGTGCTGAATCCAGCAATACCACATGTGTAAATATAGCATGCGTGGTCAGGGAGTCACATCAGTAAATGTATGAGGTGTCCTAAATGAAAGAAAATGAAACATAGTACGGCTCAATACACACAATTGTTAAGGGGATGCAAACCAGAGAAAGACTTTCGTCTTGTTTACATCAGGGTCCCCCGTTTTCAATTCATAATGAATTGTAAAAAAAAAAAAAAAATGAAACATTGACATAATGAAGTCTTCAGTCCAAAGCCCATTATCAGTGGTGAGAAGCATGTTGACAAATTCAATGTTACTGCAAAGTAAAGTCACTTGAGGTAATGTTCTGGTCTATAATGTTAATATATTTATGATACATTTAATAAATTATATATTTTATACATTTTATGATACTTCATATGGAAACAAAGATCCAATTGAATCAGGTTGAAATTGAAATAGAACACCTTTATTTCAATCTACTGCATTCTGAGCCTGACTGTGTGGCCAGGTTCAGCTCCAACTCCATAGTGAAGTTTGCGGACGACACATGGTGGTGGGGCTGATCTCTAACAATGACGAGAAGGCCTATCGGGAGGAGGTTGATGAACTGGCAGGCTGGTGCCGAGATAACAGCCTACTCCTGAACATTGGTAAAACCAAAGAACTGATAGTGGATTTTAGGAGAATACAGCAGGTGACACACACGTCACTGCGTATAAATGGGGCTATCGTGGACAGGGTGAGCAGTTTCAAGTACCTGGGAGTCCACATCACAGAGGACCTGACATGGTCAAGACACATAGATTCTTTCGTGAAAAAGGCGAAACAGCGCCTCTATCACCTGAGACAGTTAAGGAAGTTCAGAGTATCGGGGAAGATACTCCACTCCTTCTATTCCAGGGCTGTAGAGAGCATTCTGACTGGAAACATCACTGCCTGGTTTGGAAACAGCATGGCACAGGACAGGAAGGCCCCCCAGAGAGTGGTGCTCTCAGCAGAGCATACTACGGGTATTGCACTACCCGTATTGCAGGACTTATATAACAGGAGGTGCAAATCCAGAGCCTGCAGAATAATGAAAGACCCCCACCACCCCAACAACAGACTGTTCAAGCTGCTGCGGTCAGGCAAGCGCCTACGTACACACGCTAGGAGCACAGAGAGACTCCGGCTCAGCTTCTTCCCCCAGGCCATCAGAACACTGAACTCTCCACTCACAAGTACCAGTGTTCGAATTATGTGGGGGCCAATGGGGGCTCAGCCCCCATAGATAGAGTCTGAGCCCCCATAGTCAACAACCCCTGTGGGGGTCTCTCAAAAAAGTTATATAATTTTTTATATATATATTTTTCTTTCAATGTAAGAATTAGTATTATTTATGTTACCTAAATAAATTGTTAATAGATCATATTTTTCTTTTTAAAATAACCGAATGTTAATTATTGGAACAGGCTGTGTTTCACCTCCAAGCCACTATGCGACGCCCCTGAGCGTGTCTAATGCTACTCCAACCCATTTGGTGAAGAAGAAGCAGCAAGCTTAACACATCCCACGCCGGAAACGGGTTACGACGTGTTTCAAGTTCATGCGAATTCTGCCAATCCACGGCGTACGACGTTATTGAGATAATATAAAAAAATGTCGCCATGTTATTCATAATTCCCTCACGGAGCCTGGTCTGATGCAGTGGGAGCATGCACAACTCTGCCACGCTTCAATACTGCCGCCTGGTGGATGATCGGCGAGTTGCCAAACCGGAAATGGACGAGTCTATCTCGGTGCGTCTGGGAAATGCGTCCGGCACTCGCATATTGTTGCGGGACTGTATACACACGTCCGTGTGTAGCGATTGCTGCCATAACGCAATAATCGATACGATTTAGCCGTTTATTATGATTATACAAACCGGAAATGGATTTAGGAGATCGCGTCAAATAAGTGTGATCTTTTTCCTCCAGTCTCATCGTCGGTAAGAGGACGCCGACGTCATTTTCATCGCGTTTGTTTATTATTATCTATGCAAACTGCTCTGATCAATATATCACCCATACTACATAAAGCATTTACTGACGATCACGGAATTATAAACAACCCCCCCCCCCCCCCGTTCATCCGTGCATGATCAGTCATAACGTTTAGGATCATGTACAGTTGAAATTTTTTATATATATATCGTATATCGCCAACAAACGGCATTTGATCATCTATATAATAATATAAATATGCGTTTATGCCTATATCTCACATTCTAGGAATTACTGCAGAAAACGATAAAAACATATTTATATTCTAGACGGTATTTTCGTATGAATCTATGAATGAAAAAGTTAAACGTTCCTACATCCTGAACGATAGATAATCGATGTTGAATGGGCCATAATAATGTCAATTTAGCAATACAATTTAAAAAGTTATAGCCCTGCAAAGAAGGTGAACATCTCCATAGGCTTACAGTGCTGGCAGAGAGTGGTATAAAATGCTCAAATTGCGTGGCAGGGAATGTGTTAATGTGATGTTCCTGGTCCACTCCTCATGTCCTGCAACTGCGACTCAAGTAAAAAGTAAACAGTACACCAAATGCCGCCGAAAAAAAGGCTTAAACCGCCACAAGGCTGTACAAGGTTGGACAGCTTTGTCTTTATAAAAAGGCCAAAGATTAATGCTGTTAGCGCAGCAGCTAGCAGCACTACTGAAGTTGACACTGCTAGTAGTGTTAGCCACTGCCAGACCCAAGTCTCCACTAGACCTGGCTGCTGCTCAACCACCACAATGCTGGGGACAGAGTCAGTGGACCTTATGGAAAACTAAATACAGCTGGTTATTTGCCATGGAGGTAAATGCTGCTGTTAAGTGCCATACAACTATTTATTTTCCATTCGATTTTTTTGTTAGTTTTTTATTTGCAGAGACAAATAAATGTTCATTCAAGTTCATAAATGTGGTCAAATTTTTTAAATTAAATTGTTGTATTTTATCAGATGCAAATAAGTAAATATGGCATTATATATCAGAGGTGAGTAAGAAAATGAACACATATTGATGGATAAGAATGAGACTGAATAATGACATCACACAATAGTCTAATGATTAGACTGTTGTGTGATGTGATTGATTGATTGATTAAAAACTAACAGATTGCAGAATGGGCACAATAGAGTACGGCTCAATACACACAATTGTTAAAGGATAACTCCACTATTTGGGGAAATTAGCTTATTTAACATCTTCCCTGGAGTTAGACAAGAAGATGCATACCTTTTTTGTCTCTGTGCGTGCATTTTAGCTTTGGGAATAGATGCTCCGTTAGCATAGCTTAGCTTCATCACTGGAAGTGAGGCAGGACAGTAGCCTTACAGTGCCTTACAGTGTATTGCAAGGTCTGACATTGACCAAACTTGATATGCATGACCTTGGTGGGCTCTAGGTCAACTCCTGAAAAGGGGGTCAATGTCAGACCTTGCAATCAAAGGTTAGGGGTGCACTGAAATTATGGCAAGGGTTATTAGCCCCCTAACTTTTGATTGCAAAGTCTGACATTGACCCCCTTTTCAGGAGTTGACCTAGAGCCCACCAAGGTCATGCATATCAAGTTTGGTCAATGTCAGACCTTGCAATACACTGTAAGGCACTGTAAGGCTACTGTCCTGCCTCACTTCCAGTGATGAAGCTAAGCTATGCTAACGGAGCATCTATTCCCAAAGCTAAAATGCACGCACAGAGACAAAAAAGGTATGTATCTTCTTGTCTAACTCCAGGGAAGATGTTAAATAAGCTAATTTCCCAAAATAGTGGAGTTATCCTTTAAGGGGATGCAGACCAGAGAAAGACTTTCGTCTTGTTTACATCAGGGTCCCCCATTTTCAATTCATAATGACATACACAACATACAGATATACAGATATATATCATGACATTTATGACATACATGACATACAGATATACAGTACTGTTACATTTGTGACATACAAGATATGCAAATATACAGTACTGTTAAGCAGAGATCCTAACAGAAAATATATACATACGAGGGGGAGGAAACTGTACATTAGGAGGAGGTGGGTGGGTTTGGACATTTACGGGGGCCAGTTTAACACTTTAATCGCCATGGGTTAAATTCATAATTTACCATCCCTCGCCAGCTCTATTTGTCTATGGAGAAGTTCCCCTTCTTTGCAGGGCTATAACTTTTTAAATTCTATTGCTAAACTGCCATTATTATGGCCCATTCAATGTCCTATATGTATTGTTCAGGGTGTAGCAACGTTAAACTTTTTCATTCACATATTCATACTAAAATATGGTCTAAAGTATAAGTATGTTTTTATCGTTTTCTGCAGCTTTCTTCAGAACGTGATTTATAGCCCCAAATGCATTATATTGATGATCAAATACAGTTTGGTAGGAATCTGTGCAAGATAAAAAATTTCAACTGCACGTACTTCTAGAAGTTTCTACGCATCATCTGATGTTGACCGGATGGGCGGGGGATCGTTTATAATTCCGTGGGCAGCGTTAGATGATTCATCCAGAGTGGGTCATATGTTCATCAGATCAGTTAGTATAGAAAACGTTAGAAAATAACGCTGAATCTTACCGTGGCTTCCTCGTGCCGCTGGCAGATGAGCGTGGAACAGATTTTTTTCTATTATGGGATGTAGAAATGCCCGATCCATTTCCAGGTTGTATAATAGTATATAAGTCCAAATAACGTTGTTTATTGAGTTAGGGCGAGCGATCTATTATCCAGTGTTTCAAGATGGAGTCGCGGGAGCTATAGCGAGTGGTCGGAACACATATGGAGTGAGCACTACCGGTTCAAAGGTTAATATCCGGTTGGCGATCTGCCGATCGGCCACCAGATGGCGCTCTTGAACCGCTAGAGAGTTGAGAGGAGATCAGCAGTGTGTCTCAGGGCTCCGGAAAGGAAATATGATTTCGATGACAGATTTTTGAAATATTGACATCAAAGACGAGTTACGGCGTCTTCGGCAGAATGAGCATGGCTCGGAATGACGTGAAAACTCGTCCGCGGCGATCATAGTGTTAATTAGTTTTCATTAGTATTAGACTCTAATCCTAATGAGATATTCCTCTAAATATGACTTTGAAAACGCACAGTTTTTTGTTTTTTTTTGTCCTGTGTCTGTGTTGGTGTTGTTGTTACTGTGAAAAAATAAATGAAAAATGCATATACACTGTAATGCCGCAACAATTACCAATGTGTTTTTACACAAATGGCTTAATAAAGGAATCTGAATCTGAATATAACTCTGAAATATGTTTCTTCAATTAATCAATACTCTCAACAAATCAAATCAAATCAAATGTATTTGTAAGGCCCGACAACACACGTTAATGTCCCCATGGGCCGGACACATCTTCTTTAAACAAGTCAAGAAGAAACATCACAATAAGTCAAGAAACAAAACAAGAACACCATAAGGTCCAACAAATTTAAAATAAATGCAAAATAAATTAATGTTATGCGAACACTCCCAGACATACCCCACGCGAAGGTAAGGAAAAACTCACTAAAACCTAGCAATAGGAAAAAATGCACCACAGGCAATGTGGAGGAGAGAAACCTTAGAAGGGCCAATTCAATTGGGATCTCCCTTCTTAGATGTCGGTGATAGTAGTGTTGCAGACGGACAGTTGGTAAGCATGCACTCATGTGTGTAGTGAAACACAGATGAGTGCATGCAATAGCAACTGAACATTTAGAAAAATTTAAGATAGAGCTGATAGCGATAGCAACTGAACATTTTGAAAGATTAAAGATAGAGCTGATAGCGGATCTATTTGAGGCACAGGTGCGGCGCAAAGAGGGTTGCGTTCTCCCCGTCTTAATCACGGGACGTTCAACACTCCGGTCATAACTCCGAGACAGCCGGAGACAGGGGGACAGGGGCGGCGCAGAGAGGGTCGCAACCTCCCCGTCATCATTGCGGGACGTCCAGCACTCCGGTCATCACTACGAGACAGCAGGAGACAGGGAGACAGGAGGGCACGCAGAGAGGGTCGCATCCTCCCGGTCTTCATCACGGGACGTCCGACACTCCGGTCATTACTCCGGGACAGCAACTCACAGGGAGACGGGGCAGGCGTTAGACAGCTTGCGTGATTGTAATGGGCGGACATAGCAATAGATACAAGTGGTAAGCATATATGTGAATAGAATAGATATATGAAGTAAGCATATTAAGTGAATAGAATAGAAGTACTTTACCCAGCAATGAAACCACGTTGACAGACTACAAACCACTTTGACAGACCATGGACAGAAGACGGTAAGAAGCTGATCCATGGCCTCGTGGTGCACGTAGAACAGTCACTGCAATCTTGGCCAATACACAGAGACATCCATCACCTTGGTCAGCACTACGAGACAAGCACTCAGAGAGATGGGGGGGGGGTTGGGACAGGGGTTAGAGAGTTCCCATGTTTGTAGTGGGCGGAGATGGAGCAATAAATACATGTAGTGAGCATAAGCATACATGGTGACAGTAGAATCATAGTATATAAGAAAATTGTGAAATAGAGTAATAGATAGAACTACTGCAAGCGTATGGATACAGGGTGAGATACAAGACAATAGCTCAGGGCCGTATGCCCCGAGGGGGCAGGAGGAGTCACTCAGAAGGTTCAGCACTGCAGGCCAGACAGAAGGCGGTATGAAGCTGTTCCATGGGACCGGTTGAGACAGAGACAGAGGTTAAAAGGTTCTTCCATCTCTGCAGAAAAGCAGACATGGGAGAAATTAGACATCCTAACTAAACTAGACAGATTAATCTAAAGGTCAGTCCCCGACAGTGTTACTTTTTGCCGTTCTAGTACTCTAACGCATTACTTTTTAAATTCAGTAATGCTGTTACCGTTACTAAATGGTTTGTTAGTTCGTTACTGCGTTCTTTTTATGTAGATTCATAGCGAGCGTCCTCCTAACTCCATTTGATTTCGCCTGAGTTAGTTTTGTTTACAATAGAGAGCGTCTATTTCTTTCTGTAGCCGCATTTCTGGTTTTCGCATTTCTGATTGGCCACTGACTGACGTTCTCTGACGTTCTCTGACCAGAGAGCGTCAGTCAGTGGCCACTGGCCAATCAGAAATGCGCAAACCATCATATATAATCTCTGGGATCCCCAAACAGGTGTCCAGGGATATTAGAACAAGGCTAATACAATTCAAGATCTTCCACCGCATTTATTGGACCCCCTCTAAAATGTATAGACTGGGCCTGAAAGAGAACCCAGATTGCTGGAAATGTCACACAGGGGAGGGGGACCTAGTCCATGCACTCTGGTCATGTCCG
Organism: Notolepis coatsorum; assembly: GCF_963971535.1. Classification (NCBI taxonomy): domain Eukaryota; kingdom Metazoa; phylum Chordata; class Actinopteri; order Aulopiformes; family Paralepididae; genus Notolepis; species Notolepis coatsorum. The sequence continues at coordinate 27,901,970 of NC_140183.1, forward strand.
AAAATCGGAGACTTCTGGAGTAACATACATGACTACATCACAGAGGTCACAGGGACGGAGTATGATTTCTGTTCTGGTTTATATATCCTGGGGGATCCCCGCAGTCTTAGCCATATCGCAAAGCCCCTAGCTGATTGGATACAGACTAGTATAATGATAGGCAAACAGATCATAATGAGAGGCTGGAAGGCACCAGAAGGCCCGTCATTCCGAGAGTGGAGTGGAGAACTGGGTAGGGTAGCTGCCTATGAGAAAATATCTTTTAGTTTAGGAGAGAAAGGAGACAAATATATTAGCAAATGGGGGAAATATTTGCAATTGCACTTACTATAAAAGGAGGAGGGGCACACTTGTCCAAGACAGCGACGATACACATGAGTATAGAATACCTGACAAATGCACCATGTTTATGTAGACAAGAATGGCTCTATGTTTTAATGTAGATTTATTTTTTCGTTTGGTGTTTCCTTTCTGTTTTGGTACTACTTTCCATTATATTCTCGGCTTAGTCTAATTTATCTTTCTATTTTTTATTTTTTATTTATTTTTTGTTATGGTAGAATTTTTCGTTTGTTTAGGTTTACTTATTCTAATGTCTTTATTTCTTAGTTTTTTTTTTTTTTTTTTGTCTTCCCCCCCATATGGGGGGTATCAGTGTAACCTAGACGTTAGGGGTCCAGGTGTCTATGTTGTCCTTCAGGACTGACCCATGCTGATGCAAAATATGTCATTCATTGTATTGTCCTGAAGTACTGTGTGCAAAAAGAAAAAATATGCAATAAAGTATAAGTCATAAAAAAAAAGAAATGCGCAAACCAGAAATGCGGCTACGGAAAGAAATAGACCCTCTCTATTGTAAACAAAACAAAACGAAACGAACTAACAAACCATTTAGCAACTACTTGGAGAGATAATTAATATACAACATGGAAACGAGATAAAGAACATGTTTGAGGCGCTGCTGGAGTCAAATGGACTAACGTTACTACATCTCGACCACCGCAGACTTTGGTGAGTGCAATGTGTTCACTGAAACTCAAGTTGATCAACGGATTTTGACTGTACGAAATCTGCCAGGGAATCTCATAATACTAATCAAACAATATAAATATAGTCCTTTCATGCACAATTGATATCCTAACTATTCTAACGTTGCAATGCTTTGATTGATATCTTAAACAATGTTGCAACTTGCAAGATGGTGAATGAATGAATGAATGAATGAAAACGTTATCAATGAGTGCTTACAATTTGCAACCCTACTACTACTAGTGAATGAATGAATGAAAACTTTATTTAACAGATTGCAGAATGGGTACAATACAGTACGGCTCAATACATACAATTGTTAAGGGGATGCAGACCTGAGAAAGACGTTTGTCTTGTTTCCATCAGGGTCCCTTATTTTCAATTCATATAGACATTTATGACATACACAACATACATGACATTTATGGCATAGGGACATATACTGTAGGTATTTAGTACTGATACATTTGTGACATAAACGGTATTCAAATATACAGTACTGTTACCCCTAGCTTTGGGTAGGGTGTTCCACATTGTTGTGGCATAATTGCGAAACGTGTTTAGTCCCTTGTTTGAGCCGAATCTGGGTTTTACATGATTTGTTGAGCTTCCTCTGGTGTAGTGGTTGTGGTATTCACTGACCTTTGGGAAGTATTTTGACATGTACATGGGTACCCCGGTCGTATAGTGTATCTTGTAGACCAGGCCCATTGCAAGTTGCTGTACTCGTCTACTCTAAGCCATCCTAGGTTGTCAAAGTGGGCAGGGGTGAGGTGGGTTCTGGGGTTCAGGTCAAGTAGTAGTCTGACCAGTTTGTTTTGTGATGTTTGTAATTTTGTTTTAAGCGCCTTTGAGGTGCTTTGGTACCATGAGGTGCACGCATAGTCGTAGTACCCTTGAATTATAGCATTTTAGAGCAATCTTTTTTTTTTATTTTTTTTTTTAAATAACTAAATAGTTACTTTTCACAGTAACTCATTACTTTTGGGTGTAAGTAACTAGTACAGTAACGAAGTTACTTTGAAATGAAGTAACTGAGTTACTATTTTTCAGTAACTAGCACAACACTGGTCCCCGACCAGTTGAGATCAGGGTAGGTTGAAGGAGAGAGAGAAAAGATGGGTCTTAAGCAGGGATTTAAAAGCTTCGACAGAGCAGGCGCCCCTGACGACAGCAGGTAATTTGTTCCACAGGTAGGGAGCGCAGTAGACAAAGGCTCTGTGGCCGGCGGATTTCTTCTTAACCCTAGGAATCGATAAAAGCCCCGCATTTTGTGAGCGCAGAGCACGAGCGGGCGAGTATCGAGAGATGAGATCGGATAGATGGAACGGTGCAAGCCCATTTAAAATTTTGTAGGTGAGGAGTAGCACTTTAAAGTCAAATTGGGCTTGAATAGGAAGCCAGTGTAGGGCGGACAAAACTGGTGTGATGTGATAACATTTTCTAGTTCTAGTTAGTATCCGTGCAGCCGCATTTTGCACAAGTTGAAGATTTTTGATGCTTGAATTAGGTAGGCCTGAAAAAAGTGCATTACAGTAGTCCAGACGTGATGAGACAAAAGCATGAATCAGGGTTTCAACATAAGCCAGAGTTAAAATGGGGCGAATTTTTGCGAATTTTTTTATATGTGTATTAAATGAGAGGGAGGAATAAAAAATTACTCAGAGGTTTTTTATGGTGGAGCTCTGGGATACATGACAAGTACAGATAAAGCCATGAATAGTCATGGAACCACTGTTTGGGGACCGTTTTGGCATCGTTAACGGTAACAATGACCAGCGGGGGCGCTCGAATACAGCTGGTAACAACGTGCCGACTGTAGGCTGTTTCTTAGATTTCCAGGAAATAACAGGTCCTGTCTGACAACAATCTGTTCATTCAGGAAGAGCTCCGCCCTCGACAAAGGGAGAGAGAGGCAGAGAGAGAATGAGAGCGAATGGACAAAATGCACTGTGTTCTGACCACATGTTTTGGCTCAAATACATAGTATTATATTGTATGCCTCGTTTTATAAAATGTCCTTTGAGCGCAAGCGATTGATAACTTTCAACGTTGAAACGGCACGAGCTCTTATTTATTAATTTTTTAAGCGGGCCGCTTTTATTATGAAATTCGTATTATGAAACAGGAAACACCTCGACCATTGTCTTCAACTTAGCTCACTACGATCCAACCTATTGCGTGGCACCACAGAGAGACGTTTTAGTATCGGCGTCTGTGATTTGCCTAAACGTTTGGCGCTTCCTGAATCTGCAGCAGCCGTAGTGGACGGGCGAGTTAGACAGATAATATCATTAGAATATTATTCTTTTGGTAAAGTTGTATTTCTGACTACAGTACAGTATGTATTACTATCTACTACCTACTATGCTGCTATGTCTATATCCAAAGTGCTTTACAACTTATACCTCACATTCACTCACAGACAGCAGAGGTGCCAACCTGCTCATCAGGAGCAATCGGGGGTTAAGCGTCTTGCTCAAGGACACTTTGACACGATGCCGGGAGGGGGGATCGAACCGGGAACCTTCTGATGACCAGACGACTGCTCTACCTCCTGAGCCACTAGATGACATTAGTTTAAGAGTCATATAACTAGCACCTTACACTCTATTAGCACAACAGATATTGAACTTGAAAACAAGAGATCTAATGTGATTAAGATCCATTAACACAACAGACATTGAACTTGGAACACATGAGATCTAATGTGATTAAGATCCAATAACACAACAGACATTGAACTTGAAAACAAGACATCTAATGTACATTAAACTTGAAAACAAGAGATCTAATGTACATTGAACTTGAAAACAAGAGATATAATGTACATTAAACTTGAAAACAAGTTTTCATTAATTAATTTAGTCTGTCTCGTCTCTCCCTCCATCCCAACAGGGGGGTAGAGTGACTATACTGTATATGTAGGTGTGACATTGGAATGCGGTGCAACCCCCCCACACACACACACACCATTGAAATGCTAATTGTTGGCGCAGCAGGCACACAGGATTCTTTGATAGTGCAATTGCCCCTTGGTTGTCCTCAAAGATTGTCACTGGTGCATAATAATTTCCACTGTCCATTCCTTTTAATAACTGCACTAAATTTTTTGTATCACAAACAGTACTGTATTTGCAAATCTGGTATGTCATAAATGTATGAATGTAGCAGTACTGTCTATCTGTATGTCGTGTATGTCATATATGTTATGATGAATTGGAAATGGGGGACCCTGATGTAAACAAGACAAAAGTCTTTCTCTGGTCTGCATCCCCTTAACAATTGTATGTATTGAGCTGTACTGTACTGTACCCATTCTGCAATCTGTTAATAAAGTTTTCAATCAATCAATCAATCAATGCACAAGATAAAAACGTTCCTGTGTAGCAGCTGCCAATGCCATATATTCTGCTTCACATGTGGATAAAGCAACTGTAGGCTGTTTCTTAGATTTCCAGGAAATAACAGGTCCTGTCTGACAACAATCTGTTTGTGAAGGTCTTGAGAGGCGAGCCCTTTGCTTTACCCATCAGCTGGGTAAAAATTAGATATCTTACTTACATAAAAATCATTAAAATGGTTGGCAATATCACATGGTTTGGTTCAGACAATTCCATATGACTCAACAAAAGATGTACAGACATTGGATTTTCTACCCATAATTTGATTTAAAACATTCCATAGATTTTTACCATCATTTCTCACATCATATAACCATTGTTTAAAATATTCCCTTTTTTTCCACCTTATTTAACTTTGTGACTTGATTACGTAAGGAACGGTACTTTTGTATGTCATCTGCAGAACTGGAACACACTGATGCTTTTTTGGCTATGTCTCTCTCATTCATTAAAATCCTTAAGCTACTATCTATCCATGGGGCTGATTTGACTGTGAACTTTTTTAAAGGAGCATGTTTATCTGCTACACTCATGTACCTCAACATAAATAAGTCCAGTGCAACCTCTGGGTCATCCTCACAACATACCTCCTCCCAGTTTATACCCAACATTTCATTAATAAAAACCTTCTACATTAAAACTCTTATATGACCGTGAGACAATCATTTTTGCTTTGGCTTTTGGGACCTTCGTCATTCTGGAGACTGCTATGATGTTGTGGTCACTGAAACCACTAAGACACTGGCGCTGCTCTGATGGCTGCCTTTCTGATCGCTCCGACGAGACTGTGCTTTATTTTGTAAATTTTTATAGTATTAGGAGTTTTATTTGCACCAACTGTTGGTGCATTATATGTGTATGACCGTCAGTCAATCATTGACATTGGATTAAGAAAAACTTACCGTTTGGATTGCTCTCTGGATCGGATCGCTGAACAGCAGAAATGGCCCGCCGAGATCCTTTGTTATGCCGGCCATGGCCAAGACGCCAAGAAGCCGCCGCGAAGACGAGGAAAGAGAGCCGGGGTCCGGAACAGACTGAGGTCCAAACGACACAGAACCACATTGCCCAGCATATTGTTGGCCAATGTGCAATCGATAGGAAACAAATTGGACGACATCAGAGCAAGGATCCAATTCCAGAGGGACATTCGGGATTGTAACGTCCTCTGTTTCACAGAAACTTGGCTGAGTCCAGATGTCCCGAATCACGCAATAGAACCGGCAGACCATTTCTTCGTTCTCCGCAAAGACCGGACGGCAGAAGAGTCATTAAAGACGAGAGGAGGCGGCATTGCCTTCATGATAAACAAGGAGTGGTGCGATTTAGGCAACACAAAGGAACTGTCTAACCACTGCTCCCCAGACCTGGAGTTTATCACGATAAAATGTCGACCCTTCTTCCTCCCAAGAGAGTTAACGTCCATCATCCTCATCGGAGTGTACATTCCACCACACGCGAACACTGGGGTCGCACTTTCAAAACTTCACGACGAGGTAAACAAACTCCAGGCAGCTAATGTTGACGCTGCCATTTTGGTCTTGGGGGATTTCAACAGCGCGCGTCTTAAAAAGGTGCTGCCGAATTTCTATCAGCATGTGACCTGTCCCACCAGAGGCGAGAACATATTAGACCATGTATACTCGCAATTTAAGAGTGGGTACAAGTCACAGGCTCTTAGTCCATTCGGTAAAAGCGATCACGCCGCCATCTTTCTTTTGCCAAAGTACAGACAGAGTCTCAAGCGAACGCCGGTGGTCTCGCGAGAGGTTAAGCGTTGGGCCGTGACGTCAGTGGAGTCACTCCAAGCAGTGCTGGGAAGCACAGAATGGAGTGTATTCCGTGATAACACAGCCAATATTAACGAATACACCGAAACGGTGATTGACTATGTCTGTACTCAGGTAGAAGTAATAATCCCCTCCACCAAAATTAATATCTACCCAAATCAAAAGCCCTGGGTAGACAAATCCGTCCGTGAGGCTCTGAAAGTGCGCACATCAGCATACAACACCGGGCTGGTGACAGGCAACATGGAAGAACACAAGATGGCAAGATACAACGTCAGGAGAGCAGTAATAGAGGCAAAACGGCGTTACAGGGATAAAGTTGAACTTCAGTTTGAACAGGCTGACTCTAGAGGCATGTGGCAGGGCCTCAGAACAATGACAGACTACAAAGGAACCCCCCTCAAACTGAACAGTGACATCTCCTTAGCAAATGATCTCAACTCCTTCTATGCGAGGTTTGAGGCTGTGAATAACAACACCAGCCTACAAACCACGGCAATGGGGGGGGGGGGGTCTGCTGATGGAGACTCAGTGTTCAGGGTAACAGAGCATGAGGTGAGACGGATCTTTAAAAAAGTGGATATCAGGAAGGCAGCAGGACCGGACGGCATCCCCGGCCGCGTCCTAAAAGTCTGTGCCGACCAACTGGCCCCGGTATTCACTGACATCTTCAACCTGTCCTTGGAACAGGCCGTCATCCCCACCTGTCTGAAGAAGTCCACCATCATCCCTGTACCCAAAAAATCTACGCCCGCTTGCCTCAACGACTACCGCCCTGTAGCCCTCACCTCCATAGCCATGAAGTGCTTTGAGAAGCTAGTGAAGGGCTACATCTGTTCCTCCCTCCCCATCAACCTGGACCCTCTGCAATTTGCATATCGCCCCAACAGGTCCACGGAGGACGCCATAGCCCATGTGCTGCACACAGCAGCATCACACCTGGACAAGAGGCAGGGGAACTATGTGAGAATGCTGTTCATCGACTACAGCTCAGCATTCAATACCATAGTCCCCTCCAAACTCATAGCCAAGCTCAGGGACCTGGGCTTGAACTATGACCTCTGCCAGTGGGTCTTGGACTTCCTGACGGGCAGACCCCAGGTGGTAAGAGCAGGCAACTGCACCTCCTCATCCATCACGCTCAACATAGGGGCCCCCCAGGGCTGTGTTCTGAGCCCGCTCCTCTACTCTCTGTACACACATGACTGCGTAGCACAGCGGAACAACAACACCATCATCAAATTTGCTGATGACACAGTAGTGGTGGGCCTGATCTCTGCCAACGACGAAAGGGCCTACCTGGAAGAGGTAGAGAACCTGTCACAGTGGTGTCAGGAGAACTGCCTCTCCCTGAACGTCAGCAAAACAAAAGAGATGATTGTGGACTTCAGGAGGTCGGGGGTCAAGGACTACAGCCCCCTCAGCATCGACGGGGCACCAGTTGAGAGAGTGAACAGTTTCAAGTACCTCAGAGCCCACATATCCGAGGACTTGACATGGACCACACACATTGACAGTGTTGTGAAGAAGGCACGACAACGCCTCTACTTCCTCAGGCGCCTAAGGAAGTTCCAAGTCAGTCAGAAGATCCTTAGGAACTTCTACTCATGTACAATAGAGAGCATCCTGACCGGCAACATCACCTCCTGGTTTGGGAATAGCACTGCACAAGACCGTAGCAGACTACAAAGAGTGACACGTTCAGCCGAACGCACAATTAGAGGGGGGCTTCCCACCCTCCAGAACATTTACAACAAGCGGTGCAAGGGGAAGGCTAAGAGAATTATTAAGGACTCGAGCCACCCGAACAACTGCCTCTTTGAACTGCTGCCGTCAGGCAAGCGATACCGGAGTCTTATGGCGAGCACAGAAAGACTCAGAAGGAGCTTCTATCCCCAGGCCATCAGGCTGCTAAACGAACAATAATCGCTAAACGAACAATAATCACTATGCAACAACCATCAAATGCACACAGCACACACACCCACACGCACACACTCACTCAAACAAACAACACACTGCAGCACCCACTCTCCACACTTTAGATCACACAAACACACTTACACTTTATATTTATTGATAAAGGATTTGCACTACAACTCGTACACCTACTGTGAATTGTACCTAAACTGCACCTCGTCCATTTATGCCTTGCACTATATAGTATTGTATATTAGTACACTGCACAGTATTGTATATTGTATGGTAACTACGTCTACGAACACTGTACATATGTCTAAACTGAACACTGTGACCTCTTTTTTTACTTCTAATTTTTACTATGTTTTTATTTCATACTTACCTTGTCATGCACAGTCTCTGGAGCGCAACAGTAAGAAGCATTTTGTACAAAAGTATTCTGTACTTCTGTATGACAACTATTAAAGAAACTTGAAACTTGAAACTTGAAACCAGGGCTGAAACCAGGGCTCGGTTTTAGGACCCCTTCTCTTCTCCCTCTACACTAAATCACTGGGTAACATTATCACGTCTCATGGCTACCATTGTTATGCCGACGATACTCAACTCTTCCTCTCCTTCCCTCCCTCAGATATCCTCGTCTCTGAGCGGATCTCGGCCTGTCTGTCCGACATCTCCGCCTGGATGACGACCAACCACCTCAAACTGAACCTAAGCAAAACAGAATTGCTCCACCTGCCGGCCAAATCCTCCCCCCTGACCGACCTTTCCATCACAGTCGAGAATGCAGCTGTGACCGCGTCCCCGACCGCCAAGAACCTTGGTGTTGTCCTCGACGACCAGTTGAACTTCTCTGCTCACATCGCAGCGACAACCAGAACCTGCAGATTCCTCCTGAGCAACGTCAGAAGGATCCGCCCCTTCCTGACAAAAGAAACCACCCAACTCCTCGTCCAATCAACAGTCATCTCCTGCCTCGACTACTGCAATGCACTGCTCGCTGGCCTCCCGGCCACTGCCACTAAGCCTCTTCAACTCATTCAGAACGCAGCGGCCCGCCTGATCTCAAACCTACCGAAGTCAGCCCATGTCACCCCACTTCTTAGGGACCTGCACTGGTTCCCCATTGCTGCACAAATCCGCTTCAAGGCCCTTGACCTAGCATACCGTGTGGCAAAGGGAACCGCTCCCGCCTACCTCCGGTCAATGGTCTCTAACTACACACCCTCAAGACCCCTACGCACTGCATCTTCTGGCCGCCTCAGACCTACTCCTATCCAAGCTCCGGGAGGGTCATCAAAGAGAAGTCGCCTATTCTCAGTCCTTGCCCCACAATGGTGGAATGAACTACCCACCCCAGTTAGGACAGCCGAATCCCGTCCAATCTTTTGCCGTCGACTAAAGACGCACTTCTTCAACCATTATCTGAATTTAAAAAAAAAATCTAACCCTAACTAACCATACTGTCATGCACTTAATAATGTCATGTCCTAATAAACTAACCTACACTGTAGCACTCAACACTTTGATGAACATTGTTACTCAGCTGATAGAGTTGTGCCCTTCCTGATGGCTTGTCGTACAGAACTTGTAAGTCGCTTTGAATAAAAGCGTCAGCTAAATGACTAAATGTAAATGTAAATGAAACCTACAGGAACAGAGACTGCCTTTGAGCACTGGCCTGGCACGTTTGTATAAATATGATCAATACATGTAGATGAAATGCTACCATCCTTATCTATACTTATGACAGTGGGAAGATTGACAATTTGGGACAGATTACAAGTATGTAATATAGAGAGCATCTTGTTCCTATTGGTACATGGCTTTCCCAACCAGTCAACATTCATATCCCCAAGTAAGAATATTTCTCTGTTTTCATCCGATATCCTATCGAACATATCACACAAAACATTAACATAGCATTTGCACTCGAAGGTCTGTAGAAACTGCAAACTAGAATTGGTTTGAGATAGGGCAGGTGAACCTGCACACAGATAGCTTCAATGTTGTCCTTCATCAGATCATATCGTGTTTTGACAGGTAATTGATTCTGAACATAGATTGCCACACCCCCACCAAACCTGTTTCTATCTTTTCAAAAAATATTTAAACCTTCTATAGTTACAGCAGAATCAGAGAAGGAATCATCAAGGTGCGTTTCAGAGATGGCAAGGATATTAATCCAGTTAGCTTTGACCATACATTCAATTTCATAGCACTTATTTATCAGGCTACACACATTGATATGAGCTATAACCAAACCCTTATGCAAGCCTAGCTTAATACAGGAAGTGTCAGTAGACCTACTGACCATAAAGCAATAGTCTCAATGGGTTTCAGAATAACCAGGGAGTGATACTGGAGTCCCTAAACAGTTGGTTGTTGATATCTATCCACTACAAGGGCGACACGTTTGTTTAGGCTTCGATGTTCTTTCATGATAGGATATAATAGCTTACGTCTTCCATTGATCTCGGGAGGAAATTGGTCGTTCATGCCAAAGGTGGTGTTCTTTAACTCCCTGCCCCTACCCTTGACAAGCTCCTTCTGCTGGTGATGCTCAAAACGAGCCACTATTGCCCGTGGTCTGTCCCCTGAGGGTTTTCCCATCCTGTGTACTCTAGAGAAGGTGATGTTCTGAACAGTGTCCCTAGGCAGTCTTAGCTGGTCTGACATAAACTCCCTTATGACTGTTTCACAGTCCTTGCTCTCCTTCTCTGCTATCCCTGTAAAAACCAGATTGTCTTGCATAGACCTACAATGTACATCCATAAGAGATTCCTTCAACTTCCTGTTGTCTATCTCAATTATGTCTACTTTGTTTCCCATGTATTCCACCTTTCCTTTCAGCTCAGCATTATCCTTGACCAGCTCATCAATTTGTCTCTGACTGAACTCCAAGCTGTCGTGGAATATATTATCATGTCATTATAAAACCATTATAAACTACCCATCCCAGTTAGGACAGCCGAATCCCGTCCAATCTTTCGCCGTCGACTAAAGACTCACTTCTTCAACCATTATCTGAAATGATAAAAAAAAAAAAAAAAAAAAAAAAAAATAACCCCGACTAACCTTAATGCCATGCACTTGTCCTAATAAACTAACCTACACTGTAACACGCAACACTTTGATGAACATTGTTACTCAGCTGATAGAGTTATACCCTTCTTGCTGTCTTGTCGCACAGAACTTGTAAGTCGCTTTGGATAAAAGCGTCAGCTAAATGACTAAATGTAAATGTAAATGTAAACAGCTTGACTGGTTCACTCTGACCAGCTATGTAATGTGCTCAGATACTGGCAGACACTACTGTCCCTTTAATGTGGGGAGAGGATGACTTTTGACCTAATCTTTTTATCTCCTAGCAAGGTTGTTTAGCATTCCACATAACAAACAACACCGCCTAGCCAAGGCTGGTTCTCCTTTGGGTAGACTTTGTTTACCTGTCTGGGTGTCTAGTGGACGTCGTTTTAATTGTGTATTTAATATACGTCTGACCAGAGCTCGTCACTTTACGGCCAGACGATTATGTGTGAACATGATCTATCTGTCTGTAAACTGTCCTTTCATTGTGGCCACAGTGAAATAAACTTTTCTATTGTAAATAATGACTCAGAATGATTTGTAAACGGCTCATCGTTTTGTCCTTTAATATTTCCCATTACAAAGTTTTCTTTGAGGCTCTTAATTTCCTGCATCATCAAGTCCAACATATCCAGTTTATCAAGTCTCTTATTGATGGCCTGTAATGTTAGATTCATGTCAACCTCTCTTATTGTCAGCGCTTCCTCCAATGAAGCTTCCTCGGCATCTTCAATGTCAGAACGTGATATTTTACTCAGTTTGGGCTTAATACAGTCTGTAATCTTCTGTGACTTTGTCTGAATGTTAAGTTTCACAGGCTTCTGTTGCGACATGTTGATATTGTCGTAATGTTTGTCTATAAAATGCTCCAGCTGAAACAGATGTTCAGATGGATCCAGTGTGCTATCCATGTGCAGTATTTCTACACAGTTAAACAGGCCTGATGGTGTAGCTTATTTCCCCCATTGTACACTATAATAAGTGCTTCTACTTTATTCACCTGCACTGCAGAGTATCACGTTAACAATCAAATGGCTAGCAAGCTCACCTGTGACATACAGTGCAAAATACAAGAGTACAATCTTAGTCGACTTTTATGAAAACAATACACAAGTTGGAACAGTTTGAACGTTTTATTAGTTAGTTTATTTACTGTCTTTCGAGTTTCAATGCATAATCCAGACATAGTTGCATTCCAGATCCACCCTGTTGTTGACATGTCCTTAATTCTTTGAAAACATAACGTTACTGAAATTAATAAGGAATGCAATGTTTGCTAGCTTACCTTTCATTCAACTGTACCGAGTACTGAGGCGGAAGTGACAATTTTTCAAAGTAAAAGAAAACAGCTTTTTGCGCGACGGATAAATGCAATTTTACGGAGAGAATATGTCTGGTGGCCATATAATATACTGTATTATAGCTTACTTGAATGAACAAGTCTCCCTCCCCACTTTACCGGCGTATTTTCAATTCACAATAAAGTCTCTCTCAGTCTCGTGCCGTCCCAACGTTGACAGTGGCTCGTCTGTTATCAACACAAAGGCACAGTGATGAATGAGGAAGTCAACAGACTTTGCGCCTCCTGGCGGCATAAAACAGAACAGCAGCCTGGTTTCCTAATGAATTCCAATGACGTGACATCACTTTGCGCCCGTCGCGGCAAAGTGTCCATGGAAACTAAAGGCTTCATCTGTATCAAAGTTGAGGGAGATGTCCTGAAACAGGCCTCTGTGGTTTGGGGGGCCAACAATTAACATCTCAGTTTTATCTGCATTAAGGAGTAGAACGTTTTGCGACATCCACTTTTTGACGGCAAGCAGGCAGGCCTCAAGATTTTGTAATTGGGAGGAATCATTTGGCTTAATAGGTATATATAATTGGGTGTCATCAGCGTAAAAATAAATAAATAAATCGAAAATAACAAAGGGCCCAGGACAGAGCCTTGCACTGGGAGGGTCTCAGATGTTAAATCATTATAGACCACGCAGTGTGTTCTATCAGTTAAATAAGATTTAAACCAAGCAAGTGCGTGACCCCGAATGCCAACATGATTCTCAACCGACCTAGAAGAATCGAAAGATCGATAGTGTCAAAGGCTGCACTGAGATCAAGCAGTAAGAGCACAGAAGTTAGGTTTGAGTCAAGAGAGAGCAGTAAGTCATTTGTGACTTTGGTAACCGCTGTTTCGGTGGAGTGTAAGGCTCTAAAGCCAGATTGAAAAGATTCATTAAGATTATTGTTTGATAAATGGTCAGTAAATTGCGTTGCGACAATCCATTCTAACACTTTGGATAGGAACGGAAGATTGGAGATGGGTCTGTAATTTTTCAAGATTAAAGGGTCGAGGTTCGGTTTTTTAAGTAGTGGTTTAATGACGGCTGATTTAAAGGCCAGGGGCACCACGCCAGTAGACAAGGAGGTGTTGAAGATATTGAGTAGGGCAGGGCCTAGAGTTGGGAAGAGTTTTTTGATGAGAGTTGCTGGAAGAGGGTCAAACAGACAGGTTGAGGGTTTAGCCGCGCCAACCAATTTAGAGAGGGCACTAAGTGAGACGTTTTCAAGGCAGCATAGCGTATGGCTGGATTAAAAGTCAGGGGGAAGGCCCGTCAGAGGTTGGGAGGGACTCTGATTGTTGAGTAAGCCAACAATGTCATCTCTTATGAGATACATTTTCTTGGTAAAGAATTTAATGAATTCGTTAGCCGAGAACGCATGGTTTAGGGCACTTGGTTGTTTCTGAGTAAGTTTTGCAACTGTGTCAAACAGAAACTTTGAGTTGTTTTTGTTTTCATTAATGAGCCTGGAAAAATATGAGGTTTTGGGAAGTGAGAGTGCCTTTTTGTAGTTACAGGCAAGTCGGAATACTTCCAATAATCATTCCAGGCAAGGTGGAATACTTCGAGTTTGGTCGAACAGCATTTATGTTCAAGTTTGCGACAAGCCTTTTTAAAGGAGCAAGTTTCCGCCGTAAACCAGGGAGTTTGTTTTTGCGGAGCACATTTAATTTTAGGCTTAAGGGGAAACTGTCGAGTGTGCTACGAAGGGCGGCGTTAAGTTTGTCTGTAAAGAGATCAAGGGTGCCAGAGTAAGAGAGGAAGGGAGAGAGGGTGTCTGGTAGGCAGTTAACTAGAATTGGGACAGTTGAGGCGTTAATACGACGGCTCATGTAGGATTCTACACTGTCTGGGCGAGAAACCGTCAAATCAATTTGAAATTTTATGAGGTAGTGGTCTGAGAGAGCAGGAACATAGGGGGAAACGGTCAAATCTGACACAGTGAGACCGCGGGCTAGGACTAGGTCAAGGGTGTTCCCACCACTGTGAGTGGGTTGGTCAACGATTTGAATGAGACCGACAGAGTCAATGATGTCGGTAAAAGCCTTATTTAGGGGATCTAGAGTTTTGTTGGAATGAATGTTAAAATCACCAACAATTAAAATGTTATCTGAGCGAGTAACAAGCTCAGAGATGAAAGTGGAAAACTCATCTCGGAAGAGGGTGTAAGGGCCTGGGGGGCGGTAAAGGACAGCCATTACAAAGGATGGAGTGGAGGTAGGAATCAGGCCGCCACACTTTCTGTTGGGCAGAGAGGGACGCAACAGGAGCACCTCAAACGAGGAAAACGTACAGTTTGCGTCGGATGTAAAGTTGTGCTTAGAGTTGTAAATTAGAGCAACTCCGCCTCCTTTCTTGGAGGTGCGTGCGATATGGGAGCTACTAAAATTAGGGGGTGAAGCCTCGTTTTAAGAGCAGAAAGTCATTATGTTTAAGCCATGTCTCAGTGAGGCCCAATAAGTCGAGACTATGGTCTGTTATCAGTTCATTTACCAAAAGAGCTTTGGTTGGCAGAGAGCGAATGTTGATAAGGCCAACCTTCACACACTCTGTATATTTAACAGCGCGATTTTCAGCCATGCGGGTAGGTTTAATCGCAATTAAGTTGGCATGGTTTATCGCACAAGGACGAGCTGGGTAAAGCGGAGCGTAACGAGATATTCTAGTTTTGATTGGATATACCGGTTTAAGGATAGAGATAGAAAGAGAGGAGTGGGGAGCCTGGTGGAGGAGGGACCCAGCATGGTTAGGAAAGGTATAGGGATTGGCAGGCTCCATCGGTTTAGCATGACTAGCAAGCTCGCTAAGAGCCTGCACCCTGGCATGCTTGTGGGGTAGCTGTCAGCCCGAAGCTATAACAGACTCAGAACTGTCTGCATGAATCTTGTAGCTGGCTTGATAGAGTAGAGAATACATGGTTTAAAGTTACTGTAGTAGAGAGGACATCAGACGTTTTGCTAGTGAATTCAATCATTATGATTTTTTTATATACCTATATCAAGATATAAAGATAAATGCATAATAAATTAAGATGAAAGATTAAATTCTGTAAAGGTTGGAAGAACCTCCGACTTTAGAGTGAGTTGGAGGTCATTCCAAGTGTCGGGCGCATAAAAAAAAAAGATTATACCATCTTGTCAGAACAGGTGTCACTTATTTCCAGACACTGAGGGTCGGCCTACAATAGTGAATGTCCAGAACTGAGAGCCTGACTCCCCATTGTTGAAACACGCCTGTGTCATAGTCGGGTCCGTCTTAACTAGGCTTGCCTAGTCTGGTTTCTTTCCCCCACGTGGCGTATCTCATATTGGAATGACACTTTTTTCTTATTATTATTTGACATTCTCTCCAAGTATATATTCTGAACGAATTCATGCATGATACACCGGCCAGACAGCAGACTGCTTTCCCCCTGTTGTCAAGTCCATCCCTCCATGGAAATGTCTGGTACATTCCAACCCAAGCACGCCTACCTACCCACCACCACCCTCTGTTCGCCCATCAATCTGCCATGTACACCTACACCAACATCAGACAGCATCAATCTGCATTCAGATCAATTACTTCTTCCATTACTTTAAGATGTCGTTGCTTGTTTATTTAAAATCGACTTCTTCTTGTTTTTGATTGGTTTTACATTTGTAATACAAGTAATCGGGTGCAGTTTGGGGTTTGGAGTATGAGAGCTCTTGTTTTATGTGCACATCTTTGTATGTGTACTGTTTTGTGTCGTTGAATTGTTTATCAGTTTGTATCTAGCTGTGTCTGGATGTTGACTTCTATGTTTGTGTTGAGGACCCGCTTGACAATGAGATGATGCATCTCAAGGGGATCATCCTCGAATAAAATGTTAAAATGAAAAAATGCCGCCAGTGGGATGGAGGAGCCCCTCTGAGCAAGTAGAGAAATGAGAGAGCAGTCAGGCGTGATGGTGTGCAGTGGTGGGGTGGGTGGGTGTGTGTGACAGTGGACCTTCAGACTGTAAGCCTGTCTGCCTCTCTCTCCCTGCTGCAGCAAGCGAGCGAGCGAGGGTTCCCTCAGGGGAGACGAGAGATACGCAGACAGGAGGCGTGACTGGAAGATAAGATGAGAAGAGACGATATGTGAGGCGCGTCAAGGCATCGTCAACAAAGCATCTACAATTAAGATTTTCCCCACCCGGTGAGATCAGTAAGAACGCTGCATTCACACCGAATTACAACATCAGCTGTCAGGCAGCGAGATCAAGCAACGTACCACTAGCAAGTTTGTCGAACACCAAAGGGGGGGGGGGGGGGGGCAGCCACAACAACACAGCAATATCACACAGCAAGTGTACTTTGAACATTGGAATGGTAGATCTGTGATGCTCTGACTGCAGAGTGACCTCATCTACAGACAATGGTATGAACTTGAAAGGATAAGTTGCACATGCTCCAACCAAACCACATCAAAAGAAAATGTAGGCCTGTCCGGTGCTCTCAGAGTAGGGACATCTTGAATCAGGGAGAGACTTCAGAGATTTAGTCCAAAGTAAAAGTGGAGCATATGGATTGTAGTCAATGAACTTAATTTTAAACTAACGTTTTGACGCAGGGTGCATCTTCTAGGTTTGACCCTGATGGAGACGCAACCTGTGTCGAAAATGTTAGTTGTAAATAAAGATTATTGCCTTTAATCTGTGTGCTCCAGTGTTCTACTTTAGACTAAAGCTCTGACGTCTCTCCTGGATTCATAGTATGAACGTGTTTCCACTTATATGAACTCATTGGTTCAAAATAAGAGAAAGAAAAACAAGAGGCAACACTATTTCTGTTGACACTACTATCACACAATAATAATAATAATAATAATAATAATAATAATAATAATAATAATAATAATAATAATAATAATAATAATAATAATAATAATAATAATAATAATAATAATAATAATAATAATAATAATAATAATAATAATAATAATAATAAATTTTATTTATAAAGCGCTTTTCAAAAACCCAAAGACACTGACAATGAGCAAAACACATGAACAGAGAAACAAAGAACCACAGAGAATAAGCAACAGTATGAATATGCAGGACATACAACCACGGGTAACAAGTAACAGATAAAGAGTCCAGTAGGGTAACAGTCAGGGAAGTAAGGAAACTGAGGGGAGGGGGGGCAGGAGAGGGAGAGAAAGTAGGGAAGGGGAAAATGGAGGTGGTAGGTTGGAGGAGGGTGGTTATGGGTAGAGAAGGTTGTATGCTTCGGAGAACAGGTAGGTTTTGAGTCGGGATTTAAAGGTGGAGAGTGCTCATGTATGTACAGAGTTGTAGTATTAAGATACAGGTATAAAGACCCTATAGTAGTAAGTCATACTGTAGAACATGACATTGTAGGCCACCCAAAAAAAAGCGGCATGGGACGAGATAACAGGTGAGATTAACGTGGTGTCAGGAGAGGGGCGCACAGCGGCTGAAATGAAAAAGAAATGGGCTCATGTGAAATCAGAGTCCAAAAAAATTATTGCAGTTGCATTGAAGTTTGCGGACGACACAGTGGTGGTGGGGCTGATCTCTGACAACGACGAGAAGGCCTACCGGGAGGAGGTTGAGGCACTGGAACGCTGGTGTCAGGACAACAGCCTGCTCCTGAACATTGGTAAAACCAAGGAGCTGATCGTGGATTTTAGGAGAACACAGCAGGGGACACACAC
This sequence comes from Notolepis coatsorum, assembly GCF_963971535.1. NCBI lineage: Eukaryota > Metazoa > Chordata > Actinopteri > Aulopiformes > Paralepididae > Notolepis > Notolepis coatsorum. The sequence continues at coordinate 27,920,222 of NC_140183.1, forward strand.
ACCACTGAGGATAAACGGGGCTACCATGGACAGGGTGAGCAGCTTCAACTACCTGGGGGTCCACATCTCAGAAGACCTGACATGGACAACACACAGACTCAGTCATAAAGAAGGCGAAGCAGCGCCTCTACCACCTGAGACAGTTAAGGAATTTCAGAGTATCGGGGAAGATACTCCAGTCCTTCTACTCCGGAGCTGTAGAGAGCATCTTGACTGGAAACATCACTGCCTGGTATGGAAACAGCAAGGCACAGGACAAGAAGGCCCTACAGAGAGTGGTGCGCTCAGCTGAGCATACTACGGGCAGGGCCGCCTCAGGGGGTGTGCGAGCAGTGCGGTCGCACAGGGCCTCGCGGGAAGGGGGGCCTCGCAAAAACAAAAAAAAACAAAAGAAACATTTTTTTATTTATTTTTATTTTTATTAATTTATTTATTTTTTATTTTTTTTGCGAGGCCCCCCTTCCCGCAAGGCCCTTTTTCATCACATACCTAAAAATCTAGTTTTGCTTATATGCTTATATATTTCACATTACACACGTTTGTAGAATGTGTCTGACTTGTTCCTGGCTCTGCGGCTCTGCAGATATACTATTGGAGCTCTGTGGCTCTGCATACACTATTGGAGCTCTGCGGCTCTGCAGCAGATATACTATTGGTTTCAACGAGGGGAGGGGTTACAGGTAAGGTAGTCGGCCGGCGTGCGTCTGTCAGTCTGACTATTTCCATGGGAGCGCGTGCAGCATTGGAGGTTATGCCAGCCAAGACGAAGAGGACGGTCGTTCGGCAGATGGACTGAAGATGAAAGTTGTTGCATGTTAGAAAGTTCAGTCAGGCTAGCCATGTCGGCTTAGCTAAAGGCAGGGACAGCTAGTTAGCTTTAGCTACGTTATCGAGTTCTAACGTGTGGTTCAGTCGGGATAGCCATGTCGGCTAGTAGCTTAGCTAAAGGCTAACTAGCGTTAGCTAACGCTAGCTATCGAGTGCTAACGTGTGGTTCAGTCGGGCTAGCCATGTCGGCTAGTAGCTTAGCTAAAGGCTAACTAGCGTTAGCTATGTTAGCGAGTGCTAACGTGTGGTTCAGTCGGGCTAGCCATGTCGGCTAGGCGCTTAGCTAAAGGCTAACTAGCGTTAGCTAACGCTAGCTATCGAGTGCTAACGTGTGGTTCAGTCGGGCTAGCCATGTCGGCTAGTAGCTTAGCTAAAGGCTAACTAGCGTTAGCTAACGCTAGCTAACTAGGCATGGCAACAACCAGGACCACCTGAAGCTTTTTAAGAAGGAGGTGATGAACTACAGACAGACGAGGCACGAGAACGTGGTCCTCTTCATGGCGGCCTGCATGGCTCCACCCCACCTGGCCATCATCACCAGGTGAGAGAGGGGAAAACAAACGTCACAAATGATGGATTCAGTTCACCTCCAATACCTGTTATTATCCTTGTCACATTTTCACCTCTCTCTCTCTCTCTCGCTCTCTCTCTCTTTTTCTCTCTCTCTCTCGCCCTCTCTCTCTCTCTCTCTCTCTCTTTCTGCTTGAAGTAAGTCTGGGGCTACTTCACTCTTTTCATGAGTTCTGAGGTAATCAGATCTCACTACTGGTTTGGTGTAATCCAACAGATTATGTCACAGATAGCAATATTTTTAGCTGTAATGGAACCTTCTAAACCCTGTCTATACATTCTAATGAAGCTCTCTTTTTCAATTTTTCTCTCTCCCACGCCCTCCCCCCCCCCTCTCTCTCTCTCTCTCTCTCTCTCTCTCTCTCTCTCTCTCTCTCTCTCTCTCTCTCTCTCTCTCTCTCTCTCTCTCTCTCTCTCACACACACACACACACACACACACACACACACACACACACACACACACACACACACACACACACACACACACACACACACACACACACACACACACACACACAATTCAATTCGAATGGGCTTTATTGACATGGGAAACATACATTTACATTGCCAAAGCCAAACAAAACAATCAAACAGATAAAACAAAAGAAATCAGTACATTACAGAAGGAATTTCTTGTACAGTCTTTATGGTGGTTGTATTCCATTGGATGTCCTTTTCTTGTCACAGCAGTTCACAAATCTGGCTGCTGTGTTTGCACATTCTTGTATTTCTCCCAGTAGGTATGGGAGTTTTGAGTTATTGTCCATGTTTCCAAAGTCTCTTTGGGTGTTTGCAATTTGTGGGAAGAATATGTCTCTGATGTCTTGGTATAGTGGGCAGGTTGTTAAGAAGTGGAGCTCGGTTTCCACCTCATCTTGTGTGCAGTGGGTGCATAGTCTGTCTTCGCTTGGGAGCCAGGTCTGCCTATGGCGGCCTTTCTCGATGGCTAGGCTGTGCTCGCTGAGTCTGTACCTAGTTCTGTGTTCTGAGATGTGTTCTGAGCTGTGTTCTGTGTTCTGAGCTGTGTTCTGAGCTGTGTGCTGTGCTGTGTTCTGCATGTGTTCTGTGTTCTGAGCTGTGTTCTGATATGTGTTCTGAGCTGTGTTCTGAGCTGTGTTCTGTGCTGTGTTCTGAGATGTGTTCTGTGTTCTGAGCTGTGTTCTGAGCTGTATTCTGAGATGTGTTCTGTGTTCTGAGCTGTGTTCTAAGCTGTGTTGTGTTCTGAGCTGTGTTCTGAGCTTATATAGTGCGTTTTACTAACTATATTATATACATTTACATTTACATTTAGTCATTTAGCTGACGCTTTTATCCAAAGCGACTTACAAGTTCTGTACGACAAGCCATCAGGAAGAGCACAACTCTATCAGCTGAGTAACAATGTTCATCAAAGTGTTGAGTGCTACAGTGTAGGTTAGTTTATTAGGACAAGTGCATGACAGTATGGTTAGTTAGGGTTAGATTTTTTTTTTTTTTTTTTTAATTCAGATAATGGTTGAAGAAGTGAGTCTTTAGTCGACGGCGAAAGATTGGACGTGTTTCGGCTGTCCTAACTGGGGTGGGTAGTTCATTCCACCATTGTGGGGCAAGGACTGAGAATAGGCGACTTCTCTTTGATGACCCTCCCGGAGCTTGGATAGGAGTAGGTCTGAGGCGGCCAGAAGATGCAGAGCGTAGGGGTCTTGAGGGTGTGTAGTTAGAGACCATTGACCGGAGGTAGGCGGGAGCAGTTCCCTTTGCCGCACGGTATGCTAGGTCAAGGGCCTTGAAGCGGATTCGTGCAGCAATGGGGAGCCAGTGCAGGTCCCTAAGAAGTGGGGTGACATGGGCCGACTTCGGTAGGTTTGAGATCAGGCGGGCCGCTGCGTTCTGAATGAGTTGAAGAGGCTTAGTGGCAGTGGCCGGGAGGCCAGCGAGCAGTGCGTTGCAGTAGTCGAGGCGGGAGATGACTGTTGATTGGACGAGGAGTTGGGTGGCTTCTTTTGTCAGGAAGGGGCGTATCCTTCTGACGTTGCTCAGGAGGAATCGGCAGGTTCTGGTTGTCGCTGCGATGTGAGCAGAGAAGTTCAACTGGTCGTCGAGGACAACACCAAGGTTCTTGGCGGTCGGGGACGCGGTCACAGCTGCATTCTCGACTGTGATGGAAAGGTCGGTCAGGGGGGAGGATTTGGCCGGCAGGTGGAGCAATTCTGTTTTGCTTAGGTTCAGTTTGAGGTGGTTGGTCGTCATCCAGGCGGAGATGTCGGACAGACAGGCCGAGATCCGCTCAGAGACGTGGATATCTGAGGGAGGGAAGGAGAGGAAGAGTTGAGTATCGTCGGCATAACAGTGGTAGGAGAAGCCATGAGCCATTATATGTCTCTCTCCTCTGGTCAGGGGCATTGCCGGGTCTGTGCAGCGATAACTCTGTATATTGACTGTAGAACAGGAGCTCTCTCTCTCTCTCTCTCTCTCTCTCTCTCTCTCTCTCTCTCTCTCTCTCTCTCTCTCTCTCTCTCTCTCTCGCTATATGTTGACTGTATCATGCCCAGCCTCGGGCAGCGCTATTATTTAAAGGGGCTATGTACTGCTATTCCTAGCACTATTTGGGCAACTTTACACAATTCCTGTTAGTCTATTGAAGACATTTGTAAGTTTTTTTTCAAAAAATGCATTGTTTTATATTTCTAATCAAGTACTCAAAACCATCATTTTTCAGCCTCAAGAAATCAGGCTGTTATGGCCTGGCTCCGCCCATAAGCACTTTGAATGACAGTCAGTCCACAGTCTGCACTGGTAGAGGGAGGTAGGGAGGGGGGGGAAGAGAGAGAGAGAGAGAGAGAGAGAGAGAGAGAGAGAGAGAGAGAGAGAGAGAGAGAGAGAGAGAAAAAAAAAGACGTTAATGACAAGGCCCCCTCTCTCCCTCCCTCCCTCTCTCTTCCTTTCTCTCCCTCTCGGCTCTCGGTGATGAGACGCGGCAGCTTGTGTTTTTTCTTTTTCTTTCTTTCAATCTCCCGTTTGCGCGCGGCCGGCAGGTACCCCCCCCCCCCCAAGTGCCCCCTCTCTCTCCCTCTCTCTTCCTTTCTCTCCCTCTCGGTGACACGCGGCAGAGAGAGAGAGAGAGAGAGAGAGAGAGAGGGAGGGGGTGGGAGAGAGAGAGAGAGAGAGAGAGAGAGAGAGAGAGAGAGAGAGAAAAAAAAGACGTTAAATGTTGTTTTTTTGGGTAAAATTCCATAATTCATGTTCAATGTAAACAATGATGTGTGTCCTTTATTCTCTTTCTATTAGACTTCAATGCCAACTATGCACGTGGCTCCAGATCAGCTGACTTCAGCTCACATCGCCTGGGTAAAGATGCCTATATTCCACTTTACCCCCCGCCTCCCCCATACACAATGACCTAATGTGCAATGCTGATGCCATGTTGATTTCTTCAGCTTCAGCTCCTGAAACGCCGCGGGGAAGATTCCATGGAGAGCCCAGTCAAATGTTACAAGGCAAGTATCATTTTCTGATGCATTGAGAAACATGTCCCTTGTGACTTTAAAGTCTTTGTCACTGTTTTTTTTCATGTAATTTGTCATGGTGTTTATAGGCTTAATATTTAAGCACTTAATGGTTACTATAAGTTAGGGGTGCAAAGACTTATCACAGAGTTGCTTAGTGTCATTCTAAATGATTGAAATGGTGAATCTATCCTTGAAATTTTATGTAAAACCAATTGTTTTTCTTCAAGACCTTGCTGCCAACAAAAACACCAGGATGCTTGCAGAGCTACTCGTGGAGGTGAAGCAAATTTCACATGACGTTCAGTTTCTGAAGACTGAAATGGCTAAATCCACCTTTAACGATCACAGAGCTGGACCTGAATCACAGAGAGAAGAGAACTTCCCCATCGTGCTGCCACTCACCAATGAGGAGCAGTTTGATGAGGCTGAAGCTGCACTGAAGGACGAAACAGTCCGTCGAAAGATGGTGAACATTTTTGTATTTTCTTAAATTTATTGTTTGAAATCTAAGTGTTTATAATGTCTGAATTGTAGGAGTGGAGGCATTTATTTAGTTTTTTGCTTGGATGTGTGCTTGGCATAGAAATATTGTGAAAATAGCCTTGCAATGATATGCGGGATGATATTTATTTCTTAGTCAATATTTGACAATTCATTTAGCTAATTTGTTTGATGGTATTGTTTGTTGATTAGTTTTGACACAGTAATGGTCTTTCTTTAGAGTTAATAAAAAAAAGTCTTAAAATGTGTACTTAAAACATTATATTCTGTCCATTTGACATAGTACACTGTACACTTTAGCACACTCACTTTTTTTCCTCTCCAATCTGTTAAGACAACCCGCCTGGCATTAATCGGAGGGACCAACTCAGAAAATATGATCCGGCGAATGCTATCCGCTACCATGACAAACTGTCTAGCATGCATCTTCAACTGGGCGGGAAAGGGACCGAAGAGGGCCTTCAAGGACACACTGATGCAGGACTGCATGTTTGGTGAGTCAATCTGCACCTCAAAATACTAGGTTTACTACAGTGGATTTAGCTATTTTGATGATGGATATTTCATTTAATTAAGTATTTTCACTTTTATCTCAAGTAAATACGAATGGATGCATTTTTATCACCATGGAATGAGCCTGATGGAACATGCAACCACTCTTAAAGAAACACCTCACCCATTTCCAACCTTAACGTCATATAAGTGGTCCTCTGTAATGCTCACAATAAGATTTTTTACGAGCATTAGTGTGGATCAATTATATGACTATGGGCTTGAAAATGCACCTAAGGCCACCTGAAAATCTAGTACACTAAAAAGGACACTGTTCACTTTGGAATGGAACGTGCCCACTGCAGCTTTCTTGTTTATCTTTAAGTATTCTTTTTTTCTTTTTTCCCAGCGGCTGCTCGTCAATTTGACCGCAAGTTGACTGACTTGATATACAGAGATGCACTGCAGAAGTGGCTGCGTTATGCACCTGAGAGGAATGGCGGGATATGAAGAAAGACAAAGACTTAAAAGGACAAATGGTTTGGAGGACAGTGGGTTTCATGGGAGTTGGATCATTGGAAGCTGATCCAGGGACAACATTTAGTATCTCCAGCATCTCTGGTTGCAGCTGTCGCGTGCATGCGTGCGTGTGTGCATATGTTTAGCCCCTAGTTTAGCCTCCAGGACCACCCCCTAATTTAGCCTCCAGGACCACCCCCTAGTTTAGACTCAGCCCCCCTCAGGACCACCCCCTAGTTTAGACTCATCCCCCCTCCAACCCACCCCTAGTTGAGACTCAGCCCCCCTCAGGACCACCCCGTAGTTTAGACTCAGCCCCCCTCGAGACCACCCCTAGTTGAGACTCAGCCCCCCTCAGGACCACCCCCTAGTTTAGACTCAGCCCCCCTCGAGACCACCCCTAGTTGAGACTCAGCCCCCCTCAGGACCACCCCCTAGTTTAGACTCAGCCCCCCTCGAGACCACCCCTAGTTTAGACTCAGCCCCACTCCAGACCACCCCTAGTTTAGACTCAGCCCCCCTCGAGACCACCCCTAGTTTAGACTCAGCCCCCCTCAGGACCACCCCCTAGTTTAGACTCAGCCCCCCTCAGGACCACCCCCTAGTTGAGACTCAGCCCCCCTCAGGACCACCCCCTAGTTTAGACTCAGCCCCCCTCGAGACCACCCCTAGTTGAGACTCAGCCCCCCTCAGGACCACCCCCTAGTTTAGACTCAGCCCCCCTCAGGACCACCCCCTAGTTGAGACTCAGCCCCCCTCAGGACCACCCCCTAGTTTAGACTCAGCCCCCCTCGAGACCACCCCTAGTTGAGACTCAGCCCCCCTCAGGACCACCCCCTAGTTTAGACTCAGCCCCCCTCCAGACCACCCCTAGTTGAGACTCAGCCCCCCTCAGGACCACCCCTAGTTTAGACTCAGCCCCCCTCAGGACCACCCCCTAGTTTAGACTCAGCCCCCCTCCAGACCACCCCTAGTTGAGACTCAGCCCCCCTCAGGACCACCCCTAGTTTAGACTCAGCCCCCCTCAGGACCACCCCCTAGTTTAGACTCAGCCCCCCTCCAGACCACCCCTAGTTTAGACTCAGCCCCCCTCCTGACCACCCACTATTTGCTCCCCCACCACCCCACCCACACGATCCTCTCTGTCAGTCATTGTAATTGACTCGATTCCCATTAAACAGAGTCTATAATGGTGAGAACAAAAGAGAAACGTTTTGGCTGAAATGCTAATTGTTGGTTTTGCATGCTTATTCAAGTTCAGAAGGTTGTCAGTAGTCGGTAGTCTGAATGGAGTGATGATTAATGATGGATTAATGGATGCTATTTATAGTGTGGATGTGAATATATTATATAGATGTACATCTCTAATGTGTCTCTATAATACTCTGAAGTATTATACTTAGTTTAGCAATAGGTAAAAGTGTTTTTAGATAGATTTTACGTTTAGATTTGATTCTGCGTTGGAATTTTGGAAAACAACACTTCCTGGAAGATTCTATAGGGGTTCAAGGTTCAGAGTTCTGTACGAATAATAACAGTTATTGAAAATATTCAGTCATTGTGTATGGGGGAGTCAGCTGAAGTCAGCTGATCTGGAGCCACGTGCGTAGTTGGCATCGAAGTCTAATAGAAAGAGAAGGGACATGCATCATTAAATTGTTTCAATGGTGCCACCCTGATAAAATAAAAAAGCTACTGTACATTACAGTAGATTTCATTATCTGTTCTCAAGCACGCCTGGTGATACTAAATCCAAATTGAACTCAGGCATTTCAAAGAGAATATGTATGTGCGAAGGTTCAGAGTTCTGTATGAATATTTTCAATAACTGTTATTATTCGGTCATTGTGTATGGAGGAGTCAGCTGAAGCCAGCTGATCCACGTGCGTAGTTGGCATCGAAGTCTAATAGAAAGAGAAGGGACACGCATCATTAAATTGTTTCAATGGTGCCACCCTGATAAAATAAAAAAGCTACTGTACATTACAGTAGATTTCATTATCTGTTCTCAAGCACGCCTGGTGATACTAAATCCAAATTGAACTCAGGCATTTCAAAGAGAATATGTATGTGCGAAGGTTCAGAGTTCTGTATGAATATTTTCAATAACTGTTATTATTCGGTCATTGTGTATGGGGGAGTCAGCTGAAGTCAGCTGATCTGGAGCCACGTGCGTAGTTGGCATCGAAGTCTAATAGAAAGAGAAGGGACACGCATCATTAAATTGTTTCAATGGTGCCACCCTGATAAAATAAAAAAGCGACTGTACATTACAGTAGATTTCATTATCTGTTCTCATGCACGCCTGGTGATACTAAATCCAAATTGAACTCAGGCATTTCAAAGAGAATATGTATGTGTGAATGAATTGGCTTTAATAAATGGTTAAAGCAATAAATTGTCTGTTTCTTTGTTCATAGAGCATGTCATAAAGCAGCTGTTCTCAACCTTGGTTTCTTGAGAGAAAAAAAAATTGGAAATAGCCGATCTACAAGCTTGCAACATATTTTCGAATATTCACCTAGAATGGCATAATTATAATCAAGTTTGGAGTCCCCAAATATTTTTCCTGTGAGGTCTTTGTAAAAAGGTTGAGAACCACTGCAGTAAAGCATACACACTAAAAACAGATTGGTCAAATTTGACCCAATTTGGGTTATTTTTGACCCAATTCACTGGTCAAAAAGGGCCCGACCAGTGTGTGGGTTAATTTGACCCAATATTATTGGTTATTTCATTTGACCCATAACTTGGGTCAAATAAACGGATAGTAACGACCCATTTTAAGGGTCAAAATAACCCAACCTCCAAGTTGATTTGACCCCATATTGGGTTATACCAACGACCCATTTTAAGGGTCAAAATAACCCAACCTCCAAGTTGATTTGACCCCATATTGGGTTATACCAACGACCCATTTTAAGGGTCAAAATAACCCAACTTCCAAGTTGATTTGACCCCATATTGGGTTATACAAACGACCCATTTTAAGGGTCAAAATAACCCAACTTCCAAGTTGATTTGACCCCATATTGGGTTATACAAACGACCCATTTTAAGGGTCAAAATAACCCAACCTCCTAGTTGATTTGACCCCGTATTGGGTTATACAAACGACCCATTTTAAGGGTCAAAATAACCCAACCTCCTAGTTGATTTGACCCCGTATTGGGTTATACAAACAACCCATTTTAAGGGTCAAAATAGTTGCTTTGACTGAATCTTGGGTTACATCAAAAGGGTCAAATAGACCCTATTCACAGCAGCCATCTTGTGAGCCAGATTGACAACGATTGACCAACAGATGGACACAGCAACATGATTAGTTACACATCTGTCAGTCTGGTTCACAGGATGTAGGTTTACCCTGCTGTGTCAAGATGGCTGCTGTGAAAAGGGCCTATTAACACAACTGCTATAGTTAGTACACTACATTAGGTTGGCACAGATACTTGATTGAAAAGGTATAACAGTCTAAATGTGCTGAAATCAATGAAAAGAACAGAACAAGGCATAGAATACATTTAACTTCAAAATGTATTACACTTGTTGCATATACATGTCACAGCATGTGGACATCAAAAAGTGCTTTCATGTCAAACTGATTAAAATATTTAACACGATTAATCGCATGATTGTCCATAGTTAACTCGCGATTAATCACAAATTAATAAAAGAAATTCTACCTTAAACGGATCTTTTTCAAGTTCCAAGTTTTAATACTCTCTTATCAACATGCGAGTCAACAAATGCTTTCGTTATGCAGTCATTTAACACAAAAGGATGACCCTCATGCATTGCAAATTTGCATCAAATTCAAAACAGAGTGATGCACAAAATAACTTAAAAGAAAGAAAATTCATTAAAACAATGAATAAAGTGTACATGAAATAATAGGGGAAAGAAAACGTTAGGAACTTGTTACATTCACCCACACAACACAAGGGCTGAGTAACACATGTGTTGTGCTCAGGCATTCGTGATCTATGCAGGTCAGGCACACCCTGAAAGCACAATGCTCGGGGCAGTTGATACGTGTTTTAAAGCATTTTATGTATTTGACATAAAGTACCCCAGGCAGTGTGTTCATGCATGGGAGTTTCTCCAGCACGTTATATATAATATTGAGGGACTAAGGACAGCCGTACGTAACGCAAAACGTACAAATGAGGAGGAGGTGGAATAGGTGAAGTAGCAGGAGGGAAGGTGGGGGAAGAGATGGAGGAGGAGGGAGATGGGTAGACGCTAAGTCCCGTATGTATATATTAGTGCTGTCAATCGATTAAAATATTTAACACGATTAATCGCATGATTGTCCATAGTTAACTCGCGATTAATCACAAATTAATCAAATGTTTTCTACCTTAAACTGATCTTTTTCAAGTTCCAAGTTTTAATACTCTCTTATCAACATGCGAGTCAACAAATGCTTTCGTTATGCAGTCATTTAACACAAAAGGATGACCCTCATGCATTGCAAATTTGCATCAAATTCAAAACAGAGTGATGCACAAAATAACTTAAAAGAAAGAAAATTCATTAAACCAATGAATAAAGTGTACATGAAATAATAGGGGAAAGAAAATGACATAATTATTTTAATTAACCCCCAAAAAGCAGATACTGCACTCTGCTGCACAGTTCCCTTAAATAATTATACAGGTAATGTACAGGCAAAGTGCAGTAACTTCAAATACAATGTTGTTTTCCCTCCAGCTTTCATAACTTAACCTAGCCATTTTATTTGGATCATCATCATTCCAATATATTCAGGTGTTAAATTTCATTTTCAAAATGGCTAGGTTAAGTTATGAAAGCTGGAGGGAAAACAACATTGTATTTGAAGTTACTGCACTTTGCCTGTACATTACCTGTATAATTATTTAAGGGAACTGTGCAGCAGAGTGCAGTATCTGCTTTTTGGGGGTTAATTAAAATAATTATGTCATATTTTTGTATGCCTAAAGATTACTTCATTAATACATGTTAAATCTGGGTACTATCATCTATCTACCTATAACACATTTTGGATGTCAAGTCAAAACACTTTAAAGCCATTTTTCACTGTTTGGAAGTTACTGCGGTCTGCCTGGTTTTTGAGTGTGATTTTGTAGTTACTGCAGTTTTTAAAACCCCATATCTCCAAAACTGAGCGACATTAACATCTGAAACTTGGTCACAAGATAAAACATTTATTGACAAGTTCAATTTCACTCATAACTCAATTCTGACTTTTTTTTAGTTACTGCGGTCTGCCTTGACAGGGCAGTATAGTCTAGTAAAAAAAAATCTTAAAAGTTAATCGTGAGTTAAAAAAAATAGTGGCGTTAATAGAATCGGGCGATAACGTGTTAATACCGCGTTAACTTTGACAGCCTTAGTATATATGTGTTTTGATCTATCAATATCTGGGGGAGTGTTCCAACAGGGCAGTAAAGCAGTACAAAACCTTGTAGATGCAATATGTTACAGTAGATCCATACCATGCCTGGGCTGGTGAGGCGAGGGTACTCCGTAATGACCTCTTCTATGTCCTTGGAGTGATTTCCCTGAATCCACTTGGCTCTGTAGAGAACGGTGTCCTTCATGTACTCCTGAACTTGAGTGAAGGGCTCCAGGTTATGTTTCAGCCACTCCGTTTGCTGCTGGGCCCTTTCTTCTGGCAGGGTCGATTCTATAGAAACATATATACAACACATTGTAAATTAACTATCTAAAAATGATCTCCAATTTCGTAACCCATTTTCACCAGTAGGACTTAGCACATTATTACAATCAGATCCTTTCCCTCCAGTCAGGCGCCCCGGCTGACCAGAGGGAGGTGCTATTGCCCAGCATTGTTGCATGTTTTGGTGAGGGGTTCAACAAGGTATATTAAACGAGGTAAAGTCAGGAATCAGCCATTTTTGCTCCATGGAGCCCCCCTTAAGGATTCATGTGCAGTAAGCTCCCCCTGGTGAAGAATATAGTTACCCCCTGGGGACACAGGAAAACATGGCCCTTTTTGCCGACCCCAGGTATTACCTGGTATATGCCCTGGGTGGCTTGTTGGCTTCAGGCATTCGCTGTCTGGACCCAGAACCCCGCCTCTTTCGGACATTCCGAAGCCTTTCTTCAATGAATCCAGTAGCTGGATAGTAGAAAGGTTTGCCATTCTTCATTCCCTTCCGGCCTTTGATGCACCATATGTCCTGGAAACGATAAGACAAGATAGAACTCTGTCACCCTTTGCAATGTTATGCTTAAATTATGGAAAAAGTCCTGTACCTGAAACAAAGAGCAGGGAGGGGGGGGGGGATAAAATGCATCAACCCTGTACCTGGAGTACAATCAAATTGGATCTGATTGATTTTCGTGCAGGAATGGAAAGTGTTGTATTGTAAAATGCCATACATTTTTTTTAAACAGCTATTTACAAACACCACAAAATACTATACTTTATACTTATAGCACATGCATGATCCTGGTCTCTTTTGAAAGATTACATTCTGAAGTTTCTGATACAATAAAGAAAACTCACTTTTAGTGCTACTGAAATAGAGCAACATAGGTCTGAACTTGAGTTGTAGAAAAACTTGTTACTCAACGGGTTAACATTGGGTGTCCTGTATGTGATGCGAGAGAAAAATTACTCCTTATTTTCTACTAATATTACTACTCATCAAATGTTCCATTTCTCTATGAACTCGGCTGGAGGAAGAAAACTTACATAGCCACGGTCTAAATACTGACAAGAGTATAGATGAGTTAGTTTAAGTATTGAAGTTCTGAGATATGTACTGGCTCCAAGTGCTTCCAGATCCATCCATGCTTCTTGAACAACTTACAAATAGTGGAACCGGTCGTAGAATCACAATCTGGTCTGCTGCCCTCGATTCCTCTACGGTGGAGACCTCCTGGCTTGATCCAGAAGCTGCAGATTCCTCCATGGGGGATATGGTAGCAACAAGGCTTGTTGCAGGTGGCTCAGCATTCAAAGCCTTTTGCAGCAAAGAAAGGTTATCAGCTTAGAGGCATTTTATGTTAAAGTGAGTTGTTGTGTACAGATACAAAATATATTTGCAGTCAGCAGTGTCGTTTTCCATTTAACCGATTGACACCCAAGATGGCCAATAGCCTACACACATGGAAAAATTTAAATACTGGTGAAGATTTATTTTGTCATAGGGTTTAAAGTGGTTAGTGTTTAGTTGTAGAACTATTTTAATTAAACACATTCTTACTTACAACAATTAATGTCATCTCAGTAGTCCAAGGAGTTTCCCCATCCCAGCAGTCCAACAATGTATCTCAGTCATCGAAGAGTTGTAGCAGAGTAAGGCAGTCCACAGCATGAAACTAAAGACTAACTATTCAAAATATGTTCGGAATATATACTGTAGGCTATCACTGTGTTTCTAGTAAATCAAGGCAGTGTTTCTTTCCTGATTTTTTTCCTCACTATTTACAAGTGGCAGTGGCCATTCAGATGGCCATTCACAGTCTAAAAACGTCTAGCGCAGAGAGATGAATAAAGTGTCAACATCTCTGTATGACTGGACTGCATGTAGTGGGTGATTATCAAGCAGCTCTTTCACATCGATAGCCAACAAATCTTTGGTTTGGATCACACTGTAAGCAAAGAAATGCTTCTCAAACCCCATTGTCTCCCACCTCTGAACAACTAGCTTTACAGATGGCTCTAAAACCAAAATGGCTTTAATAAGCTCAAACTGAGGCTCTCCATCTTGGTCATAGGACATAAACACTGTCATGCCTGGTCTGTATGTTGTACCCTTAACAGTGACCCTGGCCGGTACATACAATTCAGCGAAAAGGGGGATTCCTGTGAGACCACTTTGAATTTCATTATAGCCTTCAAAATGAGCCAGAAAGGTAGCATACCCTGGACCAATTTCTGTGTTGTGGCTTAACACAGACCCACACATGAAACTGTAGCATTGCATTATCTGATGTCGATAAGCCATGGAGGAAGATGAAGATAATGATGATGAATGGGACGAACTAGAGCAAGAGGGAATCACAGAGAGAGTAGCCCATTTTATAGCTCATCTTAGATCAAAATCTTCCCAGACCTTTACAAATATAAATGTTGTGGTTCAGCAAACCTCAAGTTTAATTGGAGATTTAGTGAGCAGACTACAAACAAAGACCATGTCGCTTTTCAGTCAGTTTGGGCATGATCAAAACCCACAGGTAGAGGAGCTCAGGCAGGACTTTTTAGATGCAGCTAACCCTTTCGAGGGTCTGGAGACAGACTATAAACAGATTAGGTATTTTACTAACTCTGGGAACTTCATCCAGCCAATTGAGGAGTGTTTCTCCGATAACCAAACCTTTGTACAGTGGAGAGACTCTGCCACTGGCACCGTTCGACAAGTTGCTCTGACTGATACCTTTCAGCGTATTCCACTAAAGCGTCTTCTGGTCAAGATACTGGAGCTTCCTGGTGTTTTACAGGCCATGATGGAATGGCAACAGAGAGAGAGTGATGCTCTTCAGGATATATTTGATGGAGATTTCTGTAAAAATCCTCCACTCTTTTTGAAAGAGGTGTCAATCCCATTGCTGTTATACAATGATGATTGTGAAACTGTGAACCCCCTCGGGTCAAAGACTGGGGTTCACAAGTTAGGATTTATATATTTTATCTTGAAGAGTTTGCCACCAGACATCCTATCCAATTTGCAGTCACACTTCTTGTTGGCAGTCTATAAATCAGATGATGCAAAAACCTATGGCATTGATGCAGTGTTGCGCCCTATTGTGGAAGAACTAAAGTGTCTTGAGAGGGATGGTGTAACTGAGGGGTACAATTCCCTGACTGTATTACTAGATATGATACTTACTACCACTACCTTTGTACTTAATATTCGGCCACCCAGTACTCGGCATAAATATATTATGATAAACACTCTCACGTAGATGAAACGGATCCAACACAAATGTACGAAGTCGAAGTATGCGTTTATTACTACACAGCAATGGTGTGTAGAGCAAGCACTTAATCACTTAATTACATTTATGAATTGAAATAGTATGCACTTTTATGGCAAAGAGTATTCGTCGGTATATCAATAGAGAATGTCCAATCTCTGGTGGCGCAGGCGGTAAATATACGACCTGGAATAGTTAAGGAATAACAGCAATGATACTTTAATGATTATAAGACTGGATACACTAGGGGGGTTAATCCGGTCGCTTGTAAGCCGACAGGAGTAGGAGGGGGGGGGGGTAGAGTCTGGCTGCCTCGTCCGGCCAAGGGTATCCTGGGTGAACCCACAGTTGTGCAGCTCGGTGCGCCAGCGATCCTTGGACCACGGATGAAAGCAGTTGGACTCTCTGTGAGCCGGCTCTCTCCGGTCCACGGGGGAGAGACGTGAAGCGACCTCGTCTTGCAGAGCGTCTCCTCACCTTGCGTCCTCTCCAGGGGGGGGGGTTCCAACACACGGCAGTGTCGGGGGTCTTTATCCATGGAATAATCACTGTACACAAAGCATAATCCGTGCCTGGGAAGGCGGGCTGTCGTCGGTAGAATAATCCGGTATACAGGTCCACTCGCTCGTCGGCTCTGGGGCTCCTCGGATGCAGTCTCACATGGGGTCGACCATCCTGGATAAGCAGCCAGTTCTCTGCCCGAAACGATGGGGTACTGACTACGATAGTATTCTCACCGCACAAAGCACTACATATGAATAGACTATTATTAGCTTAATAGACTACGTCCAACTCGACGATATAGTGCCAAATATGACTATTCAAATATTAATATACACGATGTCTCAATACCGATGGTAGGCCGAACTTGGCCTTACTCCCACACGTGGCGTCGCGGGGAGGCTTTACGTCTGTCACTCTATTGGAGGGTAAGAAACTGGACTGAAAAGGAAGTCCTACTTTAGTAGCGCAGTATATATACGCACTATGAACAAATAGTACCGTTAGTGGTGCGGTAGCCAGATTCCTACGTGGAACTAGGACTTGTTCGTACATGTTGAGCGGTACGTTTGAACTGGGTCTGGGGGGTATGGCAGCCTGGCACCAAGGTCTCGACCAATAGTAGAATGGAGACTATTATGGGATGTTCAGTAGGCTAGAATGGATATTCAATGCATATTGTACAAGGAATATACAAGGGATATCAGGGAATATTAGAGAATATACAAATACAATTAAATATATATATATAAATAAATATATATATTCGGTTTAATCTGGCCCTTCACAACAGCCACCCCCTGATTGGTCCCAGACCTAATCAGTTAAGCAAAGACAGATTAATCGCGTTGTCTATTTACACATAAGGGTTTGCTGTAGGGGTCAGTCAACTTCACAAAGTCATATGGTTATAGGGTCATGGTCATCATCGATTGTGTCTGGGAGTCGGGGCAGTTCTATGAGCCTCGCCACGGGACGGGTGTAAGTGCGACCCTGGACAAGCACTTCAGCTGCTCGGACCTTGCCGTCGGCACCGGTGATCACTTTGCTTACGCGGCCGGCCGGCCACATAGCTCTGGGCAGTGATTGATCAATAATCATGACGACTGTTCCTTCTGTCAAATTGTCCCTCTCCTTTACCCACTTCTGGCGGGTCTGTAGAGACGGTAGGTAGTGCAGTAGGAAACTGCTCCAAAACTTGTCGGCTAATACTTGGCTGTACCTCCACATTCGTCGGCCGTTCGCTTCTTCAGGCCGGTACATTGTCTGGGGTAACGCGGGATCTAGCCGCCCCATCAGGAGTGTGTTGGGGGTAACTGGGTCGATATCCGCCACATCGCTGGAGACGTAGCCGAGGGGCTTAGAGTTCAATACTCCCTCAATCTCCGTGAGGACTGTTTCTGCTCCTGCGTGATGTACATCCTCATCGTATTTCTTTATAATCAGCTCTGTGACCTTGTGTCGGCTGTTCAATACGATCGGGTATTTAATGTCATCCGGTAGATTGGGGGCTCTGCGTAGGCGACCACCCACTCTGATGAGGGTATGAGCGTCGCTCTCGGGGGCCAGATGAATTAATCTGCTGTCGGATGGGACGGGCTTTCCTCCCTGTAGACAGGCCAATTCATCGGGGAACGAGTCTCTCTGGGCTCGCTGCAGTAGAAGCAATTCTGCTTCCTCGTAGTTAGCTGCTGACATTTCAGCGGGGGACTTACACTCCGGGTGGTGCCGCAGGAATGTCCTTTGTTGTGCACTCTCTATGGTAGTGCAATCATCTATGTTGGGGTCTGCGGAGATAACAGTGCTCAATCCACAGAACACAGGCTTCTTATTCTCAGCCTCCTCCTGACTGGCTTCCCTCGGGATAGGCGTGGGCCACTCTCCTTCCGGGAGCTTTAGGAATGCTGGGCCGTCACTGTAGACATTGCGACGGGTGAGGTCATCTAGGGGCATTCCCCGGGTGATGACGTCAGCTGGGTTCTGTTTTGTATCAACGTAGCGCCACTCTGTTTCTCCGGTTAACTCTTCGGTTAAGTCTTGAATCTCGGTGACTCTGACTCCCACGAAGACTTTGTACTTGCATGAGTCCGATTTGATCCAGGCGAGTACTGTCGTGGAATCTGACCACAGGATTGTTCTAGACACCGGTATGGTGAGCTCACGTTGGATGAGCGTGGCTAGGTGCGCTCCGGCTAGGGCTGCGCAGAGCTCTAGACGTGGGATAGATTGTTGCTTGCGTGGGGCTATTCTCGAGCGGGCGAGAACAAATGCTGTGTAGATCTCTCCCCCCTCTTCTTGGGCCCGCAAGTAGGCTACTGATCCGTATGCGACCTCTGAGGCGTCACTGAAGACGTGTAAGTCCATTTTACATGTCTCTGGCCTCACCGTGGGTGGGAAGTAGCTTCGGCGCATATTAACGCCTGGGAGTGAGTGGAGCTCCATCTCCCACTCTCTCCAGGTGGATGTAAGGTGTGCGGGAATGGGGTCGTCCCAGCCCTGGTCCTTGTCCCACAATGCTCGTACAATCATTTTTGCCCTGGTGGTGTACGGTAGAATACATCCTAGCGGGTCATATTGTCGGGCGAGTGTTGTGTACACACTCCGTCTGGTGGTCGGCGCCGCCGCCGGCCTTCCCTGCTCCGTAGTCAGGGGCTTGTGTCTGTAGTGAAGCGAATCTGTTTTGAATCGCCACACCAATCCCAGGGTCATCTCCTGGGCTTCTCCCGGGATTGTAGCCATCCAGGTCTCGCTGCTGGCTGCCTTGTCCTCGGAGGAGAGGCTGCGCAGTACTTGCGGATCGCTGCTGGCCCACTGCCTGAGATCAAAGCCGCCTTTGATCAATGAGGCGCGGAGTTTAATCAGGAGAGCCTCGGCTTCTTCCTGGGTTGAAAGGCTTTGTAGACAGTTGTCTACGTAGAAGCTGTTCTTTACGCTGTGTCGGACCTCTTCGTCCGCTGCTGGGTCCTCTGCTACATGTTTCTGTAGTGCAAATGTAGCACAGCAGGGGCTGCACGTTGTTCCGAAGGGGAGGACTTCCCATTGGTAGATGGCTGGGTGCTCATCTCCTGGCTTCTCTCTCCATAGGAACCGTAACCGGGGCTTGTCCTCCTCTACTAATCTCACCTGCAGGAACATTCCTTTAATGTCCCCGCTGATGGCCACCTTTTCCTGGCGGAAGCGGAGTAGAACGCCGAGTAGGGAGGGGCCGAGTGTGGGACCGGGCAGTAACTCTTTATTCAGATTTTGGGATCCGATCTGGTAGCTGCAGTTAAATACTATGCGGTCTTTACCGTTGTGATGGACCTTGTGGTGAGGCACGTACCACGATTCAGTGGTCTGGTCAGCCTCTTTAATGTCCATCTTTGTGACGTGTCCCGCTGTGATGAGCTTCTCAATCTCAGCGCGGTATACACTCTCTTGGGCGGGGTTCTTGGCTAAGCGCCGCTCCGTGTTCAGCAGGTACCGTTCTGTGGCGTCTGTCTTGGCGTGGAAAGTAGGCATTCCTTCTCGCCGCAGGAGTGGCGTGGCGTATCTCAACACGCCGTTGACCGGGACTCTCTTGGTCCCTGTCTCGAGGAGGTGAATGGCGTAAATGTCATCTTTAGAGCGAATGTCTTTCTTTCCGTTCTTAAAGGGCATTTGTTCCAAGGTCCATAGCCGCTCTACGTGTTGCAGGAGTGCGGTTTCTCCCTCTGTGACTCGGGAGTGGAGACATCTAGTGGCTGTACTTCGGTTGAGAGATTTGGCGAGCGGGCCTTGGAGAGTCCATCCCAAACGGGTCTCGACTGCTGCAGGACAGCCTCGGGGTCCGGTATGAACCCGGTCTATCGGGACAATGAGGTCTGCATGGTCGGAGCCTATCAACAGGGTCGGCATAGCATTGTCTATGAGCGGGATCGGTAACTTGCGCAGATGTGCATATTTCTCCATCAGCTTGGCGACGGGGTATGTGTACCGCGACAGTCCTATTTCTTGGCTGGTGAAAGCGTCTGTAATCTGGTACCGTCGCTCAGGCTGGCCGCTTGCTGCGATAGAGAATGAGACATTCTCGCCCTTTATCGTCTTCAAATCTCGTCTTATTGTCCGAATTGTCATTTGGGTTTCGCTTCCCCGCAGCCCTAGCTGGGCCGCAGCGGAGGCGAGCAGAAGGGTCTTCTCTGACCCGTCATCGAGGACGGCGTAAGTGTCCAGGACTTTATTCTGGTAGCTTAGTGTCACACGCACTACTTTTAGGAGTACTCGGGCTCCACTGCTGCTGGCGGGATCGATGTACATGACGCTCGCTTTGCTGCTGGATGGTGCGGGTGAAGGGCGCCGTCTGTTACTGTCGTGAAGTATGTCCAGATGGGCTCCATCGCACTTGGTGCACCTTTTCTTTAAGCGGCATTCGGCTGCCATGTGTGAGCGCGCACAGCGAAAACAGCGCTTGTTGGACTTTATCCATTGACTTGCTTCCTCCGCGTTCAGCTTGGGGAAGGAGTCACATTGCGCTAGCCAGTGTTCTTTCTCACAGTAGGGGCACACTATCTTCCACTTCTCCGTTCTGGAGGGGGTACTGTGGCTCCTGCTGCTCGGTACTGACTCCGATTGGTGCATCACAGTCACCGATCTTCTTCCATCATTTAGTCGTCTGGTTCCTTCTCTGGAGCCAGGGGTGCTCCGTCCGAATGTATCTAGCCGTAGGCTGCTGACTTCTCTCGCCAGGAAGTCTGCTAGATCGAGGAGGTTCGGTTCGGGGCCATTCGGGTCTCGGTGGTCTCTCTGCCGCCTAAAACGCTCCTGTCGAGCGGGCGGCAGCTTCTCCAAGATCCTTTCCACATTTGAGTTGGCGTAAAGTTCATGCCTCCCCTTCTCTCTCTGCGCTCCCAACATCCCTACCAGGGACTGCACTCTGATGGACAGGTCGTCCAGTGCTCGATTGTCTATTGCTGGGGGTAAGCGGTCGATGTGTCGGATCTCCTGGATCACGTAATCCCATATGCGCCCATACCTCTGGTCCAATGCTACCAGCGCTGCTGTGTATGGGGTGGTGGAAGTCGCGTAGGCGAGCGCTATATTATGTGCGCGGGGTACCTTTAAGTGCTTCAGTAGGATGGCGTATTTATGGCGTTCATCCAATACATCCACCAACATGGTCTCCAGACACATGCGGAGTTCTGTATACTGGGCCCGGTTCTCTTGGGTGAAGTCGGGTACCATAGGCGTGCCAATGTATGACGCTGACTGTGGATACATCGGCGAGCGTTGGGGGAGAGGCCTCCTAGGCGAGTCTCCTCCCGCTCCTTGGTATGGGCTGGTACCGGCAGTGTACCATGGCCCGCTTGTCCAGGTGCTGTTCCTCGGTGCGGGTCGTGCGTCGTGCTCACCCGTGTATAGAGTCGGGGGTCTGTAGCGCAGCTCCGCGGGAGTATAGCCTGGGCTGTACCGGACCTCCTGGTCCGGTAGAGTACTGTGCTGTCGTCGGGCGTGGTTCTCCTCCTCTTCCTCTTCGTCTTCAGTTAGGTCATCCAGTGCTTGTAGTCTCTGGTTTAGCCTCTCCACAGGATATGCTGCTCCTTCCCGGTTGCTAGGTCTCGCTTGGACCGGTGGGGGGAGGTGGTCTGTGGGGGGTATAGACCTCGTCTGTTGGTCAAGTTCAGGGTTGTTTACTCGGCTAGGGGATGCCGCCCTGGAGGTGTGTCTAGACGAGTTCCTGGAGCCTCTGGCGGAGGGAGAGGGTGTTGTCCGTCTGATCAGCTGTTCTATTAGTTGCGCTTGCTGTCTGTCGCGCTCTGCGTCCCGTAGAGCACCAGCAGCTGCTCGCTGGCTGTCTGCTCGGTCTCGGGCCACATTCTCTTCCATCTGAATGCGTCTTATTTCTAGACGTATATGCTCTTCTTCGCTCCGCTGCTGGATCTGCAGTCGGTCGCGTTCAGCAGCGGCGTTCAGGCTGATGAGGAAGGCCTGCTGTAGGGTCCTCTCTGCCTCGCTGGGAGAAGGCGGTTGTATAGGGGAGCCTTCCCTCGGGGTACTCCTTGCGGAGCCTTGGAGCTCTATCTCCACGGTGCTCTCCCCGTCTTCTTCCGTGCCGAGTTCTCTCTCGGTAGCGTTGTATTCCTCCCGGGACTCATCGGGGACTACTTCTTCAGTACTGGCGGGGTGTGAAGTCATGTCTGGTTCCCACTGGTCCCCACCGTGAACTTGGTCAGTTACATTAGAACCCGTAGGGGCCTCTATGGTCGGGGTAGTATGGGCGTTGGGGTTAGACATACTTTTACTTTCTAGTTTTACCGCGTTTACTGTTAGTAGAAGACTAGGTTGTTGACTGACAGCGTGAGCCTCTAAGTACTGAGGGAGCCGTCGTTCGCGCTGTGGGCGTTGGTTAGGAGGATCGTTTCGTGGAGTGTTCATCATAGGCCATTTCAATATTAATAACACTATATTAATATTACACTAATTACCCTCCGGCTCGAAGGACCAATTGTAACTGAGGGGTACAATTCCCTGACTGTATTACTAGATATGATACTTACTACCACTACCTTTGTACTTAATATTCGGCCACCCAGTACTCGGCATAAATATATTATGATAAACACTCTCACGTAGATGAAACGGATCCAACACAAATGTACGAAGTCGAAGTATGCGTTTATTACTACACAGCAATGGTGTGTAGAGCAAGCACTTAATCACTTAATTACATTTATGAATTGAAATAGTATGCACTTTTATGGCAAAGAGTATTCGTCGGTATATCAATAGAGAATGTCCAATCTCTGGTGGCGCAGGCGGTAAATATACGACCTGGAATAGTTAAGGAATAACAGCAATGATACTTTAATGATTATAAGACTGGATACACTAGGGGGGTTAATCCGGTCGCTTGTAAGCCGACAGGAGTAGGAGGGGGGGGGGGGTAGAGTCTGGCTGCCTCGTCCGGCCAAGGGTATCCTGGGTGAACCCACAGTTGTGCAGCTCGGTGCGCCAGCGATCCTTGGACCACGGATGAAAGCAGTTGGACTCTCTGTGAGCCGGCTCTCTCCGGTCCACGGGGGAGAGACGTGAAGCGACCTCGTCTTGCAGAGCGTCTCCTCACCTTGCGTCCTCTCCAGGGGGGGGGGTTCCAACACACGGCAGTGTCGGGGGTCTTTATCCATGGAATAATCACTGTACACAAAGCATAATCCGTGCCTGGGAAGGCGGGCTGTCGTCGGTAGAATAATCCGGTATACAGGTCCACTCGCTCGTCGGCTCTGGGGCTCCTCGGATGCAGTCTCACATGGGGTCGACCATCCTGGATAAGCAGCCAGTTCTCTGCCCGAAACGATGGGGTACTGACTACGATAGTATTCTCACCGCACAAAGCACTACATATGAATAGACTATTATTAGCTTAATAGACTACGTCCAACTCGACGATATAGTGCCAAATATGACTATTCAAATATTAATATACACGATGTCTCAATACCGATGGTAGGCCGAACTTGGCCTTACTCCCACACGTGGCGTCGCGGGGAGGCTTTACGTCTGTCACTCTATTGGAGGGTAAGAAACTGGACTGAAAAGGAAGTCCTACTTTAGTAGCGCAGTATATATACGCACTATGAACAAATAGTACCGTTAGTGGTGCGGTAGCCAGATTCCTACGTGGAACTAGGACTTGTTCGTACATGTTGAGCGGTACGTTTGAACTGGGTCTGGGGGGTATGGCAGCCTGGCACCAAGGTCTCGACCAATAGTAGAATGGAGACTATTATGGGATGTTCAGTAGGCTAGAATGGATATTCAATGCATATTGTACAAGGAATATACAAGGGATATCAGGGAATATTAGAGAATATACAAATACAATTAAATATATATATATAAATAAATATATATATTCGGTTTAATCTGGCCCTTCACAACAGCCACCCCCTGATTGGTCCCAGACCTAATCAGTTAAGCAAAGACAGATTAATCGCGTTGTCTATTTACACATAAGGGTTTGCTGTAGGGGTCAGTCAACTTCACAAAGTCATATGGTTATAGGGTCATGGTCATCATCGATTGTGTCTGGGAGTCGGGGCAGTTCTATGAGCCTCGCCACGGGACGGGTGTAAGTGCGACCCTGGACAAGCACTTCAGCTGCTCGGACCTTGCCGTCGGCACCGGTGATCACTTTGCTTACGCGGCCGGCCGGCCACATAGCTCTGGGCAGTGATTGATCAATAATCATGACGACTGTTCCTTCTGTCAAATTGTCCCTCTCCTTTACCCACTTCTGGCGGGTCTGTAGAGACGGTAGGTAGTGCAGTAGGAAACTGCTCCAAAACTTGTCGGCTAATACTTGGCTGTACCTCCACATTCGTCGGCCGTTCGCTTCTTCAGGCCGGTACATTGTCTGGGGTAACGCGGGATCTAGCCGCCCCATCAGGAGTGTGTTGGGGGTAACTGGGTCGATATCCGCCACATCGCTGGAGACGTAGCCGAGGGGCTTAGAGTTCAATACTCCCTCAATCTCCGTGAGGACTGTTTCTGCTCCTGCGTGATGTACATCCTCATCGTATTTCTTTATAATCAGCTCTGTGACCTTGTGTCGGCTGTTCAATACGATCGGGTATTTAATGTCATCCGGTAGATTGGGGGCTCTGCGTAGGCGACCACCCACTCTGATGAGGGTATGAGCGTCGCTCTCGGGGGCCAGATGAATTAATCTGCTGTCGGATGGGACGGGCTTTCCTCCCTGTAGACAGGCCAATTCATCGGGGAACGAGTCTCTCTGGGCTCGCTGCAGTAGAAGCAATTCTGCTTCCTCGTAGTTAGCTGCTGACATTTCAGCGGGGGACTTACACTCCGGGTGGTGCCGCAGGAATGTCCTTTGTTGTGCACTCTCTATGGTAGTGCAATCATCTATGTTGGGGTCTGCGGAGATAACAGTGCTCAATCCACAGAACACAGGCTTCTTATTCTCAGCCTCCTCCTGACTGGCTTCCCTCGGGATAGGCGTGGGCCACTCTCCTTCCGGGAGCTTTAGGAATGCTGGGCCGTCACTGTAGACATTGCGACGGGTGAGGTCATCTAGGGGCATTCCCCGGGTGATGACGTCAGCTGGGTTCTGTTTTGTATCAACGTAGCGCCACTCTGTTTCTCCGGTTAACTCTTCGGTTAAGTCTTGAATCTCGGTGACTCTGACTCCCACGAAGACTTTGTACTTGCATGAGTCCGATTTGATCCAGGCGAGTACTGTCGTGGAATCTGACCACAGGATTGTTCTAGACACCGGTATGGTGAGCTCACGTTGGATGAGCGTGGCTAGGTGCGCTCCGGCTAGGGCTGCGCAGAGCTCTAGACGTGGGATAGATTGTTGCTTGCGTGGGGCTATTCTCGAGCGGGCGAGAACAAATGCTGTGTAGATCTCTCCCCCCTCTTCTTGGGCCCGCAAGTAGGCTACTGATCCGTATGCGACCTCTGAGGCGTCACTGAAGACGTGTAAGTCCATTTTACATGTCTCTGGCCTCACCGTGGGTGGGAAGTAGCTTCGGCGCATATTAACGCCTGGGAGTGAGTGGAGCTCCATCTCCCACTCTCTCCAGGTGGATGTAAGGTGTGCGGGAATGGGGTCGTCCCAGCCCTGGTCCTTGTCCCACAATGCTCGTACAATCATTTTTGCCCTGGTGGTGTACGGTAGAATACATCCTAGCGGGTCATATTGTCGGGCGAGTGTTGTGTACACACTCCGTCTGGTGGTCGGCGCCGCCGCCGGCCTTCCCTGCTCCGTAGTCAGGGGCTTGTGTCTGTAGTGAAGCGAATCTGTTTTGAATCGCCACACCAATCCCAGGGTCATCTCCTGGGCTTCTCCCGGGATTGTAGCCATCCAGGTCTCGCTGCTGGCTGCCTTGTCCTCGGAGGAGAGGCTGCGCAGTACTTGCGGATCGCTGCTGGCCCACTGCCTGAGATCAAAGCCGCCTTTGATCAATGAGGCGCGGAGTTTAATCAGGAGAGCCTCGGCTTCTTCCTGGGTTGAAAGGCTTTGTAGACAGTTGTCTACGTAGAAGCTGTTCTTTACGCTGTGTCGGACCTCTTCGTCCGCTGCTGGGTCCTCTGCTACATGTTTCTGTAGTGCAAATGTAGCACAGCAGGGGCTGCACGTTGTTCCGAAGGGGAGGACTTCCCATTGGTAGATGGCTGGGTGCTCATCTCCTGGCTTCTCTCTCCATAGGAACCGTAACCGGGGCTTGTCCTCCTCTACTAATCTCACCTGCAGGAACATTCCTTTAATGTCCCCGCTGATGGCCACCTTTTCCTGGCGGAAGCGGAGTAGAACGCCGAGTAGGGAGGGGCCGAGTGTGGGACCGGGCAGTAACTCTTTATTCAGATTTTGGGATCCGATCTGGTAGCTGCAGTTAAATACTATGCGGTCTTTACCGTTGTGATGGACCTTGTGGTGAGGCACGTACCACGATTCAGTGGTCTGGTCAGCCTCTTTAATGTCCATCTTTGTGACGTGTCCCGCTGTGATGAGCTTCTCAATCTCAGCGCGGTATACACTCTCTTGGGCGGGGTTCTTGGCTAAGCGCCGCTCCGTGTTCAGCAGGTACCGTTCTGTGGCGTCTGTCTTGGCGTGGAAAGTAGGCATTCCTTCTCGCCGCAGGAGTGGCGTGGCGTATCTCAACACGCCGTTGACCGGGACTCTCTTGGTCCCTGTCTCGAGGAGGTGAATGGCGTAAATGTCATCTTTAGAGCGAATGTCTTTCTTTCCGTTCTTAAAGGGCATTTGTTCCAAGGTCCATAGCCGCTCTACGTGTTGCAGGAGTGCGGTTTCTCCCTCTGTGACTCGGGAGTGGAGACATCTAGTGGCTGTACTTCGGTTGAGAGATTTGGCGAGCGGGCCTTGGAGAGTCCATCCCAAACGGGTCTCGACTGCTGCAGGACAGCCTCGGGGTCCGGTATGAACCCGGTCTATCGGGACAATGAGGTCTGCATGGTCGGAGCCTATCAACAGGGTCGGCATAGCATTGTCTATGAGCGGGATCGGTAACTTGCGCAGATGTGCATATTTCTCCATCAGCTTGGCGACGGGGTATGTGTACCGCGACAGTCCTATTTCTTGGCTGGTGAAAGCGTCTGTAATCTGGTACCGTCGCTCAGGCTGGCCGCTTGCTGCGATAGAGAATGAGACATTCTCGCCCTTTATCGTCTTCAAATCTCGTCTTATTGTCCGAATTGTCATTTGGGTTTCGCTTCCCCGCAGCCCTAGCTGGGCCGCAGCGGAGGCGAGCAGAAGGGTCTTCTCTGACCCGTCATCGAGGACGGCGTAAGTGTCCAGGACTTTATTCTGGTAGCTTAGTGTCACACGCACTACTTTTAGGAGTACTCGGGCTCCACTGCTGCTGGCGGGATCGATGTACATGACGCTCGCTTTGCTGCTGGATGGTGCGGGTGAAGGGCGCCGTCTGTTACTGTCGTGAAGTATGTCCAGATGGGCTCCATCGCACTTGGTGCACCTTTTCTTTAAGCGGCATTCGGCTGCCATGTGTGAGCGCGCACAGCGAAAACAGCGCTTGTTGGACTTTATCCATTGACTTGCTTCCTCCGCGTTCAGCTTGGGGAAGGAGTCACATTGCGCTAGCCAGTGTTCTTTCTCACAGTAGGGGCACACTATCTTCCACTTCTCCGTTCTGGAGGGGGTACTGTGGCTCCTGCTGCTCGGTACTGACTCCGATTGGTGCATCACAGTCACCGATCTTCTTCCATCATTTAGTCGTCTGGTTCCTTCTCTGGAGCCAGGGGTGCTCCGTCCGAATGTATCTAGCCGTAGGCTGCTGACTTCTCTCGCCAGGAAGTCTGCTAGATCGAGGAGGTTCGGTTCGGGGCCATTCGGGTCTCGGTGGTCTCTCTGCCGCCTAAAACGCTCCTGTCGAGCGGGCGGCAGCTTCTCCAAGATCCTTTCCACATTTGAGTTGGCGTAAAGTTCATGCCTCCCCTTCTCTCTCTGCGCTCCCAACATCCCTACCAGGGACTGCACTCTGATGGACAGGTCGTCCAGTGCTCGATTGTCTATTGCTGGGGGTAAGCGGTCGATGTGTCGGATCTCCTGGATCACGTAATCCCATATGCGCCCATACCTCTGGTCCAATGCTACCAGCGCTGCTGTGTATGGGGTGGTGGAAGTCGCGTAGGCGAGCGCTATATTATGTGCGCGGGGTACCTTTAAGTGCTTCAGTAGGATGGCGTATTTATGGCGTTCATCCAATACATCCACCAACATGGTCTCCAGACACATGCGGAGTTCTGTATACTGGGCCCGGTTCTCTTGGGTGAAGTCGGGTACCATAGGCGTGCCAATGTATGACGCTGACTGTGGATACATCGGCGAGCGTTGGGGGAGAGGCCTCCTAGGCGAGTCTCCTCCCGCTCCTTGGTATGGGCTGGTACCGGCAGTGTACCATGGCCCGCTTGTCCAGGTGCTGTTCCTCGGTGCGGGTCGTGCGTCGTGCTCACCCGTGTATAGAGTCGGGGGTCTGTAGCGCAGCTCCGCGGGAGTATAGCCTGGGCTGTACCGGACCTCCTGGTCCGGTAGAGTACTGTGCTGTCGTCGGGCGTGGTTCTCCTCCTCTTCCTCTTCGTCTTCAGTTAGGTCATCCAGTGCTTGTAGTCTCTGGTTTAGCCTCTCCACAGGATATGCTGCTCCTTCCCGGTTGCTAGGTCTCGCTTGGACCGGTGGGGGGAGGTGGTCTGTGGGGGGTATAGACCTCGTCTGTTGGTCAAGTTCAGGGTTGTTTACTCGGCTAGGGGATGCCGCCCTGGAGGTGTGTCTAGACGAGTTCCTGGAGCCTCTGGCGGAGGGAGAGGGTGTTGTCCGTCTGATCAGCTGTTCTATTAGTTGCGCTTGCTGTCTGTCGCGCTCTGCGTCCCGTAGAGCACCAGCAGCTGCTCGCTGGCTGTCTGCTCGGTCTCGGGCCACATTCTCTTCCATCTGAATGCGTCTTATTTCTAGACGTATATGCTCTTCTTCGCTCCGCTGCTGGATCTGCAGTCGGTCGCGTTCAGCAGCGGCGTTCAGGCTGATGAGGAAGGCCTGCTGTAGGGTCCTCTCTGCCTCGCTGGGAGAAGGCGGTTGTATAGGGGAGCCTTCCCTCGGGGTACTCCTTGCGGAGCCTTGGAGCTCTATCTCCACGGTGCTCTCCCCGTCTTCTTCCGTGCCGAGTTCTCTCTCGGTAGCGTTGTATTCCTCCCGGGACTCATCGGGGACTACTTCTTCAGTACTGGCGGGGTGTGAAGTCATGTCTGGTTCCCACTGGTCCCCACCGTGAACTTGGTCAGTTACATTAGAACCCGTAGGGGCCTCTATGGTCGGGGTAGTATGGGCGTTGGGGTTAGACATACTTTTACTTTCTAGTTTTACCGCGTTTACTGTTAGTAGAAGACTAGGTTGTTGACTGACAGCGTGAGCCTCTAAGTACTGAGGGAGCCGTCGTTCGCGCTGTGGGCGTTGGTTAGGAGGATCGTTTCGTGGAGTGTTCATCATAGGCCATTTCAATATTAATAACACTATATTAATATTACACTAATTACCCTCCGGCTCGAAGGACCAATTGTAACTGAGGGGTACAATTCCCTGACTGTATTACTAGATATGATACTTACTACCACTACCTTTGTACTTAATATTCGGCCACCCAGTACTCGGCATAAATATATTATGATAAACACTCTCACGTAGATGAAACGGATCCAACACAAATGTACGAAGTCGAAGTATGCGTTTATTACTACACAGCAATGGTGTGTAGAGCAAGCACTTAATCACTTAATTACATTTATGAATTGAAATAGTATGCACTTTTATGGCAAAGAGTATTCGTCGGTATATCAATAGAGAATGTCCAATCTCTGGTGGCGCAGGCGGTAAATATACGACCTGGAATAGTTAAGGAATAACAGCAATGATACTTTAATGATTATAAGACTGGATACACTAGGGGGGTTAATCCGGTCGCTTGTAAGCCGACAGGAGTAGGAGGGGGGGGGGGTAGAGTCTGGCTGCCTCGTCCGGCCAAGGGTATCCTGGGTGAACCCACAGTTGTGCAGCTCGGTGCGCCAGCGATCCTTGGACCACGGATGAAAGCAGTTGGACTCTCTGTGAGCCGGCTCTCTCCGGTCCACGGGGGAGAGACGTGAAGCGACCTCGTCTTGCAGAGCGTCTCCTCACCTTGCGTCCTCTCCAGGGGGGGGGGTTCCAACACACGGCAGTGTCGGGGGTCTTTATCCATGGAATAATCACTGTACACAAAGCATAATCCGTGCCTGGGAAGGCGGGCTGTCGTCGGTAGAATAATCCGGTATACAGGTCCACTCGCTCGTCGGCTCTGGGGCTCCTCGGATGCAGTCTCACATGGGGTCGACCATCCTGGATAAGCAGCCAGTTCTCTGCCCGAAACGATGGGGTACTGACTACGATAGTATTCTCACCGCACGAAGCACTACATATGAATAGACTATTATTAGCTTAATAGACTACGTCCAACTCGACGATATAGTGCCAAATATGACTATTCAAATATTAATATACACGATGTCTCAATACCGATGGTAGGCCGAACTTGGCCTTACTCCCACACGTGGCGTCGCGGGGAGGCTTTACGTCTGTCACTCTATTGGAGGGTAAGAAACTGGACTGAAAAGGAAGTCCTACTTTAGTAGCGCAGTATATATACGCACTATGAACAAATAGTACCGTTAGTGGTGCGGTAGCCAGATTCCTACGCGGAACTAGGACTTGTTCGTACATGTTGAGCGGTACGTTTGAACTGGGTCTGGGGGGTATGGCAGCCTGGCACCAAGGTCTCGACCAATAGTAGAATGGAGACTATTATGGGATGTTCAGTAGGCTAGAATGGATATTCAATGCATATTGTACAAGGAATATACAAGGTATATCAGGGAATATTAGAGAATATACAAATACAATTAAATATATATATATAAATAAATATATATATTCGGTTTAATCTGGCCCTTCACAACAGATGGCATAACTGTTAACACGCCTAGCTTCCAAGGCGTTGTCAAATTCGCCGTTGTTCAGGTAGTGGGAGACCATTTAGGATTGAACGCAATACTTGGTTACATAGAGAGTTTTTCGGGGAACCATGTGTGCCGTTTATGCAAAATACACAGAGATGTCTTGAAAGTACAGACACAGGTAGACGATACGCTGTCCCGAGATGTGAATACTCACGCAGAGGATTTACGGACAGACAACCACTCTCAGACAGGCCTTAAAAGAGACAGTGTCCTCAACAGTCTGTCTTTTTATCATGTTACGGACAATATGGCACTAGACATAATGCATGACATCCTCAAAGGGGTAGGGCCATACGAATTTAAACTTGTGTTAAATGCACTCATAGAACAAAAGCTTATCTCACTAGATAAGCTAAACTATCGTATCACCAGCTTTGATTATGGCTTTTGTGATGTGGAAGCCCTCTGTAATAAGTAAGAATGATTTAAAGAACCTTGGAAGCCCTCTGCATCAGTCTTGTATTATATTGTGTGCTAATCGTAAATGTGAAAAGAGAGACTTGGCATCACCAGGAATTAGCCTTTTGCATTTAAAGCATGTATACGCCATCTGCCTTGATGTTAGAACACTTAGTGATCACTTACAAATTCTCTGTAAAGTTTTGAAAACTTGAGCCTGGGGCCTATTTTGGGGATGAGGTTCCGGATTGTTTCGCCATCTAAAAGGTGAAACGCCTCCTCATCGATATCTTGATCTGAAAGACAAAGACAGAAAACAAAAATACTTTTACAGTAATTTCAGTGCCATCCAGTGGCAGCTAACTCCAACACAGGACCAGGACCAGAGAACCAAGATGAAGAACAGAATAATGTGTGTGTGCCTGCATGTGTGTTGAAACCCTATACAATACTGCTTTGTCATGGAAACATTTTCATGGTCAAGAAAGTAAAAATTCTCACCTTTAAAACTGTCTGTGAGCTCTCGCAATTGCCACTCAATAAGCTTTTCTGCGACAAAGCTGTCCATCAAGACTGGCCTGAAACAAAAGAGAAAGCAATGTGGAAATGAACACATCTGCAATTAATTAATGCCTCATGCGTGCCCAAGTACTCAGCCACGTGTGAACGATAGGCCAAGTATACTTGCTGACATAGCAGCCTAGAATATTTAGCACTGATTTCAGGTGTAAAAAGCCTCACCACATGTCTGGCTTCCGCAGTCTACTGCTTAATTTAGTATAGGATGTTGTAAATTGATGCCCGAATCGTGGGACATTAGAGAGATGATGGAAATGTAGACCTCAAAATGGCGCAAAATGGCGCTAAATCTCAGTATGTAGCTAGCTAGCGAACCAGCTATGTCACCGCATTGAGAGGACAACAGCTTCATTACACACATATGGTTAATAAAGATATCAATCATATAACGTTACACAGCTATAGATAGTCTCCAGTTAATCTGGTATCATTACAACCCAAAACACGGTAAAATTAGCAATAACAGTAACGTTACTAGTACTGGTTAACTAGGCCTAGCTACTAGCCAGAACCTTTGTAATACTCATAGACTTGGTCACTTTCGGTAGCATGCTTGAACGGTAATGATTTATGTGTCGTGTCGTGTCGTGTGGCTTATTTATTAATAGAGGTTACCACATATTTTTACAAGGTTAGAGATGAACCGATTATAGAAATGAGTAGCTAAGTTGCAACTTGCGGTGGATAGCTAGCTAGCTAGCTAGCTGATGACGCGACAGATAGCTGTGAAGAGCTAGCTAATTTAGTTCCACAACGTTCACAGTGCATGGTTAACACGACGCAATATGTACAATGGATGGGTTGAGATATAAATACTGTGCTAACGAAACGAGATCTTACCTTGAGTCAGTGAAGTCTTTTCCGTGATCGTGAAGAGGGTTTGTTGGATCGTGTTGACTATGAACGTGGGACCGTGTTGACTGTGAACATGACCGTCTGACTGACTGGAACATATAGTTCCCAGTGGGGGAGGGGTGTAGCTTTGCAGATCCCGGCGGAAACACCCAGCTCTCTGACCCAACACATGGGTTATGTCTCAGAAAATTTACCCATAATTATTATAACTCACAAATTGGGTCAACATTGGGTCAAAATTAAATCTCAATAACCCAAATAATGGTTATGCTCAGAGAATTAACCCATAATTTTAACCCAACACGATTAACCAAGAAATTGGGTTATAGAATTGACCCATCTGTTTTTAGTGTGTATGGACCATTTCAGCATGTTTCAACCTTCCTCTGTATGTTTTTAATATGTCTCATTTAAGCCAAAAATAATCACTTTACTCTATTTGGTGTTTTAAAGTTCTGCAGGGGTTGCTCCAAGCCTGTCTATCAGTGACATCACTGCCATTCAGGCATATGGCAGTAATGTCACTAGTAGACACCTTTTAGCATGCTCCTGGTGGAACTACAACTAATAATATAATTTAGATGTAAAGTGATTATTTTTCTTTATTAATGAGGCATATTAAAAGCATACAGAGGAAGGTTGAAAAAGTGCTGAAATGGTCATTCAATAATATCATTATTTCAATGTATAATGCAATATATATATATTGTTGAATCAATGTTGATGCAATGCTACATTATTTCAATGTTGATCATATCATAGTTGAATCAACGTTGATTCATTGTCGGCTTCAAAATTGAAATTTCTAAATTTTGGTTGAAACTCCAATGTTCTTTCCATGTTGATCATAGCGAGCACTTTCAATGCCATTTTCTATGTCTGATATCAATGTTGATTCCAATCTTCAGCCTGACAAAAACACAATGTTGATTCAACGATTTTTTGCTATCTGGGAAGCATCAATCAATCAATCAATCAATCAGATTTATTTATATCGCACATTTCACATGACACGTGTCAACCAAAGTGCTGTACAGAGGCTAGATACACAAGATACATATAGACAACAATCACACTCCATTTTATGGGAGGGCACACAGGCAAACACATAGAAAAACAGGGCATGAGTCAGTGAACGGGAAAGGCTAGTAGGTAGAAGTGGGTTTTGAGCCTCGATTTGAAGGCATCTATCGAGGGGGCGAGCCTAATGGAGGTGGGGATGCTGTTCCACAGTTCAGGGGCTGCGATAGCAAAGGCACGGCCCCCCCTGAGCTTGAGGTTAGACCTCCGGACTGTCAGGAGCCTCTGATCGGCTGACCTGAGGGACCTGGTGTTGGAATAGGGGGATAGGAGGTCTGAGATGTAGGAGGGGGTGTGACCATTAAGGGCTTTAAAAACAAATAGGAGAACCTTAAAATCCAATGAAGGGAGGCAAGGACAGGGGTGATGTGGTCTCTCTTGCGGGTTCCGGTCATAATGGTATAATGGCATAATAGTAGCAGAAATGCTAAGCTAACTGATTGTGCCAGTGTATCCTGTTAAAGAATACAGCATAAGCCACATTTTGAAACGTTACTGACGTTAGCCTACATAAAATGTATAACAGTATATGCAACAGGTGGATATCACTAAACACCAAAATCAAGAAACATTCATTATAGCTAACTGCTAACGTTACTAGCTAAATTAGCTTCAGCTAGCAAGCATGCATAATGGTTAATATAATATTCTCTACCATGTAAAAACGAACACGGCACTACTCCGCTGGCGTTTGCAATCGAAAGCATACATACAACATACAACATAATCGACATTATTGCCATGCAGTACTCACCAGTCTTAACAATGCAGAGAGACATGAGGTAGCTGCCAGGAAGCTGCCGCACAGGTGCATTCTGGGAGGCGGGGCACAAGTGCAGTGCAGTCTGGGTGATGAGACAATGACGACAAACAGCATACGTTGAACAGCATACGTTGATTCAACATTTATTAGATCTTGGCATTTCAATCATTAAAATTCAACCTGTTGTGAAGGATCAGATTAAACCGAATATATATATTTATTTATATATATATATTTAATTGTATTTGTATATCGTTTGATATCCCCTGTATATTCCTTGTACAATATGCACTGAATATCCCTTTAGTCTACTAAACAGCCCATAATAGTTTCATTCTACCATTGGACGAGAACCTGGCGCCAGGTTGCCATACCCTTAGGTCCAAGTTCAATCGTGCCGCCCAACATGTCGTGGCAAGCCCCGGTTCCGTGCAGGAATATGTCGGGCGAAATACGAATGGTACTATTTGTTCATAGCGCATATATATATGGCGCAAGTAAAGTAGAACTTTCCTTTTAGTCCAGTTCTTTACCCTCCAACAGAGTGACAGACGCGAAGCCTCCCCACAACGCACGTGTGGTGTAGTAAGGCCTACTTGGCCCCAGAATAGGCATTGAGATATCGTGTAGATTAATAGTTGAATAGTCATAGTTTGGCACTATACCGTCGAGTTGGACGTATTCTATTAAGCTAATAATAGTCTATTTATGTATGGTGCATCGTTCGGTTAGAGTTCTAAAGTTATCAGTACCCCCATCGTTCCTGACGTTATCTGGACGCTTAACCAGGCTGGGCAGACCCCTAGTGGTGCTTGCATCCGAGGAGCTCCGGGCCAGGGCGACTGGACCTGTATATTGGATTACTCTACCCGGACGACGGCGAGCCTTCCACGGCTTGGATTATGCTTTGGGTGCTTTGATTATTCCATGGATAAAGGCCAACACTGCAGAGTGTTGGAACTACCCCCCGGAGAGGACTCCAGGTGAGACGGCGCTCTACACCAGTGAGGTCGCCTCACGTCTCTCCGTTGTGGACCGGCAGCTACCGTCCACAGAGGGTCCAGCTGTATTCGTCTGCGGACCGAGGTTCTGTGGGCACCGTGTTCAAGACTTTGAATTCTCCCAAGAAACCGTCGGCCAGATGGGATACCGCCAGCGGCTTCTCTAACCCCCCCCTCCTACTGTCTTACAACCAGCGGGACCCCCCCCCCCCTTTTAGTGTATCCAGCTATAATCATTTAAGTACCATCGCTATCGTTTCCTAAATATTCCAGGTTGTATACTTACTCCCTGCGTAACCAGAGATTGGACATTCAATGTTGATTTACCTACGAATACTCATTTGCCATACAAGTGCATATTTCAAATCATAAGTGTAAACAAGTGAACGTTGTATATACCTTTTGCTATATTAAACCTTCGATTTGTACATTTGTGTGGATTCGTTTCATCAGGTGGGAAAGTGTTCATCATACTTATATCATGTACTGGATGGCCAGAAGTTAAAGTACAAGAGGTAGTGGTATTAAATACCATATCTAACAATACAGTCAGGGAATTGTACCCCTCAGTTACAATTGGTCCTTCGAGCCGGAGGGTAACTAGTGTAATATTAATATAGTGTTATTAATATTGAAATGGCCTATGATGAACACTCCACGAAACGATCCTCCTAACCTAGAACGCCCGCGGCGCAGACGACAGACACCTCAGTACTTAGAGGCTTACACTGTCAGTCAACTACCTAGCCTTCGACAAACGGTAAACGCGGTAAAAGTAGAAAGTAAAATTATGTCTGACCTTAACGACCAGGTTTCCCCGACCACAGAGGCCCTAGTAGGTCCTAATGTAACTGACCAAGCTCACGGTGGGGACCAGGAGGGAGCGGACATGCCTTTACCCCCCGCCACTACCCAAGAAGTAGTCCCCGACCAGCCCCGGGAGGAAGACGACCCTACAGAGAGAGAACTCTGCACGGAAGAAGAGGAGGAGAGCGCCGAGGAAATAGAGCTCCAGGACTCCCCAACGAGTACCCCCAGGAGCGGCTCACGCAGGAGCGGCTCACCTCCACAACCGCCTTCCCCCAGCGAAGCGGAGAGGATGCTACAACAGGCGTTCCTCGTCAGCCTGACAGCCTCTACCGAACGCGATCGACTCCAAGCGCAGACGCTTAGCGAGCGCGAACATTTTACCATTGAAAGAGACCGTCTCCAAGCACAGGCGCTTAGCGAGCGCGAACAACTCCAAGCGCAACAACGGAGCGAAGAAGACCGCACACGCCTGGAGATGAAACGCCTTCAGACAGAAGAGAATATGGCAAGAGACCGGGCCGGTGCCCAACGAGAAGCAGATCTCACCAAGCGCGAAGTCGAGCGCGACAAGTTACAAGCGCAGCTAATGGAGCAGCTGATCCGCAAGGCAACACCCTCCCCCTCCGCCAGGGGTTCAAGGAACTCGTCGAGACAACAGTCAAGGGCAGCGTCTCCTCAACGAGCAAGCGACCCTGAACTTGACCAACAGACCGAGCCTATACCCCCCGCAGACCCCCTTCACAGACCGGTCCAAGCGAGACCCAGCTACAAGGAAGGAGCGGCATACACTGCGGAGAAGCTAAATAAACGATTACAGGACCTGGATGATCTGATAGAGGAAGAAGAGGGAGAGGAGGAGAACCAAGCCCGACGACAGCACAGTACTCCACCGGACCAGGAGGTCCCATACAGTCCAGGCTATACCCCCGCGGCGCTGCGCTACAGACCCCCGACTCTATTCACGGGTGAGCACGACGCACGACCAGCCCCGAGGAATAGCACCTGGACCAGCGGGCCATGGTACCCATTGGTACCCTGTCAGTACCAGCCCACAGCGAGGCGCAAGAGGGGACTCGCCCAGGAGGTCTCTCCCCCAACGCTCGCCGATGTATCAGCCATCCACGGCGTCATACATTGCCACGCCGTCATTCCCAGACTTCGCCTATGAGAGTCGAGCACAGTACACGGAGCTCCGGATGTGCTTAGAGACAATGATGGTGGATGTCGCTGATGAACGCCACAAGTATGCAATATTACTGAAGCACCTGAAAGTACCGCGAGCGCACAATATAGCGCTAGCCTATGCCACCTCTTCGACACCATACACAGCGGCCCTAGCGGCGCTGGACCAGAGATATGGACGTATATGGGATTACGTAATCCAAGAGATAAGGCATATTGATCGCCT
This sequence comes from Notolepis coatsorum, assembly GCF_963971535.1. Taxonomy (NCBI): domain Eukaryota; kingdom Metazoa; phylum Chordata; class Actinopteri; order Aulopiformes; family Paralepididae; genus Notolepis; species Notolepis coatsorum. Next base: position 27,958,009 of record NC_140183.1, read on the forward strand.
ACCCCCAGCCACAGACAATCGCTCACTAGACGACCTGTCAATCAAAGTGCAGTCCCTGGTAGGGATGCTGGGAGCGCAACGGGAGAAGGGCATGCATGAGCTATACGCCAACTCTAACGTCGAGAGGATTTTGGAGAAGCTGCCACCCGCAAGACAGGAGCGCTTTAGGCGGCAGAGAGATTACCGGGATCCCAACGGCCCCGAGCCATCCCTCCTTGATCTAGCCGACTTCCTGGCGAGAGAAGTCAGCAGCTTACGACTAGATACATTCGGGCGGAGCACGCCAAGCTCCAGAGAGGGACCCAGGAGAATAAATGATGGAAGAAGATCGGTGACTGTCATGCACCAATCAGAGTCAGTACCGAGCAGTAAGAGTCACAGCACCCCCTAGAGAAAAGAGAAGTGGAAGATAGCGTGTCCCTACTGTGAGAAAGAACACTGGCTGTCACAATGTGACCTATTCACAAAGATGAATGCAGAAGAAGTGAGTCAATGGATAAAGTCCAACAGGCGCTGTTATCGATGTGCGCGGCCCCACATGGCAGCCGAATGCCGCCTAAAGAAAAGGTGCAGCCGGTGCGATGGAGCCCATCTAGATATACTACACGAAAGTAACGGAAGACGGCCCCCACCTGCACCACGGAGCGGCACCAAGGCAAGTGTCATGTACATTGACCCCGCCAGCAGCAGCGGCGCCCAAGTGCTCTTAAAGGTAGTCCGTGTGACATTGAGCTACCAAGATAAAGTCATGGACACTTACGCCGTCCTTGACGACGGGTCAGAGAAGACCCTTCTGCTCGCGTCCGCTGCGGCCCAGCTGGGACTGCGGGGGAGCAAGAACGAAATGACGATTCGGACAATAAGAAGAGATTTAAAGACGATAAAGGGCGAGAATGTCTCCTTCACTATCGCAGCAAACGGGCAGCCAGAGCGACGGTACAAGATTACAAATGCTTTCACCAGCCAAGAAATAGGACTATCGCAGTACACCTACCCTGTCACCAAGTTGATGGATACATATGTGCACCTGCGCCAATTACCTATCCCGCTCATAGACGGCGCTACCCCGACCCTGCTGATAGGCTCCGACCATGCAGAACTCATAGTCCCGATTGACCGGGTCCATACAGGCCCCCGAGGCTGTCCTGCAGCAGTCGAGACCCGCCTAGGGTGGACCCTACAAGGCCCCCTCGCTAAATCTCTCAACCGAACAGCAGCCACCAGCTGCCTCCACTCCAGAACGACAGAAGAAGACACCACTCTCCTGCAGCATGTCGAGAGGCTATGGACCCTAGAGACAATGCCCTTTAAGAACGAAAAGAAAGATATTCGCTCTAAAGAAGACATTTACGCCATCAACCTACTCGAGCAGGGGACAAAGAGAGTCACAGTCGGCGGAGTGATGAGATACGCAACTCCACTCCTGAGGCGAGAGGGAATGCCCACCTTTCACGCAAAGAAAGACGCCACGGAGCGCTATCTATTGAACACGGAGCGGCGCCTAGCCAAAGACCCCGCTCAAGAGAGTGTGTACCGCGCTGAGATTGAGAAGCTAATCACAGCGGGACACGTAACAAAGATTGACATTAAAGAGGCCGATCAGACGACCGAATCATGGTACGTGCCGCATCACAAGGTCCATCACAACGGCAAGGATCGCATTGTGTTTAACTGCAGCTACCAGATCGGATCCCAAAATCTGAATAAAGAGCTCTTGCCCGGCCCCACACTCGGCCCCTCCCTACTAGGCGTGCTACTGCGCTTCCGCCAGGACAAGGTGGCTATCAGCGGGGATATCAAAGGGATGTTCTTGCAGGTGAGACTAGTAGAGGAGGACAAGCCCCTGCTGCGGTTCCTTTTTTTTTTAATTTTTTTTATTATTGCAAAACAAAACTTATTAAAAGTCAGTACTCAACACACAATGTATAATGAAACTTTCAGTAAAGGTGGTTAAAATATATGCAAGTACAGAAACAAGATAAAACAAAAATAGTCAATAATAACATTTTAACCGTATACAGTGTATATCCAGCGAAGTTACAATTATATAAATGTTAGTATATAATATACCCCTAATACCTATTTTCTAAAACCCTACACACATATGCTCCAGCTCAAACCCCCCCCTCCCGGACCCCCTCTTGGATAGTACCTCCATTATCCCTCACTCCTAACCAGACATCACCATTATAGGCTAGCTTTTATTCTCTCCACCACTTCTAACCACATTGACATTTTGGATTCATTGAGCCCCAGAATTCTTGCTGTAGATATTTCTTGATATATCACATCGAGATATGTAAGAAACCACACTTTCCGGCACATTTTTTCCGGTTGAAACCAACGTGATGCGATCAGTTTTTTAGCTACTGTGATACCCGATAAAACCAATCTTTTTAGTTGTGGATTCACTGCAAACTCAAAAACATCATTCAATAGCAATACCGCGGGGTGTACAGGTATATTCCAAAATACGAGTATTGATAATTGTTGGGACACATCTTTCCAGAATGCCTTAACTGGTGGGCAGTCCCAATACATGTGCATAAATGTTCCTTCGTCCCCATTTGTACATTGGGAGCATTTGGAGTCTTGTATAAGCCCCATTTTGCACAGCCTTATAGGAGTCAAGTATGTCCTGTGAATATAGTTCAGATTGATTTGTTGATGATCCGGGTTCCTTGATGTAAGTCGGACATTTGCCCAGGCTCCTTGCCAATCAAAGTCATTTTCTAGGTCTGGTATATCCCTCCTCCAGACATTGTCTAGTTGAAGGGTTTCATACGAGGACGTTAGTAATTGGTAATAAAAACCTGATACAAAACCTCCCAATGTATCTCTTTCATAGAAAAATTTGTGGTATCTGTGGTGTTCAATTGGTATGTGTAATGGAACACCGTGAGATCTCATACAAAGTCGTAACTGTATGTAAAAAAGCCATGTGGACTCGGTGAGGTTAAACTTTATGCATATTTCGACATAACTACAGAGGCCCTTGTTATTAAAAATATCCCCTAATGAGTGTATGCCTCTTTCTTCCCATATAGGGAATCTTATAGGTCGTTTTCCCATTAAGAGAGCATTGTTATTGAATATGGGAGTGTGATTATGCCATACTTGAGGGTTAGGAAATTTCCTTTGTGTTTCCCGCCATGTCCTGATTGCATGGGTTATTATTGGGCCAAATTCTCGCTCACAATGCTTGATTGAAAGTTTAGTGTATGCTATGTCTTTCAATCTCTGTGGGGCTACTATGTTTTCTTCTAATTTTCTCCAAGATACCAAAGCCTCAGGGTCAAACCATATCTTCTTCAATGGTCTTAATGTGAAGGCATTAAAATATTGTAAAAAATCTGGGACTGCCATGCCACCGTCTGCTTTATTTCTCTGTGCGGTGGATCTTTTTATGCGAGGTGGTTTGTTATTCCAAATAAATTTGTATGTGGAGGTTTGTAATCTTTTCCAGTAGCCCTCTGGAGGAGGTAACGGAAGCATTGAGCTGAAGAAATTGATTCTTGGTAATACATCCATCTTAACTATTGATACCCTTGCCTGTACTGAGTTTTTAAGTTTTGCCCACCTGTCCAGGTCGTCCTTGATTTTGTTCTGTATTTTTGTGTAATTGTGCTTCACCGTTTGTCTTATGGTGGGAAATATTTCCACACCCAAGCATCTGAAATGTTTGACCATGGGTATCGCACCTGGGAGGGTTGTCTCTTTTTTTGCACTGGTGTTAAGAGGAAGAAAAGCCGACTTAGGCCAATTTATTTTAAATCCCGATAAATCACCAAAGTTCTCTATCAACTTGAGTATAAGCGGCAATGTGTTGTTGGGGTTTTGCATGAACAATATTACGTCGTCCGCATATAAACTAATTTTATGATGTGTGCCCTTGATTACTATTGGTTCTATGTGTTGGGATTGTCTTATAAATTGTGCTAAAGGTTCTAATGATAGATCGAATAGTCCGGGACTAAGAGGGCAACCTTGTCTGGCTGAGCGTGATACCGGAAAGATATCGGAGATGAATGTGCCTGTTGTAATCCTGGCCGATGGGTCCTTGTATAGTACTTTAATCATATCAATGAAACCTTTTCCTAACCCCATCCTTTCCAATACTGCCCATAGAAACGACCATTCCAACCTGTCAAATGCTTTCATAGCATCCAGGGATAGTATCGCCTTAGGTGTGATGTCCTCTTTGTCTGTATCTAGTACGTGCAGTATTCGCCTTATGTTATCATTGATCAGGCGACCTTTTATGAAGCCTGTTTGGTCCGGATGAACTAAAGACGTCATATGCTTTTGCAATCTGATGGCTAATATCTTAGAGTACAGTTTGACATCGGTTCCGAGGAGGCTTAAAGGACGGTAACTACCGCATTCAGTGGGGTCTTTGTCTTTTTTGTGAAGAACTGAAATGAGTGCGGTATTTTGGTGTTCAATGAAGCTTCCCTCTTTGACTGAGTATAAGATCATATTTAGTAATAAGGGTCCAAATATGTCCCAGCAAGAAATGTACATTTCTGATGGGATACCGTCAATTCCCGGAGCTTTGCCGTTTTTCATTCCGAATATGGCCTTCTTGAGTTCTTCTAATGTGATCGGTACTTCTAACTGTTTAGCGTCTTCATCCGTAAGTTTAGGGAGAGTAATTTGATTAAGATATGTGTCTAATTTGTCTTGATCAAAGGTCGTTTCTGAGTTATATAAATCAGAGTAGAATTCTTTGAATGTATCGTTTATTATTTTGGGTTCTGTTACTAGAGCTTGTTGTTTCCTAATGGCAGTTATATCTGCAAATTTTGCATTAATTCTTAGTCGCATGGCTAATAGGTGACTAGGTTTAGAACCTTGGAAGTACTGCTGTTGTCTAGTGCTGCGTATTTGCAATTCCGATTTTTGTCTGTACATTGCTTTGATCTCTGTCTTTAGAATGTTAACTTGGTTATCTAGTCTAGTAGAGTTGTTGTATTTTAAAGAATTAAAAAGCGTTGAGTAAAGCGTTTCCATTTCAGACAGTTTTGTGTTTTGATTTTTGCGCAATATGGAGGTAAATCTATCCGAGAAATCCTTGATCATATTCTTTACCGACATCCATAATATTCTGGGATCTTGCACCGAGTTAGCATTATCTTGTAGGAATACTGTGAGAGCTTCTTTAATTTGTGTAATGAATTCCTTGTTGTTAAGCAGCATCGAATTAAAACGCCATCTTGGGGCCCGGGTAGATAGTGTACCAAATGTTGCTTTCAGGATTAAGTAGCAGTGATCCGATAGCGCATTGGGTGTCATTTCCACTTCATATTTATCAAATATTCTCGGGGATGCAAAGACGTAATCAATTCTGGATAGTGTGTTGTGTCTCGCCGAACGACAGGAGTACTTGCGGGTCATGGGGTTAAGTGAACGCCATAAATCAGTTACCCCTGTTGATTTCGACCAATCTTTTAATGCTTTAGATGAATTCTTTTGTTCGCTGGAGAAGGAAAGGTAAGTTTTGTCCATCCTTGGGTTCCAAATGGCATTAAAATCCGCACCTATTATATATGAGTACTCGGGATGGTTTAACATTTCTCCTGTTAGTGAAGTGAAGAAACCCACTTCGTACAAATTCGGGGCATATACCGCTGCCAATGCAATTTTCCTGTTATTGTGTATGATCCTAGCTATAGTTATGCGCCCCTCAGCATCCGACCATACCCCTTTCAATTCGATATTTAATTTGCGTCTGACGACTATGGCTACCCCTCTAGTTCTCGTAGCAAAAGAAGAGTGACTAATATTATGGTATATGTTATCCGCTAACGTATTTATGTCTCCCTCTAAAATGTGCGTTTCGCTTAATAGAGCCACGTCCACATGTTCTTTTTTCATCAGTGTAAGCACACTTTTGCGCTTGTGTTGTTTGTTTATCCCACCGGTGTTCCATACCATTATATTCAAACTAGCCATAGTCTATGCATGTTTTCGTGTAGTTTTTGGTAATGTTTCTGGAGTATGAAGCTACAATAGATGCACATCCAATTAATGAGGTCCCGTTGAGAGCTGAGCTTAAAAACATATATATATACAAATAAAAATCCCCTATTTTCCCCTCACCCAGAAAGTCGAACATGCCTGTGTTCCAAGAACACATCCTCCGCAATTGACTTTCTCCCATGGTCCACCGGATTGCCCAAACTGAGCATTGTAATCCTAATTTTCCTATGCTCATTGCCATAGGATCTAACATTTCCATTCTATTACAATAGAATGTCGCTTTTGGTCTTGCACCTTCCCTTACTGTAATGAAGTATTGTGATAAATAACCTAAAGATAAAAATAAAAAATAAAATAAAAAAAAAGAGAATAAACCTTTATCGACATATTCCTTTGAACCCTCCACCAACGTGTGGGGGAAAAAAAAGGAAAAGATTGTAGAGCAATATTGACACCTTAATGTGAAGAACATTGGAAAAGAATAATGTAAGTTAAAATATATTTAAAAAATATAGAGTAATATTGACACCTTAATGTGAAGAACATTGGAAAAGAACAATGTAAGTTAAAATATATTTAAAAAATATAGAGTAATGAGAAGAAAAAATTAATTAAAATAAAAATCAATGGAAAGATATAGATAAGGAATAAGAGATAAATAATTATCAACGTGGAGAAGCCACTAGAACCGATTTAACTGATTAGATAAGATAGAAAAGCAGCGCCTTTTAGCGCTTCAATGTGCCTTTAATGGAGTGATTACTTAAATTGTTAGAATAACCTTGCTGTGCTCATACGTTTATGTGTGGTTAATTTTAAAGTATTATTAAGGACTGATTGCACTTCATTTAATTTATTATCTGCTATGTGTATGCACACCGAATGTTATTGTTAGAGTTGTATGCTTCGTTGTCATGGTGCCTTATATTCTAGAAGGTTGTAGAATATACTAGTGCCTAGACTATTTTACATTCCAGAATGATCTAAGAGACCCAGGGCATTTGAGCGATAAACCTAGAATATTCCAGATAGATCTTTTTGCATTGATATTTATTTGTCCCCTCAGAGACCAGAGATTGAAATTATAATGTATTATGAATCGTATTATACACAGTACACTTTGTTATAGACGACTTGCATATCGTTTGCTACTTTGATGAACACAACAATGTCATTCCAACACTGGTGGAATGACCTCATTGATGAACACAATAAAGTCATTCCAACACTGGTATATATTTAGAGAGAGGCTTAACTGATTCCGGCATTTTCGTCATGCTTTGGGTT